>NW_026902011.1:75000-773675 GCF_033783945.1 Neopsephotus bourkii
CACCGCCCGCAACACCCTGCCCTAGAAAATTAGCATTGGTGCCAGCAAGTCGTGACAAACAGAAGGACTAGGTAGCAGGAAACACGGACAGAAGGGCAGGGTGGAAGGAAGAAAGAAAGAAAGAAAAGGGAGAAAGAGGGGTGAAGAGGAAGCAGGTCTTTCTGCTGGCAATACCTCTCCTAATGCAAGAGCGGAGCATATCCTTCTCTGAAACGGGCGGACCTTGAGCTAAAAGATGCGGGAGGAGGCTGGGGGTGACAGTTTTTTCACTGCCCGCATACACCTTTCCCAAGCAGGGAGGAGAGCCTGGCTTCATTCGTCCGTTCTTTGGGGCTGGCCGTCCAGCCAGCACAGCTTGCTCTGTTGCCCTCAGTGCTGCAACTCCTGCTAAGTGATGCTTTTTAACTCCACGTCACGAAAGCGCTCTGTAAGCCTAGCCATCACCAAGCCAGGCCGATAGCGCAAAACAAGAAGGCAAGTGTCCCTAATGTAGAGCCAGCTCTGCAAGGAAAGTGAGAGGGAGAGAGGTGACAATCACCCTGCTCCAGAAAAGCCACGGCCATCTTCCTGGCGGAGAGTTTTGCCTGAGAATGGAAGGCGATTGAGATATGTGAGGAAAAGAAACTTCCCGAGGTCTGCAAAACTTCATAGTGACTTTCCTGACTGACAAAAGCCTGAAAAACTGTGTTGCCACTTTAGGAGGGATAACACTGTCACTGGAGTAACCTAAGGTGGCTGATAGCTGCGTATTATTCGTAAATCGTTACCCCCTGAAAACAGAGAGTGTCCTGGGCGATCACCTGAGGCATTTTTTTCCCAGTATTTGCGTCAGATACTTCAAGAAACGGGTATCGCTTTCACAGACATCTGGATGGATCGCAGCCCTCCGGTGATGCTGCCCAATAAACGCGCACTCGAACAGACTCGAACAGCCAGTGCACGCCAGTACTGAACGGTCCCTTGGGAAAGGCTTGCCCAGACAGCCCTTTGCCTAGTACAGCCCATCTTGGAGGCCGGTGGGAGCTCAGGGGACCGGACTGGCAATACCGCAGCCCAGGTTCTCCGCAGGGGTGCCCGCTGAAGTACGATACCCGGCTCCTGCCCGGTCTCCACTCCCAGCCTTTCCGCGTCCTCCCGGGAAACCGCCGGTTGCCGCTTCTCAGGGGAGCGGCCGCTTTGGGAGAAGGAGTCAGAGGAGAACAAATGCAAACAGCTTATTTCGGCTCTCATCGGATTCTCGGGCTGGGTGGCTTCTTCCGCGGAAAATACAATCCGGCTGCAGCGGAGGTGAAGAGGGTTGATCTGCCACAGGGCCAGGCTAAACCCGCATACCTACGTGCAAGGCGAAATGCTGAGTTACTAACTGGTGAAGCGAGGCAGGCATTGAGTTTCAGATCCAGGGCACAGAAGCTGAGGGCAGAAGCAGGGCTTCTAACCGGTTAGGACTGGAATAATCAGTAAAACACGATCCAAAAGGATTTGGGGGAAAAATGCACAAACATACCAGTAAAGATGCCCGAATCTCGGCTCTTGCCGTGCCGATTAGAAGGGGAAAAGCTCCCCAGGACGTACGATGTAAATATTGCCTACACCATAAGTTTCTCCTAGTTTATCAGAGGCAAAATGAATGCTTTGGGAAACCACTCGAAACTTTTTTAAAGTACACGCTTCCCCGCAAGACTTGGCTTTCCAGAATTTTGGTTACTTATTCTGTTTATGTCTGATTACGCTCTTCACTGGACTGATCTTGGTCAAGTATATGACTATTAAATATAAGGCACTTAAGGAAGGGATTCAGATTAGCCTTTTCTTTCACCCTCTTAGCTGAGATTACAGGCAGCCACTTAAAAGGTTGGGGGTTTGGTGTGCTGTTTATTTGGGGGGGGGGGGGGGAGGGGAGTTCCCCTCCTGTTCGCACTTCCACCTGCAGCGCCCGACTCGAAGAGACAGCCAGTTTTGATGCTCCCATCACCCCCGGAAGGCCGGCACCAGCGAGGAGAGTGGGCTGAAAGGAGCGCTTATTCTTATTTTCCTTTTTTCCTTCTCTCTTAGTAGTACTTAGCTCTTTCGACTCATTTATTTATCTAGTAAAAGCCTTACTAATCATTTTAAGGACGACACCTCTACAGCAGCTGCTAGCTGAGTTCTGGCGGGTGCTGGCGTTGAGCAGGGTTTCTGGTCCCAGCTCTGGCTGCAGCAGAACAGAGAGCAGGCTTCCCTGCCTCTCGCTCAAATCCACAGCCTGCCCGCTGCAGCACAGGGCGCTTGAAGGATAGATGTGAATTGCTGCACTGTTCATTGACTCCTACTAATGAGCCGGTCTAAATCAACACTGGCGCTAAGTAGCTCGCTTCGAAGCTTACTGAGGATATTTGGCTGGTTCTTTCGTTGTTTTAATACCAGCCGCATCGTGGCCGGTAACAAGAGTTGACCGTCATGATTTTTACTTTATTTATTTATTTTTTTAAATCCTCTCTCGGTTCTGTTCTAGGTTTTGAGTAGCTTTTTAGCTCAATGAAAGGGATATAAAGGATATTAAGAAATTATTTCAGGGGGCCCCTATTTCTCGCACGGTGGTTCACGGGGTTAGTCTGATGCCCGTTTCCCAGGGTACGCTTGGCACGGCTCGCCCGTGGGACGGAGAAAGATTTCGCCCGTTTTCCACCTTCCGCGGTGGTGCCCGTGGGAGACCTTCGTCGCTCGGAGCAGGGCTGAGCAGGAGCGAGAAGGCGAGGAGGAAAGTGGATGCGGGCGCTGGGAGGTGTGTGTGGGGAGCTTCCCTGCTGGGGCTGCTGTGCCTGCCCTGTGTTTTGAAAGCGGATCCCTCTCCCACATGGCTTTTCCTCATGCCCCCACGGCCCCACCTCGCCCTGATGAGGAGGTGTGAGCGACAGGGGAGCCGGGAGCCGCTCCTCGCTCCTTTTCCGCGACACGCGAAGTGCCCGCGACGCTGTCATGTGATAGCGAGAGAGTAGGAGCTGCGGGGGTCTCCCTACTCGGGCACCATTACAAAACCGGGCCCGAGCGCGCAGCCCCGTCATAGCCGCGGCGGCGGCCGCCCCGCTCGCCTCCTCCTCTCATCGCCGGCTCCGGCCCTCTCCCCCGCTGCAAACTTATAAGTGGGGACGCTGGACTGAGCGGTGAGAGGGGCGTCTTTATTTCCTTCCTCCCCTTCCCCGCAGAGAGCGGTGCGGGGTAACTCCATGCCCCCGCGCCCTCGGTGCGTGCGGGGCACCAACTCCAGCAGAGCGTGCCGGGCGGCAGCGAGGAAGCACGGGAGTCGGCAGCCTCCGGCGGCAAGCGAGGACACCAGAGGGGGCCGCGACCCGCCTTTGCCCCGCGCCCTCCACGGCCCCGCTACCCGGGAGGCAGCTGTGCCTCCGGCGAGCGGCAGGGCGGCGTGGAAAGCGCTCCCCGCTGGGCGAGGCTGTCCGGAGGAGCCGTGAGCGGAGCCCGCCGGCAGGCCACGCCGCGGTCACGAGTGGGCCGGGCGGGTGGCGCTCACGATGTAGAGGCGCGGCGGCGGGGCAAGGCAGTGCCGACCTAACACGGTGCGGCCGCGGGAGGGCTGCGGCGGGGCGGCGATGCCCAGGCCGGGGAAGAGCTCCTACAGCGACCAGAAGCCGCCCTATTCCTACATCTCCCTGACGGCTATGGCCATTCAACACTCTCCCGAGAAGATGCTGCCCCTGAGCGACATCTACAAGTTCATCATGGAGCGGTTCCCCTACTATCGGGAACACACGCAGCGCTGGCAGAACTCCCTCCGCCACAACCTCTCCTTCAATGACTGCTTCATCAAGATTCCGCGCCGCCCTGACCAGCCGGGCAAGGGCAGCTTCTGGGCGCTGCACCCGGACTGCGGGGACATGTTTGAAAACGGCAGCTTCCTCCGACGCCGCAAGCGCTTCAAGGTCCTGCGCCCCGAGCATCATCTGCCCGGCGGCGCCGGGGCGGGCAGCGGGGCGGCGGGAGGCGGCCTCGGCAAGACCCCGGCGCCAGCCCCGCACATGGTGCACTACTTCCACTCGAACCCGCCGCCGCCGCCACCGCCTCTTTCGGGCAAGGTGCCGGGGCTGGTGGGCTCCGAGGCCGCCGTGGCTGCCGCCGCATCCGTAGGGAGGCTGCCGCAGTTCTCGCCCTACGGGAGCAGTCAGCCCTCCGGCTTCAAACATCCCTTCGCCATCGAGAACATCATCAGCAGAGATTACAAGGGAGTGCTGCAGGCCGGCGGGCTGCCGCTGGCCTCGGTGATGCACCATCTGGGCTACCCGGTGCCGGGCCAGCTCAGCAGCGTGGTGAGCTCTGTGTGGCCGCACGTGGGGGTGATGGATTCCGTGGCCGGCGTGCCCGTGTCTCCAGACTACGGACCGTTCGGTGTGCCCGTGAAGGCTCTCTGCCACCCGCCGGCTCAGACCATGCCCGCTGTCCCGGTACCCATCAAACCAGCGCCGGCGATGACCGCTGCCTCGGCCATCCCTGCTCTGACGGTCGCTGCCTCGCAGATCTGCCCCACCGCCTCCCCGTCTGCCGCTTCGCTGCTAGGACAAACCGCGAGTAACACCCCCGAGGGCAAGTGCACTCCGTCCTGGTGCACTCCTAAGGGGCGGGGGTAGGGGGAGGGAGGCTCCCGCGAGGAGGATGCCGATATTTGGGGCATGCTTGTCGCACGGAAACCCTATCGATCTCATGACCATACCCCTCTGGTGTCTGTGTTTATATTGTGTACAATCAGATTATTTGAGAGCCAGGTCGCAGGTAAGAGCTTTTGTCGTCGTTAATTATCGCTAGTGGCGGAGAGGCGGTGATGTGAAAATTCACAGCTGAGGCCAAAGTGGCTGGGTTGGAAGAAGGGCCCGGGAGGGGAGGCCTCCCAGCCATCCCGACAGCCTGCGGCACGGGGCGGCCGCCAAGCACGGGCTCCCCGCCGAGCCCCGCTGCTGAGGAGGTCGGCCAGAAGGTCCCGCGCAACACGGCGCCCGGTGGGACAGTCCCACTGCAGGGCTGCAGCCCTCCGGCGGCGGGGGAAATCAGAAGGGCAAAGCCGCCACAGAACCCCGCTTCACCCTCTCCCCCGAGGGACCGGAAACCTTTGACCCGCTGTCCTGTAGATCTTGCTCCGAAAGAGGTGAGCAAAGCTGTTACGGTGGACCCTTGCGAGCTGCGGGAGCTCAGGACGTGTAACGCTCGCTGTTTAAAGAGTAAGCTTTAAACAGCTAGATTTATTAGTGGGAATTTAAATGAAAACGACACTGACGGCGGAGGGCTTCTTTAACTGACGATCACTTGACCTTCCTCCTCACACTTTTACAGTCCATCCCAGTATTTCACATCGCAGGGAAATAGCTCAGGAGGGACTGAAGTGTGACCTGGCCTCTCAAGCTGTGAATGAGTGTCTGAATTCTTTAGTTTCTCATTAAAACAAAAACCAACCTGGCTATTCGTAGGCTGCTTTTCACATCACCTTTGACCGCTCACCGCTACCGCTATTTTGTATGTGTTGCTTGGCGTTTTTTTCCACGTGAGTGCGAACACTAAAACCTGCTGGGGATAAGGGTGGGGAGTGGGGGAAAGCCGACAGAAAAACTATTAAAAGCAAATATTCGGGAAAAGCACTTTACTGAAAACAACCTTCCGACAGACGAGAGGTCTGTGTAAAGCAGAGGGATCGGAAGTCAGAGAGCGAAGCGCTGGCTGATGAGTCCCGGATGGTTTGTGACTGATTGCTGCCGTACCCTGTCTGCCCTGCTGTACACCAATGCTCATTAAAGCCCGTCTATTCATTTGCTTCTGCTGGTACTGCTGTTTAAAATACTCGCCTTTCACACTGGTTTAGAAACGCGTGCTCGTATAGCGTCAGTTCACACTCCCTCCAACCCCTCCCCCCTTCCCCCCCCCCCGACAAAAGTACCCCAAAGTTTTTGCAGCAAAGCAAGGAGAGGAAAGGGAACAGAATCCTCTCGCAGGTAAACCGCCTGCTGCAGAGACACTTTGACTCGCCGGTACCCGCAGCTCAAGGGCGAAGTGCCGGCATCCGGGTCTGCGAAAGGGGCACCGGCTCGGGTCCCCATCCCACTGAAGGCAGCTGGAGTTTTGACACTGGTTTCAGCGAGTGCTAGATCGCAGCCGCTGTCTGGGATTTACCTGCCACGCTCCCAGGGACCAGGTAGCAGTCCCAGTACCCGGGGAAGGGTACCCTCTGCCAGGCTGGTCCTTAGGTGGACCTGCAGACAGAGAAACTACTGCTGGGAAGGTGAACCTGCCCGGCTTCGAGTTCGGGCTCTCCAAAGTTTTCCCCACGCACACTGGTGGGATCTGTTCGACCACTTGAAATTCAACTGGAACTGTTGATTTTTCCAGTTGTTTCCTTCGCTTTATACGGGGGTTACACCTTAATTTCGAAAATTGTAACAGTCCTAGCACTGAAAAAAAAATACTAATAATGTTATGCTAATGAGGCACGGATCGATATCACGGTTTGGGAATCGGTCTGGAGAGGGAATTGCCTCAAAAGTTTTGCAGCCGGACACACCGACCAGTAATCGGATACCCAAAAGAAATTAAAAGATAATTTTTAAAAAGTGCTTCACACTTTCTTCACTCCACTTTTTAGGCAGGGATCCAAGCCGATATTTCTGCTGCTAAAATCTAGTTGCTCATAAAGAGAGCAGCCCCACGCAAAGATCGTGAATAGCGCTAGTTCCCTATAACAGCTCGGTGTGACAACCTAGGGAGGCTGAGTTTTTCCTTCACATCCGTCTGAGGAGCAAGAAGAATGGGAAACCCGCAGCAGTAGAAGTGATCATCCTGGGAATTATTCACAGGATTCTGAACAGGTTTAAGGCTCCGGATAACCTTCCGAACCTCCTCTCGAGAAAGCTCTGTGGGGTGTGAGGGCACTTCTCGGGAAGCCCGGCGCTGCGTGCCGAAGCAGGGTGTCGGCTCAGGGGTTCTCAGGGCAGGTATCGCGACAGAGCCCGGCTGCGGGGCAGGAGGGTGTCGCGACTGAAGAAGATGCCTGCATGCACCCGGGGGGGGACGATCGCAGGGACCGCGGTTTGCTGGGTGAATACGGATGGTTCTCAGCAGGTTTGTTTCACCACCCCAGCTCATGGGAGAGGGGGTTAGGCAGCGGGTCACCCGCCCGGAGGGTTTAGTGTAACTCCCAAAGCAGTTGCCTACACGTTGTATGACCAACAGACGCTGCTTTTGTTTCGTAGCTCGTACAGTGAAAATTACAGAGGGTTAAAACCTGGTAAATTCAGACTGCCCGAAGGAAGGGAGAAATTAAGTAATTGAGAACTATTTCCTAACCCCTTCATGCATTTTTCCCTTATTTTTAAGGACTCCATCTGTAAACATAGTCTTGGCAACATCACGCTATTTTTTTTCATCAACAACAGATAGGTAAAAAAAATCCCAATACTGTTTTAAAAAAACAGATGATGGTACAAGATGTAGAGAAAGGAAATAGTACCCTTTCCTCCAAGCAGAGAAGCCAGTGTAAACCAGTGAAGGGTAAGATTTTCACTTGATAAATCAAGCAGGAAGACAGTTTTGTGCCAACTACAAGTTTGTCCATTGACTATACCAGCACATTTCATGCAGAAACTGCTTGCCTTCAGATTAAAGCACATACGTGTTCTGCAGAGAAAAGGCAGCTGAACCTTTACTGAGGGGTTGCAGGCAGGATGGTTATAAACAGAAGATACAGATGTAAGCAGGACAAGCAAGCTTAATCTTTGTATCATCTGACTGCCAAAGGTAGGGAAGTAAAAATTTGTGATAGAAGAAAGGAGGTCTAAAAAAAGACACTGATCCCACCCCAGTATGCTTCTGATTTACTGTGGCTAGCTAATGTAGTGATTAGTATTTCTACCTATTTCTACCTAACTGTTTCTAACCAAGGCATTGCTTTGTGTATTATGAGTCCATAGGGCATATGAGTCAAGAAAGGAAAGCAGTGTAGTAAGAATTCTCAAGTTAACACGTTTTACAGGCTGGATCAATGGGCTGTGGCCAGTGGTATGAGGTTCAATAAGGCAAAGTGCTGGGTTCTGCATTTGGGTCACAAGAACATGATGCAATGCTACAGGCCTGGGGAAGAGTGAATGGAAAGCTGGTCAATGGAAAAGGGCCTGTGAATGCTTATTGACGGAGCTCAACATGAGCCAGCTTGTGCCCAGGCAGCCAAGAAGGCCAATGGCACCTGGCCTGTATCAGCAATAAGGGTGGCCAGCCAGGCCAGGTCAGTGACCATCCCCCTGTAATGGGCACTGGTGAGGCTGCACCTTGAATACTGTATTCAGTTCTGGGCCCCTCACTACAAGAGAGACATTGAAGAACTGCAGCAGGTCCAGAGAAGGGCAACAAAGCTGATTAAGGGTCTGGAGAATAAGCCTTGTGAGGAATAGCTGAAAGAATGGCTGAGGGGTTGTTCAGTCTGGAGAAAAGGAGACTCAGGGGGGACCTTATTTCTCTCTAGAGCTACATGAAAGAAGGTTGTGTGTGGGGGGGTGGTGGTGGTGTGAGTTTCTTCTTCCAAGAAATAAGCAATAGGACAAGAGGTAACAGCCTCAAGCTATGCCAGGGAGGTTTAGATCAGATATTAGGAAAAATTTCTTCATCGAGAGGGTGGTCAGGCATTGGAACAGGCTGCCCAGGGGAGTGGCAGACTCACCATTACTGAGAGTGTTCAAAAACCATGTAGATGAGGCCCTTAGTGATATGATTTAGGGGTGGTCTTGGCAGTGGTGGGGTAACGGTTGGACTTGATCTTAAAAATGTTTTCCAACTTCATTGATTCTATGACTGTATGGCCTGAAATACAATAGCAGTGCTTCTGTGGATATATTCTCATCTCAGAATGCTACAGTGTACCTACCAGTGTTATAATTGAAATTCTGGTCTCCCTTGATTGAGTCCTGAAGTCTCTCCATTCACAAATAGATCTGACAAATCTGCTTTGAATTTTGTTGCTGCTGCTGCTTGTAGGATCAGATTTTCCTTTTTTATTGTAAGACACTATTTTAAATAATTTCCCATAAAGCCTATTCTAAGATACAGTTATCCCTGTAAGTGCTTGAAATCTGCAATAGTCCTAGCTTCAAAAAATAACATTCTGCCTCTGCTTTTGGAGTTTTGCTGTACATATGGTTAGATTAACCAGCTTTAGTCAGATAAACCGGGTACAATTTTAGACAACTGTATACTAAGTTAGAAAACTTACTGCGGACAGACCTCTATCCTGGAAATGTATAAGTATGTTCTAATTTGTCCAAAGATTCAATGTTCGTATAGTGTGGTCACTGGCACTGTGCATGCAAGAAAGTGTAATGGTTAGAGCATTCTTCTCAGAACATCTGAAGGAAATCTAAGTTCAAGAGCATTTCAGCTCAAAAGGATTCAAATTCATATCCATGTACCAAAACTGATCAACTGCAAAATGGCACATGGAGAAGTTAATGCTTTTTGCTGAAATTATGCTATTACATAGCAAGAACAAATGTAAGCTTCATGAAGTGTCAAATATGCCACAGAGCCTAAGTGCTGTCCTATAGCCACTGGAAAAACACACAATGATGGCGAGAGAGAAAGAAGGATAGGGACAAGCAGCAAAAGAGTACCACATGAACTGGTGTTGGGTGTCCCAGAAATTCATAATCGTGATGTGTAAAAGGTGAGTTATGGAGAGTCATTCAGACTGATAAAAATGAATAGCTGGTAAATTGGGAGTTGATGAAAGACATCCACACTGAGTTACAGGATAATAAAATAGAAAAAGAAATTCCTTGTTGACATATGCAAACTGATATGCATGGTGAAAATAATCCTGATTTTATGTAGAATCAGCATAACTATATATATATATAGTTATATATATATAAAACTATACATATTGTTATATATATATAATAATGGATACTGAAACTAAGATTCTTATGGAGTTATAGTAGATAGCTTTACAAAAATGTTGGTTTAATAGTCATTAGCAGTGTAAAAAAAAAAAAAAAAGCAAAATTACTAGGAAAGGAGCAGAGAACATGTCAGAAAATACCATTTATCTGTTTGAATCCTAAGTAAAGTGGAATGCACCAATAAGTTTGGCAAATACCTAACACCTGAAAACAAATCTATTAAAACTGGTACAATACATAGAGAATCAGATTGGATAGTCAAAGGTACATCTTCTGTAAAAGTAGCCATTTAGTAGTCTAAGACTCTTCAGCATGGAAAGCAAGGCTATACAGGGATGTATGACACAAGTTTACAAAATGACCTGGAGAGAGACTGGAAAAGGTGACGAAGGCATGCTTGCTCATTTTTAATCTTAATGCCAAAACTTGGAGTCAAAAGGGTTCAAAGCAAACAGAAAGAGGGGTTACTTCACACAGCACGTAATTAAATACTGCAATTCATTGTTGCAGGATGCTGAGGGTGTTAAAATTGCACATGGGTTTGAAGAATAGCTGGAAAACTCATGTAAGATAAATCAACTGAGGGTTGATCTGTAAAAAGTTACTACCTCTTGCTCATATTTGCTGTGCTAGTAATATATTTCTGAAAGTATCATTACACCTTTTTCCTATTCTATTCTTTCTAGAGCATCTATTGTTTTCCTTTCTGATATAGATGAACATTTGGGCTGACCTATGACAATTGTTCTTAATGTAAGAGTGGAATGGTCCTAGCCAAGTGTCCTAAATCAAAGCAGTTCTTTAAAGTTATTTCAGTGTATGCCATATAAGAGTAGACATCATGGATGCATGCAGAGATGCAGCTACAAAGAATACAGTTGCCAAAGGCTAACTGCATACATTATATATGAAAAATGTTTCAAATGGTCCAGAAATGTACAAGTTTTTCTTTCCAAGAAGCGTGCACCACTGATTGCATTGATTATTTTATGGTGAAATAAATTTTAACAATTAGGAAGTTCCAGAATGAGAGACAACTTTTTATATTATGCCAGCATAAACAACAGAGTAGACTGAGTATAGGTATAGATTTGAGTCTCCTCTAAGATGGAGAAGCAACTACAGACATCTGTGTCCTGGTCTGGGTATGTCTATGCCATGCATGTCTGAGGCATCCATGTTCCTCTGGGCATCAACATAGGTGTCTGTGTAGCACTTTTGTCCACACCTCCTTCTCTGGTTACAGGACCAGTGAAAAGAAACTGCTTGCTTTTTGAAGGAGAAAATAATCAGGTTCTGACACATGCAAAAACCCCCCAACTCTAATGCTGAGCATCACAGAGCTTTAAAAGAAAATTTTTAATGCGTTTGACGCCCACAGTATACCTCATAATCTTGTAATATTTCTCTAGACTTAACATGGATGCTTAATCTGCACTGGGAGAGGTACTCATACTCATTTTAAATCAGATGCAAAAATCTGGTTTTAAGGTAGAAGACCTGGGAGAAAAGTATAAGCCCATATTGCATGGACTGCTTTTATTATATATTACTTATTAAAATAATCACTGGACGATAGACATTAACAAACCTTTAAACAAACACAGGGACCAAGGATGCCTCTCTTTTTAAGCCAGAGAGTCATCTTAAAGCAGTCATTTGAAACAATAAAAACAACTATCTTCAACAAACAATATTCTTCAACAACTAATCACTGTCCCTTAGTGTCAAAAGGTAGGGTTTTGACTGAATGCAGGTGTTACCTAGTGAATAAATCATCAGGCAAAGCAAAAGTAGCCCTTACCAGTAAAAGAACTAGTAACGGCTATTAATTTTTATTTGCCAGTCTTCAAACCACAAAAAAAGGCTTTTAACTCTGCATGTTATGCAACGAACTCCCAGTGTGGATCAGGTCTTCCTTTCATGATGGTCTAAATAAAATGAAGCTCAATCAATGATTAATTCTAGTTAAAAGTGCAGAAAAGAAAGATAAAAATGTATTTTCATGTACTGCTTGCACCATAGAACTGCTCCTGGAAAAATGATCATTTGCTAGGAAAAGTATAAGAAGACTTAGTAAAGTGGTTGTAGTAACTGTTTGTGCTTTATTACTTAATCTGTTGGTTTATGTGGGATGTACGATTTGGATTTATCCTCTCGTAAGGCTTGCAATTGGAGTTTTCTTAATCTCCATGTGGTCTTTTACTTGTGGTTAGTGTGAATTTGAAACATAACAGATTAGTATATATGAAAATTATTGTGACACTTCATATGCTTAATAAAATGTAAAAAAAAAAAAATCTGTTTATAAGTTTTTTTAATAAACTCCAAATGTTCCAATTTGCTCACAAATTCCAGTGTTGAAAACAAACAAACAGGTTGAAAACATGGCTTAAATTTGCTGTCAAAATGCATATTGCTCTAGCTTTTACATTTAAATGTATTCTCTGCTTTGGAAATGGACCTGTGTCATTGGCATATTTCATCTGCAAATCTCCAGACAGAAATTAAGGGAAAATAGATGGGAAAAACATCAGCCTATTAGGCTGACTTTATTTTGAAGGACAAGAAATTGTGAAACAAATAATTAAAAATATAAGCATAGTATGGGGTGTATCAACTTCTATATATCAAATGCAAGCTATGACAGGGTATGCTTTTCTTTGGTAACTGATTTTTAGTGAAAATAAAAGCAGTTCAATAGACTGAATACTGAACAGAGCTTCAGTAAAGAGTTTGGTATCAGAGTGCCTGGCAGATCATCAGTGTAAGTAGAGGACTAGAAACTCACACCAGCACTGATTATACACTGAAATAATGTGAAGTTAAGTAACATGACATATAAATTTATGCATTTTATGTCTTCTAACAAAGGCATCTGAGGAGCCTTGCCAGAAACAAGCAACTCACAGGACTCCCTTTTCTAATGAATGAGTAGAAAACTCACTGAATATGCAGAAATGTGAATAAAGACCAAGAAAAAAATGTAAAGTTCTCATAGATTCCTATTACCTTTAGTATACACATGGTACTCTTATTGTCACCCTCACTTCCTTCCTCGCATAGTACTTTTTATTTACTACAATGAGTTTTATTTGTTTCTGATCATGTCTCCATCTTCACAGCACCAGACTGAAAAATGCCTACCCTATAACCCATGTTCTACCAATTTGACAATGAATTCCTCTTAAGTTCTCCTGGAATATGATATTTTGCAATCAATTCTGCACTGATTGTGAAGAAATATTAGCTTAGCAGATGTTACGATGTTATGCAATTTTTTTCAGCTACTGACACTCCACAATTTCTCCAGTGAGAAGAATTTTTATAGGGAAGTTAAGCCTGCTGTCAACGATTTAGTTTTCATTGTTGTGCCTGAGAAGCACTACAAACACACTTTCCTTCCAGGAATTCCAGGAATTCCAGCCAGGAATCAGAAACCTGTTGAACAAAACCACATTTCTCTGATTTGCTAAAAATTAAAATTGCCACCTGAAACTGCTCCCTATTTAGACGCCCATGAATATGAGAGGGACCACAGTAGTGGCAGTGATTTGCTGCCATCAGAGGCACCCTGTAACTACCCACAGTTTTCTGGAAGCCCCAGAAGTGGGGAGTGAGGAATTTTTTTGGGTTTGTGCAGGAGAAGGCAGGAAGAGATTGGGCACTACAGGCTGCTAAGGGCATATCTTTCTAGCACACAAAATTTTGGTGTAGAGGGTAGCTGCAAGACCTCTACCAAGGTTTAACTCTTGGGATTTGACTCTTTGGAACAACAGGAAGGCTTTCATATACTCTTTCAGTCTGAACTTTCCCTTATTGGTGTCAACAATCTTTGCCTTGGGATTGTCATGTGCCTTCTGTTTAGTTCACAGCATTATGGCATAATTTACTGTCACATGATGCAGTCAAGGAAAACAAACATAACAAAGGCATAGGTAAAGAAAAAAACACAAAACCATAACATTTAATTTCTTGGGAACTTTCAAGTCATAGGAGAAGTATTCTTTTTTTTTTTTTTCAGTCTACATGCAAGGTAGTCAGGAGCTCCAGTCAAGGTCAAGGTTTTTTTCCATTCTAGGTGTTGAACAGAGAGATACAGAAGAAAAAAGGAGGCACTACTGTCTTATTTTACAGAGAACATAAAGACACCTAACTTTGCTTGGGCAGCTAGTAGCAGAGTCAGAGGCTGTATCTAAAAGTCACAGATACTGGTTAGACTCTCACTTGCAAGATAGTCTTCATCAGAAGGGCCTTTTATTTTGGTAGTTTCCTTTTAATTCAATTCCCAGAAATGCATAGATGAAAAAACCTAAAGGCTCACAAAATAACATATTGTGTTGATAAAACTTTGGGGTAATTGCTGGTACCTGTCTTACTTAGAAGAAAGCAGTAAAATCCACTGGTACTCTCATGAAAATAAGCTTTGGGTCCCAGCACTGCCTCAGGGACAGCCTGAATTTCCTTTTTCCTTTGAGCCTTATCTGAGTCAAACATTTTCATTATATTACTGAGCTAAGCTACCTAATAAGGTTTCCTCATCCCTTTGAGATTTGTGTTTCTAATTAACATTATCCCTTTTCCAAGGGCCATGGAGCTTTGGCTTCTTGGAAGAACTGCGTCACTGTGCCTTGAGGTCCTGATTCTGGCAGATGGCAGTTTCCAGCTCTGAGTATGGATAGACAAAAGGATGTCCGCTTTTTGTTGTTTTGCACCTAACCAATTAGGCAAGTGCTTTCAGCTCTAGCACAGACACTACCCGGTTCTTCTTGGTTATGTAACTTTCTCTTTATTCTCAGTTATTTTGCTTACCAAATTTCTCCTGCTACCCTTTCTGGCAGAGACAAAATACAGGAAGATGGCAGCATAAAAGCTTCATAGAAGCAGTAAAGGATGCTGAGAGCTTGTTAAATATTCTAGCAGGCCCTCATCCCAAGAATTTCCATGAATTGCACTGTCATCAAAATGCTTAGGGGGACCACAAAGGATTCAGCTGGACCACCCAGAGCTGCAAATGCTAAAAGAAGCCTTAAGGGCCTCTTGCAGGATTAAAGTTGCTCCCCTTTTTACATCTTGAAAATGTTCTATGAGGGCCTTCCCTCCATAACCAAGTAATGAAAATCTTTCTTTGTACTTATCCAATCACTTCAGCATCACTGTGCTGTCTGAAATCTAGAGCAGAAGAAAATACCTACATGTAAGTCTGACAAGTATTATGTCAAAGTAGTAAGACATTGAAAAGAACGTTCTAATGGTTTATGTATCCTGTGAAATCGAATTGATATGCCACCTGTCTATAGAATTAGCACTAATTTGTGTGTCCTGTGACAGGAGGAAACATTCAAAATCACCCTGTCAGGGACTAATTTAACAAAGATGCTACTGATGGTTCTTCCATGAATCTTGCACTAATAGAGCTTTTCATTCAACAGAGTATCCAATTCTAAACCTTTTTCAAATGAAAAGGGCAGGATGCATTTAATGACTTAAGCTCAGTAAATGAAAGGAGTACTGACCTTTTAAGTAATGGATATATCTAGGCAGGGAGTTTGGGAATTGGCAGTTAGAAATTATGTGTAGTTGGGCACAACTATAATAGCCAGAAATTAGGCTACTTTATAACCATCAAAATATGCAGCTACATGGATTATACATATAAAACCAGTAGCCAGAAATTAGGCTACTTTATAACCATCAAAATATGCAGCTACATGGATCATATATATAAAACCAGTATAAAACCAGATTGTTGAATAATAGCATTTAATTTGTCATCATAATTCAAATTGAGTGAATTTGTTCTAATACTTTTATAAAAACATAGCTATTTGTCTGGAAGTAAGTACACAAGGTAAACAGCAGTAGTACTTGTAAGAGATACATTATTTTAAAGTTACTGTAAATAGACCACAGAGAAATCTTTTCCCACCGCTGGAGTAGAATTGAATATGATAAAAATATTGCAAATTGTCCAGTGCTGGAATTGAGGCTGTGGGGATCACCAGACATATGGTATATTAACACCTTATTTTTCACACTGGTTGTTGCATCTGATTGGCTATAGTTATGTTATAAAAGACTAGTCCTTCTGTATGTCTCCTGCTAGCGAATATGCATCAAAGGCTGAAAATGCAGGGCAAAGAGAAGATCATACAGTAGGATCATAGATTATATATATGGCCAACATTCTCACTAATATCTGGTGTTTATAAACACAGCAGTTGGCATGCACTTTAGGTCGGACAGAAGCCCTTGCTTTGGCTCATTGAGAGACTGTACAAGCCCACGATGGTTGTTTCACTGCTTTAAGAGCAAGAACTTTTAAGGGCATGTGATTTGCAGACTCTCACATTAAAACAAGAGTCTTCTTTATGAAGCCCTGACGTTCTATATCATTGCAAGGTGAAAATTTGCATTGGTCTTTGTCAATTTTTAGACACTCAGAGCAGATAATTTCATCATGTAAGATAATACTTGAATATAAGAAGACTCCTTCACAGAGAGGGACACATTTCAAAATAGAAAAAAGCTCATCATTTTGCTTTACATTCCAAATCCTTTTGTAATCCACAGGCTGGATTACAAGATACATCATCGGCATGATACATCAGAAATGGAATGTAACATGCACAGAAGCCAACAACATATGATCACAGTGTACTCTTAGATAGCAATGTGTTTTAGCATTCCCTGTTTCTTCTTCATATAAAGTGACATAGATTTCCCTATAAGTAGGTGAAACAGGTTAAACTCTTATTAAAGGCCAACCTAGCCACATGCATAATAGCCTTCCTCAATTAAAAGAAAGACTTAACAAATTAATCTACAGGACAAAGCTTCCAAAGCCTACATACAATATATTAGCACATTTGGGGAGATTATGGCTCAATGTACAACTCTTTGGCTTCTCTGAGATATTCCTAGTGCCTTGCTGAAACCTTCCCCCCTCCCTGCACCTGGACCCTAGCTCATTGTGTTATAAGGAGGGTTATTTTGGCTTGGAGAGAAGAGGACTTTCATGACTTCAAACATGGACATTAGATCAAGTTTTTTATCTTCTCACATAATCCTGTCTTTGATGTCACCAGGCTGAGGCCTCTCAGAATAGAAAGAAAAAGCTGTGAAAAGAGGCCCATTTAATTTATACATTTAAGTGCTGCTGTTCTAATTCACAAGTGTAGCATTTTCTTTGTTTTCTGCTTTGCATCCTAAAGGCAGGCTTACACCAGGCAATTATGAATGTCTCCTCTGAACAAATAATTGAAATTCACCAGTTGTGGGATATGGTTAAACAATGTCAGGATTGGAGGTGTGAGGTCAAATATATTCCCAGTGGCACTACCGAAGTTACAGACTACCCTTTTCACTTGCTTTGCAGGATGAGTATTTGCAATACACTTGCTTTAACATCAATTAATCAGGTAAGCTACATGAGACAAATAGCAAACAGGAACATGGTGTTTTGCATTTGTCTTCAATCCAGAACATTACTCTTGCAGTTAAAATAACAAACCTTTAGAAAGTGGTATGGAAGACTGCTTTGCAGTGTGGAGACTATCTGATAAGAATTAAATGGGTAAAGATACATTTGCAAAATCTTCTTCTTACAACTGCAGCAAGGATGCAGCTAGGAAAATAGGGATTGACCCTATCTGCAAACACCTCTTCTGAGAAATTCCACCAAGCTAGTGGTGGAGCAACAGTTCTGTAAAGAATTATCTTCTGTTAAGCGTAGCATTAAAAAAAAAAAAGAAAAAAGAGTTGTTGAATCACCTACCTAACTGTTGGACTGTGAGACATAATTTCTGCATGATTTACCTTGCAAAGTCGGCAATTCAGTCTTTCACAAAACGACCAACCCCAAATTATACATAAACAAATTATCCACAAACAAATTATCCACTTATATTCTGGTGAATTTTGTAATGTAAGAATTTTGTGCCAGTCTACCCAAGGAGTAGACTTTTATGCTCTTCATAAAAAAGGAAAACTTTGTGTGTGTGTGCGCGCGAGCATGGAGAACAATGGTGTGCTGCAGAAATGTAGAATATGACATAAAACAGCCTGGCAAGGTTTTTTTTGTTTCATAATGGAAAGGATCCACTAAAAGAAAATCGAAATAAAAATATAAAAAATACATGCCTTACTCATTCAGGGATCTTTATGCTTGGTGATCATTGCCATGAACCAAAGCAGAGCAATTTGCCCTTTCATTTTCATCAAGACACAATATATAGAAGAAATATAGAATAAACCTTCATGTTTGTCTTTTGCCTTACCCATGTATAAAATATACTTGGTGGAAGACAGAGTACTGCTAACTTGAGCCGTTCAAAACTCCTAAGTTCTACCACCCCCCACAACTCCCAATCTTTTGCTTTGCCTTTTGAAAGTATGAACTGCCAAAGTTCAAAGTCATTTTTCATAACTACAGATATCAAATGTTTGCCTTTAAAATGCTGTCTGATATGCATCATATTTATAATATCATTAACTTGAGACTTCAAAAAATTACCCATTATTGGAATTCTCATGATCCTGCTCCTACTACCACTTCTCTCCATTCCAGTACCAAAACTCTGTTTTTATCATGTGTTTAAGTATTATGCAGAATAAGGCTCCACACTGACAGTTAATGAGTTGGAAGCAGAAAATCTCATTTTTTCGTATATTTTTTCTCTCCAGTGCTTCACATCTAATTTATATTACCAGCACAAATAAACGTTATCTACAAATGTTAACCTCACACTAGAAATCAGAAAAAAAAACCCACCAGAGACTATGTCTCTTGAAATAAACCTTAATAGCCATAAAAAGGACTGTAAAAGGGGAAATAATAATTGAAAGAACCTATTTCACTAGACTACCCAACATTCTGCTATAAAAATAATGTAAGTATTGTATATGGAGATAGTTTAATTGTAATTTATAGTATATGTGATTTCATAAGATAATTTGATCAGAGAGCAAACCCAAACATTCTCCAGGTTTTGTCAAGCTACACAGAAATCAAAACCAAGATTTTAAAACCAGAGGAGTGCAGAGGTAAGTCATAATCCCCTACATACTAAGCAGACAAACAAGGAGTCCTATTTTAGTGAGAACTGAAAAGTTAGGATTCCGTTATCCAGCTATATTCATGAATTTAACTTCGTACTATTTATTTATGAGATGAAAAGTCACCTACATCCGAGTATCAGTATACCAGTGAAGCATACAGGAATTGTCACTTCTAAAGGTTCTTCCAATACAATCTTGCCTGTGCAGCTGTAGCTGTGGAGCCTCCCTTTAGACGTAACTCTCTCTGTTCTATCCAGTCCCAGAAAGGGACTTCGAAATGAAAACACTGTAAAATACAACCAGGTCAGCACAAGATCACTGAGGGTAACCTAGAATTTCCAAGGTGTTGGTTCATAACCTTTTAAAGCTATTTATTCCAGGACAAAATATAGTACAAATCGTCATCGATGGAAGTGGACGCAGAGCTTTACTTAGGTGCCAACTCATGCTTATCTTGCACAAATACAAGAGACTACAGTGAATGTCAGCAAGGGAGAATCTGATCCTGGGGAATTTATTTCTTTCTATCTTGCAATCACCTTTAGGCATGTATATTTTTGAACTGTCTATGACTACCATTAGAGACAGACTTTTTTTTTACAAGCTATTTTAAACTAAAGATGTTACAGAAATAAACAACCAAAAAAAAAAAAGTGCATGCCCTAATCATTTTCATTTATCTTTTGAAAATGCTTCTTAGCATAATGTTTTTTGTATTTCCATAAAAGTAGAATGCTGATAGTGTGATTAGATAGTTAAGTTATTTTGTCATTAAAATGATCCCAGTAATAGGATGAATAATGCTAACTGGATACCTGAGACAGCTTTGATCTGAAGAGCCTCTTGCCTACATACAGAGATCAGAAGAGGAATAATAACAAATCGCATACCATTTATACAAATAAAAGGATATCTATATATCTGTATATTTACAGAAATATAAACAAAAAAGATTATAAAAATTATCTATAAACCAAATAGCCAAAGTGAGTTTTAGGTACAATCTGATGGGAGTAGGAGTTTCACAAGGAGATATATTTGTGACAAGGAAGAATTTTTATGTTAAAATCTGATTAATATAAGTCCTTGTGAGCCCTGGCAGAGTGGAAGCAAATGGGAGCAACGTGGGAAAAGAACAAGTAAAGAGGGGTTTGGGATTATATATCAGTGGAAAGCACCATAGAGATGAGAATTCAAACTTCATTAAGCAGAGGTTAGTTGTGCAGAAACTAAAGAAAGATAAAATAGGAGTATGATCTTGCGATAATCAATATGAATGAGAAGAGAGACAGCTGTACAAAGACAGTACCTTGGAAATACTGAGGGGGAGAGTGACGAAACTTAAATATGACTTGGAAGCGAGTTACAAAGTCACTAATACAGAAGAGAAATTATTGCTCAAATTCATGCTGTCCCTCCCCTTGGGACTCACTCCTAACAGTCACAGGAGTACAATGACAGTCACAGGAGTACAATCAAGCCTTCAGCAGACAGATTATAACCCAGTTTAAGTAAGACAACATCATAAATATGACAGAGGGTACTTTTCAAAAGGGCAGACTCATGAAGTCAGTAGTGGAGACTGCTGAAAGACATAACTTTTAAGTACATCACACGCTCTTAAACATACGACCCCAGATGCCTATGGGAAATCATAACTAAAATGTGGTCTTTGAAATCTTTCACTCACACAGACTACTTTGATTCCACAGACTTACACATTGATGAGGTACATTTGATTCTATACTATGGATTTGAAATAAAATAACATGGTCTTTAAATGGTCAGAAAAATTAACATTTTTCACTTTTAGGGAAAAATGCACAAGAAAGAATGATTTGCTGGATTTCACAAGATGATTTTGGGTTTCCCCCACCCACCCCTGAGTCACTCAGTTCAAACTGAACTGAACTAGCAAAATTTTGAAGAGCACATCATGTGTTGAAGAACAGTGGAAACACTTGTAACTGAGACAGAATCTCCCAATCTCCATACATTTAGATAAAGTAGTTCTCAGTTAGATGAGTAACTTTTTTTTCAAATACAGACATCAAAAGTTCATTCTGGTTAAAGAGAATGATGGGATAGTATCCATTCATTATTTTCATTTTGGTAATAGTTTAAGAATTATTAGAAGTCATAGGAACATGCAGTTGCAGATCCCACTTCCCCTTACAGTTAGAGTCTCTTTCAAGAGGTGTAGAAGACTGCAATTTTATATTCACATTTGTCCTGGGTTTAGCAGTAGCAGTCATTTTTTCTCTTTCTTGGAGCTGGTGCCTTGCTGTGTTTTGACTTTTGGGCTGGGAACAGAGCTGATAACAATGATGTTTTGGTTTGGCCAAGGACTTTGTGAGCCTCATGCTCTGCCAGGGAGGAGGGGAAGTCGGGAGGAAGCAGAGACAGGACACCTGACCCAAACTGACCAAAGAGGTATTCCATACCACAGCACATCAGGCCCAGGAGGTAACTGGGAGTTACCTGGAAGGACAGGGGGTCTTCTGGGTCAGACTCATTGTTCAGCGGGTGGTATTGTACTCTTTTCCCATGTTATTATCTCTTATCATTGTTGTCATTGGTGGTAGCGGTGGTGATTTGTATTGCACATTGGTTGCTGGACTGTTCTTATCTCAATCATGGGAGTTGCATTCTTTCAATTCTCCTCCCCATCCCTCCGGGAGCAGGGAAGGGGGGGAGCCCCCGAGGGGGTACGTGGGCCTTGACTGCTTCCAGCCCAGCACCACTCACTGGGAGTGAGTGCACAAGCTGTCTGGCTGGGTTTAAACCAAGACAACATTACTGTTGGCTCATGCTAATACCTGGGAGAATTAGATGACTTTTTTTTTTTGTGTGTGTTGCAAAATCATCCCGTATGTTCTCAGCTGTGAGGAACCCTTAGTCAATGACTGTCAATGAAGATGCTGACTTAGTGGTTTTGTCCAGTGTCATCTCAGAGGCTCCCGAAAAAAGAACAAGATGGAATTTAGTTCTCTGCTTTCCTAAGGAGGAAATCTGCTTTCCTCACTGAGCAACCACTTTGTCTCTTCCTGAAGATCTGCCTAACTCCTGCATCTAATGAGGATGAGGTTTAACAAGCTCAAGCTGTTACCACAAAATTCTGATTTATATATGGGACATGTTAATAGCGCAGTGGATGAAAATAAATGCATTTTAAATGATAATATATTGTGTGAGAGCATTGGCACCTTCAGAAACTTTAATCAAGAATCACCTCTACCATATCAACAAATGTATTAAATTCTTTAACAGGGATAAACCATCATATTTTGCCCTGGTTCCTTTCTTATAAATGGCAAAATAATTTGTTTTGAAATTCTGTAAGGCAAAACAAAGTTTTGTGTGAGCACTGTAAGCACTAAAGCTGATGCACCACAGATTTGTATCCTATATTCCCTAAAGACCATCACTTCTGTATCTTTGCTCAGTTTTTCATTCAGTCAGCAGTCTTCACGAAAGTTGAAGAAATTTCATACTTTTGAGACCTATAATTCTCTGGAAAGATGGAGGCTTGCCTGAAATTAGCCAAGGTACTCAGAAAAGGGAATTGCATTTTCAGATGGAGAGTCTGACCACTTTTTTTTTTTTTTTAGTTATTCTGTTAAGAAGATAAGAGAAAAAAATTATTATATTAATGAAACCAGTACAGTACAGCCAAAGACAGTGTGTGGACTATTTCAGACTAAACTGTTAGTGTGGACAAGACTTAACTGATTCAATAGCAGGTCAAATACTAGGAATTATGGGACATTCAGGACTGACAGGCAGTTAGAAATACAAGCAAATTAAAACCTACTCCCCATACACCAATTCACAGACACACAGAAAAAGCCCATAGAACAGACTACAACTGAAGTACAATTTGCACTGATGTTTATGAGAGCTTTGGCTAAAAAAATCAGTTTAAATTACACAGCCTAGTGAGTCTTACTTACAGCAAATCTTAGAGACTAAGATAGTCATTCTCCTTATTCAAATTGCTATAAAATAGTGGTAACTGCATTTGAAAAAGGGTAACACAGCTGTTGCAATATTTAATCTTGAATACAGGATCCTGTTTCTTAGAAGAACAACTGGTTATATAATATACCATGAAAAAGTGTATAAGTGTTTTGGTATCGGGTCTTGGTGTGGGGGCTCTTTTTTTTTTTTTTTTAATATTGGAAGATTGACTTTAGCTCTTGTAAAAACTGATAAATATGAATGTGAAGATGAATAAAATATAAGGTCATCAACAACTCGCCCTATTTGATGAACTTTGGTCATGTAATAGAGTTTGCATTTGTTTCTCAGATATGACTGGAGATGGAATTCAAGATAAGATATTAATCATAATTACACTAACTATGACAGGTCTATGCTGACAAATTCTTAACGACCACAAAGAATGCTTAGCCATAATGAACTGCTTCATTCATTAATTTCCTCATTAAGAGGGCCTCCACTTAATAAGTTCAGTAAAAAGTTGATATAATATTGTATTTATGTTCTCTTTTTTATCAACTTCCACTCAGTGGTATATTATTTGGAAAATGAAATAAATCATTTAAAACATATAATTGCTTGTATATATTCATATAGTAATTCCCTAAGCAATGCTGTGCTTATAAGTTGCCAGTGTGCATATTAATTTGTCATACCCACCAATCTCATGTTCATTTATTTACTACTAGCCATTGAGAAGCAGATTAAAAAGGACACGCTGCCCCTCTTTTGAAAGTTTTATTGAGGCCAAGCAGGCCAAACAGTATATTCCAATTGAATACTGCTGTTTGCCAGGACTTGAACATTACTAATTACAGTTCTAAGTGACTTAATATGTTTGTATGCATGACTATTTATGAATACATGTTAAGTGTCACATTAAATAATACTTTCTCATTTCAATATTAAAATGTATTAATTGTTCATTATCTACAGATTCATACAAACTTGTTGAATACCATTAATTTACTGAAATATGTGTCATGTTGATAAAAAATGGTGATGGCCCTGTACGGAATAAGCAAAAATGAACTAAAAATAAATCTTCCTTTTCCACTTCCTTTTCCTCTTTCCTCCTTCTCCTTATCAAACCAGACCCTCATAAATACCTCTATCACTACTATGCAGAGAAGTTAGTAGCTAAACTTGTGTTTTCCAAAACAATAGCAGTACACCCACACACATACTGCACATAAGGAATGGAAGAAGCCTATTGTTCCTGTCTTTCTCAGCAACTTTTCAGAATCACAGAATCATTGAGGTTCCTTGAAATGATCTTGTGCAACCCTCTGCTCAAGCAGGTCACAACCTACAGAAGGTTGCCCAGGACTGCATATAGCTGGGTATGGAGTATTTGCACAGAAGAAATCTCCACAACCTCACAAGGTAACCTCTGCCAGTATTTCGCCACCCTCACAGTACAAAATGTTTTCTTCTGTTCATATGAAATTTAATGTTTTTTTTTTTTTTTAATTTGTGCCCATTACCTCTTGTCCTGTTAGTGAGTATCAGTAAGAAGAGTCTGGCTCCATCTTCATTAGCTCCCATCAGGCATTTATACGCATGAATGAGGTCTCCCTGAGCCTTCTGCTCCCAGGCTGGAGTGTCCCAGCTCTCTCAGACTCTCCTCATATGAAAGATGCTCCAGTTCTTTTACCCACTCTGTGGCCCTGTACTGGGCTCACCTCAGTATGTCCACATCTTTCCTTTACTCTTGAGCCAGCACTGTACCCAGCACTCCAGATATATATCACCAGCGCTGAGTGGAGAAGAAGGATCACTTCAGTCTGCTGACAGACTGCTTATTTCAGTTCCCAAGGCTGCTGGCTTGTGTTCAACTTGGTGTCTACTAGGACCCTTTGGTACATTTCCGCAAATATGCTTTCCAACTGAATGGCCCTCAGCATGTACTGGTGCACGGGGCTGTGCTTCCAAAAAGCCAAATCTTTGCATTACCCCTATTGCGCGCTGTGAGATTCTTCCCTGCTTGTTTCTCCAGCATGTCAAGATTCATCTGGTAAACTTGCTATTCCTCCCAGTTTTGCGTCATCTGCAAACTTGCTGAGAATGCACTCTGTCTGTGTCCAGGTCACTGGTGACATACTAAACAGTACTCGCCCCAGTATTGTCACTGCAGTGAACCACTAGCAATCACAACCCTCTGGGATTAACTGTTCTCCCAGTTTTCAGTCCATCTCACTGTCCACACTTACTATCATGTACTTTGCCAGCTTTTTTATGAGGATGCTATGGAAGTCAGTGTCAAAGGCTGTACTAAATTTGAGAAAACAACATTCAATGCTCTCTCCTTCTCCACCAAGGTAGCTACCTCACTGTAGAAGGCTCTTAGGTTTTCTTGAAAGTTGAAAGGGTGTCCAGGAAATGAGTTAACCCTCTGCCGCTTTTTGGACCTGCAGCAGAAAAAAAACTGATAGCAAAAAAACCAGTTATATCGTTTATGTCCTCCATTTACAGTTTCTTTGAGCCTAGGGAAGAAGAATCTGAGATTAAACTAGAAAACTGTGCCATTTAAATACTGCTATTAAAAGAGAAGATGTCCGACATCAAATTTTCTCTGAAATCAAAAATCCTAGATCGAATCCCGTATGTTCATAGAAATGTGATTGTACTGTACAGCAGAACTTGAGGAAAATTTTTCTTCTGGACCCATTCAAGAACCCATTCAAAACCAGTTCTCTTGCTGATGAACCATTCACTAGTTAAAGGCTTAACTGCATGTTGTTTGTTTGTTTCCCCAAGAGTACCAATGCTGGGAAGGAATTTTTTTTGGGAACTAAAAGGGAAGGTGATGTACACCTAGGGGCTGAGCTAACAGAGTTAAAATAAAAATATAGGGAATTGACACCTTAATCTGAAAGGCCTATCTGAGTATTACTTACATTGTACCTTGTGAAGAGTGAAGGAGCTTCTGTCCCAGCACAGTCTCTGATGAACAAACGTTAATGTAGCTAGTGAGGCTAATACTTTACAATATTCAAGTACGGCAACACCAGTTAATTCTGTATGAGATTCCTTGTGATCTGTATTAAGGAACTCTTAACAACTTTGTGTATTTCTGTATCGGAATAGTGGGTGTAGACATAAAACAACAGTAAAAATATTTATAAAGCAAGGCTTTTCTATTAGAAAAGGAGGAAGCCTCGAAAAGTAACCTTTCAGAAGTTATTTGGTTTGTGGCCTGAAGACAGTTGACCAGTCTTAAATGCTTGACCAAGAACAGATTTTACTGATATTTTAATTACTTTTACATACCTGAAAGAAGAATTTATCAAGCTGATTCTGTAATGTATCTTCAGCCAGCAGCTACTCACAGGTGCTCCAATAACTAACAAGAATATTGTCCTACAGTTACAAATAAAACCACACAGATTATAAATGTTTCAGGTATTTTCTCTAAATTGGAGGTCACTGCAAAAGCATGTTATGATAATAAATCTACCAAATAAATACATTCTCCTGGCACTCAGCAGGGTTCTGCTTGGGATCATTTATCTCCAGTTCATTATGCTGTCTGCATTATTTGGCTGCCTGGTTCATACTCAGTGGGCTTCAAACAACTTTTAACTGCTGAAGTCTTCTTCAGCTTTGACTTACTCTCTCACTTTTTAATACAAAATTGAAAGTTGCTAAGGTGAATTAATGTCATTAATGCCATAGTTCAGTGTTCCTCATTTATATGGTACTGTGAATGTTCAACTTGTTCAACATTGCAAGCTTCCATTTAAGCATCATTACATTCACTCTTATTTATGAATAACAGGTGTTAATTCAAAGGTATGTGATGCACCCTTGGGAGATATATATAGATAGTTGTGATATTATTGTCTTAAAATTATAAAAGAAGTAATACTTTATTTTAAAATATTTATTTTATGTACAAAGATGAACAAAATACTGTCATGTTGAAATAAAACTCTGAACAACTAAAGTATTATTTGCATGTATTCGTAATTTGATACCTAAGAGGTCTTAACAACCCACAGAATTATGATTCAGATCATGTATTCCTGAAACATGATGGGGATATATTTCAATCTAAAGGTGTCAAAGGTATCTGTGTACTGGGTGTGCATGGCATGGTTTTGGTAGCAGCAGGGATACACAGATGGCTTCTGTGAGAAGCTACCAGAAGCTTCCTCTGTGTTCAATAGTTCCAATGTCTGCCAGCTCCAGGAAGCAGCTATCAGTGGCAGTAGTAGCGCCATTGGGAAAACATATTTAAGAAGGAGAAAGAGTTCCTGCACGGGAGCAACTGCAGCCAAAGAGAAGAGTGAGAATACATGAGAGAAGCAGGCCTGCAGACACCAAGGTCAGTGCAGAAGGAGGGCAGAAGATGCTTCAGGCTCCAGAGCAGATATTCCCCTGCAGCCTGTGGTGATGCAGACCATGGTAAGTCTGTGCCCCTTCAGTCTATGGACACCCAAGGTAGAGCAGATTCCACCTGTAGCCCATGGAGGACCCCACACCGGAGAAGGTGGATGCCCGAAGAAGGCTGTGAATAACAATGCTGACAAGTCTGAGAGATCAAAGTGTTGTGGAAAAGGACTTTGAAAAGAACCAGGCCCCCACCCTTCTTCATTAAGAATATCCCATTAGCATAATCTCTCTCAGTAGTTTGACTATACCATGATCCTCCTATGAAATTAATATTTGAACTTTCCACTTCTGTTTCCTTTTTAAAAATACATGAAAATGAGCAACATAAAACAGTAAAAAGGTTCTCTTTTTTAAAAAATTTATCTGAAGATCAGTTACTGCAATTTGTAAGATGTTCATGAGTATTGTGTCCTTCCTGGAAGGACCCAAAACCACCCACATCCAAAACTGCAGATAAATGAATAGACTTACAGAGGAGAACTCCACTCATGCTTTTGAACCCTTATTTAATAGTATTGAAACAAATATTTAACAGTATACCGAGAGGAAAGAGCCTCAACAAGCAGAGAAGAAAGATACCTCAAGAAAAGACAAAGACAGTGGAGGAAAGAAGCAGAAATAAGAAGCTCTATCTGTAGCTGAGGAAGAAGGTGTGAGGATATGAGTAATGATACAGTAAAATTGTCTCCTGGTTTTTAACAGAGCCTTGTTGAGCTGTGGTCAATGGAGATGTGTTTAAAATGAAAAATGTATATTATTAAAGAGATTATAAAATTTTGGCCAGACTTTAAAACACATTTGGCCTGCAAACATGAAATTTCCTCTTGCACTTGGCATGCTGGGAAAAGCAGAAGTTAAAACATGTGTATGTACATATAATAGTACTGTTTCTTAGAGTATCTCCTTGCTGAGATAAATTCGGAGACAACAAATATAGAAGAGTTTTAATATCAGCCAAGGGGCTCTCTCAGTTTTGGCACTTCTTTAGGCAATGTGAACATATAAATCATTAGACTTTTCTAATAGTGCTACCTGAGATAGGAAAGTTATTTCAATAAATTGTAACGGACATACATTTAATAGAGCATCAACATCTTAAAACATTTTTTAAATTATCTTCAAAAGTATATTTTCTCAGGCTGTGGTAAACCCAGTTTACTGTGGAGATGTCTTTGAATAACAGAACAATTCAGTGCTGTGGTGTGGTGGTTTACATAATTATCCCCCTAATGACTAAGCAATTCAGCAAGAAATTGTGAAATTGCAACAATGATTCACTCCCAAGATGTTTTATATTCTACTGTGTACTAAGAAATTAATTTTCATGGGATTAAGAAGGACTATGGAAGACAGTAGTCATGGTAAAGATAGATAAGGTAAACCAAAAATAGAAGAGACAAAACCTATGAAACATTACTAGACATGTGAATTCGTCACTCATAGTCAAGAAGCCAATCTAGATGTTCTCATGCTTCACTGATTTGTCATTATTATGTGATTTATTTTATTTTTTTTTTTTAGAGACACCTTCAAAATCAAGGTCTGGGTTGTTTTTTTTTTTTTTCCTCATTCATATAATTTTTCAGAGTTGCTTCTCCTCAGAAACAAGTAGCACAGCACTGTTGTAGCTGTGACAGCAGTTGGATAACACATGCTATTCTGTTGAAGGCTGGTAAAGAGGGGACCATATCAGTTGTAAAGAGACAAGCAGAATCACATGAAGAGTTGCCGGTTTTATGAACTGAGGAACCTTGACACTATTTGACGTTCATTCTCAATTACCAGTATCTGGTCCCTACAGCTGATGGAACAGCACTACAAAATACCTTGAGTAAATGAGTGTATTTTGTGAACCCATCATGGTGTAAGTAGCATGCTTCCCTCTTCAAAGAAGTTGAGTTAGCCAACAGAGCAGTAAATGCTAATACATATTCAACAGTGGCCACAATCTTTTGAAAACATCTGTCCACTGCTTCAGTTTAGTTTTGAAGAGAGAATTCACTGTTTTTCTGCAGTAAGGAAGAGCATTGTGATTAATTTAGAAAAAAGGACATTTAACTTATTCCTATCTGCAGTAGCAGAAGATTAAAAATGTTGATTTTCCTCTTTCATGTTTCTTCCATTTATGACTCCAGGTAGACTTCTTTGGAGATTTAAGTTATACTGTGTATAAAATGTGGAAGAATAACATGGTCTTAGACCTGCATAATTCTTTGGTGCAATGGGTTTATTTTAGAATCATTGTTAAGCCTATTTATATTAGGAAACTAGTGAATTCTAGTGGAATTCACCATTCAAATTTGATGAACCATAGAAACAATAAACTGATCTATTTGAAAAAAAAGTGCAATTACTTCCTGCCCAAATTCTTATCTCTAACTTGTCTCTAAACCAGGAAGGTGATTAGAATCTTGTAGGATTGATTAAAAAGGCTGTGGGACTTCCTGAACTGTATTTAATTTTGGAAATAAATCGTACACAGTATTAAGCAGTATTCAATGACCAGTAGACGGGTAGGTATAACAATTAACTTTCTTTCCTGTTCAGTCTTCTAATATTGATGTGCAATACTTTCATTTGAGACACTTGAGTATTTGCACTTTTCAGAGCACTAATTTTGTACTCTGTTTTTCTACTAGCTGGATGGCATTCAGATCCCTGGACAATATTCTTGCCAACATTTCCTTCACCAGTGCAACACAAAATCTTTCTTACACAAAACAATTCGACAAATCTGTTCTTTTTTTTTCTTTTTTGATTCCTGTAAATTTACTGGGGCCACTTACTTCACCTTGGAGTTCAGAAGCTTTCTTCATTTTTTCCCAATACTCTCCATATTGGATGGGAGGGAGGTGGAAATAAAAAGCTTCACATCTCTTCTATTTAGAAGGTAGTTGACCATATTCCTGAACATGCTGTTGCAACATACACATGCACACACACACACTCAGAGAATATAGTTATCAGTTCAACTGTTGTCTTTTTCTTTCATTTCCCTCCCTCACTGTATGACTGTTGGACTATCAGCAGCTACAGATAAGCAAGTCAAACGTTATGACTTAATAGTAAAATTTTTTATCAGTCAACATCATTATGTTACTGAGTAAACATCAGCTTACCACTTCATAAACCCCATGACTCACTTGCACCTTGAACAGATAAGCTGGAAAACAAAATCAAGACAATGAGGATAATCAAAGTTATAAGATGGCGTACCTGAGAAGAAACTAAATAAATAAAGTTCCTTCAGGCTTACAAAGGCCCAGATGAAGCAAGCAAAATATTCAAAAGACTTTTAAAATCATGAGTGGCTTCCAGATCAGTTTTGATGATACTTAAACCTTACATCAAAATAGCTACTCTATAATTCTTCAAATCTAAACTCTTTGAAGGATGCTGGTATTACAAAACTATTATTTAAAGATGTGTGATGTTCATTATATTTTTCCCAGCTCCTATCTGATCCAGTGTAACTTACACTAACTAGGGAGAACTTTTTCCTTCTTTAACTTCAGCAAGATCTATTGAGCTAACTACTCAAAGCTACCTTTAGTGTGTGGGCCAGTATGTGATTTCCAGAAAGGATTTTAAATTATTCCAATCAGTTTCCGTGGGCAAGTGTGCTATTCTAATAAAAATATGCAGAGAATATAGTCTGAGTTTACTCCTGCCTTTCCACAAATTGACATTATATGCAATACCTAAATTAAAATCTAGAAAACAAGCATTAAACCTCCTACACCTGTACTTGCTGGTTCATTGCTCAGGTCCCAAGCTGGGTTTCCATCCACCCTGCAGAACTAGAATGCTCTATCAAAGAGAATTAGACCTCATCTTTAAGTGTTCTCACCAACTTCCATGGAAGCACTACCCACAATCTGAACTACCCTGGAATCAACACATAAGGTATCTTCCATCAACATTAATACTTTCAGCTGTTGATATGCCTATTCAGAAACAGCATCTATCTTCCAAACACGTGCTGCAGAAAGCTTCAGAGACGACAGTACACAGAAAAAAAACATCATTATATGTGTGGTTTTATATTGTCAGGGAACATATTAGACAGATCATTGCATTATTTGTTTGGCATATGCACACTGACAGCCTCTCACAGCATTAGTCTTTTCAAATGGATAAATCTGTTTGAAATGGATTAGCCCTTTTACTTCCCCGTGCAAGAATAATGGTACTGATGCAAATGTAAATCAGCTCTTCTCTGTTACACATCACATTCAAAGCAAATGCTTGCATTACAAAGGATACCAATTTGCTCTGAAGGTGTGAAGTGGTTCAGTGGTACAAAATTCTACTCAACACTTGCTGCCATCTTCTGGTTTTATAAAAATACACAAATGTATATTAAAAATTCCTTCTTTTCAAACCAAAATATTCCTTCGGGACAGACACAAGATGAAACATGACACTTTAAATATTTACTATCCAGTTTCATAGCAACATTCACGTCTCACGGATGCAAGTCTACAAAAAGCATACATGAAGCATCGAGTTTTGACAACATAAGAAAAAGAACTCTGGCAAAACATTCATAATGCTGTTATGTTTTATAGATTATAAAAATTAGACATTTTTATTACTGGCAAGTTATCAGTGACATACAGTGACATTATACCTTACTACATAATGTCTTATATGACCACATGTGTACTCTTACTGATGCATTATGTGCTGTCCTATGCTGTTCGGAAATTTCACATTTGCATAAAAAAAAGATGCTTCAACCAAAAAAAAAGAGAAAAGTTGACTAAAAGTCAACCTTATGTTACTTAAGTCAACCCAGGAGAAATGGAAGTGGAAATCAGGAGAATTCTAAAGCAATTTCCAAGGCACAAATCAAGAAGAATTCAGCAAAAGTATGAAATGGGGTACAAGGTCCTAGATCCAGAGGTTCAGAAAAACAACAGACATGTGAGTACCAAACAATGTTACAAGTGCTTGCAATTTAGTTCCAACTAAACTCTTTCTGGAACTGGATTAAGACCTTCATTTCTAGAAACAGAAGATTAATGACCCTGGACATACAACCAAGCTAATGGTTTGGTAATCCAAGATGCATGCATGTTACCATACTACAATTTATGAATGCATCATTTTCTTTAGCACAGTGATCACTTCAGACCTGCCTTGTTCAGTCTGAAAATGTGATTTTTAATACATCATTTGGTTTGTGCTCAGAGACTGTTATGCAACCTCCTTTACATGTGTATAAATCTACCAAATGACACTGAAATTCATAAAATTACTGTTATCCAGTTGTCTAAGCCTTCAAAACCCTATGATTTACCTGCTGTGATGCAACAAACTTCCTCAAGTAGAAGTGGTTTAAATGCATTTCACTGTGAGGGCCCTGAAGCATTGCAGGCAGACTGCCTTGCTTGCTGCCTAGAGAAAACAGCCTATTTTTAGCCAATGTACTTAAATATTACAACACCAATGTGCACTGCATGCACTAGTACTTCAGTTCAATTTCTAGGCATCCCTTCCTTATTGCTATACTTCCCCAAATGATGTATGGCCAGCTTGTCCACGTCTTGAGAAGAGGGATTTCAAAAGGCATCAAGGCATGTAGATTAAGACTTACAAAATCAATTTGAGCAACTTGAGGTACCTATGACAAGCTGAATTTTAGGCATTTTTAAAGACTTATTCTTCCAGCTGCAGAGGATTGCCCAGTAGAAGTAAAACAGAGAAGAGAGACAGTTTCACAAGCAGATGATTATTATTTGAGTTCTGGTCCTCATACACTTTTTTTTTTTCTCATTGAAATAATTACTTGAGGTCAGGGTTGTGAAGATAAATTAAGTGCAACTCAGAACAAGGAAAAATAAGTGAAGAAATTGCTAGACAGAATTCTACATCATAGAATCAGGGAGAAACCAAGAAGCAGCCTAGAAATGTCTGCTGTGAATCATTAGCCTGACAGATATCTTTGAAAACTGAAAATATAGAACAAACAGTTAATAGGTTTTATCATTATTTAAATAGTCTGAAAGTTCTTGATAAATCCTCCTACAAGAGGATTTTGGTCCCTAGCTGACCATGAGATGAAATATTGTTGCAATATTAGAAAAGAGAGTGAGAATGTAAAAAAATAATTACTGTTTAATATGTGAAAAGTTTAAAGAAGAGGGGATGCTGTAATGGATGGGAACGTAGCTGAGAGCTGATTCCCTCTTATGACAGAGACATAACCAAGTGAGTTTTTTGTCAAAGTGTATTCAGTAGAGTATGTACGTTTATGTTCATCATGACTGTCTGTCAGAAAGAGGAAGGAAAACCTAGGTGTGCAGCCGTTCTATGACCTTCATACTTGGCCACACTGGTGTGGATAACAGTGGGATCATGAGAAACTGCACTGCCCACGAGTAAACAATTACCGATCTGGCATAAAGCCAGTTGTCTTTCTAAGAGTATAAAAGCAGGACCCCCTTGTAGCCGAATCCAAATCATCACCTATGGGTGTACTCACTGCACAGGAATTTTCCCAATTACCTCAGACTCCTGGCATTGGCTGCAACTGGGTTTCCCAGCTTGAAGTGTGGGCCTGGATGATTTGGTGGTAACTGGTGATGTATTTCTTCTTAATTTCTGTCCTCTCTGTGCAGCAATGGTGTGATGCATTGTTAATTTTCCTCTGTATTTATATATATATGTATCTGATTTACCTTATTGTACTTACTTACTGAATATATATATACCCTATTCGCGTTAGTGTGCTTGTTTGCTTTAGACTGCTTATTTGCTTTAGTGTGCTTGTTTAATAAACTGTGCATCTTATACAAACCAGTGTATGGTTGTTTTGTGGCATACCCTGCCTGTCAGCAGAATAAAAATATTAATGGGTGTAGATGAATTTGTTGTTACTACTGATCAAATAAATCACATATTACACTTGGATTTGTCACAAAATCATGTTCTAAAGTAATGACTATACAGTATTAGAAAGAATTTTAACATTATCTAAACAAACAGGGCCACCAAATTTCTACTTATCGTTTCATAAGAAGAAAACCCCTCATCATTCTGAGTTTTCACTCTGATACCTAAAATGTTTACTGGCACAAATCAAGAAAAAAAAAATCATGCTAACAACACTTAATGACTTACTATAATGATCTAGAAAATCCACTGTACATAAAGTTGAAACTGGCTAACACCAATTCAGGCATTGCTTTGCAGATAGCAAGTGGTGTCAGCTACAAATAATATGTACATGAAAAAAGTATGCTTTGGTAGTGGGTGGGTATCTGCTTTTCCATGTTTCTTCTCTGTTATTTCCCACATGCCCTTTTATTTCTCATCAGTGATGACTTCAGGCCTCCTAAACAGTTACCTGCCACAAGTTACCAGCTGCTTTTGTACAAGTTTGTACCCTAGCGCTTTTCTCATATAATGATAGAAGTAACCATGGGCTATGACTAGGCCACCTGGGCTAGGTGTTTTTAAAATTAATTGAACTCTAGTGTCATGGGGATTTTAACTACAGTGGTATGTCACTCCTCTAACGGAAGTATAAGTGCCCATATGCCCTCTTTCTATGGAAAAGCTTATACAGGGAACTACTGGATTCAGATTTGCCATGTGAGCTATAAAGCCCAAGTATCTCCATATACACAACTGCAAAGTGAGTAACAGTGCAGAAAGACCAGGAACTGAGACATAGCAGTGATGGCTCCAGTCCCTCTGGACTGAGCAGATTGTGGCAAGTTGACACCCCATTGCAGCAGGGGTAGTCACAGTCAATATCCAAATACTATTTTAGAGAACTGTTTCACCAGGGCCCATCTACAGGGCCTCTCCACAGGCACAAAATCAATGTTTGTTTTTTTTTTTTTAAAGGAACAAAATGTGGCACTAATCCCTAGGACCTCTATAAGTTATTTTTAACATCTACATTGGCTTCCTTACCATGTGGACAGAGATAAAACCTACAAAAATGTCTTTGGCAACATATTCTATCTTCTCAACCTTTTCCCTGTAGTACCTAAGGATACCAACACTATGGGAGGACCACAAAGTCTTGAGTCTTGCTCTACCTGCTTCCATATAGAGCTCATCAGCTTGCTACTAGATGACCGTGGGGATGCCAAGGATGCTTTGCAAAGGCCAGCCATCTGAAACGCGTATCTTTGTGTTGTGACAATTTATGTTTGCCCTGTGCACTTAATTTAAAAAGGGACATAACATAACTTAAAATTATTCACATCAGTTGTAATTATTTGTTGAATATAAACCACTAAAAAATGCGTGAGCTCATCAGTCCAACACTATGCTGAGAAACTTGCGTACCCCCACTAGATGGTGCTGTCACTGCCACTTAATAAAGACAGCTCTCTAACTCTGCCCCTAACCTTCCTAGCAAAATTGCTCATTCACTTCGATTCCTGCAGTCTTGCCAGGGGAAACACCAAGTGTCAAGTTCAGTATCCAGAGGTTCCATTATACTTAAGGAACCCCACTAGCATTTTGGCTTTGCCACTCCTGTGTTGTTTTTTGGTTTTTTGGGGAAGGCCCAGATTGCTGCTTGGGTCAGGCTGGGTGTTGGTCAGGCTGGGTGGTGAGCAATCGTTTTGTGCATCACTTGTCTTTCTTGGGCTTTATTCCTCTCTTTTTCATTACAATTATTACTATTACATTTTACTTCATTTCAATTATTTCACTCTCTGTATCTCAATCTGCAGGTTTTACCTTTTCCTGATTCTCATCCCCATCTCATCAGCAGGGAAGAAGTGAGAGAGGGGCTGTGTGGTACTTAGCTGCCAGCTGAAGTTAAACCATGATGACCTGCAACCATGCAACTATATTACCTACCTGACTGAGGTTCAGTAGCACAACAGATGTCTGAATGCAGGATAGGGAGTACAGGCTTCACGGAAGACTAGTGCTTTGTATTTAATTAAAACACAAATAATATGTTTAACAATTAGATAGCACATAGTAATAGAAGCAAAGTGACACACATTGCGCAGGATACGCAGCACGCTGTGGGTGTTTGTCTCTGCAGCACAGTAGGAATGTACACTGCAGCTGAACAAATAGAGCCATACTTCACCCACAAAGGCTAGGAGTGAATAAAAAGATCAAGATAGCCTACAAGTTCTCAAAGTGATTTCTTAAAATTAAGGAAGTTACATCTAGCTGCCACTTCTGCTAAAATGAGGTCTGGGTTATGCCAAAATAGCAGATAGTGTACACTGAGCATTTCTGTCAATAACATGTGTAACCTATGAGCAATCTTATTAACATGGGTTTCTCTTGTGTAAATTTGTCGTATCAAACACAGATTACTTGTATTCCCAGCATCCAGAACTGCCCTGCTGGGACCCTGATGCCGTTTCTACTGGAATCAGTGGTAACATCTCTGTTTACTTCACTGATCTGAGGATCACTTACAATAACATTAATGCTGCTCTTCTAAAACCAGAGAGTAAAAAAAAAAAAAAAAGCTATTGCAAACACTGGCTGTTTGGGAAGCCAACTCAGAGTGCATGTGATTGTTCAGGAAGTGCCACTTTTAAGGCGCGTTACTAGTTGCTGTCTTTTTTTTTTCATGTTTCTTTCTTTCAGCTGGAATTCTTCAGAGTAATCATTTCCATGTATTTTACCTACACTGGAAACATAAGGGTCAGGATAGAGCTCCAAAATCCTTTCAGTTATAGTAGAGATATATATGATTTACTCAATTTAAAATTAAATGCAAATTCTGAAATCTGGTGTAAACTAAATGTGAAGTATAGTACTTCATCAAAACTTTTAATCAATGACAACTGCCAAAATGTGAAATATATTGGAAAAACTTCTTCTGTCTACTGTTATGTTAGACTGCAGTTCCACTTAGCATATTTTCTTCTGACTATATATTATGTTCAATATTCTCATCTAGTTAAAGAATTTCAACTAACAAAGGTTGTAGTTCACAAGAGAACTCCAAGCTGCCAAGAAATGCCTTAACTCCAGAAAAGAATTCCAGATCTTTATTCCTCTATCAAGACCAATGAATGCTGTAACAACCTGGCTAATATACCTAATTCCTACAGAAATATCCTGTTTTTCTAAAAAAAAAAAAAAAAAAAAAAAGAAGCAGCCCAAAATAAACAAACAAAAAAACCTCAAAACCCAAACAAGAAAAAAATCACCCAATAAAATTCTCACTTTATGATTCCGAAACAAAAAGCACCCAATAAAATTCTCACTTTATGATTCTGAAACAAAAAACATAAGCAATAATAACAAATTAGTAACCATAAAAAATGACAATAATATAATTATCAAACTACAAAATTAAAACCATAAACATGGAAAAACATTAGCCTAGACAAAAAAGCTCATACTGAATCATATGGCTAAAGTGTGGATGTAATATACTTGGGCTTAATTATTGTCCTTAGTGTCACAGACATTGTTATCAATTTCCTTTCTTTTGCCATATGGCACCTCTTCAGTTAAGGCAGGAACCTTCTACTTTGTGTTCTATTTCTAGTAACCATTCACATATAGAGCCAGACTTCTGCAGTTACTTAGACACCAAAAATACATTCTTCACGATATTGAAGTAAGCAACAAATAATTCTTGTCAGCAGACATCAATAAGAGAGCATTTTACAACTAGCGAGGGAAAAGACCCAGTTTACAGTGCTAGGAGTCTCCTGAACAAAACTTGAAGATCAGCGTTTTCCTGGTGAATGTATTCAGAAGCCTACTGAACTTTCAGTGTTTGTTTTGTCAAACCACTGAATACATTTCATTGATGATGGCAGGAAGAATGCAATTACTCTCTAGTTCGTTGCTACAGCTGCAAGAACTGGATTTAAAATAGAGATGAAATGTTTTATTGATAAGCAGACCTTGGAGTTTTATTGTGTATCATGAACAGATGTAAAATTCAGGAGTGTTTAGACTCTTCTAGTTTTGAAGAGTTTAGACTCAGTACTATGGATTTACTGAGTAAGCTTATTATATTTTATAGCAGTTAGTACATTGCTGTATGTATAATTAAAGTAGTTTAGGACTTACATGTATTTCGTCTTGTCCTCAGGAAAGGTTGTGTAACTAGAGCAAACATTGTTCCAGCATGATTCAGCTGATTCCAAAGAAGACTCAAAACCATGTGTCTCTGAAAAACTTAGAAATAAAGCATCCCTGTGATGTGTGGCTTTACTGTAGCTATGAATGCATTCTAAAATGGTTTATGAAATAGTTCATACATTTTGACATCCCTGTAAGATTGACAGAGTTCAATGTTTGGTGGGGTTTGGTGACACACTAAATGAGGTTCACAGTCCTCCCTGTTTTAATTCACCACCTCTCTTGCTGTTTTGAGCCAAAGCCATTGTGAAAGCACTACCTGCAGCATCAAAGAAACAAGCATGAAAATTTTCATATTTATGTACATGAAAATACATGGAATCAATAGGCCTAAAGTTATATGATTTCATTAGACCCTGGAAATTAGAAGGTTTTGAAAACAAAACCAAGCAAAACCATCTTCCATTTATTTCCTCTATGGGCAAGTTTACTTTCCTGAACCCTTAGTACGTGACTGAGAAGGCTGGCTGTGATTGTCCTGTACCAGAGGACAGCCCTGTACACTGAAGATGACCTGATGATCTGCCATCCTGACCTCTGTGTGACCACTGCTCAGATTTCTTCTGAACTCTCTTGCCTTTGTAAGTCTGCAGATGTTTCAGACTTCTAACTATGGCCACAAGGTCATGACAGAAAACCACTCCTCCACGGGCTGCTGCTTCCCGTGGGGCACATCCACCTGCTCCAGTGTGGGTTCTCCATGGGCTGCAGGTAGATACCTGCTCCAGCGTGGATCTCCATGGTCTGCAGGGGAATTTGCGCTCTGGTGCCTGCAGCACATCCTCCCCTCCTTCTGCACTCACCCTGGTGTCTGCAGGGCTGCTTCTCCCATGTTTTTCTCACTCCTCTCACTCACAGCTGCTCTGCAGCAATTTTTACCCTTTCTTAAATACGTTACCACAGAGGTGCCACAAGCATTGCTGAGAGGCCCAACTGTGCTCTGGAGCAGGGTTTTTTGAGCTGGTACAAATGGACTGTCTGGCACAGGGCAGTACCCAGTCTAAGAAATGCTGCCCTCTGTCCCCACAAATGGGCCATGAAAACCCAATACTGCATGCTGTAAAACCTCAGGGGTTTTGCTTATCAATGAAACTTTTTAACTTAATTTAAGACCTAATTCTTGCAGTTCCAGGAACAAGTTGGATATAAATTATTTTATTCCTGTCATCATCAAAGAAATGCACTGTGGCTGTTTGACAGAACAAGAACCTTGTGAGAGTAGGAGGCACTGGCATACAGTCAGGCAAACATGACCCAGATTTTGCAGTTTGATTCACCACATCCCAGTGGTGTGAGAGTAAAGCTCTTTGGAGAACTACCAAAATTCAACTTGGTTTAGTCATTATGCTAATAACAGAATTATAGAATGGATAGGGTTGGAAAGGACCTTAAAGACCATCTAGTTCCAACCCTGCTGCCATGGGCAGGGATGCACATCAGACCAGGTTGCTCAAAGTCCCCTCCAGCCTGGCCTTAAACACTTCCGGAGATGGGGCAGCCACAACTTCTCTGGGCAACCTGTGCCAGTGTCTCACCACTCTCAGTGAAGAATTTTTTTCCTAATGTCTAATCTAAACCTCCCCTCTGTCAGTTTAAAGCCATTCCCCCTTGCCCTGTCACGACATGACTCTATAAAAAGTCCTTTTCCAGATTTCCTGTAGGTACCCTTTAGGTCCTGGACACTGCTCTAAGGTCTTCCCAAAGCCTTCTCTTCTCCAGGCTGAGGAAGCCCAACTCTCTCAGCCTGTCTCCATAGCAGAGATATTCCAGCCCTCGGAGGATTTTTGTGGCCCTGCTCTGGACTTGCTCAAGCAGGTTCATGTCCCTCTTGTGTTGGGGATCCCAGAGCTGAACACAGTACTGCACATGGGTTTTCATGAGAGCAGAGCAGAGGGGCAGGATCACCTCCTTTGACCAGCAGGCCATGCTCCTTTTGATGCAGCCCAGGGTACGGTTGGTTTCACACTCAAGCCAGCTCATGTTGAGCTTCTCTTCAGCCAACACCCCCAAGTCCTTCTCCCCAGCACTGCTTTCATTAGTTCTCTGCCCAACCTGCTGCTGTGCCTGAGGCTGCCCCAGCCCAGTTGCAGGACCTTGTACTTGACCTTGTTGAACTTCATGAGGTTGGCATTGGCCACCTCTTGTGCTTCTCAAGGTCCTTCTGGATGGCATTCCTTTCTTCCAGTGTGTCGACTGCACCACACAGCTTGGTGTCGTCGACAGTAATTCAGTCAGCTGAGTGTTGCAGTAATTTCTACATTGGCTTAAGCCAGGGAAAAAAACATATTAAAAAAAATGGTAAAGGCCATAACATTTGAACCCCTTGGACCAGCTGATGACATCCTAAACATGGGCAGGAGCTGTCGGCCAGTGCGCAACCACCGCGGGGCGCTCGGGCCGACCGTAGGCACATCTAGAGGCTGATTTTCCCGCTCAACCTGCTCCCCTCTCTCTCCCCTAGCTCCACCTCGGCCCCGCCCCTCCGCTGGCGCAACGCACCCCTCCCTTCCCTGCCTGCAGCCGGCTTCAAGCTACCGCGCCTGCGCGACAGAGAGCGGCCCAAGGCGCATGCGGGGGAGGGCGGGGCGGGGCTGCCAGCGCCATCCCCTCGGGCTGGGGGAGGGGCAGTGGTCGGGTAGGAGGTGAGGTTGGGGGTGTAGCGCTGCTCTTGCAGCCGCCGATGCGGCAGCGGGTGACAGGATGGTGTTTGAGTCGCTGGTCGTGGACGTCCTGAACCGTTTCCTCGGCGACTACGTGGTGAATCTGGACAGCTCCCAGCTGAAGCTGGGCATCTGGGGAGGTAGGGGGCTGTCACGCCGCGGGGGAACGCGCCGCCTGGCCCTTCCTCGCTGGGGAGCAGCCTGCCCGCCCGCCGCCTTCGCCTTCGGCACCCTCGGTCAGGTGCCCGCCCGCTCCCGCAGGGAGGAGGCCGAGGTCGTGGTCCCTGAGCGTCGGGGCCGATCGGGCCGGAGCGGGCGATGCCGCCCCGCCACCGCGCTGGGCTGACTGCCCGCAGCTCCGCCGCCGCTCCACCTGCTCGGCAGCTTAAAAATAGTTGTGGGGGCGGGCGGCAGGGAAGTGTCCGCGGGGGGCGTGGAGGAGCCGGGTGCGGCAGCGGGGAGAGGCCGGGAGGCGCTGCAGCGGGCGGGGGAAGCGCTGAGGGTGTGTGAATGCCGGCTTGCGATCAATTCTTCCTCGTGGAGCTGCCCCAGCTGCCTTCGCCTGGCTGGGTCGTACCCTAGGGGGGAAGGTTGCGGGTGTCGGTCCGAGCGGCGCTCAAGGCAGTCGCGGAAAAGTTAGGGGAGGGCTGGGCAGGGAGTCTTACTCGGCCTTGCTGAGCGCCAAACCGGACCGACTTTTTTCCCTATCGGGAAATAAGAAACTGAAAACAAACGGGGTTTTGATAACATTTTAGTATCGGTGGTGTGCCGGTGGAAGCGAGCAGCCTCTCTGCGAACAGCAGTGACATTCCATTCTTGGTTCTGTCATCAGTAGGTCTAGAATATTTGTCATTTTTAGCGTTGAAGTATCAGGAATGGTGACTGTCTTAGGTGTTTGCAGAGGCTATGACCAGCCGTGCTAGGCGAGTAGAATAGTCTGTAGAATTGCAGTTAGTATGCCAGTTCTGAAGGAGGGGAAGTATTCTGTTCTGTGGAGGTCCCTTTAGTAACGTAAGCACAAGAAAACAGCAACAAAGATCTCTCCTTCCAGTATGTCTGGGCAAAGTAAGGCAGCTTAAGAAGAGTAAGACCCACGCAATTGACAGATGCGTATGCAGTGACCACTCCTGGATGGGTTTTGAATGTGCATTCTGGGTGTCTGCAGCATCAGCAAAGCAGAAGTGCACATTTACTTTTTTTTTAATTTTATTTAACATATGTGTACATACGTCTGTAGGCGTGAAGCATGTTCAAGGTACAATTCCAGTCTTAGGTACTCATGTTTATGAATCAGATTTTTTTTGCATCTTATACATTTTTGTTTCATGCATCTGTTTTCTGAAATGGTGTCCTTGTTTGGTTTTATCTCTGCTGTAATTTTCGTTCAGTTAGGGAATTTTTGGGATCTTTGTGAAGTTCAGTCTCTGTATGGAGTTGTAACACTGTGACAGCACATGTAACTGCTGGAGAAAAAGTAGTAGACCTTGATCTGTAACAGGAAAGCCCAGTGTAGCATTGATGTGTTATATACTGTGTGTGGTGTGTGTCTTATTTGAAAGTAGCGAGTTGCACTTTTGCTGTATGATGCAGTATCAAATGAATAATTTGTTCTTAAGTTATGATAGTTTCTTTCATTTCAAGAAAGGCAAGCAAGATAATGTAAAACAGAATCATAGAATGGTTAGGGTTGGAAAGGATCATCTAGTTGCAACCCCCTGCCATGGGCAGGGAATAGAATTATAGAATAAATAGTCCTCCCTCCCTCCATCTTTCTTGCTGTTGCTATTGTTCAGACCTGGTATCAGTATAAGAAGAGCAGCTTCACACTTGCAGCTTTGTCTAATAATAATCAAGATGGCACTAATGCTATAAAGCTGGCAGCACCACCCTAGGCTGACCTCTGTACCTCTCTGGAGAAAGGAACTTTAAGATATGGAACATTTAAATATTTTGGGTAATGTTTAGACATTGCAAAGAGGTAAAACCTTATTCTTCCAGTGCTGTAGATTGCTGGTGGTTACTCTTGGCAGGTTATGGTTCTACGAGGCAACTCTTAACAGGCTAGATGCACATTAGCTCTCTCACTTAAAATAAAAAAAAAAAAAATCCTAAATAGTTCTCACTAATTTTAACTGTAGAGTGTTAATATTGGGTTGTTAGTGTTTTTTATCTATGTGGAACTTAATTTTGCGCTCGTATTATTTCTTCAAGTAGTTTTGATATTTTAGAGGCTTTAGTATATTTTTTCTTTAAATTCCTTTTTCTACAGAATGGTGCCTTTGTACTAGAGAAAACATTAGTTTTTCTCTACTTAGTCTGTGCACTTGCTTTGCATGAAAATTGATATATGAAGCTACATCTTGCTCTGAGATGCCTAACTCTGTAGCATTGGTGAAGGATCACCTGTAGAGGTTTATTTTTATCTCATCTACTGCATGATGCTTTCACTTGCATTTGCAACTTAAACTGTATTTAATGTTTCATTTCAAACAATGTGTTTTGTTTCATTCCAAAGATCTTGGAGGACTAAAAAATTGCATGCCTCTATCTCAAAGGCAGTAACAGCAGTAATAGCAGTAGACTGCTGTATTTATATGGAGGCCCTCACTGATTAGTAGATCCCTAAGTTTAGTGCATCTAGATGCTACTGATAATTTTATTGTCTTCCTAATTACTGAAAATATGGAACTAAATTATTATTATCATTTTAATAAAATATTACTATTTTTTGTCTTTGTATTTTGTGTAAACTTAATACATTTTTGTGCTTGCCTGCACTCTCTCAACTCATTTCCATTAACAGCTCTGTGCTTTTATACAGTACTTGTCTTTGTGTCATAAACTTGCTAAATTTTACATAAATCCTGTAGTCTTGTCCTAAATCAATTAAATATTTTGATAGCAATTAAAAGGGAAGTTTTCTTTCTATAACAAATGGCCAGTGCTTTTTGGATGCTGTAGCACTGCGTATGTACTATAAATCTGTATCTTAAATTTTAAAAGTTTGTTGGTTTTGTTTTTGGTTTTTTTTTTTTCTGAATGATTAAATAACCAAGGGAGTTTTTTTAGATGCTGGAACAGATTATGTCTTTGTGGTATTTCATACCTAACATGTTTAAATCAAGAGTGGTAACCTGTTGGTAGATTCTGGTTATATGGATTAAAACTAACGTTATATAGTTTCGGCTTCTGCAAGTTTGGGAGCTTTAGTAGTGACTTTTTAATGAACAAGCTTTTTAGTTTTGCATAATAAGAGAATTCATCATGCCACATTAAATCTATCCAGATTCAATCTGTGTAGTAAAGTTGTGTGATGAAACTGCTCCAAACAGCATACATGAGCACTTATTTTTTTTGCCTCTTAAAAAAAACCCCAATCTCAGATTGAAGGATAAAAATGCAGACTGTCTCAATACTAAAGAAAGATGTGATGTCTGGAAAGAGAGTCATGGCTGAGAGATTTGCAAGAACTGAATAACTTGAAATTCAAAAGGCAATGCAAAAGGGAGGACATATGAGAGCCTATGCAAGTAAAAAAGGTACTTTGAATAGGTAAGGCCAATATTGGAAAGGCCAAGCCTCAGAAAACAATGGAACAGAAAACAAAAGCTTATTATTTTTTCCTTAGGAATTCTGTTAATATGAAGCAGAATAAAAAGCTACTGTGCTAGGCAGTCATCAAGGATAATTATTTAATGGCTGATGCTGGGAAAGATAGTGTTTTATACTTCTTCTTACTTTGATAGTTTCAATAAGCTGTGTTAACAAATGTCTAAGTACTTGGCTTAGGTAAACGGGTTAGAGAAGTATCCAGACAAGTTACATATTTTTGCATGCTCTAGACCTAATAAAGTTCTATTTCAATACCCAAAGAAATTATTAAAGTAATGGCAGTTATTTCTGAGAAGTGAAGTGATGCTGAGGTTTCCAAACAGAGTGAGAGATCATCTGTTTCACCATGTTGCTATTTTCTTTTGACTGGGCCTAAATAACTTTTTCATTCCGTGTCATGGTCAGACCATCTATACTGTCCTTTAAAATACCTAATTCTCAGTTGACTTGGCACACCTATTTATTAGGTAATGTCTCAAGCGTATCTTACTTAATACAACTTGTTATTTGAATAGCTGGTGTCTCTTACGGGGAAGCTATGTTAGTAGGATGATACAGGCAGATAATTGACACATTTGTGAGCACACAAGCACTCTATTATAATAAAGATGACTACTTTTGCATACCGTGTTCAGATATAGCAGAGCAAGTATATAGTAGTGGGTGCAATCCATCCCCTACATGCTAACAATTTGAATTTATTGAGGAATGAAGAATATCTAGTACTTTGTGCTGTCTTTCCTGACCTATTTTACAGTAGATGTCAATAGAGTGGGTATTTGGCAGGCACTGTCATCCTCAAAAACTTAGAGCCTGTCTCCAGAAGGTGTTCTTTTTAAAGAGGAAAAAATTAAGAGCACAAAGGAAGGGCAAAAGCAGCAATTTGTATGAAGTAACCAAAGGGGTTCAGAAGCTGATAATGCTGTTGCTAAAAAGAAGAATTTATGTTAAAATATGTGAATGGGTGTCCTGGTTCAGCTGGAGTAGTTATTCTTCTCCTTCTTAGTAGCTGATGCACTGCTGAGTTTTTGACTTAAGTCTGAGGACAGTGCTGATAACACCAATGTTTTTAGTTCTTGCTAAGTAATGTTTACTCTGATCAAGGACTTTCAGTCTCATGTTCTGACAATGAAGAGGAGCTTGAGAACCTGGGAGAAAGCAGGACACCTGACCCTAACTAGCCAAAGGATTATTCGATACCGCAGCATGTAACGCCTATTATATAAACTGGAGGGAGTTACCTGAAAGGCCCAGATCACTCACTGTGCAGGTCAGGCTGGCTATTGGTCGGCGGGTGGTGAGCAGCTGTATTGTGCATCACTTGTGTTTTTTGTTTCTTTCCTTTTCCCCTCTTAGTTTTGTATTCTCTCCCCTTGTTATTTCCTCTATCATTATTATTAGTAGTAATAGTTCGGTATTATACCTTAGTTACTGGACTGTTCTTATCTCAACCCATGGGATTTATATTCTTTCAGTTCTCCTTCCTATCCCTCTGGGAGCGAGGGGAAGGAATGGGGGGAGTGAGCGGCTACGTGATTCTGAGTTACCAGCTGGGCTTAAACCATGACAGAGGAAGTGTTTGGTACTGGTCAAATACCAGCTGAGGTATTTCCAGTTTCTGATGCCTGTCATCTTTCATCTCTCTCTCACCTGCTTTCTCTGCTCCCTCACTCTTTCTGCCCTGTTCTTATTTACAAGACAGCAGAGATGGGATTAATACATAGGTTAAATCTGCAGGTTTTTATATGGATTAATATTCTTCCCTCTCTTCAGCTCTTGTTGACATCTGTAGCAACTTCAGTTAAGCCTCTTTGGTCAAATTGTTTACTGAGTGTTATTTTATTTTATAGATATGTTCTTTTCAGCCAAGTCCTTGGTAGTAGATGTTAGCTCATGCAAGGAAATTCATGAAGTTATTTTGAGTACCGAAAATTGAAACTACAAACCTGTTTGTTCCATATTGACAAATGTTTGATTTTGTTCAATTATTTACAATGTCCAGAGATCACTAACACTAAGAATCTGCTTTATAATATAGCCTACATAATTCCTAGACTGTGCTATAGGTGTTTATAAACGTCCTGGTTTTTATTATTGTTTTGGCTGCATATTTAATCCTAGATATTTATACCACTCCATACAGTTTTCAAGGTTGCTTAGTTGGGCATTTTTAAATCCATCGAATGGGCTTTTATCTGGCTGCATTTATGTTGTCAAAATAAGGAAAGATGCAATTGCCCCCAAGGGGGAACGACATCCCTCTACCCAAAACCCCACAAAGCCGAACAACCATATCTTAATGCATTTTGAAATTCTTGCAATTAAAATCCATTGGCAGTGCTCCAAGACAGTAAAATTGTAGTAAAAAAAAGTAGCTGTGTTATGTCCTGTAACAGGCCTTTGTTCCCTGATTTTTTCCACTTCTATTTGCAAGGGTTGAATTTTGGCAATGAAAGAAGATACTGACATGGTCAGTTACTGCATTTCAAATAGTGAGTGTTAGAATTGGTCGCCAGTGAGGTATGTTAACTTTGCAAATAGTTCATGTTTACTTGCAGGAATGTTTAGTCGATCATTTTTGCATTCCATCTCAAGTATAGGAAAAGGAAGGGTTGGGTGCATATATAAAATACAGTGCTTCAGTAGGAGCCTTTGATATGTTTTGATAATCTATTCACTGTGGTTAGTCTCGCAATGGAGGTTTTTGTAAGTAAACTGATATTTTATTGAATGTGTTTCAGTAGTTTTGTATGAAAATTGAGATGATTGAAGTTTTCCTGGTTTCTACCTCTTCTAATGATTTTAGCTGAAACCTTTAAACTTACTAATTGTAAAACCATAAGTATAGGAAAAATGTTGAATAGTTGTTTGCCCAACTTCCCACTCCCAACATTCCATGTAGAATTGTCAAAGTTGCCTTGTTTGAAACACTATTGATACTATGTTTATTCTCTGCCATTAACAACGTGCTCAGCTAAAATGAGCTGTAGTTCTCTACAACAAAATGTTGTTTGTGAATGCTTGAGATAATAATCCTTACTCATTTTACAGTACCTTGTTTTCGGAAGCATTAGGGTTGCCAAATTATTGCAGCTTAAGTTACAGTGCCTCCGCTGTAATGTGACATGTGCCAAACCCTTGATAAATAAGGTGATGTTTGCTTAGCTGACAATGAAAGTGAAGGAACCAAACTCAGTTAAACTGCTTTGTGGGTCACTTTTAGAGTTTGCCTGTGAACTTTTTTTACTGTGGCTCAACTGATGTGCAAAAATTGCATGCCATGCATTGTAACTTGGTTATAAACCTGAACATTTGCTCTGCATACAATTAGAATTACTTGCCATGAATACAGTTATAATTAGTGATGTCATCTTAGAAAAGCAAATGGCTTCTCCCCCCCCCCCCCCCCCTTTTTTTTTTGGTGTCTCCCATATAATGAAACTTTCTCTAATGAGTGTTAAAATGGTCTGTGCAGGATCAGCTCTTTCAAGGTGTAAATTTAGAGTTTAACCTAATGGTATATGAAGCTTGTCATCTTGTTATTACCTACAAACTATGTAGGCTAGTTGTAGTTACTAGGGTAGTTACAGACTACTGCTGGAAATCCTTTGATTTTTTTTTTCTTCTGTTTCTCCCCCCCCCCAATGTTCTTGTACAGTATAGGTGTGTTGTAAGACTTAATAGCAGAATCACTAGCTCTCAAAAAATACCTTCTGCATATAGTATTTGTCTGAAGATTCTGCTATAAAGTGATAATAGATTGTTGAAATGAATAAATTAAATAATTAAAAACTCTGTAGTATTTTATGAGTACTACAAGATGGATAGATTACCTGATCAGCGATTCCACAGCAGTTCAACAACCTGAACCAACTGTTATAATAAATGTATATTTGAGATTAGGGTCTGGTTTCACAATATTGGTGATACTTTGAACATTAGTCTAATGCCATCAACACTGTACAATGGCAAGGATATTCCTTGCAGTTGGAGCTCCTGTCTGCCCCTGTGTTTGGCTGTTTCTAACTTGTGTCCCCCAAAGGAAAGCATTATTGGGTCAATCAAATCTTCTTTTGCAATCTCAAGCTGTATTCATTTCCAGGGCTGTAATCTGCTTGTGGTTTCCTGAATCTCATTTATGTCACTGCTAAACTGTATAAGGTGTCTGTTCCATGTTCATATGTTAACACTATACAACTAATTTGAAGGTAACCATTGCAGGTGTTCCATCCTTCTTGTAGAATTTGCAGAAGACATTGCTTTGGAGTGTGTGCATGTCATGAGGTTCCTGGTCCCTTCTAATGTTCGTTTTGTATGGCAAGTGTCTGATGCCAAGTATGTTGTAAAATCAAATCTTACAAATTCAAATTTTCTGTGTTTACAGGGTATGGAATTATTGTAACCTGTAGACATTTAAAAAATTAGATTTACTGAAATGCTTCCTGTGAATTTTTATAAGCCTATAAATACGTCTTGCAAATGTAAGATCTTTTGAGAGCTAAAAATTCACCCTAAATTTAATGTTGCTAGATTTCCACAAGCACAGGGAGCAGAAGCAAACTTTTAAATTAAAAATGTGTCCTAACAAAATGTGACAGTAGTTTCCAATGTTTGTACGAATCTTAGGTTTTTTTTCCTGTGGACATGCAAACTCCATAACAAAATAGCAGGTACTATTTTATAGCATGAATGAACAGTGTGTTCTTAGTAATCTTTCATGGATATTTGAGGTTCAGGTTGTGGGTATCTTTTACAGCAAATAGTTGAAGTACCACAGGTCAGGGACGAATGACTCAGGCTTTGGGATGTTTAGTGAGGACCACAACTACTTTGCTTATTATAGTTTTACTTATTGGCTTCTTATTTTTTAGGAGCCGTAGCACTTAAGAATCTCGAAATAAAAGAAAATGCACTGGTAAGTTAGTGAAAATAAAATTATTGCAAAAATGATTCTTGAACTTTTGGGCTTTGTGGTTTTTTTGGGTCATATTTAAGGTACACTGTATTTTAAATGTAAACTTATTGTTTTTTTTTTTCCTCTCCACTTGTCTGGATTACCTAATTAATTTGAGATTAAATTTAAAGGTGAAGGTGTATGCTGGCTTCATTTATAGCTTTATTTTTCTTCAAAACCAAACCCTGAATAGCTGAAAGAATGTATTGAGGTCCAAAGCAAACAGATGGCTTACTTGTGCCATTATATTGGTTTTTTTTCAGTGGTTGAAAGATAAACTTGTTAGCTTTAAGGTTATCATCTTTTTTTTTCTAATATGGGAACATTTCACAAGTTGCTGAAATGAGCTTTAATGTTCTAAAACACTTTTTTTCAGAGTCAGCTGGATGTGCCATTTAAAGTTATAGCGGGACATATTGGTAAGTTGCATTTCACCATACACTCATGCAGGAGTAAACATACTGCTTTTCCTTCCAAGTCACCCTAGGCATGCTGAGCAAGTAATTTACCATGTTTCCTTGATTTGAATGCTTTGTACACTCTGATGTTTGTTTCTTCTGAAGCAAAAATGTTTGAAGCAGCTCATTTTCTTAAGCTGAGGTTGCAAAGTTAAAATATACTGGGGTCCTGTCTAATCAGCTTAATATTAATAAGAACCCAAGACAGCAAAGATGAGCAACTGAGCAGGGCTAGTTCTCATCCCTTAGAAGGATTTTGCCTTCCACTTCCTTTTCTATCCTGCTTCCCTATTTTTGTTAATATGGGAAGTTCTCTCATTGCAAGTGGGTTGTTTTGTAAAAGTTAATGTTTTTTTAAATCAGACTAAGTCTAAAGCCATTATATTTCCTTTAATCTACCCTGGAAGTATGTGTTTTCTCTGACTGATTTCATAGTTCATTAAAATTAGTACTTTTGTGAAGAGTCAGAGACTCTGTAACCTCACACTCCCCATGTTTACAGAACATACACACTACTTGAAGAGTCTCTTCCACAGAAAAATAAAGAAAAATATGTATTGGGGAGTATTTAGCTGGCTGATCATATAGGAGTTGCCCATGCTTTGTTTATGAGGATGCTGCATTAGGTTTGCAAGGAGGGAGAGGTTGCTGTTACGAAGAAGAAATGTAATTCAAGGGGAAAAAAGAGAGCACCTGTATACTTAATAGTTCTGCTCATGCAAAAACTTGCCACATGTTCATTTTTGTCCTGTGTATACAAATAACCTAAAGGACATGTGCCTCAATTGCATTGTTTTTTTCTGGCCAGTAAAGAAATTGTTCAGAGATTTTGCGGTTAAATGTCAATTACCTTTTAAATATTTTTATTTTCCAGTCAACTGTTTAACTGTGTATCTCAACCTTTTTCTTTTGTGTTTGTAGGTCAACTTAACTTACAGATTCCATGGCAAAACCTTTATACTCAGCCTGTTGAGGCAGTTCTTGATGGAGTTTATTTGCTTATTGTGCCTACAGCCAGTAAGTTAATGTAGAGGAAAAAGCGAATATAGATTGATGTGATTTCAAAGGAATCTGGAATGGGTTGATTCTGCTTTCATGAACTTTTTGTCTGATAAATAGTCCTAGCAAATGCAGTTAGATAATGGGAATGGGGTGTCTTTCAGTAGTTTACATTTAGTCATCTAATTTTTTTGACCTTATGCAGCTATTAACAAACCATGAAAATTACTGCTTTTGAAACAGCAACTTCTAAAAATATGTTTATTTTTTTGTATCATACCTTTTTACATTGTCTATTTAGGTGTAAAATATGATGCTGAAAAAGAAGCCAGGCAGTTCTTGGAAGCAAGACAAAGGGAATTACAAAGAATAGAGGAAGCAAAGCAGAAAATAGCTAACCAAGGTAAGAGTGGGAAAAGGTAATGAAAATAATGCTATTTCTTTCTTTTAATTTGTCGCTCAAAGTGTTTTAGATTCCTGTTTTCCTCTTGATACTTAAAAATCTATTAGTCACAGATTTTTAGGTGTTGCTGCCATCAATACTACAGAGCAAGCATTCTGAAAATCAAAAGGTTCAAGCTTTGATGTGATCTGATGAGGCTTTTGAACTATTGCTTATGTCATATGTTGCCTGATGTTATTTTCCTCTGCTTTCGTAAGAAACAGTTTAACTTTGTTTCTAGTAGTAAAGAATTACACCTTTTTAAAGATTCTGTTTAATTTGTTTTTTCATACATGTAAAGTCTCATAATCTTGAATTTAACTTCTGATACTTTCAAGAAATATGTATTGGCCACCTTGAGTATCAGTGGGTACAAGTCATATTTTTGAAAAACCTGATTCTTCAGGTTGGAGATAATAAAAGCTGAAAACTGTCTAGTCTGACCATAATTTTCATGGATTATATGGATATTTAAATATCTGTCATACAAACTTATGTTTTTGTTTTCTCTAATGTATTTTTTAAAGTGCTTTAATGCAAACAAAATATTATTTTCCTTTAACTTAGATAAAGCAAAAGAAGAGAAACAAGACACTTTTGTGGAAAAACTAGTCACTCAGGTTATCAAAAATCTTCAGGTGAAAATTTCCAACATCCATATTCGCTATGAAGATGATGTAAGTATTTTGTATGTCTCAGCATAAGAGGTTGTGCACTCTAACATGAAATTAGGAACCCGTCTGATTTCATTTCTTCTAGTTGCTTTCCCTGTCAAGAGAATCCTAGTAAAGTTCTGGGAATTTCATAGTCTTAAAAAAAAACCTCAGAACACCTTATAAATGAAGACTGATTAAAAGCTTGCACAGAAGCATGAAGATATTTACAAGCATGTGTCAGGCAAAATAAGATATAATTGTCAGATCTGTGAGATATATATATATATATATATATATATATATATATATATATATATTTAATTGTTGTCTGTTTACTTCCAAATCTAAACTTAGAGCATAAGGTAATCCTTTTTTGGTATTTTCCCCCTGCTCTGCTAGATCACAAATAGGAATAACCCCTTGTCATTTGGGATTTCACTTCAGAACCTAAGTTTGCAGGTAATTTTATTTTTCATCTTAAAAATGTTGAAAGTTACATTTTTGTGTACTATTGTGGTGTCATAATATCTAATGAAAGTTTGCCTGTAATCATGAGCAATCCACAACAGTAACTACTTGGTTTATCAAGTCCAGCATTAATGTTGTGGTGGGGTGCCATTAAAGGTTGAGTGCTGGCATTAAAACAGACTTTTGGGTTAAATTATTATTTTTCTGCCTGCTGCACTTTATTTTTGCCGAATACCAGGTTTTGGGTTTTTCAGAGTCTATGAATATTTTACTGAAACTGCCTTGACCACTGTGAAAGAAAGTCATTAGTTGAGACTGGGGAAGGGAGAAAAAGGAGAAAGAGGGTGGCATCTTATTTCAAACTGGAGCTCAGTTCTTTGATCTGCAAGCTCCACTTTGAAGTACTAATAGTAGTCATCATAGACTATATACTTTTTTATATCTTTTTCTAGAAGACTGCCTTGTAGCAGCAATATACTTGTTCTGCCAAGTTGCTCAGATTCAGTAGTTTTTGCTATGTAACTGATGAAATGACTTAAGTAAATGTTACTTTCTTGAACTAAGTTGTCTTATGAGTGCTTGTTCCCAGCACATTAACAGGTATTTGCCAGCCCCTTCCTTTAAACAGTTTTGCATAGTGAATAGAAAAAAAATATTATTTCACTCTTGAAAAACTTTAATAGCATATAGTATTTCTTTTGGGCTCACTCTAAAATGCTAGAATTACAAAAATATTCTAGTCCATTGTTTATCTCTTTCCAAAGAACCTGCCAAAACATAGCATTAGTGTAAAGGAAAAGAATTGCACTACTGAAAACAGAACTTTAAAGAATCTTTTGGTTTTTATGTGTAATCTGGCAGTCATGGTGGTTACCTGTGTGTATTTTTTTGGGGGGGTAAGTAGCCTTAGCAAGTTTCCACTTAAAAGAATGTTTTAATCATCTTAAATCAGAAGGTGAGGTTCTATTATTTCCAGAGTGGTTTAATTATGATGATATTCCTCTCTTTTTCCTGCTTTGTTGTTGGTGATGATAATATGTTGATGTATTACAGGTACTGGAATAACTTTCTTTAAATTTCATTCCAGACCTCAGATCAGAATTGGAATCCATGTTTACATGATGAAACTGCCAAGTTGTTCTACAAGGTACAATATAAACTGTATGATAAAGAAATAATTGTTACTAAAATAAGCTAAATTAGAGTTCCTTCCATAGAAAGTAAGATCAAGAAAACATCTGTATGGGCTCTAAAACAAAAGATTGCGGAGTGTTCAGGGGATGTTCTGAATATTTAATTCATCAACACTTTATGAAATCCAAATTATGAATCTAAAATTTGTAGGTGTTAATACATATGTTCTGTTGTATTTTCAGCTTGTACGACTGGATAACCTTTTTGCTTACTGGAATGTGAAATCAGAGATGTTCTACCATGGTGGTAGTGATGAATCATTGGTAAGGAAAGCATGAGATAATGTATCTAGTATTGTAGTTCATATTGTGAAGTATAGAGCATGCTTTACCTTCATTTCTGCTTCCATTTATATTAATCAGTGTCCTCAAGAATTGTCTTGATACTAATAGCTTCTTTAGGAAAACCAGTAAATTTTAAGATTTTTACATGATGGAAGTACAACACCCATCTGAGGAAGTAAAAAAAAAAAACCAATAAAAATTGTCTGTTGCCAGTTACAAAAATTACACACAATATGTGGTAATCTCACTATTCAGTGATTTTTATCAGCTAAAAATAGAAGTCTCGTGCTGTTTAAAACATAGATGAGTATTTTGATTTAGACTGTCTATCAGAGGGATTATATGAAATCTGTATTAAAAGGCTAACATTTTATATTTTAAAATTTTATGATGAAATAAAAACACAACTTGTTTTTAACTCCATGGTGTATGTAGGTTAACTTAAAACATGGAGTTGCCAGCCACAATGTGATTCCAGAAGGTTATGATTTTGGTAAGTGGTACTTTATTTGTAATAATGCATGTATACCTTGCTTCTAATTCTTAGTGCCTCTCAGAGGTCGCTACTTTGGCTGTTAACTCAGGAATCTTAGTAAGGAGTGCAGTTTAGTTCTTTGGCAGGAACATCTGTCTCTGTGACAGTGAATACGGTACCCTATATGTAGCCTTAGAAAGGCTTTCATTAAAATATGAGTCTTGAATCATATATCATTCTAATGAAATATCATACATAAATCCTCCTTGTTCACGTTCATTGATAATTCATTATTTTAAGAAGTTTAGCAATAATATGTGCATCATGTATGTCTTTTGAATCAGATTGGTTTGAGTAATAGACTAATGTTTTTGAGGTGTCACCTGCCTTATGTGAAGTGTATCTTTTTTCATTAGAGGTGGAAACAGTAATTGTGAAACTTTGAAACATCAACATTTTTATTTTACTTTTTACAGTTGCTATATTTCACATTATATTGCTTCAAGTGTTGCTTACTTTAGTCCCAAAGTTGCATTGGGTCCAGTCAAACATGGTGATTATTTACTTTTCATTGTGTGGAAAATACATGGGTTTTATTTTTCATGTGAATCTGTGTTATTGTTAGTAACTGTTTACAAGACAGAATGGCCTTTGAAGTGCCTTGTTCTTTAGCAAGCAAGTCCTCAGTTCACTATAGCCATGGCTTAAAAGGGCACTGTTAGGTTTATCGGGTTTTATTGCTGCTTTTGCCTGAAAGGGAAGCCTTCTATGTCTCTTGCTTTGACAGAGACCTGCTTTGCCAGGGAACTATTTAGGAATTTCTTCTGATTTGTTATCTGTTTTTTTCCAGTTGTTAGTTTTGACTCTTTTTTTACAAGAAAATAAGTTTAAACAGCATCAGTTGTCTAAAGCTTTTGTAATTTGATCCAAATGCAAACATAATACTTACACATAGGAGGATGAAAAATAAAGATTAGTAAGCTAAATACAGGGAGAAAATGAATAGAAATGCTACCATATAAGATGTGCAGCTAAAAGTAAACTAAGCTTCAAGAAATACAGGGCTTAAAATGAAACAAAACGAATTGTTGTAAACATGGTTTCATCTTGCAAAAATGTCTGTTTCCATTTGTATGAACCTCTTGATGAATTTAGAATATTTGCTGTGTAGATGGTCTATCAGTATTTCTGTTGAAATCAAAGATATTTTATTTGGTAAAAATAGTATTTACACAACTTCATGTAATACATGTATTATTATTCTTAGATCAGTTGCTGAAACAGTGGAAATGCTCATCTAGACATGGCTTTGAATGCCTGATATTGCTGAATTGGGGAACAGATAAAAACTTTCTGCTCTCAATATTTTTTCATGTGATGTGATTTGTTTTATCTGGGATCCATATTAATTTTTTTCATGCTTGTTTGGGCTTGGATTTATTCCACAGATGTTGCCAGAATGAAACTGGTAATTGAGTGTAGATTGTATTACATTTAAAGATATGCTGATGAAGTCTAGGATTTTAAAATTAATAATCTGTCATAACTTTAGCTCTGATAAGCATTATGTATCATTTATAGCAGTCTTAAATAATATGTCTTAAATATGTCAACTTATGTTTTTTAGTATTCCGCCCAATTTCAGCTAGAGCCAAACTCCTTATGAATCCTCGATCTGATGTTGACTTTTCCTCACCAAAAATGGATTTAAATGTAAATTTACAGGATATAACTGTTGAATTCAACAAGCCACAGGTATAAACTATTTTTCTGAAGTTAGATGTAATGTGGTAAAAATGTTAGTTTGCAAGAATAAGAAAAGCAGTCTGAGATTTTTCTAATAAACAGAAAATCGATTTACTTAGTCTTGTTTTTCTTTGTAAATTATTTTATTTTTAAAGAAAAGCTTGCTTCACATTGTTCTCAGAAAGATAACAGTTTGATTTTTGTTGTTGTTGTTGTTTTTAGTACTTCAGTGTTATGGAGCTTCTTGAGTCTATTGATATGATGACTCGAAATCTGCCATATAGGAAGTACAGACCTGATGTTCCATTGCACAACAATGCCAAGACATGGTAGGCTGTCTCAGACTTTGTAAACAATTTGTTAGTTATTAATTTGAAATAATTGCCAAGTGATTGTTTCTTACCTGAGGAGATTAGAGCTCATTTCCTTCTGAAAGAAACTAAGTCTTCTCTTTTGGTTTTCTTTGTTATTCTGAAACTAGGAGTGTTTAAAAAAAAATGGTGAGGATCTCAAACCAAGGGCGAGAACATGATATTTGAAAGCCTTCATTTACTTCCTTAAAGATCATTATCAGAAACTGAAGTTGATTGGATTTTAATATCCTAACTCTGTTTTAATGAAGGACACTGTGTTATATGTTAGGTACTATTACAAGTATATAGCTGTTATCTGCAAATAGACAAACATTGTCAACATAGTTGGCAGAGATTTGATTCTTCTCAGAAAATTCCATACAAATATGCTTTGATTATTCACACACACATATTCGTGGCCATTTTTTGTAGAAGGTTGCTTTTTAATGTTATGAAATAGAAATCAGTCAACTTTGTAGAGAAAAATAAAATTCCTTGGGTTCCTCTGTTGATCAGAAGTGTGATTATTAGAAAAGGGATTTCACTTTTTACAGCTTGAAGTTGTATTTAGTGGGAGTCTGCATAGGTCTAGGTGTCTGTTAAATACACAAAAATAAATGCAAACTATCCTTCATTTGTCTTTGCTTTAGGTGGAAATACGTTATTTACGGCATCCTTGAAGTAAATGTTCAACCTAAGCTCCAGATGTGGTCATGGGAACATATTCGGCATCATAGGAAACAAGTGAAGAGCTATAAAGAGATGTATAAAACAAAGATAACATCAAAAAAACCTAATGAAGAAATCTTAAAATTATTGGAGGTTAGCCTTTTTTTTCCATTAAAGGCATAAATACCATTCTCCTTGCTGTTTGCCTAAACTTAAGTGTTTGCATGTTCATAAGTCAGTACTAAGTTAAACTTCCAGTGCCCAAACTTGCAACTTCATCAGTACCTTTTCCTGTGAGTAGTATTAATAAACGTACTAGATTTAAGTTTTCAGCTTGAGCAAATTAACATGCACTGAAAGTTGTTTACTGTCATTCCCCGTAAAACTGAGCCATGAAATGTAACCAAATGAAATTGGAAAAAAATAATCTCTCGCCTTCTTTCTAGGAATTTGAAAAGGCCTTGGATATTTTTAACATCACTCTAGCAAGGCAACAAGCAGAAGTTGAGGTAAAATTTCATCATTTAAGTGAATCTAAGAATAACTGCAACATGAGGTTGTGGAGATTTTAGGCAGATGCATTTGAGTTTTAGTGATAGAGTTGTGCATCATGAGGTCTTTGTGTTTCCCATTTGTTATTGGAAGGCATAGTAATTTTCAGCTTGTAATTAAGTAAAAAATAAATAGGTGCATATTTTGCTTCCTCAGAATAATTGACCTGGGATAAATTCCTTTCCATTTTTTGTGAGGAACATCTACTGTGGAAAATATGGTTGAAGTATGATAGCATAAGTCAAATTGGAAGCAATTATACTCAAAGCTTCAGGCTTCCCCCCCCCCCCAACTCCCCAACCCAGACTGTTAGTTTATTTCTTTCTTCCTGATGCCCTGTTATGTAGGCTGAACACCTCTATGTGTAGTATGTGGACCTTTTGTTACTGTTTGCAAATAATTCAGAATACAGCAAATGCAGAATACATTTAAGTAGATAATCACAATTAGGCAAGACAATGTGACCTGAATAGTTACAGTTGTTAGCCTTGTTTTCCTATGTTAGTATACTGCTTAATTTTCAGTGTAGTACTAGTCTGAGCATCATTCCAGGAGACTGAAGTAAAATCTGTATAGGCTTTCTGAAACCTGCAAAGTCACCTTTCTCCATTAATTATCAATGTGACTAAAACAGAATATGATATTTAGAATCTGAAATAGTGTACTGATAATTAAACTTCATTAATGTCAATGATTTCTTATGGCAGTGCTTGATTTCTTCCCCCCCCCCCCCTTCTCTTTGTGTGTGGAGTGTATTAAGTATGGCATGAAAGCTGCAGTGATAGATATGGTGGTTCTAGACCAAAACTAAACAGCAATATATGAATGTGATTTTTATTTCTAGTTGTCTGTACATACAACCACATTTGGATGCTTGTATGGTTTTAATTCAGACTTTTACAGAACCAGAAGAAAGGTTCATGTCTCTCCCTTTCAGATGCTTGGCTGACCTGGTGTGCTTTTCACCAAGAGTTTTTGGGATTCTCTTTCTTTTTGTTTGTTTTAGTTCTTAATTTTTGTACGTTTTTATGTTGTGACACATAGTTTCTTTGGTTTTATCTTCTTCCTCCTACTTTTTGCAAGGTAACAGAGATCCCAGAATATTTCCTGTCTAGTTTTATTCTTTTTTTCTCCAGTGTGACCATGCTGCATTCCCGACTGCTTTCCAGTCTGAGTTTTAAGACAGGTTTCTGTAGTGCTTATGATAGGTTGCAGGCAAATCGATTTTCATTTGTTTGGGCTTTTAAAAAAGCCTTGCATTTGAAAAGTGTTAGAAAAGCATCTTATAGGATCTGCTAGCTAACTCTGTATTTATTTCCAAGTATTGAAATCAGTCAGTGATTCGAAACTGTGTTCTACCTGCATCTATCTGTCAGAAGCCCTCTCTTACTGTGGTCAGGTCTCAAAGGACTTGTAAGAGGCAAATCTGCTACTAGGTTGGTATTCTGACAGGTAGCCTTGAGTCTGCTAGCAAATTAAAGGAGCACCCTTTAGACATGGGCTGAGTAAAGACAGATAAAGGATCCTACTGTTAAGCATTTTTAGTTTCTTAAAAGCATACCTTACAGTTGAATTTCTAAGGCTTTCTTTTCTCTAGACTTTGAAATTAAGATGCCCACAGCTCACACTTGCGAACACCATACCATGTGATTTTCTGGGAACTTTGTAGGAAGAGCATTATATTCCATTCCATATATATTCCATTCCATATTATATTCCTTATATATTCTATTCCATATTACATTAGGCCACTTTATAATCTTTATCACTAGTACCACACACCAGCTTCAGTGAGCCAAGCGTCAAGTCTGTATCAGATGGAGAAATTTTGTGCTTTCAATCTAGAGAAAACTTTAAAGATGATTCATCTTAATTGGAATACAGGGTGATGTTCTCCCTTTCTTTTAGTGAAAACAGTTTACCTTGCTGAATAATTCCACAGACTGTGACTGTATTCATTAATAAACTATTGTAAATGGAGGACAGGGAAAGTTCATCAGGATTTCTTAAGGCAATTTCTTTGGTTCCAGTACTACACAAATGTTTTCTTCATCCTTGCAGAAGTACAGTTGCCCTCCCTTCTCTTTGTAGCCTCTGTTACCTTAGACTCTAGCGTCAGCTGCTGCCTCAGACATGATGAGAATCATAGATTTGAGCATTACTGCTTTTTTTTTCCATGGCAGTAGTTCTTCAACACCAGCTCTTTGGTGTCCTAGAAACCTCTGATTTCAAGGATTTAACAGCCATTTTTTCTAAGGCTCTGTCCATTCTTTCCTTGGACTGTTCACTTTAACATCTGCTTAATGACTTGGTATCCTGGATAAGGGGACTTTGGAGAATTTTGTTCAATTTTTTTGAGGCCTTTTGTTGTTTAAATGACATCTGCATCATCTCTCTGGGCTGAATCTATAGCATCAGTTCAGAAGCCTTTATGTTTTTATGGTGATTCCTGCTTTCCATTGGCCTGTAGATGGATAGATGTGACAAGTCCCTTTAAAATTCTGATTTGTAGCCATCTGTTTTCCCTAGTTGTGTTGTAGAAAGGCCTTGGGCTTTTTCAGTGCTGAGAAGGGATCTCTGTCTCACTTTGGATATCACGTTTACTAGAGCATCTCTAAATTCAGGGCTTATCTGCAAGTGTTTGTCTTTCTGGGTCACATTAGTCATGAAGGAAAAAAAAATGGTTTAGTTCACTACAGTTTTGAGGACTCCTATGTCTCTTAGATCACTTGATGGTCATTTGCTGTCCCTTATGCCAAGCTTTCAGTGCTCAAGTCTGGATGTAGTTTGCGCTTTCTGGGAGGACCCAGTATTGGAATAATCATTGGCATCAGACAGGATGTCCCTGGTTGTTGAAATAGTGGATGTGGGAGGAGGGAGTGCTTTGTTGCTGTTACAGCTACATATATCAGGTCCCGAAGCAGTGTTCTGTATTCCTTAGAGTAAGTACTGTATTACAAGGGTGCTTTAATTTTTTTTTAGTATTATTTTTGCTTTGGACATCTATCTTGAAATGAAAAATAAAGGGATCATTTAAAATTCAGCCTTTGCTGGCTATTTAATTGCTTACATATGTATTTTTAATGATTCCTTATAATTGCATTGTTGTAGTATAGAGCACAGTCTAACGTTATGGACTTCTTTTTTTCTTTTTTTTGTGGTGAGAGCTAAAGAGAAAATCTACTATATAAGAAACATTTATTGACTATATATCAGCTGCTGCTTTTTGCTTGCTTTTTTTGTTAATAAAGGTGGTTAGTTTTAGGCAAGTGGGAATTAGTATGATGATGCACTGTGTACTTGAAAAAGTTATTAGACAAAAAAATAAAAAATAAGATGTTGCTTTTCTTAATGATTATCTAATGATGTTTTCATGTGTTAGAGCAGGTCTTGAGTCTATATTTTTCTTACGAAAATTACTTATTTGAAAATTTCTTAATTTTCAGGCAACTAAGGCTGGATTAAAAATCTACAGACCAGGAGTGAAACAAGATGATGAAAATTCTGGTGGCTGGTTTAGTTGGATATGGAACTGGTCAGGTGAAAAAAAGCAGGAACAAAAACAAGAAGTGAAGGGTTCAAGTATGTTCACTTACTGTTTTGTTTGGGTTTTTTTGTGTGTTTTTTTTGTCCCCCCTATTACTAGAAATTACTTTTAGAATAATGTGACCCTAGCAATGGAACATTGCATTTGTTTAATATTTGGGCTGTCAGATTATTGACATTTGCATTTACTCTTCCCCTTTTTATCGCTGATAAAGTTGTTAACTGCGTGTTAGAGAGCTACCTTACAATTCCTTCATAAGTCTCTTTGAGCTGTCTTTGTGCTTTCTTCTGCTGCAGTTTTCGCATTTGTCTGCATAGGGTACTGTGTATGGGTACTTGAAGAAAGTGCTATGAAACAGTAGCAGTTAATGCAACATGATTTTACTTCCATTCGTTTTGTAATTTGGCTATTTCATGTGGTGTATTAGAGTTTGAATCACTTAAGTATATACAGGACACCTAGTGGAGGTTGTGAAGCACAAAGTAAATCAGAAAGGTTGCTTCTGTTGTGTAGCAGGCTTGGAAATAGTGTAGGTCAGAATAAAAGTATAGCTGCATTTTAAAGCGTGCTTTAGGACACTCCAGTAATTTAAACTGCAGAGATTTTGCTTGGATTTAGGACAATATTAACAGTATCTGCTGTAAGTTACAGAGCTACTGGAACGTGTATAACAGTATTTTCATTTTTGCAATACCTGTGCTGAGTTTAACTAACCTCATGCAATGTGACAGGTCTTGAAGAGCTGATGACACTTGAAGAGAAGGCTAAACTTTATGCAGCAATTGGATATAGTGAAACAGCCGTGGATCCAACCCTTCCAAAATCGGTGAGTCAAAACCAGCTGTGATCCCAAACAATTGGTACTACTAATAAAAGTCTACAGATAATAACCACCCTTAAAATTACTTAAAGCTGTCTCTGTATTTGAATACTACTCTGACACTTCTTACCTAAGTTACTGCATTCTGGCTTTTTGTAGTTTTTAGAGGGTGGTTATATAGCTTACTTTGAATATTCTGAAAAAGTTCAGAAAGAAATTTTGCTTGCTAAGGTTAAATGAAATCATATAAAGTAGTGTATTGGTATTTAAGTTATGAAATGATTCATACCCTCTTACAATTTTGAGGTTTTTTTTTTTTTTTTTTTTAAAGAAAGTGCACTGAGAGATTCTCCAGAATCTTAAACATGAGTGATAGTATGTGAGGTAGAGTAAGTTAGTTATGAGGTAGAGTGAGTTACATAAGAGAAGAGGTGACTAAAGGACTGTAGTAAGGAAGAGCAACAGTTTGAACCATTCAGAAACAGTCTAAGTAGTTTTTATGTGAGATACCATATATGGTACAGTGGACACCTTCCAGGTCTACATCAGAGGCCTTTTAACTCAGAATGTGGTGTCGGCACCAGACATGTTTGTAAGCATAGTAAACTCTTCTATAACCCTGCCTTTTCGTAATAACTAATTTGGAATGACTTTTATATGAGCTGTAAGTTATTTATAGCACTGGAAACGTAGTATCAAACTGGTGTTTATAGTTTTCATCTCTTCATAAATTGTATTTACGATCCACTGTTGTTGTTTTTCCTTCATGTCTAGTATGAAGCCATGAAGTTCTCTGTGAAGTTACTAAGCATGTCTATATCAATAAGGGAAAACAAGCAAAGTCCTGAGCTGGTAGAATTTGCATTAGCTGGCTTGAGTACCGTATTTACCCAGCGACCAGGCGCACAAGCAATAAGGTGAACTTTCTTTGTCAAACTGGTTTTGCTCTCTATAAAATGTTGATGATGGCTAATAAACATTTTAAGGCTCTGTTATGATTTTTAACTTACATATTTCACTGTCATTTCTTGTGCAGTTTAGCAGCAGAATCATCCTGCAACTAGCTGATGGATGAAGTATATACAGATGGATACAGTTTCTATGATTTAAGTTCTCTCTGGCTTCAGATTATTTTGTGCCACTACAGATTTTCTCCTTTTTTTCAGTTTAGCATTGTTCCATACAAGAAAGCCATTCACTAACTCATTTCTTGCTTTGAAAAGTGACTGTTAACTCCTTTTGAAACTTTATCTGAGTATTTGATCTTGTAACCAATTGTATAGTAAAGTGATCTTGTACACGTGTATAGGCATTTAACATGACTGAAAGGTTCTTGAGCTTTCAGTTGACCCTTTACATTTGCAGAATAAGGCTGTAACAGATGATTTTGGCATGCTTTTGTGCTCTCACAGTAGATGATGAAAAGAGCAGAATGTAATCTTTTACTTTCATTTCAAATGTAATGACTTGAAGATTTAACTTTCATGCTTTAAACCTTGTCCTTTCTATTTTGATATTAAGTTGTTATTGAACTTGTGGAGTTCTATGCCTAAATTAAATTTTGCTTGCAGCTTTTCTGTTTATTCCCCTGCTCATCTAAGTAGTCCTAATAATGCATTATAGAGAATATAATGAGAAAAAGTGAAGAGAATATTATACTTTCACATTGAAACACTTTCTTTTAAGTGTTGGGAGATAAAGATCTTTGGTTGAAAGCTGTTAGAGGTAGGTATGGTAGTGAGAGAACATAAATCCAACACCTAAATAATACTTCCTCAGAGTAATGAGACTTAATGTTGTGCTGCTTTTGTGATGTTTATTTTATTTCTCTGCACTGGAACCCTTCCCTCTGCTGTATTTCTGTTCCCCAGAATAAGCTGTGGCATCTAATTCCGGAGCTGATAATACAGAATTCCAGTTTGCATGTCTCTTTCCTGCCCTGACACCTGTCCTCATGAAAAGTGTATGAAGTGAACAACTTGGTCCCCTTTTCTTAGCAGGGGCTAATAGACACAGAAGATAATGAAATGAAAAACAGTTAGCACATGGGTGTATGTCTTATATCCTTAGACAATGATATTTATATTTAAAGTAGGGTAGTGATATGTTGGTTTTTGTTCGTTTTTTGCTTTTTTTCTTTTCCGCAGCTTATTCCTTATACTCTTGTCATCTAATTGTATCTACGCAGATGGATATTACATACGAACATGCTGTTTACCTTTCTTTACAGATTTGAAACAAAAGTTACCTCACTTGAAGTTACAGGCATGTCCCGAGAAAAGTGCACACCCTGCCTTCTATCTTCTCGAACGGTGTATTCAGATGAGAGTACCTCACTCTTAAGCATAATGTTTGAGACTAATCCTTTGGATGAGAAAGCAGATCAGAGGCTTAGAATAGAATCACAGCCATTGGAAATAGTGTATGATGCTGTAAGTAAATATTTTAATAAGGTAAAAATATAAAAAATCTTAATAGTAAATATTACATGTATTTTTTTTTTATTTTAACAGATGACGATAAATAGCTTAGTGGATTTCTTCAGGCCTCCAAAAGATGTCCATTTAGAGCAGTTGACATCGGCAACTCTGATGAAGCTTGAAGAGTTTCGTGAAAAAACATCAACAGGCAAGTGCTGCATGCTCTTCTGATTGCACATTCACGCAAATTTTATATTTTAGGGGTATGAAAATATTACATGGTTGCACATGGGGATGCATGGATCCAAGTCACAGCTTTCTAACACAGTACCTAAGTAAGCTGAATTCTTCAGTCTCATTACAAAACATTTGTTCTAGGTATTGGATAATTTTATGTCATCTTTTTCAACTTCAGCTTCCTTTGTAAAATACACTTAATGCCCTGAGATAGTATTTCACTATCTATTCTGTCATGCTCCCTACAGGGTTGAAAATGGTTTGTTACTTCTAACTTTTCTGTATTGTTCATCTGAGTAAATGGTCTTAATTGTTTCATACTTTAAAAAAACTGCTTCGTATTGATATATGACTAATATATTCAGAGATACTGGTCCTCTAATGAAACCCCTAAATCCTTTCCAGAGTTGTTGCTTTTCATCTGCCTCTATACAGGTGTTATCACATTATTTATTCTGCAATATATATTGATTATATTCGTCTATTTTCCAGTGACTTGGCATTAAAACCTTTCCTCAAGTTTAATTTCATTCTGTTTATCTCTAGAGATCTTATATTTTGACACATGAATGAAAGTGGTGAATACTTTTAAGACTTAATACTGAGATCAACACTAGTAGTTTGTCCAGTATAGTTGGGTACTTCCAGCAAGAACTTCTAGAACAATTAAGTTTTTGAATCTATGGAGCACAGTGGGTTACCCCAGCAATTCCAAGTTGCAGTACAAATTCCAGTTCTTCTTATTTCATCTGTTGTTCAGTATGAAACTGCTTTGGATTTGTATATGTTGTGGTGTTGTCTCTACTTTTCCATTAGCATCGTTTGCTATTGCAATTTCGTCTACTTCTTGCTTCTTTAAAGGCTGCTGGTAATTATTGGTTCAGAAGAAAACTGAAGAGCATGTGTACCTGTAGTTAAACTCAGTTATCTAGCATTCACAGCTCATTTAAAGTTAGACTTGGATTTCTTTTTCTATCTTCTTTTAATTCTGTAGCTTCTGCATGGAATACTTGGCTTGTATTTACTAATTACATTATTTTTCAGGTTTGTTGTATATTATTGAAACCCAGAAAGTTCTTGACCTCAAAATTAACCTCATGGCTTCATACATCATTGTTCCACAGAAAGGATTCTATGACCATACATCAAATTTATTACTCCTGGATCTTGGTAGTCTTAAGGTATGTATTTTCTTAGTGAAGTAACTTACTGAAAATGACAGCTCAGCTTCTGTGTTATTTCCAGTTTCTTAGTATGTGTTTTGTGGTAGTGGTTAAGTAAAAGTTCCTCTTGCAGTTTATATATTAGACATTTATTTTAAACTGCTTTCCAGTTAAGGCAGAAATTACTGAACACTTCTCAGTAGATTATTTCAACCCAAAAGAATTGTTAGAAAATAATCCTCCCCTGGAATGAAACTACAGTTGATGCTTTGAACTCTTAAGTGGAAAATATCTAATAATATTTTACCTTAGAATATAAAATAGTAAGCTTTGTAGTTATATGATTAAATGGTCTTCTTATTTTCACTATTACTATTATTTTTATTATCAGTTACCTTTTGGGCATTCAGTTTACTTTAAAATGAGAAAAGTAAACACACTGTCACTTTTTAAAGTAACCTTGATGAAACTGGAGATATGTTTGAGGTGCTTCATGCAAGGGAAAAGTTAAAAAGGTAGTTTGTGTTTAAAATTCTGATTTAGCACTATAAAATCATAAAGAGACTGTTTCTGCGTATTATTAGCAATCTTTTTACTCATTGATGAACTTGTGTTCTTTCAGGACAAATGATCTTACATGCATGCAGGCAATTAAATTTTCCTTTTTTTTTAACTTGTACTCTAGGTAGGAGTGATTCTTCCACTTACTATCAGTCTGGATTGCTTTACCTGCTTTTTTAGCAAGTAAAACTTTTTAATAACCTGTTTCAAAGCTTAAAATCTTGTGAAAGTGAAGTAAGATTATTATGTCTCTGCCACAGACTGACTTTTTGAACATGTGTGTGTCAGCTAGAATCATAGAATAGTTTGGGTTTGAAGAGACCTTCAAAGATCATCAAGCCAAAACCACCTGCAATGAGCAGGGACACCCTTAACTAGACCAGGTTGCTCAGAGCCCTGTCCAACCTTGCCTTGAAGATGAGACATCCCCTCGTACAGTGATGAGGCATCTACCATCTGTGTGGGCAGCCTGTTCCAGTGTTTTGCTACACTCTGTAAAAAGATTTCTTCCTTATATATAGTCGAAAACTGCCCTCTTTTAGTTTAAAGCTATTACCTGTTATTCTATTGCAATAGGCCTTGCTAAAGGGTCTCTCTCCACCTTAGAAGCCTCCTTTAATATACTGAAAAATCTCCTCAGAGCCTTCTTCAGGCTAAACAACTGCAAATCTCTCAGCCTTTCATCCCACTGATCATCTCTGTGGCCTTTCTCTGGACCCACTTCAACAGGTCCATGTCTGTCAGGTACTGGGGAACCCAGAGCTGAACGCGTTACTCCATGTGGAGTCTCATAAGAGTGAAGTAAAGGGATAGAATCACCTCCTTTGACCTGCTGGCCATGTTCCTTTTGGTGCAGCCCAGGGTACAGTAGGCTTTCTGGACTCTGAACACACATTGCTGGCTTATACCCAGCTTTTCATCCACCAGTACCCTAAAGTCCTTCTCCATAGGTCTGCTCTCAATCCCTTCATCTACCAGCCTGTATAGATCACATAATCATATGGGTTGAAAGACCTTGAAGATGAAGTCCAACTATTAACTAGCACTGCCAAATCCACCACTAAATAATGTCTGTAAGCACCACAAGTCTTGTAAGTATCTCCAAGGATGGGGACTCAACAGCTTCCCCGGGCAGCCTGTTCCATTGCTTGACAATTTTTTTTGAAGAAATTTCCCCTAATATTCAGTCTAAACCTTCCCTGGCACAGCTTGAGGCCATTTCCCCTTGTCCTATCACTTGTTACTTGGGAGAAGAGACTGACCCGCACCTCACTGCAGCCTCCTTTCAGGTAACTGTAGAGAGTGATAAGGTCTCTCCTGATCCTTCTCTTCTCCAGACTAAACACCGTGAGGTCCCTCAGCCACTCCTCAGAAAACTTAATGCTCTAGACCCTTCACCAGCTTCACTGCATGCTCCATCTCCTCAGTGTCTTTCTTGTAGTGAGGGGCCCAAAACTGAACACAGGATTTGAGGTGCAGCCTCACCAATGCTGAGTACAGGGTGCTGCTGGCCAAAGTGTTTCTGATACAAGCTGGGATGGTGTTGGCCTTCTTGGGCACAAGCTGGCTCATGCTCAGCTGGCTGTCAACAAACAACCCCAGGTCCTTTTCCGCCAAGCCACTCTTTCCCAAGCCTGCAGTGTTGCATGGGGTTGTGGCCTAAGTGTTGGACCCAAGTGTAATTGTTGAATGTCATATCATTGGCCTTGGCCTGTCAATCCAGCCTGTCCAGGTCCCTTGGTAGAACCTTACTTCCTTCAAGCAGATCAAAACTCTGCCCAACCTGGTATTGACTGCAAACTTACTGAGGGTGCACTCAATCCCCTCATCCAGATCACTGATAAAGGTACTAAACAGAACTGGCCCCAGTACTGAGCACTGGGGAATGCCATTTGTGACTGGCTGCCAGTGACACCAGGCTCGGAGCCAGGTAATAGAATGGAACCACCCACCTCCTCCACTCTGCATATAGGATATTACTTCCAGGATAATACACAGAAGAATATGTTTCAGTGTCAGACTCCAGTAAATGTTCAAGTTTTTTTTTTCTCTTCCTGAAATGCATGAGTAGTTTTCGTAGTGCATCTGACTCTTGAGTTGGTTCCTGTCCTTTAGTAGAAATTCAGCAATACCAAAAGAGAAAAGTTAGATGCCTCTCAGGATATGATGAATAATTCTGTATTCAATTTGATAGGCATATGCTTAAGAGAGATACAAGTTATTTGTTGAGTTGGTATGTTTAATACAAAACAATATCTTTCCCTCAGTTATGTACTGGATAAGGTCAAGTCCAAATGGAGAAAATGGCATATAAAATTAAAACTGTATCTCAATGGTAATGGTAATGCATAAGTGCACTTAATTAAGGTTTCTCAGGCACTATTAATCTGATAATTCTGAATAATCCATCTGGAAGTTTTTTTTTATGTAAAAGTAGTCATACTAGTCATTCCAGTACCACTGGAAGAAGAAATGCTATGTCTTAGACATTAGTATTTGAGCCTGTTTCAGTGTTACCTTGAATATTACCTGGGTCTGACAAAAGCAGATGGAGATCCAAAAATCATTCGACATTTAAGGATGAGAACAGCCACATTTCATCAGAGATGAAAAGCAGAGAGGACATGTAGAAAGTATGGGCATCCCAAAGGTGAGTCATAGGGATATTGACTGCTATTACAGGAAGACAGTGAACATAAATGATGAACAGTCCAAACTCCCTTTTGCCTTTTACTTAGCATAATACCACGACTAAGTTCAACAAGATTCAGAAATAGATTTCATGTTTCTGAGGGGATTAATGGAGTAATATTTTTATATATAAAAAAAACTGAACAGTTATTCTATTGACTGCAAAAGGTTTGAAATTTTAAACTTTGGGGTATAAGTCATTGGTGTTGGGACTGGTCTTGTTCAACATCTTTGTCGGTGACATGGACAGTGGGATTGAGTGTACCCTTAGCAAGTTTGCCAATGACACCAAGCTGTGTGGTTCAGTTGATATGCTGGAGAGAAGGAATGCCATCCAGAGGGACCTTGACACACTTGTGAGGTGGGCTGATGCCATCCTTATGAAGTTTAACCATGCCAAGTACAAGGTCCTACACCTGGGTTGGAGGAACCCCAGGCACAGCTACAGGTTGGGCAGAGAAGAGGTTCGGAGCAGCCCTGCGGAGAAGGACTTGGGGGTGCTGGTTGATAAGAAAATGAACATGAGCTGGCTTCAGTGTGTGCTTGCAGCCCAGAAAGCCAACTGTATTCTGGGCTGCATCAAAAGGAGCATGACCAGCAGGTTGAAGGAGGTGATCCTGCCCCTCTACTCTACTCTCGTGAGACCTCAGTTGGAGTTTTGTGTGCAGTTCTGGTGTCCTCAACATAGAAAGGACATGGAAGTGTTGGAACAAGTCCAGAGGAGGGCCACGAGGATGATGAGGGGACTGGAGCACCTCCCATATGAAGACAGGCTGAGAAAGTTGGGGCTGTTCAGCAGGGAGAAGAGAAGGCTGCATGGGGACCTCATAGCAGCCTTCCAGTATCTGAAGGGGGGGGCTGTAGGGATGCTGGGGAGGGACTCTTCATTAGGGACTGTAATGATAGGACAAGGGGTAATGGGTTAAACCTTAAACAGGGGAAGTTTAGATTGGATATAAAGAAGTTCTTTACTGTAAGGGTGGTGAGGCACTGGAATGGGTTGCCCAGAGAAGTTGTGAATGCTCTATCCCTGGCAGTGTTCAAGGCCAGGTTGGACAGAGCCTTGGTTTAGTGTGAGGTGTCCCTGCCCATGGCAAGGGGGTTTGGAACTAGATGATCTTAAGGTCCTTTCCAACCATAACTATTCTATGATTCTGTGATTCTGTGCCTATTAAAGGAAATTAGTCTATACAAAATATATTGTATAAAACTTCATAGATTTTTGTTTGTGTTTTGCTTCTCTCCTTGAAGAAGAAATGGAGTTTAATACTCTCCATTTTTTGTTTTGATACAGGATACTAAGTTTAAATATCTCCTCTGCTTTGACAGTGGTAACACAGAAGCCCTTATAATGAGGACTTTAATCTCTTGTTGTGATAGGATTAACTGTTTGTAGAGCTAGTGCTTTGGATATTTCTGAAATTCATTTATACTTTTTTGTGACTCTTTTTAAGATGGAAAGCAAAAGTCGTTCTGATTTGTCAAAGCTCGTAGTACGACAAAGCACTATTGAAGAGATAATGTCAAGAGCTTATGACAGTTTTGATATCCAGCTCAGCAGTATACAGTTACTGTACAGCAAACATGGTAAGTATTCATGAAAGTAATCTTTTTCTCTAAAAATATTTTGAGGGTTGTTGTGCCTTTTATACTTTTAACTGTAACAGTGGAGAATCTTTGAAACGTAGTTCTTCAAACTATTATTCTAAATTCAGTCCTATGAACATGTAATGAAATTCCGAAACATACCTTTAGGCCTTAGATTCCAACCTTAACCTTTGCTAAATAAATAAACTTAGAATAAATCGCTTATTTATGAAGATGTCTCACTTGATTTGTTGCATAATAAATGTAAGTGTAATTAATTTATGATATTTTCCTTCAGTACCTTTTCTTTGTATCTTTCCACTTTTAAAGCAGAATCCATGATTAGTTGTAGTTTTGATCCTTTTTTTAGAGTAAAGAAAGGATCAGAATCCCTTATTGGAGGAAACTTTTACTAGTAATTGTGGAACTTAAAGTGCAGAAAGAGTCAGAACCAGGAAAGTCTTAAGCATTTTATTCTTAACCCTCTGATTCCAGAGGGGAATGCAGAGCCTATAGTTACGGTGTCATGCATGTGAAGAATCTGGTCCTTAGAAATCTGCGATATGGATTGGTTAGCTCTTTAGATGTAAACAGTGGAAATCAAGTAGTCTCGTTTGTCTGAAATTTGGATCTTGTGTTTTGATAAATGTGCATTGATAGAGCTGTAGAAGAGATTTTTGTCACCTGCATTTTTAGCAGTATATGCTAACTAATATCAGATACTTTAATTCTGTGATATGTGCAATGAGAAAGAATCTCAATGTTTAAGATGTAGGTTTTCTTTGCTCTTACAGACGAGAAGTGGCAAGAGGCTCGGAAGCTGAAATATTCATCTCAACATATCTTGCAGCCCTTGGATGTAAACCTGGAATTTAGCAGGGCTATGGTTGTTACAGATGCAAGAATGCCCAAGTATGTGTGTTTTCCTGTTTTGAAATTTTTATAGTATACTACTTTCTTTTATTTATAAAAAAGATAATCTGATTATATTTGTGCTATTTTACATTATGAATAGTGGAAGTAAAATACCTTAATTGAGAAAAATAGAGGATAAACCCAAGAAGCTGCAGTATTGAGGAGTTGATAGAACATTACAGTGATATTAAAATTAGAAGTCTGTATAATATATTTTAAGATTGTTATTAAGGATACTAATACCTGTTCTAGTTAGGTCTAACAGCTGTATTTCAGTTCTCATTGAAAATACTGGGGAACTGAAAACTCAAGTCTCTTATAAACATCACAAAAATATTCTGAGAAGTGATCTGCTCTCATATTCCCTCCGTTTTACGTAAGTTACTCATTGTGTTTATTTACCTACTAGAGACCACTTCTCAGGGAAACAGCTCATAATACATTAAGTTTGCATTTAGATTAAAAAACCTGGTTATGGAAATTGTGCTCAGAAGAAAATGTGCATTACTATTAATGACGAAACTTTGATGTTGAAGATGACTGAGTAAAAGTGGCAAAGATTATATTTGCAAATATTTTGGAAAATGCATCTTCACTAATATATCTGAAGGACACCACTAATTAAAAAAATCTGATCAATTTGAAGTACTTGAAAACTAGCGCATTAATGCCTTATGTAATTTGTTTGAGTCATTAAGAATCATATTGCTTAGCTACAACAAGCTAGCATATACTTTCTTAACACTGTTGGAAATTTGTTTTTTAGCTACAAACTTCAGAAAATTAATGGCATAAAAATAGACATAGTCTATTACAGAAAATTGTTTAGTACAATCAGCAAACTCAAGAGGCAATTTATGAAATAAAAGAATTACTTTTAATTTCCTTTGTTATAAAGGGAATTGCTTAGTCAGGAAAGAAAAGCCGTAAAAACAATGTACCTCACTGGTGCTGTGTATTGTGAACAGAGATCAATGATTGCATGGTACGATGGTGCCACCTTCTGGAAAGCTGGTGGGCCAGATTCTGAATTTTGATGCTTGACTTTACAAAACATCTCTTTCCCTCTTTACTTTTTCTCTGTTAGGTGGTGAAAGTGAGATAATACAGGAAGTACAACTCATGGGAATCAGTCTTTTTATGTTAGAAAGTCCAGTTAGGGAAAATGAGATTTCATTTCTATGGTTGTATAACATAATATCATTTTAATGTAGGTTTATAATCAACGGATCTCCAAGTTATGCTAGTATGACCTGGATTAAAGAATGTCTGCTCTTAATGAGAACACCTGTTGCAGTATTGTAGTGCTACCAGTATAACTGTTTTGGCTGACAGAAGTGTTTTTCTTTTTGGTCGTTTGTACCTAGACTGATGCTGAAAAATTTTTCCTTAATGGATATTATTTCTGAATTCTCATACTTACTTGACAGTGAATAGTTTCTACCTGTGTCTAGAAATAGACAGCTTTTTCTTCCACTGAGATAGTAATATTTCTTGGGGATCAGCTGCTACTTCTTTCTGAGTGCCTGTACTGTCTAAAAGTATTAGGAATGCCACGAAGAGCAGTTTGGTACTAGATAAACATATACCACAGTAAGTTACTAAGCATAGCTAATACTTTAAATTGCACGAAGAGCAAGTAACTGTTTCAAATCTAATATGTTGATACCATGACTGAGCAACAGCTGAACTTTTGTACCTTATTCAGTCTCCAAAAGCTTCCAGAGTGTATTCTGCAGATGGTATTATAATACTCTAGAGTCACGTACCAGTCTTGAAATGACACATGTAGCAGCTTTTTACGCAATGGTGGACATTTGACCTTTTCTGCATAATCACTTTTTGGTTTTAATGGTCAGTTAATGTGTTTATGTACAATAAATTTGGCTCTTGTGATCTGTAGATGACATTCTGTACAAATGATAAAAATTAACTGATAGCTTTTGTGTCAGTAAAAATCTGCTAAACTGTAAATTTTAGTAATTATAGGTGGCTAGGGCATTATGCATTGGTATTGCTCACATCAGTTACGCATCTCTGAATGTATTTTTAGTATACATTTAACTATTCTTTAATATTCCAGTTTTTATAAATATACATATATATGAAGTCAGCATTTTATTTTTCCTGATTTTTTTTCCGTTAATGTTTGGAACTGCGCTGTAGAACAGAATAGTTCTGTGGAGGAAGGTGAATGGAAAGATGCTTATTCTACAATAAAAACTAGTACCATAACTTCTTTGTTTAAAACAGTGTAGTATATTTTAAGGAACGAGTCCCTTAGTTTAGAGGGCGTCTATTTTACTTGAAGTTATATAAAAAGCAGGTAATTGGGTTGTCTGTATTTTTTTGATTCTTTGATATTTGTACTTCCTTGGGTGACCATTGAATTCAGTTGAATTCCTTATTATTATTTTTGAAGAATGAAATCACCAGGACTCTGTACTGGCTTTATTTAGGAAGGCACATTTCTGTGTTGCTGCCTTGAAGAGAATACAAATTAATGTAATTTTCATTTTTTGAAGACCACCACATCAGTTGAAGTGAGGATTGTTAAGTGTCCTAGATAGTGGAGCATTCAAGCAGTACATAGATAGGTCCTTTCCCGGCCCTTCTCTGTTAAAATAAAAGAACAAACAAAAACAAAAGGTCAGAATTTCTCTATAACAGAACTGGAAGTAAGAATGAAAGTCAGAATAGTTGAGAATTGATTACTTTAGAATTTAAGGATGTGAAGGAATTAAATGAACTGTAGAAAACAAGGTATTTACTGTTTGACATTTACAGCTCTTTGCTTGGCTTGCTCAGGTATAAGGAGCTGGTTTTCCAGTTACCCTTGTATTCTCAAAGTTAGTTGAGGGTGATTGAAAATTTTGGGGGTTTTGTCCTTGTATCTTCTCCATGTATTTTGTGTTTCTTAGAATATTGAGCTGTTAGTCAAGCCCAGCAAAATTGGGAGGGAATAATAGGTTCCATGCTGCTGCCCATTGCAGGAGACAGTTGGCTTGTTGAATAGACCCCTTTAATCTGTTCCAACCAGATGTTGTAATAAAAGTATAATCGTGTTCTTGGTGCAGTTTTCTGCTTACTTGTGTTCTGCTCAATTCTATGAGAAATCGGGATGGGTTTTACTTCTTTAAAAAGTCAGCATCTACATTTGAAGTGATTTCATTTCTTTTTGCCAAAGCCTGTTCAAATAAGCTTAAAATATCTTCTACTGCTCTCAGTTTTAAAGACTAATATTTTATTATTTGAGGTTGTTTATTCTTATGCCTTTTTTTTGTTATAAATATCTTGACTGATTCTGGAGTAAGCTTAAATATATGTAACTATATACATAACTAAGAAACATTTTCTGTACTTCATTTGAAGTTTTGGGTTGTAAACATTCTTATGCATAGAAAGCCTACACCTTTTGTTCCGTAAAATACTGTGTGAAGGGTCATCTGTATGATTTATTACAAGTAATTAAATATACAAACAAGAGTGGACAATTTCTGATTGTGAGGAAGATGCTTTACGTAGCCAAAACTGAAGTGGTTATTAGTAAAATTTGCAGTTGTGGTCTGCAAGGCATTATATCAAAGCAACCTGGTCTAGTGGAAGGTTTCCCTATTGTTGGTTAAGAACTTTTCTGAATTTACATATATGTATGTGTGTGTGTGTATATATGTATTGGAGTATTGTGTACAGTTCTGGAGTCCTCAAAAAGGACATGGAACGGTTGGAACAAGTGCAGAGGAGGGCCACGAGGATGATCAGGGGACTGGAGCACCTCCCATATGAAGACAGGCTGAGAAAATTGGGGCTGATCAGATTGGAGAAGGCTGTGTGGAGACCTCTTAGCAGCCTTCCAGTATCTGAAGGGGTCCTATAGGGATGCTGGGGAGGGACTCTTCATTAGGGACTGTAGTAATAGGACAAGGGGGAACGGGTTAAACCTTAAACAGGGGAAGTTTAGATTGGATATAAGGAGGAAGTTCTTTACTGTAAGGGTGGTGAGGCACTGGAATGGGTTGCCCAGAGAAGTTGTGAATGCTCCATCCCTGGCAGTGTTCAAGGCCAGGTTGGACAGAGCCTTGGTTTAGTGTGAGATGTCCCTGCCCATGGCAGGGGGGTTGGAACTTGATGATCTTAAGGTCCTTTCCAACACTAACTATTCTGTGATTCTATAGGTAATATATTAAAAGCCACAAAATGGTTAGATGAGTGATTTCCTGACCAGTGAGAAAACTGATGCGAAGTTTGAATGAAATAGTTTTAAGATAACTTTCATTGTTTACGAAACAGGTTCAAATTGTCTGGACAGCTGCCATTACTCTCTATCCAAATATCAGACCAGAACCTGACACGCATCTTGGAGCTAATTGATAGCATTCCTAAGCCAGAAAGTGCTCCTGCTACCAGTACACTTCCAAAAATAACTGAGGTAAGGTTTTTAAAAAAATACTTTAATTACAGCTATCAGAAAGATGCTTTCTTGCTGTTAGTTGCTATTTGCATTTTTTAAAGGAGCACCAGAGAGTTTAGAACAAGCATTTCCTGAGTACTTTTTGAAAAAACAAAGTATAGAAATTTTGCTTGTTAGTTAGTTGTCTCCAAACTTCTGCTACTCTGGGTTATTACTTTGTAGTACATATTGTTCTTGATTAACAAACATATCCACTTTTGTTGAGGATTAGTTTAATAGTACCTTCAAATTTATACACATATCTTGAGTGCTGCAGAACTTGGGTTCAGCTATTTTGTTTAGCAAAGAAAAGTTTGAAACCTTGTGATTTTGAAAGTTGAAGTTGCACATGGATTAGCCTGGAGTTTAAGAAACCCCACAACCCAACAACAAAGAACAAAACCTGCAAAATACCCCATCTGTGGCTAATGTTGGCTACACAGTGCCTGGCAGCCAGCTGATTCCACTGCTCTTCCCAGCTTTTTCTTTTTCAGTGATAGCAACATACCTCAGTGGGCAGCAGTTTTGCCTTGCAATTTAAGGCTTAGCAATGTGGCATGTGTTCTCTCCCTACTTCCCCATCCCCTTTCCTTAGTAAAAATGGTTTGGGTCACTGTTCCATGCTTTTTTTGGGATAGAGGATTGGCACTTTCCTGTTTCTATTCCTGAAGAGTGTGTTTTACCATGTGATATGAACTGTTTTTAACAAAACCAAGAAATTAATTCTGAGTTGCTAATTTTTAACATGGCTCTAGTCTGTGTGATCTGGCTGTGTTTTATATAGCTTTAAAGCAGTCTTCTCATTTGAACATACCTGAAATCTCAAGGTCAAAGATAAAATTTGCTGTCCATTTTTCTGTCGTTTGTAAATGCTTCTTATTATCTGTTACTTAATCTTTTGTATACTTTATTCTAAAGGAACGATGGTCGTCTTTCATTTTTGTTTATTTTTAAAGATTACTTGATTATTATCTTTCCATTATTATACTAATTATTCTGTTATGTCACTGATGGCTATTGCTGCAGTTTTGGTGGTGTTTTCTGTTGGTTATGTTAGCACAAATATTATAACTGTAAACGCACATGACTAGACATGCATACTTATACAAAGTATATATAGACTGAAGATTGTTCCACTTCAATATGTAGTTCCTACCATCTCTTTAGTGGTCATGTTATGATCTGCTTTTTCACTTCATGTGCTAATAATAGTATTCCTAGCCAAATGGTGCCCTAGTCTCTGTTGTTTTGACAAATAATTACTGACAAACTTTCCTCAAGAATAAGTGATGGGATTTTAGTTTTACATAAATAAAATCTGCATATGTAAGATGATTATCCTGTACTTCATAACATTACCTGTACTCAAATTTAATTATAGTATTCAGCTATGACAGTTAAAATAATATAACTTTGTGCTTAGTATTAGCTTGTACATGTACAAGATGAGTTAAGACTGTTGAGCCAGTATGAATGTATTCAAATTTTATGCAGCATCCGTATTAAAACCTGTGGTTAACTCTGTCTGCTCAAGCTTCTGTCTGCAGCAGAGCTTGACAGACACTAATTGCTGGTGTTAAATTCAGTTAATTTGAGAGGGTTTGCTGCTTTGCTGGTTGCAGATACACTCCCATGCTTTCATCCTCGTAGCTGAAATTCTGAGCTTTGTTGCCGTCACATCACTTCTGAACCAAAAAGGATGTGAAATCCTTTTTCAAAGCTCTACATGTGAACTTTATGCTTTAATTTTTGAGTTAGTGGAGGAATTGTTCTGGGAAAGTGAAAACAGAAGGCTCTTCAGAACAGATAACCTGTAGTTTTTTGCACACTGCAATTTCTTATGCTTTAGTACGGGAAGGCTCTTCAGTGTGGAAGGTTTTATTTCTCATGATTTGATACTGTAAAATCAAGTCTCAGTTTCTTCTCCTTGTCTTCTTAGAACAGGAAAGTGTTACAGATGAGACACTTTTCACAGTTACAAGATGCTTAGAGATTCAGTGTAATTATTACTTATAGACATGGATATATATATTCAGTAAGGTCAAATTATGTAGGCTGGAGATGGAGAAGGGAGGGTGGTGAAATGTGAAGACTGAGATGAAAGTGTAGCATTGGAGACAATGTACAAATACGAATGTTTCTTTGTTGCCATAATACTTAGGTTTCTGTAAGATACAGTGAATTACTGAATAATTGTCCCCAACTGGGCTTTGAAAGTAGCAGTAAGGGGTTGGCTGGAGGGGAAAGAACAGCTGTTGTTTGTGCAGTTCGAAGCCAAAGGCCCTTGAGAAGAACAGAGGCACACAGACAGTGTACACATTTCTCCTTGCTTTAGAACTCTGTGCAAGGCACACACATTCTACATGCATGTGAGAACGCAAGTGAGAATTGTTTGCAAAATTAAACCGAGACTGCTTTCTGACGCTTGATGGGAAATCTGGCTTTAGTTACCTTCACAAAGACAATTTAGTTGTTATATATGATATCATATAAAATGAGGTTTTTTGTCCTTTTCTCCACTCCAGTGGCAAAGCAGTGACATTTCATACATTCCAGTTACCTCTCTGCATTGTGCATAGCTCTGTCTCACTAGCATCTGTTTTTCCAGATACATAAAGAAATGAGATTGACAGCAAAGGTCAGTGCTGGGTCCTGCACTTGGGCCACAACAACCCCATGCAGTGCTACAGGCTTGAGGAAGAATGGAAAGATTCTCTGCGGAAAAAGACCTGGGACTGTTGGTTGACAGCCAGCTGAACATGAGCCAGCTTGTGCACAAGAAGGCCAACACCATCCCAGCTTGTATCAGAAATAATGTGGCCAGCAGTGCTAGGAAATTGACTGTCTCCCTGTACTCAGTACTGGTGAAACTACACCTCAAATACTGAGTTCCGTTTTGGGCCCCTCACTACAAGAAATATACTGAGGTCCTGGAACATGTCCATAGAAGGGCAGTGAAGCTGGTGAAGGGTCTAGAGCATTAAGTTTTCTGAGGAGTGGCTGAGCGAACTGGGGTTGTTTAGTCTGGAGAAAAGGAGGCTCAGGCCACGAGGATGGTAAGGGGGCTAGCGTACCTTTCATACGAAGACAGGCTGAGAAAGTTGGGGCTGTTCAGCCTGGAGAAGAGAAGGCTGCGTGGAGACCTCATAGCAGCCTTCCAGTATCTGAAAGGGGGCCTATAGGGATGCTGGGGAAGGACTCTTCGTTAGGGACTGTACTGATAGGACAAGGGGTAATGGGTTTAACTTAAACAGTGAAAGTTCAGATTAGCTATAAGGAAGAAGTTCTTTATTGTGAGGGTGGTGAGGCACTGAAACAGGCTGCTGAAAGAAGCTGTGAACGCTCTATCCCTGGTAGTGTGCAAGGCCAGGTTGGACAGAGTCTTGGGTGTCATGATTTAGTGTGAGGTGTCCCTGCCCATGGAAGGTGGGGAGGGGTTTTAACTTGATGAGCTTAAGGTCATTTCCAACCTAAATCATTTTATGATTCTGTTAGGGAAAATTTCTTCACCAAAAGGGTTATCAAGCATTGGAACAGGCTGCCCAGGGAAGTGGTTGAGTCCCCATCCCTGGCGGTACTTACAAGACGTGTACATGTGCTTAGAGACATGGTTTAATGGTGGACTTGTCACTGTTAGGTTAATGGTTGGACTCTATGATCTTCAAGGTCTTTTCAAGCTAAATAGTTCTATGATTCCGTGAAATTTAGATACAGAAGTATCTGTTTGCTCTAAAGTTATCTCTAGCTCTTTTTTATTTTTTTTTTTTCTCACCTGTCACTAGTGTTATGTGATTTTTTTATAAAGGGTGCTTGATCTTTTACTGTATTCACTGATGTGGTCGTGCTGTACTCCCATGAGGGAGTAGAGTTTGTCTTTCCAGAGTTTTCACATGATGTGCTGTTTCTGTCCATCTTTCTATCTGTGATGTTCAGTGTTTGAACCTGTTTGCAGTGTTCCCTGATGTACTCTGTCTGTAGTGAGATGAATATGCAATATCTGATTTAGGCCTCAATTCTCCCCATGTTTTTGATTTTGATAAAGTAATTGTTTAACAATAGTGATTTGCATGTAAAATAAGTCCAATTTCCTAATGTTGTAAGTCTTCTATGCAGCATAGGTATACGCAATAGCACATATTTAAGCAAAAAATAAAAATAATGGTATTTTCTTTTTCAGTCTATGCTATCGCCTGTGCTTTCAGCAACACATTTGTCACAAAGTGTGTTTCCTGGTTTGGATCTTTATTCATTTACTGAGTCAGGTAACACTATCTATTTTGAAGTCTGATATAATACACAGGTCAAGTTTTTTAGTTCATTGAATTAATTTGTTTCTCTTGGAGTAAGTGACCATTTGTGGCTTTGTTTTAAGTTCTGGAGGTTTAGTATTGTTGCAGTGGGTGCAGCTTATTATAATTTTCTGTAATACAAAACATTTGTATATTTTCTCATAAAAATAAAATACTCCTTGTTACTGTCAATTGTTCAGTTTTGTCAGAAGAAGGATACTTCTTCCTCAGTTACATCCTTTAATTTCACTGCCTATGGTTTTAGGTGAAGAGCCTTACAGGATGGTGCCATTCTTGGTTAGACGTCTGTAGTTGGTGGATTAAAACATTGATAGTACTTAGGAGTCTCCCATGAAATGTGAGATCCTTAGGAGGCAGAGATCGAAAGTAGTGCCACTAATAGTGACGCAAAGGCTTTTGTATGGTCAGGAGCAGTCAGACCAGGATAAGACAATTTAAGATAGTACAAACTGAAGGCAAGATGAGGCATGGTTTATGCTGTCTGTTGCAATCACAATAGTGAGAGACTGTTGATGAAGGAATTTGTTGATAAGAACTGATTTAGAGGGAGATATAGGTGGGGTGAAAAGATGTGGAGCCAAGAGTAGATATGATAGAAGCAGACTTTACTGTTTGCTAATTACCAGCTAGGTAATCTTCCCGTACTTGTACATTCAAGATTTTATAGATGTAGTCATGAAAATTCTAGGTCAGAGTATTGTAAAACATTGGCTGGCTGAAATCTGTATCTAATGTTGTTGTTAATTAATCCTTAGAATCAGAAGAAGAATTTTATGATGCTCTAAGCAGTCCTGTGGAAGACATGCCATTTTTTGAAACTCCGTCTGGTTCCCTGAACCAAACTAGCAGTACGAGGCAAAAAACTCTATGTAAACAAGAATCTTTGAAAACCATGACAAAATTCCAGCTAAGATTTGAAGTGGCTGAGGTAAAGTAGCATTTTGAAGTTTCTCTGAATCACACCTGAATGGTAATTTTTCCCTGTTTGTTGCGTCATGAATCCATGTCTACAGAAGTAGGGATTCCCAAGTTCTTGAAACTACGCTGTACGGTTTTTTTCCAAGTCACAATTTTGCTTCTCCATCCTTGTTGCCACTGAAATGCTTTGGTTTGTCTCCTTTGATTTATCCTGACTAATTTTATCGCTGAATTTCTTTTACCTGACTGTCACTCAGAAGTCATGTTACGTATTTTTGGCTTAAGATGTAGCTTCTGGCATTTTCTTCAGGATACTAATGCAGTCACTAGGTAAACTTTGTGCATGTTTCATCTGGTAACAGGCACTGTATTTTTCAGCTCCAGTTTTTCCCAGACTCTATTGACTTCACACCTAAATCTGTAACATGTTCACTATGAAATGTTTCCTATGTTATTCTTGCTGTTCCAGACTTGGGAGAAGGCTGGGGGTAGAGTATTGTACCCCAACGCAAGATCCTAACTCCATCAGTTAGGCGAGTAAAAGAGATGGCCTTTTACCACTGTCATTACCTTATCATTAGGCTATCACAGCTATGACAGTGTTAGTGCTACTGCTCTCCTTTTAGCTTTACCATTAAACCATAAAAACCCAGTTAATTTTACAAATTCTGTTTTAGGGTATGGCTTACAAAATGGTTTCAACACATCATAACTAGCTTGCAGCATACTATATACTATACCATATAGAAAATACATAAATAAAATTGAAATTTTCTGGGGTTTGAGTGATGACAAGACCTTGCTTAAGAATCATGGAATGGTTTGAGTTGGAAAGGACCTTAGGATCATCTAGTCCCAACCCCCCTGCTGTGGCAGGGACACGTCCCACTAGAGCAGGTTGCTCAAGGCCCTGTCCAGCCTGGCCTCGAACAACTACTAGTCTAAAGGTAAATGCTGTCTTTTACATTATTCACTAATGGAAACTATCTTAAAATCTATTAAGAAAAACTGGTTGAGAATTTATGAAGAGTCACCTGTTAGCTCTGTAACTTAAAATTACTTACTGGGTTTGGTTTTGATTTTCTGTCTTTGTGGAGAGCATTATGTGGAACAGAAGAGTGTATATATATTTATTTCAGTTTGAGAAAGACTGATAAAAACAGCCCATGTAGGAATTTATTAAAAAAGGTCTTTGTCGCACATGGCTGAAAAAGTAGGAAATCCTTTGGGCTGATATTCAGCTTGGGAATCTAATTCTTACAAGGACAGTTCAAAGAAGTTCCAGTGAAAGCAGTAAATTCTTTATTCTGACTAAAAATCTGGTTTTGACAGGGTTGAACATTACTAAATGCTTTACAGAGATTTAAAAAAAGCAAGTTCACTCATGTAGGTGTAGCTTTGATACTACACGTATGTATGTTTGAAGTTTTTGTTAAAATAGCAGCAAACGGTATTCCAGCATTTTGGTTGTTGAACTGTTTATATTTTTCAAAGCATGTGCTCTGTAAAGTCAAACGATAAGTGGATGTCAACCAGTAAAATATGCATAAATACATAATGCTATATAAAAACTAAGAGGATAATCCAGTACCTTTTTTAAATTTTTCTGTTTGTTTGGGGTTTTTTAGGTCTTAATTAAACTATGCCGTCGTATTGATAATACTGAGACACCTGTGTTGGAGCTTGATATCATTAAGTTAGGCACTGAACTGAAGTTAAGAAGATTTGACGTGACTGCAAGTGCTTTCCTTCGTGAAGTTTCTCTGTTGTGCCCAGAGTATATGGGTAAGTATTTATAATCTGATAATAAATAATTCACAAATAACACTGTGAATTTGTCTTTAAAAAGCCTGCGGGGCTTTCTTTTATCAACTGAGGAAGATTTGTTCCCTGAATTAAATGGAGGGGGTGGATGGGGAAGGCAAAAGGAATTCGGGAATTCATTCTCTTAGAACGGCTTTGGTAAATATGTTTTAGTGTTGATGACTTTAGTAAATATCTAACTGTTTTAGTTCTAGAGAAGAGATTTTGTGATTAAATAGTAATGGTAGCTAGTAGTCTAGTTTGTAGTCTATAGATGATTAAGAGTTGTACAAACCCCCCCCCCCCTTTTTTTTTTTCTTATAAAAAGTAATTCTTTTGTTTTTCCTTCTGGGTTTTTTAAGATGATAATGACAAGCCAGTTTTCATAATTACTACCTTGGATAATGTAGATGATGATCTTCTTACTCTGGAATACATAAAGGTAAGAAAAAAAACTGTAGTTCTTTACATTGGGGCTGGCAGAGTACTCTGACGGGCTGCCAGAGGGGTTGTGGAGTCTCCTCCGGAAATACTCAAAACCCACTAGAGGTCCCTACCAACCCTAATGGTTCTGTGATCCCGTGAAATTAGTAACCTCCTGATTTATTTGTTTTACATGCAATTTTGGTGGAATAGGCTGATATTAATGGACCAGAACTAAAAGCTATTTATCAGAATGTTCTACAGAAAATAAAGGTATGATTTTTTTTTTTTTTTGTTAACATAAATGTTTCACTGTGGGGAGATAGGCATATTGGACAAATATAATTTGTTTTTTTAGGTGAACTTTTCATCTCTAGATGTTCAATTGCATTCTGAAGCTCTGCTGAATGCTATGAACTATCTGAATAATATTCTACCCAAACAAGAAACTAAAGCTGCAGAAGAACCAGTCTGTGAAAAAACAGAGGAGAAGAAGGATGTTCTTAAGAAACTAAGTAAGTTTCTTTTCTCTCTCTCTCTTTTAATTCCTCTCTCTTTACTTATTTATGCAAGGATGAAAACAAATATTTTCTATTTTTATGAGCCTGTCAGTGACTTTTGAAATGAGAAATTTTCTTCAGGGTATATATACTTCTCCACTTCACAGATTTTATTACTATAAAGTGTATTTCCTGCAGTTAATAAAGCAGTCATGTTGATTACCATGGTTTTTTGAAGTACATAAGGACTCCTACATATGCAATTCTGTGTATATACTTCCCTTGTGTTGTACTTGCTAGTATGAGTGCACTGCATTTTGCCAGTGCTGCAGGCTTGATTCAAACAAAGCTCTGGGAAAGGGATCCTAAAATATTACATCTCGTCCTTGAAGAATTCTAACTTTATAATTTTACGTTTCCCACAGCATCAAAAAAATCGAAGTACGAAGATGTTATTGATCTCAATATCTGTGCGGATTTATCTTGTTTACGTATCTTTATTAGCGAGAAAAAACATAGAATAGCTGAAATTCACATTGAAGGTAGGAACAAAACTTCAATCACAGAGACACAAAACTTTGTAACAATAATCATCTCTAGATTTTGCAATCCTTTTTTTTTTTTTAAGGTCTGGATAGCCAAGTGATTATGAAAAAATCAGCAACAGAAGTAACTGCAAAATTGAAGAACATCATTATTGTGGATTCTGATGAGACAGCATTGTACAAAAAGGTACGCGTTTTCATGTGTAATTGATTTCTGAATGGCATATAGATGTTCAATTGACTTTCCTTTCTGGACTTGTGCCCTTTAGCTGTGATTAATTTTTTTTCCTTTATAATAGTATTTTATGCGTTTGGTGGGAGCATTATTTTCTATATAGGCAGAGTCATTGTGCCCCTACACCCAGCAACTGTTAGGCTGACATTGATTTTTGTGGAACTGTGCTCCCATCTACTCCTTACACTCCTTATTTTGTTGACATAATGGACATAATTGTTCCAGCTGAGATTATAACTGAATATTTTAATCAACTTAAAGGATTTTTGTTTATTTATTTAATTTATTGTTGAAATATTTAAAGTAAAAATGTTTTGGAAATGTGAAGTACTGAAATGGAAGTACTACATTTCACTTTGAAATTCAGTTTCTCCACTGTAAGTTTTTTTACAGCAGACACTTCTTTTTTTTCTGTTTTGCTTTTTTTCCTAAGGCTCTTTATATCACAGGAAAAGAAGTCTTCAACTTTAGAATGATATCATATGTGAATGCTACAGATGGCATTGCATATACAAATATGAATGTTGTTGATAATCGTATTTACCTGACTGTTGGGTGTATTCAAGTAGTTTTTGTCAACAAGTTTGTTTCATCTATTTTGGTAAGTTAAATTTTCCAGGTGCTGTTCTATACCATTCAGATAACATTGTCAGACCTAGAAAAAGGTAAAACATCCCATATGGGGTGGTGCCCATTTATGTAAGAAATCTTACATACTACTGTAAAAAACTTACTTGAATTGGTGGTTGGGCTATTTACTTCTCCATATGCTTCTCATTGTGGAGAGGTGGCTAAGCAACAGTATTTGCTATTATAGTTAGTAATTTTCTGTTCATTGTTTTTAACACTGAAATACAGGCAGTAAACCAAGAAGATTAATGCCTTTTCCATGAGTTCTAAATAAATATATCTTCTAATGTCCATATGAATAGAGCAAAACATAATTCATACAAGTCATATTACAGGGTTATTGCTGTTAATACCTGATTTACCAAGTATATAGTATGGAAATTTGTTTTTATCTGTATGAAGTCTTTCTCATATTTCTGGGGAGATTATCCTATTAATGAATTCAGGAAAAGTGCATAGCAAAAAGAGTATCTCAGGGTGGTTTGCTGTTTAAAAAACTATGATTCTTCAGTGCTTTTGAAGTAGTGTATTTCTTAATCCCAGGATCTGTTTTCTTTTACTAGGCTTTTGTAAATAACTTTCAAGCAGCCAAGGAAGCTCTTACTGAGGCAACTGTTCAAGCAGCAGAGAAAGCAGCTACAGGTGTAAAAGAACTAGCAGAGCGTAGTTCCCGTTTGGCACTAGATATCAATATTAAAGCACCTGTTGTGATAGTTCCACAGTCGGCAATGTCTACGAATGTCCTGGTGGCAGATCTTGGTCTAATCACCGTGAAGAACCGGTTCTTTATCTCTAAAACAAAAACACAGTATAATCTTCCTCCTGTTGTTGACTCTATGACAGTGAAATTGAGTGAACTAAAGTTATACAGGTGATATATTAAGATTTTCTTTTTAAACTTACATTTAAAAAAACATGGGACGTTTAAGTTGGAGAGCTTTGAGAGGTTATTATCAAAATGACTAGTTGATGTTGATGGATACACTATGATCTTGAAATACAACTACAAATTAATAAAGAATTTGTAAAAGCAGTTAATATGTATGATTTTGATGAAGAGCAGTCTACACATTTTTAAATAGCAGCAAATGTTTGTTTAGGGAATATTATGTAGAATAACAGACTTATGCATCCTTCACTACTTTGGAACAGGTTATATTGGTTTGTGAAGGCGATTTTGATGGAATTTTCAAGGTGCTTAGGGATACAAGTTAGTGGTAGACATGGCAGTGTTAGGTAAACAGTTGGAGTCGATAATCTTAAAGATATTTTCCAACCTAAATGATTTTATGATTCTGTACATAGCAGAAAAGATACCAAGTCACATAGCCATAAAGAAGTGTTTGAAAATGGGCAGGACATTTGGAGAGGGAGAGGGAAGGGAATTTTCAAACACAGTTGAAGAATACTGAAGAAAGAAGCAGTTGCTCTCCAGTGGAGAAGAGGTAAGAGGTCCTAACTTGCAAGAAGTTAGTGTGTTGTGTGTCTGAAGTATCTCCTCCCTGCTAAGAAAAGATACCTAGTTAGTTGGTTAAGTCTTTAGCTAGAGATACTAGGACTATGTGGCTGAAGTGTCTCCTCTGCCAAGAAAAAGTATCTAGTTGCTGGAGTGAGGCTTTAGCTAGAGATACTAGTAGTATGAAGACTGTTTTACAGTACTATTCAAAAATATGAGGAAAAGACAGAAGTCTTTTAGAATGTGTAAATGAAGTATGTCAAGTTGGGAGCATTTTCTTTCTTTTCACAGGTCATGCTATGAGCAAGGTTTATTACAAACTGAAGTACAGTTACTGCAGCCACTCAATCTGGAAGTAGTTGTTGAGCGAAATTTAGCTGCTGGATGGTATAACGAAGTTCCCGATATTGAAATATCTGGTCTACTCAAGCCTATGAATGTAAGCACTCATTTCTAAAAGCAGGTGTTAAAATATCCATGAAAAATTGATTTGGTTTTCTGTCCATAAAAATCCAAGTTCCCTGGGGTATTTTTTTATTTCGAGATGTAGAACAGATTTTGTCATTTCATGGGGAAAAGGGAAGTTAATAGCTGTCTGTTCTAATCTAAGCTATTTCATCTGTGATACTGCAGGCAGACTTTGTACTGTCTCTTACTGTTGCTAATTAGAACTGGATATAATGTTAAAGCCTTCTTTTACCAGCCAGTATTTTTCAAAGAAGGACTGGGAAAAGTGGGGGTTTACTGGCTTGTTCATTAGCAGCATGATCACCTGCCGAATTCAGACTTGTCACAAGTTCTGAGTTAGTGCATGTGCTCATTTAAATTTCACTTAAGAAAAATAAAATGTTTGTAAGTCATATGAGTAATACCAATTTGCCAAATTTTGAAATAGAACTAGTAACTAATACCTAAAGTACCTTGTGACTTAACTGTGGACGATTTTGGGCGACTGTAAGTCATACTATATGAGTACAACTTCTAACATTCAACTCCTAAATTGTAGCTTTGTAAAGAAAGTTCATAGATCAAAGCAAAAAGGGGCTGTGTGGATTTGAGAAATAAATTTTACTTGATTATGTAGTTTGCTAAACAGAGACTCAGATGATATTAATTTGGTTTATGTTTGTTTGTAAATTTAATTTTAGTTACCAAAAGTTTAATGAACTGATTTGTTCTGAGTTTAATAACAACCTTTTTTAAATTATTTTTTTAAGCTAATTCTCAGTCAGGAAGATATTACAACAATATTGAGGACACTAAATGAAAATATAGGTGGAAGCTCTGATGCATCAACATCTTTACCAGAGCCGAAAGATACGACTAGCCAATGTAGTGATTTTCATAGTACTTCACAGCACTCTGCAGGTAATGTTTTCCAAAATTACATGTGGTCTAGCATTTTTAGGCATTACTGCCAATTTACTATTTCAGTTAGAATTGCCTTTATGAAAGAATGCCAGATTCAGTTGTTTTTAACAGTATGCCTCTGTTATCTTGACGTTGTGGTTTGAACGGTACCAAACGATAATGAATAGAAGCAACTGGACTATAGAAGTGAGTTTTACAGCATGATGTATTTTAATGTTATGACTGTCTTGTTTCACTGGCAGTAATGCAGTGAGCACGTAAAAGTCTGTCAGCTGGATTTGGTAACATCCCAGTTTAGGAAAGGTGGTATGTTGCTCTCATTCTTGTGCATGCTGGTTCTGTTGCTGTTCAGTTTTAGATCTGTTCATCTTGTCATAATGTTGTCATCCCTGGAAGTTGTTCTTATTCAGTAGAGAACCATAAACTATTCATCAGAGACTAAAAAAAAAGCAAGTAAGGTTAAGAAAAGAATCTTTTATTCAACTCTTCCATTAAACATGAAAAATGGCAAAAAGTGGCAAGATGAACAAATAAAGAAGACAGTAAAGTTGTATTTTTTGTAACATTCTTGCACACAGAACTGTAACATTAAGGGAAGTTGTACATTTATGTCTCTTAAAGATGGTAAAAGTTGCATATAGAATATATAAGCGGAGTATTTTATATTCTCAAACATTGTGTGGTTTTTGCAAAAAATAATTACAGAGAGTACGATAAACATACCCTTATTGTGGATGGATTTATATGTGAAAGCAAGGGGAAGGTGACGTCTTTATAGTGTCATTAGTGAGGATGTAGGTTTTAGTTTTTCCTTGTTTGCAGTCAGATAATATTCCGTAATATTAAGTGTTTTTCTAATTTACAAAAGGTGTAACTGTTGTGACATCAGCTGTGGTGGAATTGCATTCATCTATGAAAATAAAAACAACACTAAAACTGGACTTCAGATTCGACTCTCTGACTTTAGTATTGTATAGTCCAGATTCAAAACAGGTAAATATAATTTTGGTTACAAAGAGAAAGAAACAACTTCAAGGCTGCATAGAGTGCTGGAAATTCTGAACAGGAATAGTTTAATGTATGAGCAGAGGAAATTATTTCTAACAATAGTAACAGACATGATGGAAATGATAAATAGCTATTTTAACTAATTACTGTGGCAAACGTTATGGAAATAGTATAATCAGTGGTAGCACACAATATATGGCATTTTCTGTGATCCTACTAAAAATTTGCTGAAAACTTACCTTAGTTTAAAATACAGTTTAGAAAGAAGAAAATGCAGAGGGATGCAGCCTGTTCTTTAGTTAGACATGTGTGGACACAAACACATATATAAATAAAATTGTGGAGCGAGATTTTAAATTTGTGTTACACTATGAATACGTTATTATTACTCTTGGTTTAAATTTACAAAACTTGTCAACAGATTTCTGCCTAAAACTTTAGTAATTATTTTAAACTTTTAGTCTGTTATTCAAGTTTCTGAACAATTTTCCAGTATCTGGCTGAACACTACATAGTCGCAAGAGACTATTTCTTATTTGGCGTCTTTCCGTACACTGTGTAGTTTTTAAACAGCAAACAAACTGAAATTGCATGTGACAGTTCTACTTTCTTTCGAACACTGTCTCCCTCTCACTAATGTAAACTTGCTTCAGCAAGCTGTTAGAAGTGTAAAGCTTTGTGTTTTTTTTTTTTTTTAATTTGGTTTTGTTTTTTTTTTTTCTCTGTATGTTAATGTCTTTTGAATTCATCTTTTGAATTACTGGTAGATTTAATATATTATTATTAGAAATTTTACCAGTTAGAAGAAAGCTGTATCTGACAACTGTGTATTATTTCCATTACCTGTAAGCAGGTCTACAAACATATTTTCATTTGATTTAAGCAGGTTACAAATTTGGATCAGAGAGATGACCTTTTGAAGCTTGCAGAGTTTAAATTAGGTTTGATGTCAGCTGCTGTCAAAATGTTATCAGATGGTTCAATGAATGCTTCAGTCAAGCTGGCAAACTGCACACTGGATGATAAAAGACAGTCAATCCAGATGGCTACACCAAGGTCTGTGTTTTGACATAAAGTACTGTTCATTGAAATTTGACAAGAGTTTCAAATGTTCCTATTTTAGCATTCTATTAAAACTGCAGCTGTTTCGGTGCAGGTGGTTCTTAAAGTACATATCACAGTAGACCTGTGTGTTTTATATGCCTTTTGTTTATGTTGTTGCTTATAAGACCAGTATAAGTGCTAGAAACCAATAAAATATGAATTAAACAAAACTTTAGATATAAAATTAATAAATGCATGGAGAAACAAATTTCATTTTTAGCCTTAATAAACTGCTAAGTAAGACTTAAGATTGTTCCTCCCTATGAAAAAAAAATAAATCAGTAAACTATGCTTCTGATATGTAAACACAGAATTGTGATGGTATGACTTGTTAAAATTATGAAGACCTTTAGTTGCCAGTGTATGGGAATCTACCTAGTTTTGAAGTTGAACAGTTTATGTTGATGTTTATATCAGTCAATTTTAATAATTGTTGGCATTCCATTTTAAACTCACTCTTGTTAATGTATTATTGGGGTGAGACTTTTGAGTGTGTTTCAGAACTAGCTGTTTTTTATTGTGTCATTAAATTCTACCTTAATGGTCTTTCAGAATGGTGGAAATGAAACATGGATTTGACAAGAAAGTTATGATGGATATAAGCTATAAGCAGGGGAGAGATGGCACGGTTCTTGATGTGATTGTTCAAGAGATATACCTTTGTGCAAGCATGGAGTTTCTACTTACTGTTGCAGATATATTTTTAAAGGCTAATGCAGAAAGTGCTGCTGCACAGAAAAGTCTCAAACAGTCAATACCTTCAAAGGAACAAGGTAATATACTGGAAAAAAAATCTCAATTTCCATTTAAATGTCCATTTATTTTTTGTATTAGAATACTATTTTTAAAATTATAATACTCCTTTTATGCTATTTCCTGTGTTCATGCATATAGAACAAATGCTTTTAACAATTGACACTTCTTTCTTTGCATCCTGGAAATCAGTTCATGTCCCTTGGTCTTTATTTCTAGATGAAGCTTTGTCTTACCAGGCAAAGGAAATACCTAAAAATGTATGTCCAAAATCAACTAAAATGGAAGAGACCAATTACAGCTGGCAGTCACTATCTTTGCAGTTTCAACAAAGTTTATAATGATGATTACTGCCATCATCATTTTCATCCTTCCAGAGAAAGATGGAGCATATTTATATTATGCTTGCGTATGAACTCAGCTGCCTACAAGTGTTGTCATTTCAGTTGTCTGCTGATGTGTGTTTCTCTCTATACCAGTAAACATGCTTTTAGCTTGAGTGCCCAAGGTTTTTCTAGTGCAGGACCCTATACCTGTCAACAGGAATTAGCCCATTAGAGCATCAAAGCAGGAAATGAACTATTTATGCTTCCAGGCCATTGTAGTTCACATCAGGTCTGCAAAGCAAGTCTTCTTTTTTTTTTTCTTTTTTTTTCTTTAATTTATTTTTTATTTTGTATGTGTTTTGTCTTTGTTTTGTTTTGTGGGTTTTTTGTGGGTTGTTTATTGTTATTGTTGTTGTTTGTTTTCCTGTACCCTGATTATCTTTGTCGTGTCCACCTCGTGTAGGCCTGCTGTGGTTATTTAATAGATGATCAAAATCTAATCATAAGAAGCCTTACATAGAAGTATATTAGAACTGCAAATGGCTAGATCAAGCACTACTAAATGCTGCATTACTGTCTTATGGAAAAATGGGTTTTGCCACTCCAGAGGGCAGAAAATAGGTCCAGTATTTCAGCATTTTTATAAGACCCTGTTGTAGCTGGCTGATGTAGATATTTAGTGAAGCTGATAATAGAGGTAACAATAGTGGTGATACTGATTGACAAGGAAGCTTTGTGGAATCTTTCATTGTATCTGAAAGTGTATTAAAGCTTTAATGGTTTTGTATCTCCAGTGAAGAGCCTAGAAATATTTCAGTCATTGGGATCTACAGGTTTTCTGACACCAGTAATGCTAGATCTTTAAAATATCTCTGTAAATTGAGAGATGTAAATAATGACAATTTAATCTGTGAAAAAATAATCTAATTTAATTTATATTTTTGAAGCACCTGTGCAGCCTATATCTACAATGGAAATGAACATTGTTGTTAAAAATCCAGAGATTGTGTTTGTGGCTGACTTAACAAGAAGCGATGCTCCTGCATTGGTGGTTACAACACAATGTGAGGTCTTCATTAAAAATAGTCCTGAAAGGTATAGCATGACAGCTGCTGTTAAGGAGTTACAAATGAAAGCATGCCCATTTCTTCCAGAAGAAAGGAAAGGGAACATTACTACGGTGAGTTTGTAAACATCCACTTTGTATTCAACAGGTGCTGTGTAACTTATATTATGAGAATGCAAGTTATTTCTGAAGCTTTAATCATTAGAATGTATATTACAGACATATCAGTAAAATTTTTGGCTAACTTATTTTGTTGATTTTATTCTGTTTTGTCTGATACGCCAAAAGCATCATCTTGATCTGTGGTTTTGAGGTTTGCTTAGTAAGTCAAGCTAAAATAAAAAGCCCAGAAGAGTAAGATGTTAATAATCTTTTGCATTCTGTAGAAGCAAAATGATAGAATTTTATGAGTGTGCACTATTTCAAATGCAACATCATAAATTTGGAATACTTTCAATCTAAAACTTTGTGTTAAATAGCAACATGAGTTACAGAATGCCAAATGGGAAGTATGTGTTATGAAATATATTACTTACTGTATGCCATAGATCCATTATATTAAAACTGCCTGTTTATATTTTGGCAACAGAACTAGACTTTTTAGTTTTAATGACCAGGTGAAATGTATTGACTTCTGGAGCTTCTTGGAGCTTTTCTGCCTCTACAGCTAAACACACTATACCTAGTGAAGTCAGAGGAAAAAAAAGCAATTTGACAGTATAGCCAACTGTTACCTCTGTCCTCAAAACAGATGAATTTTGAAGAATGAGTCTTTGCAGCTCTGGATTAATGCCAACTTACTCTGTGGAACGATGTAGGAAAGACTAAAGCTATAAGTACAAAGAATTAGGACTTCCACTTACCACAGCAGCTTAGTTGCTCCTCGGGTAGACAGATTTTTTGACTGTATTAATTTGTTGACAGTCTAATTATTGGGAAAGTGATGTACTTTCACTGATAGCCACAACACAGTGCAACGCTGCTTGAACTTCCATTTCTGTAGCTGGGGAATATGGCACAAATGTGTCTAGCTTTGTAAAAAGCAATTAAAAGGCTTGACACCAAGCTTTCCACCTTACAGGAATATCTTCTGCCAGAATCTCTTGTCTCAGACTGTAGAAACAAAGACCTGTACTTAGCAGGATGCTTGTGATATAAAGAAGGGAAAGACTTCAGAGGGCTTTAGTTTTGATCCTTAAAATGGTACCACCTTCAAAAATTTCAAAAAAGTACTTGAGTAGTAGAAGAGTAGAGGTCAAAAATGAAGCCTAGAAGCTGGAAACGGCATTAACTACCTCATTTGAAAACCCGTACATAAGGAAATATTTGAACCCAGGTTTTCTGTAAACAATAACTATTTCAGTCTGGGAAAATAGTTGGATAAATAGAAATTCAGATTATATTCTATGCCCTCCTTCAGTGAAGAAAGAAAATATATGATATTATATGAAGATCACAAGATTGCTGAAGGCTGATACTGATGTGAAGGTTTTATATTGTCCCAAGTTTTTGAAAGACATATCTTAGGTAGGGACTGGAAAACAAATTTTCCTGCCAATACAGCCTCAGTGAAGTCTTAACTACATCTGAGTGCTTTATTAATCACATAGCACTATTTTTATTTATTTATGTATTTATATATAATGTGCTGTAGATTAGATTGTAACACTTGGCAAGTGAGAGTATGCAAGGACTGGCTGTAAAATAAAGCTGGAACTGAGTGATTATGATTCAGTGATATTTTTATTCAGGAAAACAGTAACTGTTGTTGCTGTGTTGCCCTTAACTGAAAAGTCTGATTCTCAGAAGTCAGGGGCATAATAATATGGTGTATCTGAAGACATCAGCAGGCATTACCTAAAGAATAGATTTACTAAAGTATAATGCATTTTATTGTATATAGCGTTTGAATCTTTAATGATTTAATTATGAGTGGCTGAGGTGATGCTTCTGAAACTGTCCTTTTTTTTCGTTTACTTTTCCTTTCAGTACATTAGATACATAGCATTTAAAAAGTATATGATTTTTGAAAGTTTTTTTCTCTATTTGTTTTTATTTTTTTGTATAGGTATTACAGCCTTGTGACTTCTTCTTTGAAATGAAACAGTCAAGTTCTAATCCACAGACAGCTGATCTGACGATTAGATCTCTAACAATAAAAGTAGGTACACTTTCAGTATATTTTTAGTTCTCTACTACGTTCTACTTTGAAGGCTTTGAAGTTGCTTGTGATACATGTTTCTTAGGAAACAAAAAAAAACATCAGGAATGACTGAAGAGGGGAATTGTTTTTGTTCTTTATCGGTCCAGCTATCTGTTTAGCATGTGAAAACAAAATTGAAAATTAACAGTTGTGTCACAGTGTTTTGGTTTTGGAATCTGTGTTTTATAAAATGGCCTAGTCTGTAGAGATGAGTTGTGAAGTGTTCAAATAGAGCATTGAATAATGTAGTTTAGAAAGCTTCCATCTGGAAGAAAGGCAGGGGCTGAGAATCTGCATAGTTTGAACTGTATTTTATGGATCATAATGAGTTTTCAAACATAGAAGTCCTGTAGAGAACAGAAGTGTTTTGTTAGTGTTAACATATTCATTATAATTTTGTTTCTGAAAGTAGCTTTTGCCTTTACAAGCTTCTCATTTCAAATTATTCCAATTTTTAATTGTAGGTTTCACCAATAATCATAAACACAGTAATTACTATTACATCAGCCCTTTATCAAACTGCAGAAACAACAGAAGAAGAGATCAGTCCAATTCCTCCAGACCTGTGGAATAAGAAAGATATAAAAAATCTAAAAATGTGGTTTCTTGAAGAATCAAATGAAAATGAAGATACGAATCCAACTGCTGAACTGGTTCCCACAGGAGAGTCATTGAAAATGAATGTAGAATCTGTTTTTATAACACTTGAAGCTGGTGTTGGACACCGAACTGTACCGATGCTTTTAGCTAAGTCCTCATTTCTCGGGGAAGTAAAAAACTGGAGTACTTTAATCAACCTACGTTCTCGTCTGGAGCTAGAGGTGGGGAATCTTACATAAGAAATAAAAGTTTTCTTAGGATATTAAATATGTTATGTTACTTAGACAGTAGAGGAAAATAATCCTTACATTTGATGACTGAACTCCTACAGATATATGTTGTGGGAGCACGATGGGAATGAGGAGGGTTAAGATAGTTAAAATCTAAATTATTAGATGTATTAATGGCAGTAATTGGTGTCATACAATCTCACATTTATATTCTGTACAAACTTCTCAAAAGCCTGTGTCATCAGTATTAGATTTTGGAGTATCAGCTGGCTAAAATGCCGTGACAATCTTTATTTAAGGTTATAGTAGAATATATTCTTGGGTCATTTTTATAAAATACTATGTGGTACCAATATTGTATATAAAATATTCACAGTGGCTCATATTTGGAAATTAGTGGCATAAAATTCAGTGGTTGTTGTAGGTAGATTCTTTTTTATAGGCACTTCCAGTGCATAAGCCTACAGTTTAGGTCAAAATTATATTTCAAGTGACATACCTTATACTGCTTATTTGGAAGTGGGTCTTTGCAGTATAGACTCAGCTCTAAGTGACATCTGATTATAAATCTTTTATGTTACCAAAGTAACTAATATACTTGTAAACCAGAATTCTAAGTCTTTAAAACCTGTAGAGCTTCCATTGATGTAACAGTTGAATTTAACTTCCTAATTGACTTCTGTATTTTGACAGGTACACTATTATAATGAGATGTTTGGGGTGTGGGAACCTTTGCTTGAACCACTAGAAGTTGAGAAGACTGATTATTTCAAACCGTGGGTTCTTGAAATTAAGGTATATTTTCCAAATTATAACTCAAATCTTCCATTTTGCTACCTTAGTAAAAACAAATGCTCTGCATCTTTCATAGCTGAGGTTAATCTAACTATTTTGTTTCTTCTTGTTGGTTACCAAGACTTTTTGTCCAATTAGTGAATGAAAACTGCTTTTGCACAAGTGAAGATCCGGACTCACAGATGTGTGAAATAATACTGTCTTTCAGGTGGTGAGAGAATTTGATTCCAGTTGCACTAGATAATCATAATGGCTTGAAATCATTTTCTCTGAAGCTAGGTTGTATGCTGACGATGCCCTCAGTAACTTCGGAAAGATCTCATTCCACAGTAGTACCTGTAGTGGAAATTCATTGGAAAAATTGGTACCCATTACTGACTATCACAAAGTGTTCTGTGGGAATAGTGCTCTTACCAATTAAGTTTCATCCTTTATAGGGAAATACTCTAGATTCTGGTCTCAAAGTAGATAAGCATTTATGTAAGAAAGAGTGATCCTTCTTCTCCCACCCACCCTTTTTCTTTTTCAAAACTTCTCAAGTATTTTTAGCCCAAGACGTTGCTCAGAATAGAGAATTTGTGTTTTTCTTAGGACTGACATTATCAAACAACTTTCTGAAGTAGTGGCCTCAGAAGGGTAAAGATTATTGACTGAGATATTGCAATCAGGAAATTCCGATTAAAAATATTCTGAAGAATTTTTCAAGAAGGTGTGAGATCTAATGCAAAAGAAAGGTAGAAGACAGTGAGTCAAACATTCTATCTTCTTGCCCAGATTTGAAATACAACATTTGGAAATACATAATTTCCAGAAATGGTGAAGGTCAGGAAAATGTGTTTGGTTTGGAAAAGACTAAATTTGGTGTTACTCTTCTAAGAAAAGGAAATCGGTTACATATAATAGTTTTTACAGTGTTATTAGATGTTACAATGACTGTTTTCACACAGTGTTTACTGGGTATGTTAGTGGCTATATATAGGTGTATATTGTTAATTCTTGAATAATCATAAATTTAGCTACTGTTCTTGACTTCTGAAATACTTCTGCTTCTTGCCTTCTTTATTCTCTTCTATATTTGAAAATAAAAACATGAACAGAAAAAGGAAAACCATGACAGGTCATAGAAGTGGGAATGGGAGACAGAAGGCATTTTGAGGTGAAACTTGCTTCTACAGAAGTGGTCAGATAAGAATGCTTTAAAAATCTCCTTTCAGATGAAGAAGAAGCCTAAAAAAGCATTGGTTGAATCGGATGCAGAAGAAGAACACTTCAAAATTCCAGAATATAAAACAGTAATAAATATTTCTTCAAAAGACCAGCTGAACATTACATTATCCAAATGTGGACTACAAATGTTGAGTAACCTGGGCACGGTACGAAAGATTGCTTAACTATGCAGTGTCAGAAATGTTAAATGAATGTTTGTGCAGATCATCTTCATGAAATCTTATTCAATATATTTGTGTTTTGTATCTGTACTTTGTTTTCTAGGCATTTGCTGAAGCAGCTAGTCGAACTTCAGATATCTTCAAAAAAGATCGAGCACCATTTGTAATAATAAATTCTTTAGGACTTCCCATCACTGTCTCACCTAGTGATTCCTTTAGTGTCCTTAATGTTGAATTTGGAGCAAAAACGTTTATTCTAAGAGATGAAGAGAATTTAAACATGGAATTTGTCAGAACTAAAAATGAGAGTGACCAGTTCACAGCAATGACAACTCTTTGCAGCAAGAGATTTTACATTCAGATCTGTAAGTTCCAAAGTTCATACACCTTCTGTTATTGTAAATAGTGCATAATACGAATCACATGTCAGTAAGTATTTGGGAACTACGTAACATGGAAAGAGTGTCTGTGAATGACAGTATTTGAAATCCTGCTTTAGTCTTCGCAGCTGAAAGTTAACATCTATCGTGTTAATTTTCATAGCATAATTTTTCTACTATGATAAATTATTTGGGTAAACCGATCTTTACTTCATGAGTTTACTGCGGTCAAGTATGTTTGCATTCAAAAGTTAATGCAAAATTAACCCACCACAGTTTTTAGTTTTTGTAGAATTGAGGCCTTGTATGTATATATGAGTGTTCGTAAGGTTACTCTTAAAGGGGATCTTTAGAAGAAAAGATTTTTTTTTTTTAATTCAAGTAAAACACAGTTAAAGCTAAAATAACAAAAAAAAAAAGTAGCATCTACTTTTAATGTAAATGTGTTAAATATTTTAAGTTGATTTATTGCAATAAATGACAGGTTTTTCAAAACTGATTTTCACAAGTGGTCTTGACTGTATTATGTATTAGTTGAATTGTTTGCACAAAGTGTCTTAACTGTATCTGGTTAAAAAGCCGTTACATCTTGTAAACGTTTCCTTTTAGGCACTGATTTTATTTGTAGTGACAAAGTCCACTTGACTCTTCTTTTTCCTCTGGTGAAAAAAAGTCTTTGCTGTTTCTTAGGATCACTGCAAAATTGGCATATTAAAAGTGGTGACTGTACGTTTTCATTTCCTTTACTTTTTTTTTTAATAGATTGACTGATACAGAAAATTCTACTGAATGTGCATTTCTGTCTTTCAGATGTATGTTATGCTTCTTTTGAGTCTTTTATTTCTCGTGTTATAAATTCTAGGTCCACATAATCATTCCACTGTGGAAAAGATTCCATTGACAAAAGTGGGTCGATGTATTTACAAAGTGAGACATGACGAATCGGGTGTTGAAAGGGCCATTGTCTGTCAAATTGATACTGTTGAAGGAAGCAAGATGATAACTATACGTTCTCCTATTCAGGTTATTATGTTTCCATAATCATAATTTCATTATTATTCTAATTCTTAATAAATAAAAATGATCCTGTAGTCATTAAATAAACATTAAAAAGTGCTTCAAAAGCTTACCTAAACAATTCCTATAACATAGCTCTTGTGTATTATAAGGTAGTTCAGAAGAGATTTTCAAGAATAAAAAAAGCTTTTCCAAAGTGACAAAGGCAGGGGCTAGGGTGGGAGTGAAAATGGACCTGATTTTAGATCAGGGTAATTCATCAGTTATGTCTTACGATGCTAGCTGTGATTGCAGTCTTGTTGACATGGTTGCTTTGTATGAAGTGATCAAAATTCTCTTAACCTTACATTGATTCTGCAAGGTTCTTACTCTGTCAGATTTTTTTTTCTTCATTCTCTATGATTGAGAAATGAATTTCAAATCAGGAACAAGTCAGCTGAAGAGTGAGCCCTTTGTGTGTGTATCTGTTTTTGATTCAGTAGTGTCAGACATACGGTTTATATGTAGTTTACAAGTAGAGGGAGGATCCAGATATTAGTGCTTTATAGTGGTAGTGTCCCTGTTATGTATCACTTGCAGCTTTTGCCTGGAGTGGTTTATGACTCAGTTAATAATCAGGTTTACTGTTTTATACTTACCTATATTTTTTCCCCAGAGCTAATAATACCATTAAAATAACCATAAAGTAAAAACCCTAATATTTGCAAAGAACAAGAGCACTATATACCCCCTGAATTATGATTGCTGATGGTTTAACTTTAAAGTACATATTTTACTTACCTTGTGGATTTTTGACCCCCCACAGCCTTGTATCTAATACAATTTTTAGGAGAAATTTCTTTGAAAATTTATGATATAGTTCAGATCTACTTGTATTTAGTTTTAAAGGGCTTTATGCTTCTCCTTAAAAATAATTTTACAGCTAATATATTCATTTTATAATTAAAATATATTTATTTTATAATTAAAATATAGCATTAAACTGCACAACCAAATTATTAAGGAGATTTGCTGGTACTGGAGACAATTCTTTTGAAATACCTGATTTGGAATGGTAAATGAGTAAGAAGAAAGATAAAAGACTACTTATTCTGTCCTCTTAGGATTAGGTTCAAACCACGTAATATTTCCAGTTTTTCCTAATGCATGTTGCTGGATTTTTATTTCACTTAGATAAGGAATCATTTTTCAATCCCATTAAATATTTTTGAGGAAGGAAGATGTATAGGGACTGCTTCACCAGAAAATGAATTCAACATACCATTGTCCTCTTACAGGTACTTTGTTGCATTGTTCTTTTATCATGGGCTATGTTTATAGATTGTTGATTATTGTATCCATACAATTATACAAAAAAAAGTTTCCATTTGCTACCTAATACTATAATTGTATTGTCATTGTTGGTTATGATCTTCTCGAAGCATCTCGTTTGAGTTAAATAGAATACTATATAATTCCTGAATTGGAAGTCTTTTAAAATCCATTTTACTGGACTAAATTAACTAAGTTACTTTAAGAATCCAAGCCCAGGTGCTGCTTGTGATTGTTATCCACACAGTACAGACTCTTTTTTTAGAGGAGTGATGTCTAGTGATGCATTACAGCTTTTTTTTTTTTTTTTTTTAATACAAAACGACTTCTTTTGTTATTTATGATTCTGAAGTAAAAGATTGAAACTAATACACAAACTCTATCACAGTTGTGGAAAAGGACTTGTCAACCTTAGAAAGACTTGGCTTCCAGAACGTCTATACTATTAGCACCTTCAAGCTAATACCCACTTAAAACTGTAGTGAGTTTGTGTGTACAATTTAGCTGAACTGTCACCACCTTTTAGGCACATAAGTTTGCTTTGATGTTTTTTTATGACTATGGAGACTTTCTATTTTCCCACAAATACTTTCCCTCCATTTTTTTTTTTTTAAGATTACATCTGTTTGTCTTTTTTGTTAAATAACCTACACTTTATTGTGGACAGTATAAGTTAGTAGGTATCTCTGATTGCCTGTATTTTATTTAATAAGGGTTAGTGACCTTCTAAATTCATTGCACGGTTATATAGACGAGTTCAACTAGGCATATGTAAACATTTCTCATAGTAAACTTTTCATTCAGGAAGAGTTTATTAACAAAATGAATTACTGTCAGAAATCTTCCGAAATCCAAATAATCATAGAATGAAAGTTGCATAGTACTTTTTCATAAATGAAAAAGTCAATGTCATGTTAAGTATTTAAAAAACACTTTCATTTACAGATCCATACTGAGTTTGCAACCACTAGCCAATGAAAATGGAGTGGATGGAGAATATCATATGTGTGAAGGAATTACATTTGATGAAATTATGAAAAATGTTGACAGTTTATTACAAAGGAAGTGTCAGTCTGTGAGGTCAACTAACCACTCACTCATCATCAATATTGTTCCTGTAAAAGACATGTTGACAACTTCATTGTGCACAGATCAGTGGGATTTTCCATATGTTGTTCATTTATGGCCTTCTGTTCTTCTCCGCAATCTTCTTCCATATCAAATAACTTATTCTCTAGAGGTAATTCTTTAATATTTAATTTTGTTGTGATGTTTCCAACCTATGATATGAAAGCTCACAAGGTGGTTGAAATGTGTTTGTAAATAGATATTAAAATATAGGGCTTCTGGTAGAGTAGTTGTGAAGGAAGTTTACAGATCTTGTAAGGGCAAGTATGTATTACGGAAACGAAACAGAACCAGAATGTGAGAAGTGGTGGTATTAATCATCAGTAATAAGAATTACTTTAAATACATATGTGAAGTAAAACTGTACAAGTTTAGCCCTGCGAGTCACTTTCTGTTGCTTAAGTGCAGTTTGAACCTAATTAAACAGTATAGTTTTTACTTTGAATTATGACTGCATCAAGTGACATAAGTGGGTCAGCCTAAAGTAGCATTTTTACATGCTGTCACTGAATTTTAGTGGTAGTATGCTTTTAACAAATTCTCAAAGGCATGCCTTTTTGCCAGGTTTTTGGCTTGAATTGCAGCCTAGTGCTAGACTTTGTTCTTTTAAGACAAAATTAAATTATTAGATGGACTTTTGACTGTTAATAGTCATTCATTCCAGGTGTGAAGCCAGTCTCAAGTAAAGCACTTAAAGCGTGTACAGTGTGGACATTGGTTCCTCAGCATTAAATGTGTCATTCTGTGGATCTGCTATGGTTGTGTCCCACTACCTGCTGGTCTAGACATAGGATAATAGAGATATAGGTGGAAGACAGTGAACCACCTATTTTTTTTTTTTCTTTCCTCCAAGATGGTCAATATTTAGTATATGGACTCAAATAGTAGAATTTAATGAAGAAATTTGCTGCAAATACACAATTACTAGAGCTAGAGACTGTGGTCTCTGCCAAATGTGTGGTAGTAATAGGCTCTTTTCTGTCTCAAGGTCTCTCTCTTACAAATTTATGGAAAGAAATACTAAATTGGGGAAATTACCTCAGTATTTAAGCATGTCTATATATTTGAGTTTGGTGACAGTTTGTGTGTGTGTGTGTGTGTGTGTGTGTGTGTGTGTGTGTGTTAAATTCTGATGACTATGCATTGGATTGTTTTGGTGGGGTTTTTTTTTGTTTGTTTGTTTTGTTTGTTTTTTTCAATGTGTCAGGGTAGCTGCTTAATTGTGTGTCCTGATTTTTGGACATAGTATGTATCATAATTAAATAGTGCAATAAGCATTTTAAAAATTTGCTTAAGTATATTGTGTCTCAATTTTTAAAGCCAGCTACAAAATAAAAGTTGATACGAATTTTGAGTGTGACTCATTTAAATGTACGCTGTTGGTTTTTGTTTGTGTTTTTTGGTTGGTTTTTTTTTTAAGGGAAATGGGAACAAGTATGACACTCTACAAGAGGGATGTTCAGCTCAGATACATAATGCAGTCTTGGATCAAACAAAACTAGATTTACAGTTACTTAACTATCTTGATCAAAATTGGAAAAGTGAGTACCATATAAGAAGCAGTCTACCCGAAATCAGCTTTACGACATTTTACTGCATCACGGAGTTGGATAAAACTGAACTGGATATCGCTGTCCACGTGACCTACACAACTGGGCAGATGGTTATAGAGATTCACAGTCCGTACTGGATGGTGAATAAAACTGGTCGAATGTTGCAGTACAAAGCTGATGGTATTCACCGCAAGCATCCTCCAGATTACAAAAAGCCACTCCTTTTCTCTTTCCAGCCCAAAAACTTCTTCCAAAATAACAAGGTACTATATTTTGTAAAACCTAACAGCTCCTTACTCCCATATGTTGTTGTGTGAAAGCATTCTTACACTTTGGAAGTTATCTACACTGTGCTGTGATCTCTAAAGGTCATGTAAGCTACTGTATCTGTCTAAATTCATATTTTAAGTAAGCATGTTGTCAGATATACTTGAGATGGGAAATCTGCATTGTCAAAGGCATTGTTAAGGAATTGTCATCTTTGAGAGTAACAAAATTAACTTTATTCCATTTAAACTACTTCAAGAAGTGATCCTTATTCCAAATAAGACTTAGAAGTTGTGTAAGAAATGTGAAGCTGTGGTACTTGAAAATGGATCCTTGCAATGGTGGTTGTTAGATTGGGTCAAAGGTGGTAGTAAGCTAAGGTTAAGATGCAGTTTACCATTTGAGTTCTCTATGTGATTTTTTTAATGGATGGATGAATGATACAAGAAAGATTACATGACTGAGATTTTCACTGTGAATAAGTTTTGGAAAGGATACTTATGTGGTTGTTTCCTCTGCAGTATCTTACAGTTTTAATTCTTATTCCACATAGCTTGTAACTAAGGGTGGGAGAAAATCTTGGATTTACTCAATAGAGTATCTTTGTGAGACTATACTGGCAGTTTTTGTGTCTTGAATAGAAACACCAGTATTTCCAGGATTCACTTACATTTGTGTTTATATATACGCTTACTTTGTGTATGATTTTAAATGTTGTTAGTGTCTGTAAATTGAAAATTACTTCAGGGTGCTTCTTCCTAGGTGCAACTTATGGTAACTGACAGTGAACTGTCTGATCAGTTTTCACTGGACACAGTTGGAAGCCATGGTTCTGTGAAATGCAAAAGTCATAAGAAAGATTATCATGTGAGTTAAATACATCTTTCAAATTCATTAGTCTCAGAAGAAATAAATGAGGTAAGAAAAGGACAGCATACTTCTAACAATGTCTTCCTGTTTACAGGTTGGTATCACCATAGACAACAGCAGTTTTAATATTACTAGAATTGTAACTTTCACCCCATTTTTTATGATCTCAAATAGAAGCAAATACACTTTGGAAGTAGCTGAAGAAGGAAAGGAAAAGTGGATTCCTATTGTTTTACAACAGGTAAACTTATAAAGGAACCTATTAAAAAAATGAATTGGATTGAATACTCACTGATCGAAAATTAGCCATACAGTGTTCAATGAGTGTCTGAGTATATTTTATTTATTCAATAAATTACCTGTGTCCTGTTACTGTTTTTCAATGTTGCTTTTGGACGTATTGTAAAGCTGGTTTACATTGTAATTGGAATATTAGCTCTGTTATCTGCACTGTAAGTAATAAGAGAGGAAGACCTATACTGTCAGGATATTGTCTCTCTGCACATGAAGTTCTGTTCAGTTTTTGCAGTGGTACCTGACAGAATGGTTTGATTGACATCCCACACATGATGCCACTTCCATGTAGCAAGAAAATTCCTCTTGTGGATCAGTTCAGATGCTCCAAACTGTTGTTCTGGGACTAGTCTGTGTTGGTTTTTAATGCGTAACGCATACTTTCTAAAGATGTATCACTGGCCCCTAGGCCAAGTGGTGTGGAAATGGCTTTTGGGCTTTCATTTATCCCCCAGAGATCTGAACTGTGTAAGACAGGGCATGCAGGCTAGCTCTTTGCAGTGGAGTGCAATTATGTTTTGTATGTGTGGTGAGTTTTGAGGCATCATGTCTTCCTTTTGGACATGTAGGAAGAACAATGCATGTTTTGGGGTGCTCTTGAAGGTCTATGAAAGCTGAAAGTGATCCATATTGCCTCCTGGGAAGAGTGATATCTCCCTCCTTCCCTTCCAGTGTATTTTGAAGAGAGTGTTATCTAAATCAGAGACAAAAGTTTAGCCTATCGGATGGTGCAGTTGGAGGTTTTCTTGCATTTCTGTAGTATTGTAGGTACTCCGAATGATTACCAAAAATGCTTGCAAACTAAAATACCAAAGTTAAAGGAGTATTTTAAATCAGATTTGTAATCAGATCTTTCTGTTACGCTTTTGATGCTTTCAACATGTTTCTTGTGTGTTTTGTATGTAATTATTATAGAAGAGATACACTATTTAAATATCATTATTTCAATTTATGATTGGTACTTCACTTGCTTCCTGTAGTCATTTTTCGTTGTGATTTTTAAGCCTACGCAATGATGTTTAGATCTTGAAGAGTCTTAAGTCAGTTCAGCTTCCTGTAATGTTTATAATTATTTTAAAATAAGATTCTTTGCTTTTACTCACAAGTAGGCTGTTAGCCATAAGCATACACATGTATTCTATTTCCTCTGAACCAAACATTCATTTGACTGTACATAGGTTTTTGGGTTCCTTACATGTCTAATGACTCATATAGCTCATTGATAAAGCTCTGAAATGACAAAGGTTCACATGTAGTGGCATGGGCCACTTCATATCTGATTTCTTATTTTGAGAAAATATAGTCCGATTTTATTAGTTCTTGGTTTTGTGGTTTGTATTTGATAAAGAGCTGTTATTAGAATAAACTGAATTATTTTACAAGCACTTTTGAAATTTTCTGAAAAGAACTATTTAGAGGTAATAGTTTTGAAAGTTTAAATACGTTGCTACGTATATAATCTGTGGTTTTTCTGTGTTGGCTATTTTGTTAATATCCTTGCAAAATTTTCTGATTTGTCCCACAAGCATCATTGCTTTTCAGGTGTTTCATAATTGTATTAATTGATCTTGGTCTCCTTTCAGTTATCAAGTATCAAAGGAGGACTTTATAAATTTTAGGAGTGCTGATAATCTTTTGAAAGATTAGATGTGCTAATTTATCAAATGGAGTAGCAGAAGTCAACAGAGGAATCTGTATCCCCTCCTAAATGATTCCAGACTTCACTTCCAGAATCGCTTCACTTTTCACATGGTGTAGATGTTTTCCGTTTTGATAAACAGTTTGAAAACCTGTGTTCTGACAGTTCAGTCTGCCAAGGTTGTCCATTTGTAACCCAGTTGCTCAATCCAGTATATTTGTTACCTGTTCTAAAATTAGGTAGAGTCTGGCCACTACTGCTCTATCTTGGAGCATACAGGACAGATTTCCAGAAACCAAGTTACCATCTGATCTTGTTCTTAAGATATGGAATGGCTATCCAGCTAGCCTAGATTGATTGATTGATTGATTTATTTAATGCCTGTGATTTTTTTTTTTTTGCGTGTTTCTCTCATTACTCTCTTACATTTGGTTAATCTTCAAGAAAACCCAACCTTGTTGAAATGTTAACTCGTATCTCAGTTTGCTACCTTTTCCCCTCCATTCTATTTTTGTCATTTTAAGCAGAGTCCTTCCTTCTGCTGTAACTTTTATCCACTTTTCTTTCTTAGTGACAGGCAGACTGTCTTCTCACGGGGGGGAGGGGGGGGTGTGAGGAATTATTATGTAGATCTCATTTGCTTGTGGACATGTTCCATGTCTGCAAAGCAGTCAGTCTATCAGAATCTTTAATTACTGTTTTTAGAAAAATTTGTTCTTCAGAAGGCTGTAACAGAAGTCGTTGGATGGTGATTAGTATGAAATGGCTTGCTAAGGGTAGTCCTTTGAATTAAGTATAGTGCAAGTGAGTTGACCAGCATGCATACTTAGAGAAAAAAAGAAAACATTGCCGAAGACTTTACATGAGACCACTGTTAAATATAAACTTCCTAATATGGAATGGAGGTTATTATAGAAATACAATATCTAGTGAAGCACTTAGCAGATAATGTAGTAAACCATTTGGAAACAGCATCATTTTGTGACACATTCTGTGGCTAAAGATCATTGCAAAAATTTATGGGTTAGTTCTATCTAGTTGATTCTGTAACTTTTTATTTAGCCAATACTTTTATTTTGGTTTTGATTATAAACTTTCATTTACTGTTGACTGAATCTCCTTAAATTTTCTTTGGGCTCTCTAAATTTCTATGTTGAGACTTACTTGGTGTGTTTTATTATAGTTTACAACACAACTCTGAATTTCCTTTGTCTGTAGGATACATGTTGGTGTAGATAATCTTCAATCTTGCTGTTTAACTATATTTTTTTCCTTTGTCTTCCTGCTTCCTGTGGTGTGAGAAACAATGGGAAAAGGAACTTAGTGGTATGGTAAGTTGGTGAACTAGTCTTTCACCACTGAAGACTGAATTCTAGGATTCAGATGCAGTTTAATATAAACATCTTGTTTCTTAAACCGTGTCTGAGAAAGATGCTCCTACAGTGTTGAATGTTGCAGCTGAAAATTGGTCTGCCTGCTCAGAATTTGGCTCTTGCTGATTGAGAATTATTGTTAATCATAGCTTGCTGCTCTGGCAGGACCCTCAATTAGGAAACTTTTCATTAGTTACAATTAAAACTTTTGTCTTTCCTGCCTCCTCATTTTATCTCTTTGTGTAAACTGTTTAAAAAGAGATTGTCTGAGGGATTTTTAAACCAAGAAGGGCTGTGACTTCAGTGAGATGTGACTAGCAGAATGTACTTTCTGATTTAGCTGCCTAATGCTTAGAATCATAGAGTCATAGAATAGTTAGGGTTGGAAAGGACCTTAAGATCATCAAGTTCCAACCTCCCTGCCATGGGCAGGGACACCTCATACTAAACCATGACACCGAAGGCTTCATCCAACCTGGCCTTGAACACCACCAGGGATGGAGCATTCAGAACTTCCCTGGGCAGCCCATTCCAGTGCCTCACCACCCTAACAGGAAAGAATTTCCTCCTTATATCCGGTCTAAGCTTCCCCTGTTTAAGTGTGAGTCCGTTACCCCTTGTCCTGTCACTACAGTCCCTAATGAAGAGTCCCTTTCCGGCATCCCTATAGGCCCCCTTCAGATACTGGAAGGCTGCTATGAGGTCTCCACACAGCCTTCTCTTCTCCAGGCTGAACAGCCCCAACTTTCTCAGCCTGTCTTCATACGGGAGGTGCTCCAGTCCCTGATCATCCTTGTGGCCTCCTCTGGACTTGTTCCAACAGTTCCATGTCCTTTTTATGTTGAGGACACCAGAACTGCACACAGTCATCCAGGTGAGGTCTCGCAAGAGCAGAGTAGAGGGGCAGGATCACGTCCTTCGACCTGCTGGTCACACTCCTTTTGATGCAGCCCAGGATACGGTTGCTTTCTGGGCTGCAAGCGCACACTGAAGCCAGCTCATGTTCATTTTCTCATCGACCAGCACCCCCAAGTCCTTCTCCTTGGGCTGCTCTGAATCTCTTCTCTGCCCAACCTGTACCTGTGCCTGGGATTGCTCTGACCCAGGTGTAGGACCTTGCACTTGTCATGGTTAAACTTCATGAGGTTGGCATCAGCCCACCTCACAAGCGTGTCAAGGTCCCTCTGGATGGCATTCCTTCCCTCCAGTGTATCAACCGAACCACACAGCTTGGTGTCATCGGCAAACTTGCTGAGGGCGCACTCAATCCCACTGTCCATGTCAGCGACGAAGATGTTAAACAAGACCGGTCCCAACACCGATCCCTGAGGGACACCACTCGTTACTGGTCTCCAGCTCGACATTGAGCCATTGACCACAACTCTGCATGTAGCCTTCCATGCTTCATACTGTATTTCTATGTTTTATACCCACATATAGATACACATGTGTCTATGTGTGTGTATGGATATATATATATATATAGTATTTGAAAGAATAGCCGGTACGCTGATGTCTTGCATACTTGAGTTATATGGTATATTATGCTAATATCCCCTTTTGTCATTAATTGTCACTACAAGTTTGATTCATAATTTCTACTTATTTGGCAAGAGGTTTTGTTGATTGCTATTGTGGTTTGGTTTGGGTTTTGGTATTTGTTGTTTGTATTTGGTATTGTATTTTGTTTTTTTGGTATATTATGCTAGTATCCCCTTTTGTCATTGATTGTCACTATAAGTTTGATTCATAATTTATACTTATTTGACAAGAGGTTTTGTTGATTGCTGTTGGTGGTGTTTGGTTTGGTTTTTGGAGCGTTTTTTGTTTGCCTTTTTGTTGTTTTGTAACAAGTTTGTCTATTTTGGTGGTGTAGCTGTGCTCAGCTTTATACTCTGGATTGCAAATACATTATCCATTTTAAATCTACTTCTTCACATGAATATGAAGTCTTACTATTTTCATTTTTATCTCCTTAACTCTTTCGAATTTTCACTGTAGTCTGAATTAATTTTTACTTCCTTTCAATTTACTGTGTTCAGGTAAGTAATACCTTAGGGGTTTCAATAGTGTTTCTGATCCAACTCACTACAGTTTTGGGTAGAATTTTAGTAGGTGAACTTTGGGCTAAAGTGAATTTTGTTTAACATGTAGTTTATTTTCCCACTTACTTTAAAATACTTGTTTGGGGTTTTTTTTTTTTTTAGTGCATTCCCTTTTGGCCTGAAAACGATGCCAACAAACTGCTTGTTAGAGTTGAAAATTCTAATGTTCTCCCAAAGAAGATAAATTTTGATAAGCAGGAAAACTGCCTGCTACTGCATTTGGACAACAAGGTAAATGGTTGCCTTCAGAAATCAGATAAAACAACATAACTGCTTTATTTCTATTCTCAGAACTTTCTGTCTTCCCACACAATCAGCTATTGAAAAAAAAATGCTGGGGAAAAGATTATGTATTTGCAGTATTGTTGTCATCCTCATACTCGCTGGAGTGTATACACACAGATACAAGTAGGTTAAGAAGTATTTCACATTACTTCTAAAGTAACATGAAGTTACTTGTCAAAGAAACTGCAACTCCACTGAGTTTACTTCTGTGTTGCATATGGTTTCATCTAGCAGTAATTCTAAAATATGTGAATGTTTTTAAAAGTAGAATGTTTTGGAGGACATTAATGTATATGAATGGTTGAAGATTCCTCTACTACTAGCCTAAATTTTGACAGTACAGAAATTCTCCATATTTTTGATTACTAAGTGCAATGTCTGTTACTTAGTAATTACATGTAGGAAATACTTTAAAGATACGTTAAAATAGGTTGGTTGGTTGATTGTTCGGTGGTTTTATCTTACGACAGTAAAAGCTTCCAAAAATATTTAGATTAGATTTGCTTTATTAGAAATTAATTCCACTGTAACTTACTTTATAATTTTTGTGTCTGATAGCTTGGAGGAATTACAGTGGATGTTAACGTGACTGAACATTCTACAGTGATTACCTTTGCTAATTACCATGATGGTGCAGCTCCATTTCTGTTAATAAACCATACTAAAGAGGAAATCATTGAGTATGGACAAAGGTATGTAAGAATTTTAGAGTAGGTGTCTGCACAGAGCATTGTGAACTGTTATTTCATGTATTGTAAGTATGCCTATTTCTAAAGATGCCCTAAATTTGTCAAAGCAGTAAAAAAATAAATCTCTTTTTCTAAGTTGAAGAGAATGAATAGTTAACAGAGCAGTATTATTTAGTGCTAGATGTCTGTTTCTACAAGTAAAAAAGCTGTTTTGTGAGCTAAGGAGCCTCTCTGTTCTCTTTCTATATGAATTTTGTGGACTTCCTGATAGGGGCACATACCTGGATTGGGCATCCCTGTGTAAATTTAATAAGTAATTTATGTAATTTAAATAATTAATTGAAGTAATTCTTTAATACAGGTACTTTTGTAATTAACTCTGAGGAATAGAATATTTTAGCTGGAAGGGACCTACAGTGATTATCTAGTCCAACTGCCTGATCAATTCAGGGCTGACCAAAAGCTAAAGCATGTTGTTAAGGGCATTGTCCAAATGCCTCTGAAAAGCTGACAGGTGTGGGCATTCCCCACCTCTCTGTGGTGTATGAGGTTGGTCCGCTCTTGGTAAAGAAATGCTTCCTTATGTCCAGTCCTGGCACAGCTTCAGACCATTCCGACATGTGCTATCACTGGATCCCAGTGAGAAGAGATTAGCAGTTTGCTTTCCACTTCGTCTCCTGGGGTAGGCTTTTTTCAGAGAGCTGTAGAAGCAGTTCTGCCAGTTTTTAACTCTGTGTGAGGGAGAATGGAGTTTAAAATCTGTTTGTCTGCAAACATCTCCTGAATCCATATACTAAACACTGCACTTTTTCCCTTCAGCAAATAGGAGAGAAAATAATGAGTTTTCCTTTCAGCTTGCAAGCTCCACTGTCTTTTTTCTCTACTGCTTCCCTTGTTAATCACAAGTGGGGAAGAAAATAAGTAATTACAATCTACTGTGTATACTTTATTGATGAAGTACATATATTATTTTGAAGTCTAAATACTGGGTTTATTATTTATTACTGCAAATGGTTTTGTGTGTAGTTTTTTATGCAGAATGTTTTCATTTTTATTATTTTAAAAAAGTTGTTGAAATGCTAGAATATAGATATCACGGGCACAGAAAAAGATTATTGACATTTTAATTTTATGTTTCGTTTTTAACTTTTGTTCTAGTTCCCTTAGTGAATTGGAAGACTGTCTTCAGCCAAATAAGGCAGTACTGTATACTTGGGTGGACCCAGCAGGATCTAGAAAATTGAAATGGAAATGTGGAAATAGAATTGAGGAAATCACCCCGAAAGAGGTACGTTTATTACCTAAATTGCCTTTTAATGCTAATTTAGTATCCTTTTCATCTGTGTATGTGTGAAATTCTATATACAATGAGTGTGACAGTAACAACATTGTTTTCTGGAGCTTGTGCCAGTATTGTCTTCAGTTCAGAAGTGTTTTTGTGTGAGACTGTTGTAAAGCTTCCTAATTTAATTATTTCCCTATACCACTAAAAAAAATATCGCCTATTATCATGCTAAGACTTCTGGATTTGCTTGTGTAGTAGCAGAATGATGAATAGAGTTATAAAGAATTTTCTTCTCTTGTTCATAGGACAAAATGGAAACACTCCGCCTGGACTCTAGAAAAGTGGTCTATTTAGTGTCATTTTTTGAAGGTTTGCAGCGCATTGTCCTGATCACTGATAACGTGAATGTATTTAAATTGGCTTATGAAAGTGTAAAAGCAGAACTAGCAGAGCAAGAAATTGTTCTGTCTTTGCAAGATGTTGGAATTTCGTTAGTAAATAATTATACAAAGCAGGAGGTGTCCTACATTGGAATAACAAGGTAACTTATTTTGTATCTAACTGTCTAAAATTTTTTAACTTCACAGAATTAAATTTTGAAATTTTGGGTGTGATTGAAGAGGAAAAAGAGTTCTGGGTGAGGGTATTTAGAACTAAATAACCATGTTTTCTTGTTGTAAAGAGAAATGTTTTCACTCTTATATTAATGCATATGCTTTCTGTAACTGGATGTATGTGGTTTTGCTACACAGAATTGAAACTCTGTATGTCAAAACTCCCAGTAGATTGAAAAGAAGTATTTCCAGTTCATGTATTCTGGGGAATCATAGTAGAGTTTTAAGGAATAAGGTCTGTGGGTAGTTTGTGTCAGTGGATTTTTAGGTCTTTATTATAAAAACAAGTGCTGAATTCTGTGTTGAAAATTCTGATGCAGTAAGAGCTTGCAGTTCTTTTTAGTTTTGACTGAGAAATTATGGTGACTCCAAGGCTCTAATACTTTAGGTTTTTACTATAACATCTCAGAGGGAAGCAGAAAAGGAAATATGTAATGCTTGAGACATACTTCTATATATTCATAGCCATGAAGTTGCTAGAGTGAGGGTATTTTTCCTCTTGATTCTTTGCATCACACTGCAAAACAAGCAAAAAACTTCACATACATATATACTCATTCACATCTCTTAATCACAACTAAAATCCCAATCCTTGCCCTCACCTGCCAAACTGAGCTCTGATAACTATCTAGGTAGTTGAAACACTCCGTTAAAAGTGGCAGCCAATTGCCTAGGTTCAAAGTAGTGTTAAGATTTCACTGAATCTGTTTTTTGTAAGCAGTCATCCATAGTCAGTAGTCTAGCAGTGCTTACTCTTTTCCTGTTAAAACCCGAGTGGATATCAAACTCCTGAAAGGTCTTTTTAAAGGCAAGAGATTATTCCCTCGTTTCAGTGAAGAAAACCCTATATTTCAAAACATTCCCATTTGTGACAGTGTTGTTACAAAAAGAACAGGTTTTGTGTGTATCAAACGATGCAGAAACAAGTTTCATATGGTAGTTCTGGCGTCATATTGTGGGGTTTGGGGAAGAGGAAAATAAGGGAAAATTCCCCGCAATTTCAAGGTAGTACTCTATTTTGTAGCTGTTGTTTTGCCCTTTTGCTCACCTATTCTTTTTGGGGGGGGGTCGGGGGGGTGGTGTGATTCTGCCATTGATGTGTTGATACAGACAGACATGTAGCTAAAAGGGATTGGATTAGGGAGCTGTGTCTGGACATCTGTGTGTATGGGCTATAGAGTAACCTGTGGAAAGGGGAAATAGCCTACACCTGTCTGATAGTGTTGGTTTGTCCCCTGTTGTGTGCCTTTGGGTGAAATCAGACACGAGCTTCTCGCAGAAGCAGTGGAATTAAGCAGAAAGAGTCCAGTACCATCTAAGAATGGTTAATTTTTTTAATGTTTTATTCATAATAGAAGTAAGAGACAAAAGAACTGATTTTTGGGATACAGTTAAAAATAAAAAAAAATAAAAAAAATTGGAAACAACCCAAACAAAAAAGAAAAAAGTCCACAAAAAGGCAACAAAACTACAAAGAAAAAAAAATCCAAAACAAAACTGTAAAATTGGTAGAGGATGCATGTGTACCAAAATCACCATCTATTGGTTTAGACAGAAAAAGTGAAGGAACTAGCCATCAAAAATAAGAGGCAGTTTAAGAGGCATTTCATCTCAACTTGAAGTTCAGAGTTTCACAATTTTTACTATTCACTGTAGCAGAATAATGGCTGGCAGTGCTGTTGAAACTGAGCTTTCTGATTAAGTGTCCTTACAAGCCCATTTTCATTAAAGCAGGGAGATATGCTATTAACTTTTGGTTTTTGCATTGTATTGGAGAGACTGGCTTCCATTCAGTACCAAGAAGGCAGTGGGTGCTTTGGGTCACTTTTATCTACTACAGTAGTTCTTTATGGTGTAGTTTCTCATTCTCCAGTTATAACCTATTAAAAGCCATGGTATGGTAGGTGAAACTTGTTTTGAAATAGCTAATCATTCTCTGTTGGTCCTTTGTTTTGTTTTCAAAGTTCTGATGTAGTTTGGGAAACAAAACCCAAGAAGAAGTCAAGATGGAGACCAATGAGTGTTAAGCAGACTGATAAATTAGAACAAGAATTCAAAGATTACAGTGAGCTAACTCCATCAGAAAATAAGATTATTGAGCTGGAATCAAATGTTTTGGTAATATTAACAGTTTTCTATTGTTTTCATGTATACACAGAAAAAAGATAATGTGTCAGTTTTGCTATCTTTGAAGAAACTTCCAGTGAAAATTGAGATGATTGATTTACCTAATCCATTTGAAAACCCTCTTTATCTCTGTGTAGAAAAAAAAATATTTGGAAAAAACCTTGAGAAATGTTTGAAAGCTTATTATAGACTTTGTTGTTAGCATCTGTCTTTGAAGTGTAACATTTTTGCAGGGACTAAATACCCTTAAAGCTATAGTAAAGAAGCTTTGCATTTGGTTCATTATACTGGGAAGGTGGGCAGGGTGCTAGTCTTAAAGTCTGTTTGGTTTAGTGCAAAATCTTTTCAAGTGCGTTATTGTGGGATAAATAAACTGTGCCATTCAACTGCATAAATATTAAAAGATTCCAGAAAATATTCTGTAATTTAGAAGCACATTATGCTCTAAATGCTGCTGTCCTTATCTCTAGAGAAGTTATAGATACCTCCAACACAATTCCAATGAGTAAAAGGTAAATGAGCCATTTTTTATCTGTCATTGACCATTATGTTATATTACTCTGCCTTTACTCTAGAAAGCCATATATTAAACTGCAGCCCCCCAAATAATGCAGTATTTTGTAGTTTTACTTCTATTGAGATTTATGGCAAAATTAGATCATTGTAAATAAAGTTACAACATCAAACTTAAAAGCTCCAAGCTTTTTCTGCTAAGCTGTCTACAATGTTAATGAAATAAACAGTGTACACTTTACAGTATATTTTAAAAAGCAGTCTTTTGAAACACATAGCATTCTAAATTTTCTTCAATAATACAATAGGTGTGTTTAACTCCTAATGGAATGAATATGAAAATTCAACAACCACATGAGATTCCTATTAGAAGGAATTATCTGCCAGCTTTAAAAGTAGAATACAGCTCATCTGCACATCAGAAATCTGTCAGAATTCAAATTTACAGGATACAGGTGAGTTTTGTAGAAAAAAAACCCAGTGTCTTATTTATTAAGAAAAAGCAACTTCCATGGGAACTTGGATTTGGCTTTAGAGTTGTTTGGATTTTTTTCTGTTTTGGATTTAATTGTACTCATTGGTTTTTACATCACTGCTTCTACATCTTTGTAAATATTACTTACATGGTTTTGGGAAAAAAAAATCCAGACAGCTATGGCTGTTTAGGGAAAATATTTACCATTCATCTTCCATGCTTTTTCTTATGGCTTTTCTTTATAACCAGCAAAAGATAGAATCATAGGTATGGTTTCTTGTTCTGCCTATGTTAAAGTTGTTAAAACCAAATCCTTCACAAAAATTCTGTGGACCATTTATTATTACCACTGACTTATAGAAGCATTTCTAGATTGTTGGGATTGGATGATTTAATTTTTAAGAGATATTTTGAACCACAACAGCAGCTTTTTTTTTTCTGGTTTTGAGTTGGTGTTCATAATTCTTGATTTTGAAATATTTCACTATTGAAAAGCTAACATGCTGCGACTTGTGCTGTCCTTACCCCCTATTAGATACAAAACCAGATTCCTGGAGCCATATTTCCCTTTGTGTTCTATCCTATTAAACCTCCAAAGTCCATCACCTTGGATTCAGGTTTGTTTCGAGTTTAACATAATCCATACGTCTGAAATGACAAGATAACTTGCTTATACTGAATTTAACTATGTCAGTTTTATCAGATGAAGTTTTTAAAAGCTTACTAACTACAGATAACAAATACTAATATTACAGATAGAGAAGCAGCTTGCTTTACAAAGAAGAGATACAGGAAACAGAAGAAAACAAATTTTTTTCTATCCTTCTATATCATACCTTTTAAGCAGATATTCTTGACACATTAATTCAGCTCTCTTTGAGAATGTAATTTGAAAGGTCATCAAGTTTAAAAGGGACTCTTACTGGTTGCATTCAGACCACAACTGGAACTTAATGCTGACTAATATGGAAGAGTTGCCTGTTGAAAACAAATGATCAAATTGTTGCTTATCTTAATGGTAGTGAATCTGTTGCACCATTTCTGTATAACCTGCCTTTGGAGTTCTGGGGCAATGAAGATTCACTTTTCATCTTTAGTAATCTGATTTTCCCTACTGCCCTAAATAAATTGTTTACCTTAATCATCTTGGGGTTTGGGTATTTTGAGTTTAGTTGTTTTTTTGCTTGCACGCATTAGACAACCTAGTAATCTATCTCAAGTAAACTAATAAGAAATGTGTGCTGGTCTAAGCTGAGAATTGCTATGTGAGGCATCATTTATAAACTCTGTACATGGCAAGTTATATTTTGCCTATTTTGTATATAGCTTTAAGACTTCTCCATTACTTGGAGCATAAAGCTTAATGTCAGTATACTATGTGATCAGGTACAATCTTTCATTAACTTGTTAAGTGCAAGGTCACTTGGAAAACCAGAGTAATGTCAAAAAGGATTCTGAATTGAGACAGAACACTGCTATGAATTTTCTACAGAAAATAATAAGCCGTTAGGTGTTTGTTCTAAATGCAGTCAATTTCAAATTACAGTGCATAAATTTGCAGATTATTTATTTATTTTTAATTCTTGTATCAGGCATTGCAAACTCTTATTCCATGACTAGGGAAAGTATATAAATCTAAGATTAGATCAATAATTAGATTAATTTTAAAATTAAAAATGGCACCTTTTCATAGATCAGTGAAATGCAATTTTGAAGGTTCATTTCATTCTTGTCTTCCTGTTTCTTTCTGTTCCTGCTCTTTTCCCGTATTTGTTTGCCCGTCATATCCATTATGTAGTTCTACATTACAGGATTGAGAAAATCCTGAACATGTATGACATTTTCGTATTAAAAATTATGAAGGTATTCTATCACATAAAAATCTATGCTGATCTCCTCTTGTTTTACAACTTTATAGCACCAAAACCATTTACTGATGTCAGTATTGTCATGAGAACTGCAGGACATTCAGAAATATCTCATATTAAGTAAGTATTTTGACATGTTCCATCTTTTCTGCAAATGATCATGTTTAATGGAGCTTTAAAATTAAAATTGTTACAAGGGTGAAAGTAATGCTAGATAGTTTTACACCAACTCTTTCTCAGAAAGGTCACAGCACTTATAAAAGTCAGGCCCCTCTATTATACATGTAATTGCAGAGTAAAGCAAGAATTTTAAAGTGTCTTTTTAATGCAGATTTTTAATTTTAATTTAATAAAAACAGTGCTATATACAGTTTTAAATGCTGCTACTTGACTAAAATAGTTCTGGTTAGGGGAAATGCATTTATCTTACACCACTATGGGGAGCCTTCTTTCCACCAGCAGTGGTGAATCTCTCAAAAAAAACCCAACAACAAAACCAAACCAAAAAAAAACCCACAACACCCTAATAACACAAAAAAACCCTGAATTCAATATGTGTGTACTGAATACTTTAGATTAAGTTTTGTATGTTACACATTATTGCAAAAGACCTTAATAACTGGGTTTTATTTCATCTGTAGGTATTTTAAGGTCCTGATTCAAGAGATGGATCTCAGATTAGACCTTGGCTTCCTATATGCACTGGTTGAATTCTTTACACGCACTGATGTGCTGAGTGACCAACAGGTAGAAACATTTTGTTATTTAAAGATTTTTAAAGTTTGTAATTATGAAATTTGTATTTAAAAAAATTTAAAAAACCCTTAGTCTTCTGTGTTCATAATACTGATTAATTGCTGTGTCTGGGGCCAGTAGGCACCTGTGAGGTTTTTAAGAGTTACAGTTGGCAGAGGCAAACAGTAAATTCTTTCTCATATCTTCTTCTTGCATCATATGCAAAGCAGGCTTCAGAACCTTCTGAAAAGAATGAAACAAGTGCTGTTGTAGATTACTTGGTCTTACTAGTGCCTGAAGGAAGGATCAGGTAATTAAGATGGGAAAGAAATAAAAATAATGCTTTTTTTCTTAATGTAGCTTATTCAAAAAAGTAAAAATTAAATACCAGTGAATTCTAGGTTATTGTGGTAGTTTGAAGAATTTACCTTAATTTTCAATGCATGGTTTTGTAGTGGAAAAAATACTTTTTTTTTTTTTTTTAATCCCCTCCCAGTGGAATGATAAGTTAAGCATTGTTAGCTGACCCACTGGATCCAGAAATTAGTGAAGGCCCTCCTCTGCACTTTGTTTTCAGTGGATTTGCAAGGCATGGTTTTAGGATTTCATCCCTACTTGATATTTAGTGCTCTGGCTGTTTTGTTGTTTAAGTAGAAGAAAATATTTGGTATTTGAGCTTTTATAAAAATAATTTTAACTTGTTTTTTTACTATTAAATACATGTATCTTGTATTGTCTCTTTATACGTATGTTTCTTCCTGTTCGTATAAAAAAAGTCCTCTAAAATGCTAGCTCCTTAAGTAAAAAAAATAAGCTAGGAGAGTATAAGTAGTACTGGTCAATGAGTAGCATCTCAGTGACAGATACATGTTTGTCATAGTAGTTTTATATAATGCAAATTTTAATGTTTTTTGAAAATGCATTCACAGCTAGAACTTTTCAGAAAGGATGTTGAATCTCTTCAAGAAGAACTGATGAGTGTATCATCAATGGATACGTCACAAATCAGCTTGTATGAATACTTCCATATCTCTCCAATTAAGGTATAACTTCTCATTGTATAGCCTGTGTTTTCTCTCTTAACTAAAGCTTTAATTAAAGAAAACCATATCCTGGGCTGCATCAAAAGAAGCGTGACCAGCAGGTCCAAGGAGATGATCCTGCCCCTCTACTCTGCTCTCGTGAGACCTCACTTGGAGTATTGTGTGCAGTTCTGGTGTCCTCAACATAAAAAGGACATGGAACTGTTGGAACAAGTCCAGAGGAGGGCCACGAGGATGATCAGGGGACTGGAGCACTTCCTATAGCCTCAGATAGGCTGAGAAAGTTGGGGCTGTTCAGCCTGGAGAAGAGAAGGCTGCGTGGAGACCTCAGAGCAGCCTTCCAGTATCTGAAGGGGGCCTATAGGGATGCTGGAGAGGGACTCTTCATTAGGGACTGTAGTGACAGGACAAGAGGTAATGGGTTAAAACTTAAACAGGGGAAGCTTAGATTGGATAGAAGGAAGAAATTCTTTCCTGTTAGGGTGGTGAGGCACTGGAATGGGTTGCCCAGCGAAGTTGTGAATGCTCCATCCCTGGCAGTGTTCAAGGCCAGGTTGGACAGAGCCTTGGGTGGCATGGTTTAGTGTGAGGTGTCCCTGCCCATGGCAGGGGGGTTGGAACTAGATGATCTTAAGGTCCTTTCCAACCTTAACTATTGTATGATTCTATGATATTTGTCTTATGCAGGATAGTAGGCACTGGAAATGAAAAAACATTACAGGGTGAACTAGATGAGCTTTTTAAGGCCCTTTCCAACCCAAACTGTTCTATAATTGATGATCAAAAATAAAACAAAAATGTTCTGGAGTAGCGCATCCATTGGTACCATTTACTTACATGGGGTTTACATTAACAGTATTTATTAAATATTTACGTGAGTAGTTCATTACTTCATTCCTATCCACATCTTTCTTCATATACAGTAATTCTTTTTATTATTTAAAATGGTATTTGCAAATTTATATTTGCAAAATGCTGTAGTTTGTCTGTGCAGTGTGTTTTGGATTGGGTTATGAGGCAAATTCTAAAAGGCATATACAGCCAGAGTAACTGTGCAATGACTTTTTCTGATTTATTGTTACTTACTGGTAAAGCAGTTTTGGGTTTTGACTCCAGTAAAATCTACTTTTGGTTATTTCCCCATTCTTGTAAACACTCAGGCCAGCTGTTGAATAGTAGGTGCATACTTACATGGAAACCAGAGTCTTTTTGCCCAAATCTAGCTCTCATGCATTTTTTAGCTTACTTGTCCTCATTATTTTTTTAATTCTTGTTAAAACCGTTATGGTACATTGTAGGATTTATAGCACTTCTTAATAAAAGAATCTTCCCTCCATTCCATGGGAAAGGGATCAAAGAATGATTTGGCTTTCACCTCTTTACAGTATTTGTTAAGATGTTAGAATTGGTCTGCTATTGGAACAGGAAAATGCTTGGGTAGCTTTATGTAAATGGCTTAGCCTAATGCATTCCAACTGTACTTAGTAGCTGTTTCACTGTAGCTTCATTTAGGTGTTCATAGGTATGTCTCCAGTTGTTTTACTACAAAAACTGCTCAGAACTTGGACAAAAGCAAAATGCCCTTTACTGTTAAGGTAACAAAGTGAACACTTTGTATCAAAGAAGATAAAAGCTTATCTTTGAATGTATTCAGTCACGTTTAACAAAAAAGATGACAGAGAGGACACAGAATGGAATTATTAGGCTTCAGGTTCTAATAAAATATTAGTCGTTAAAGGTTATAAAGTCAATATAGAGCTGTGAATTAAGTGCCAGTGATTCCACACTATGAGCTATGTATCTTTAAGATGAGCTACAGTTAAGGTCTGTTATACCCTTAATGAATGACACATAGTGTTGTCTTCAGAGAAATGGAAACAGGTGTAACTTCTTTTTGTCTGAGTTTGAAAACTGCTGAATATGCTTATGCACTATAGAGCCCTTTGAGAATTTTTTCTGAGTATTATTCTCTTTTGAGATTGTCCCCTTAATTCTTGTGAAACAAATACTTCAGTTACTTTAGGTCTGCACAGGTGGGTTTTTCTTGTGTACATATCCCACTTGTATACATGCCCCACAAGTAAAACTTCTGTTAATGTTGAATTCTTTTTAGGTTTTTGTTTCTCATTCTTTCTTGGACACCATGCTACATTATCATTTTCAGCCTGCTTTGAATTTAGTTATTACTTACGGAGACAAAATGTTTTGGAAACAAGCTAATATAACCTAAATTATAGCTAAAAGATTCTGGAGACCTTGTTTGAAAATATGAGTAAGCAATTTCAACTTCTTGTTTTCTTAAAGGTAGTTCCAGTTATTCAGTTTGACTTTAAACATCGATGGAGGTTTTTTTGTTTGATTTTTATTGTATCTATACATGATGTATTTATGTTCTCTATTATGAAGTCAGTCTGGTTTCAGTTAAGATTAGGAATATTTTGTCTCAATGTCTAAATTGCCTAAGAGATTATAAAGGTATAAATACAATACTCCTAATAACTAGCTATGTTATTTCCCAACCTCATTTTTATTCTTTAGTTACACTTAAGCTTTTCACTCAGTACGGGTGGTGAAGACAGTAACAAAGAAGAAAGAAAGAAAGAATTGATACCACTTCAGTCCTTGAATCTCCTGCTGAAGAGTATAGGGGCCACCCTCACAGATGTGCAAGATGTTGTCTTCAAGTAGGTTAAAAATATTATTATAAAGGTTACTTCTAAAGACTAAATCAGTATTATGTATGTTAGATTTTATTTTGCTCTGCTTAATAAAGACTTTTTTTGGGGTTTATTTTTTGGTGTTTTCTTTTTTTAGGTTGGCATTCTTTGAACTCAGCTATCACATCTGTACTACACAACAGCTCCAATCAGCAGTTGTAAGGCATTATTCGAAACAGGTTAGCATAAGTAAATTTCAGTATATCAGCATATTTGTTTTGAAAGTGCTGCTGTATGCTTTGGTTCTATGAAAATAAAATTACTTTCAGCCTTAAATGTTTGTCCAAATGTTAAGTGCACAGACGCATAGAAAACAAATCACTCATGCATGAGTTGAATTCTATTACATTTACTTTGAGGGTAAGTACTTTTTCTGAATTATGACAAGGGGAATTGTGGCATGGCTAACAAAACAACTTGGTGGAAAGGGAAGTGGAAGCAAACACAGTGCCACTCTGATAGAGCAGAATTGGCACCAAAACATTGATGCTTTTTCTTGGACATCAGTAGTAAATGAATTCTGATCCCTCTTTGGCCCTTGTGTACTTTTCAGGTCCTGTCATCCAGTTGGAGACAATCTAGTAGAGAAATGCTTTTGTATAAAAGATTAGTCCTCTTCTATCCATCCATCATTAATTATAAGGGATTCTTTGGCGGTACTAGTTAGGTGCTCTGTCCATCTTTAAAGGAGAAAAAGACCTACAGAGGGCTTTAACTGGTGACCAAATTACTGTTGTTCTCTGGCCCTTTCTTTTCCTGGCCAGGAATATTTGAAATCTTAAATTGCACTTCATATAGATACAGATGTGATGTTTTGCAGTAACAACCAAAATTTTCTCAGCATATCCAATCAGACCAAGTTTTGCCTGGTAGCATGAGAAAAGTCTAGGTAATGTGCTTGCTTTGTAAAATCTCGAGAACATTAATGTCATTTATACGCTTGTAAGAAGTAATATTTTTTTTTGGCTGACTTAATATGATTTACTCACTGTAAGATACTTTACAATGCTACTACTTTTTCCAAGTAAATTTTAGGGTTTCATATTAAACTAGTGTTTTGTTTTAAAAAATCTGGATATAACACTGTTTGCCTTCGGTTTAATGTAATTTCTGAAATATTTTCACTGATCACCATTTTTATTACAGGCTATTAAACAGATGTATGTTCTTATTCTTGGCCTTGATGTCTTGGGTAATCCATTTGGATTCATAAGAGGCTTGTCTGAAGGAGTAGAAGCATTCTTCTATGAACCTTACCAGGTAAAAATCTCCTGACTTATGAAATGTAAGACAAGGAAATAGATACGAAATAGATTGAAAATGTGGATATATTAATGCCTTTTCTGTTTTTAAGTTTAGATTAGGATTGAAAATTTAAACTGAAAGTGCCAGGAAAAGTTACTGGAATGCTCAAGTGAGATAAAAACAAGATAGTAGCCCATTTAACTTAATTCACAAAAGACTTATTTTAAAATAAATCTGCTCTTTTCAATTTGCCTTAAAATAAGTGGACATCAGGGAGTGAACTATTGCTATAAAAAGTCTTTCTCACCAGTGTTCCTGTGGTCACTTTGACATTTTATCACTTTGTCTCATGTTTGTGCTGTCTTTGTTAGATAGAATTACAATGAAAACATAATACACATTACACACTTTCAAATATATTTGAAGCTTGACATAAATGTGTCCTTTTTCCTCCTAGGGAGCCATCCAGGGTCCTGAAGAATTTGTAGAAGGAATGGCACTAGGATTCAAAGCACTTGTAGGGGGAGCTGTTGGTAAGCTTCAGCATTATCATGGTAGTATACTTAATAGTAAGCAATCTAGGTGAGTTCTTGTAAATTGCATTGGCATTTTAATTTGCTTTATTTTCCAATAGGTGGATTAGCTGGTGCTGCATCAAGAATCACTGGTGCTATGGCAAAAGGAGTAGCTGCGATAACTATGGATGAGGATTACCAGCAGAAAAGGAGAGAAGCCATGAATAAACAGCCCACTGGTCTGAGAGAGGGTATCACTCGTGGAGGAAAAGGATTAGTTTCTGTAAGGAGAAAAAGTTAAAAGATTAATGAATTTTATTCAGGCAAGAGTAACAAACACAGAGGCTGACATAGTTACCCTTTATTTTATTTCTTTTTTTTTTGCAAATATATGGCGGCCCAATTGAGTGATAAATAAAAATATGTGAGGACAGAAGAGAAGAACTGTGAAGCAGCTGCTGCTCATTCTATTAACTTGTAGTGAATTTTAGAATACCAACAAATGTATTTTGAGGCTATTCAGTGAAGAAAAATGAAAACTATAATCTGAAAGCATATTTATAATGTTTTTCATTTCTCTTGGCAGGGTTTTGTCAGTGGCATAACAGGAATAGTTACGAAACCAATAAGAGGTAAGTTTAGGTCTTCTGATGCATTATCTGTTCATATGATGGTAAATTCTTGATACTTGATGGGACATAAATCTTAAGTTATAAAACTGTCGAGGTTTACTTTTTTGTATTGACTTCTAGTTAAAATGTTGTTTACATGAAATTTCTGTGGAGAGACTGTGATTGTATATTAGGTAATTAAATGATAATAAAGTTTGCTATGAGTGTAATAAAACTTCAGTGCTTTATAATTATCTTCTGCATTTAATCGTTTTAGGAGCTCAGAAAGAAGGAGCAGCTGGTTTTTTCAAAGGTGTTGGAAAAGGCTTAGTGGGAGCAGTAGCTAGGCCTACTGGAGGAATCATAGACATGGCAAGCAGCACATTTCAGGGTATTAAGAAGTAAGTAAAATAAGTGTGAAGAATGACATACACCATGAAACAGACAATAATAGTTGCAGCAGTGCGTTATATCTTTTTATCACTTTTGTGTCAGTGTTCCTGCATCTTTCAACTTTGTCATTAGTAAAGATGAGTTAGGAAAAAAACCTTACGCTATTCTTATTGATACAATAAATAGGTGGCTCTTTAAAAACACCCAATTGATAGCATTTAAAAAACACAGTATCAAATCTCAGGCATTTCTATCTTTACCAAAGAAACTAGTGTAAAATCCTCAACAGTCAGGCTTCCTTCAATTTCTGATTTTTCCTTTGTATCCAAAATACAGGGGAAAAAAGGGTTTCTTAGGTCAAAAATTACATTTTATGTTATTGCTACTATATGAGTTCCAGTACTATTTGATCGTGCCAGGATCTGTCCTGATTGTTCAGACTGAGAACTGTTAGGGCTGCATATTGAATACTGTGATAGTCTCGCTTTCATAAACCTGTTTCTGTACATTATTTCACACTGTAATGTTTAAGTAGTAGGAGAAAGTGTTTTGAGGGGGCATTTAGTAGCTTTGTCTGGATACAGCTGTTTAATGGCCCTTAGTAAGCCAGACCACTTCTGTTGTTGTAAGGTTGCTGGTCTCTTATTTTCCACTCTAAGTTCTTTAGCAGAGAGATGCAAGAAAAATATCAAAGTAGAAGTTTGTATGACACAGAAGTCTTTAATGTTGAAGTTTCGAAGTACAATATTTAGACACTAAGTAAGTGTGTGCTACCCCATGCCACTGAATTTTCTAATAATCATTCTCTGAAATAGATTTCTGAGTAAAATCTTTGGAATATGTACTCAAATGTCTACTTTTATGCAAAAGTACATACATAGACAGCACAGATGTTTTGCTAGTACTTGAATTTAATTTGCATTTAAAAATAATTTAGAGCCTTTGCTAAATATTATAGCTGAGTAGAGATGACGACACATACCTTAAAGCTGTGACTTTGTTGTTAGAGTTACAGATTCATCAGAAGATGTGATAAGCCTGCGCCCACCTCGCTTCTTTGGTGAAGATGGAGTTATTAGACCTTACAGATTAAGAGATGGGACCGGAAGTCAAATGTTACAGGTGAAGGAAGTGAAAGATAATTTGACATACATTTAAGCTCATCATATGTTGAAATAAATATTTTGCCGTATTTCCCATTTCTTAAATTCCCTGCCACCTCTTACTTAGTGACTCAGTAGTCAGTAAGTTTCATTTAATTTCTTAGCTCATTACCACTTCAGTGGTTTAGTTTCTGTGATACAGCTTCTGAGGAAGACACCATAATTTATAGCATTGTATGCACTTTATTTTATACACTAAGTTAAAGTGTATCTGTAGAGGTTTGTGCAAGATAGAAAACCTTTTGAAAGAAGAAAAACATTTGTCTTTTTACCTTTGATAAACTGTGATGCTAAAGATACTTTTTTCAGTAAATTTATAATACACATCTTAAGCAGTGACTTTTTAATATCAATTTTATGTAAAGCAGATTTTTAAACTCTTAAAATAGGTGTATCTCTATTGTACTACAGTCATCGAAAGGACATAAACATTTTTCTAGTGGAATCTACTTGCATGAAGATGCTGAGCAGGATAATTTAGCTGCCATTTAACAAATTTGATTCAGATATAAAAGTAAAATAATCTTACTGTTATGCAGCTTAAAAAGTTTCTATTTTATTCTCTGTTTGAAGTAAAATTGCAATTTAGAAATACTAAAACATAAGAAATAAAGTAGTAATTAGTGATTGCATGAATGTAAACAGAATTTTTTGAATAAACTTTCAAGAATTCAGTGTGCCAAGGAAGAGTTGGAGAAGTCATATAGAAATAACTTTTTTTGGAGAAGTAAATAAGATGAATTTTAGACTATTTTGAGAATTACCATTGCTGTTTGTTTCATGTCAAGTTCCAGTGAGGCTGACTCTTTCTTCTGCATTTTATCAGTGTGTCTTTTGTTTTCTGGTAGAAGAGGATTGTCCTTTTTCGGGCATCTCAGCAATGTTTGCTATACCATTCACTGGTGATCTAGTTCAGCAGAGTGTGAAAGTTCTTTTGAGAATAAGTAGTATGTATGCCTCTGCTTTTCTTGTAATGAGGTAGCTTTAGTCCACGCTCTCCAGTTTAAAGCTAGTATTATAAAGCAGTATTCCCTTAACTAAAGCATAATTAAAAGCTACAACTGGCAACTCATGCCAGTAGTAACACGATGAATGGCATAACCTTCCTTCTCTTTCATGAAAATGAATTCCAAAGCTTCCCTTTCTCTGCCCTAAAGTGTACCACTAAACCAAACACTAGCAAGCCAACAGAGTGAGCTCTAATGTGCCAACTTCTCTAATGACTTTGCATTGCTTTTGCTTCTTAAATTTGTACATGTTCACGTCTTGGTTTTTGTTTTGTTTTTCTGAGAAACCTTTTAAAAATTCTACAATGTAATATGTAATTTTAGTTTTTCTGCTGTTTGGTTGGGTACAGTACCACCACCTTCAAAATCCAACTTACAAAAGCATGCCTGTCAAATTTTTGATGACAGCCACCATTTTGAAAGTGCTAAAGTTAAAAAATAGTATGTTTCATATTAGTTTTCACTACCAATTATAATTCTAGGGCAGAACTACTCATCAAGAAATGTTATGAAAGCTCTAAAGAGTGTTGTAATCCTCCCTGTAGACAGTCAAATCAGAAAATACTGAATTGCTGCTTTTTTTTTCTTTTTTGGTCAGACGTTGATTTTTGATACAGTATGTTTCATTCCTTACTCTTTCTTTACCCTGAAATGTACTAATGTTTTACTTTGTAACATTTCTGTTTACTGATAATTCTTTTGCATGAGTCTGAATGTATTACATGTCCCCAGTCTGAGGCAATTGGAATAGTGTAATGTTTCCTTACAGGGAAAAAAGATTATTCTCCCTTTTTGCATTATTTCCATGTATACAGGTCTGGTGACTGGTCCCGCTGCAGTCACTGTGTTGTAGTATTTTCGATGATTAATGGGTTAGATTGGAATAAAATTTCTTCTGGTGGTTTAGAACTTGTATATGTTAATTAAAGGAAGTAGGATATAGGAGATTCGTTATGCTCATACTGTGTCCTAAACTAGGATGCTGCTTCAGAATTTCTTTGTTTTCTGGGGATTTATTTTGCTTTAATTAACAAACTTGCCAGACAAACTAATACTTCTGAACTAACACTTCTGCTTTCTTCTTCCTTTACCATGCTTTCAGAAAAGACAGGCCTACAGGGAATGGACTAAGACTCACAGTAGTAGTGATGATGATGATGATGATGACAGTTAGGATAATATGGACTGTAATCGATATACATTGCTTTTGTCACTTTTGACCTTAAAGTATTAAATGTTGCTGCTATAATTCCACTGAGAAGATGGGGTTGTCTGATACTAAATTCTTATTTTTGAAACTGTGCAAAAAATGCGGGGAAATAAACTGTATGATGATAAGTGCTAAGCAAAGGAGCAAAGAGTATAATAAAAGTAGTCTTACACCTAAAACTGGACATGAGGTGAAAGTAGTATTGAATAATAGGAAGAAATAGTAATACCGTGACTTAGAGTTTATTTCCAGATATGTTTTTATCAAGTGTATTTAATGTTTTTGCATTTATGTGTTTGACAGGTTTTGATTATAATTTGCTAGATGGAATGCTTTTAAATGCTTAGTAAAACTTTACTGGGTTGTACAGTCATTACTGGTGTTAAAATGCTGTTTGACTGTTTTCTTTATTTCATATTTCAAAAGTATTTTGTCTGCCTTTCTTTTTAACAATAAACATGTCTAAAGTATATCTAAAATGGATTCATCTGTTCTGTTCCACATTGTTTCTCATGTTTCCTGGAACTAGATTATGTGAAAACACTAAATAGCCTATAGAAGTCTTTAAAAGATAAAATACGTGTATTTTGAAAGGAGCATTTAACATAAAGTTTTAATTTTTCATTTATCATTTGGTTTACTTTAATTTTTAAATTCTTATTTTGTGTATCCTTTGGAATTCTTAGATGTGGAAAATAATGATTTTTTTTTTTTTGCTTGAGACCATATATTATGTGGTTCTTAAATCAATATTTTCATTCTCATAGCAACAAAGAAAGCAAAAAACTCACCCCAAAACTAAACCCTATGTAAAATCACAGACAGATGGAGAAAACAGCAGTACTTTTGCAAGGCTCTATGTAGTGAAGCATATGTAACATGCAAAAATATTTAGTTTTTTATTTATGTTCACACGTGGGGTAAAAGTAACATTGAAGCGCTACAATTCTGTATTGTAAGTTCTTCTGTATGGCTTTTCAAGGTATTTCTTTCTTTTAAAAATGTTTTATTCCGTATTCACTGAAATGCTTGCACAGATTTTGCTTTTTTGTTGTGATTTTTTTTTGTTTTTTTTTTTTTTTTTGTGGGTTTTTGTTTGGTGTTTTTTTGTGTGTGTGTGTGGTTTGTTGCTAAATGCACATTTTTGCATTACATTTTACATATCTCTTGCAAATAGATATTTAGGTACCGATAAGTGCTCTATTAAGAATTAATTCTTCTGCCAGCAGCTGAAGGAGTAGAATTGCTCTAGACCAACAATAAGAGCTTCTGAAATGTTTGCAAATTTACCAAAGGCGGTATCATGTCCTTCGTGGTCTGTTTTCTTCCAGTTATAAAAATTCTGAGAGAAGAGCCATTAGAATCCATAAGACAGCTTATTCTGGCCTTATGCGTTCAAAAGCTGGTGTACAGTCTGACCTTTTTGGCAATGAGCCAAGTAAACATATATATATATATATATATATATATGCCTATAATCTCTCAGATAATAGGGGACAATATCAACTTGAGAGCTTGTTTTAGCTGAAACTACTGGTTCTTAACATTGCTACAGGTTATGTATTGCTACTTATTTTGTAATGTCATCTCAAAAGGATGTCTTTCCAGAGTAGGTGCAAGACTATTGTGGTTTGTTAGGATTTCAAGTATTTTAGATACAAATGGATCTTTCTTTCTTCTTTTTTTTTTTTTTAAGAATGTAGAATTTTTTTTTGATCTTTCATACTGAAAAAAGACATCATGTTTAAAAGTTGAGGAAATTAGACAAGTTACACCTGCATTTTAGTAACTTTACTGGATTTTGGTGATTTGAATGTTACCTGACATTTTCTTTTTCACTTTGGCTTTTTAGTGCAATTTCTTTTTTCTTCCTATAAAATTTTGTTTTTCTTCTATAGTGACCTGTCTTGCACGACAATGCATGTCAGTTTTAGAACAAAGCATTTTTAATTCATTCTGCAACAGCTTTAGAAATAAATTTAATCATTTGTGACTGAAAAAGATTTCCTGCAGAAACACAAATATTGTTGTTTTCTTTTAGAAATAAAAGCTTTTTTTCTGTCAAGTTTGCTTAACTTTTAAATTTTCTAACTTACAATTTTACAAATCATTTAAGAATGTGGAAGTAAAATTCTGCATGAATGGTAGTACTTCTGGGTCAGGTATCGCTAATTCAGGTTCCACTGAAACATAACTAAGAGGACTTCTTTCTTTACTCATTAAATCGAAAGGTTGTAGTATGCTATTTAAAAAAATAAAAAAGTAAAAAATAAAAAGTGCCAGCGTATTTGGCAAATATGATTAATACCATAGGGTATCTCTTTCATGGTATATAGTACTATTTTTGAAGGTTTTATGTAAGAAAAAAGAAGTAGTGATTTTGCACAAGTATTTTATTTGATTCTGCCTTGAGTCTAGTTCCTTCTGAATATACATTGCATAAACAAATAATTTGGATTTAGGATAACAAAAAATTGTATTGCCTCAGATATAATTTCTCTAAGTCATGGAACCAAAACTTCTGAGAAGTTTAATAGGTAACTAGCCAAAACTGGTGCTCTTTAAGTCACCAAAAATGGGAAAAAAAAACCACCAAAAACCAACCCAAACAATCAAAAAGCCCCAGCAACCTAACACACAAAAACCTCTAACTCTAAAACGATTTAGAGATTGTTTTACTTGGGGATTTACAATAACATACAAAAAATAGAGACCACCTTTTGATTGCTCCCCATCCCTCCTCCCCCATTTTTACTATTATATATATTAATAGTTTAACTTTTGGCTGCACAATTTTTACTCCCACTTTTTCACTGGTCAGTTAAATTTGACATCCAGTACAGCTGCTGAAATCCTCAAGACTAAGTGGCAGCCTTTCAGCTGAGGTTGCCAAGATTTCTGCTGTCACCTACAGAACAAGTTGATGATTCAGCTTTTTCCAAGTGTTTAATTTTACTCTTTTAGTGACGTCTATAATGGTAATGAGGTTACATGTTACGCATTGCTGAGGTGAAGAATTTGCTGTGCTTTTTATCTCTGATGTTATCTGGTACGTACCCTTTTGATTAGGGTTCTTTGGTCTTCTGGTTTTCTCAGGAGATTCTGTAAGCTTAAGCCACTTCAGAAGGATACTATAGATATTTCTGGGATCATTTAATACATTGTTTATACCTTTGTTGTTATTAGTTATTTACAGAAGGTATAGAACTGCCAGAAATCACTGGTCTTTGCCCTCCCAGGGAATAAAGCTGAAAGATAAGGTAGTTTAATGCTTATGAACATTCATGATGCCATTAACATTTGACATCATGAAATCAGTGGAGTTCTCTGTGTCACATCTCAGTGCCTACTCAAAGCCAAAATAAATTCAAACCTTTTTTTTTATTATTTTTAATTTACCTGTATAGTGTATGGGTTTGTGAAGGCTCTTTTACAGTGTTGGGTAAGGTTGCTTCTCATCTATGCTGCAGTGGATGTAGGCTTGTAGAGAAGACAAACCTTCAAAAGCTGTGCTTCAATACTGTGTCCTACTGTGGTGAAGGTGTTCAGCTCAGGTGTTCAATGATCTGGTTTTGGTCATGAGGTAAGCTTCAGATCAGGTGGTAGAATGTTGGAATGGATTGAACAGACTGTTGTTTAATAGTACTCAAACTTCAGTTTGCCAGGAGGAACATCTGAGAAGCAGGAAGAAGTCATACTCCTTTCTCTTCTTCCCTCACCTCTCTTGGCTTGGGTTCAGATTAAAGCATAAACATCTCTATTGTGGAGTATTCTCAAACTGACATTTCACTTCATAGAATTATAGGGAGAGATAATTTCCAAAGTTCAAAGTAAATTCATTTTTGCCTGGCATTGTCCAGAATCCTGCCAGGCATCCATTCATGCATGCCATCTACTTTGCTGGCCCCTTGATTCAGTGCTGTCATTTTCCAAAGGATGAAATGTGTCTAGGTTAAAGGAAATAGCAAGATCCTTACCACTTAAATGTGCAAATTTGGATTATTATTATATAGTCATTGTTCATCTCTAAATAGAAGACTTGTGTACATTTAGAGGAAGCTTGCTGAGAACAGCTAACAGCAGTTGTTTCAGAAGAACATGGAAGTTTGTTCCATGACTCAGTTTTCATCTTGTCTTGTTTGACTAAAACAAATGCTTTTCATGGTGGAAAAGCAAGTAAAAACTAGAAATGTCCTAGGTAAAGTATATACCAGCTTGTTAGCTGACAGAGAAAACAGAAAAGCAAATTGAAATATTTTGCCATTTCCCTGCCAATACAGTAATCACTTAAAAAGCTACAAATCTGAGAACTTTGGTTGTATTGACAGGAAACATAAAGAACATCTAGATGTGGTCATCATAGTGGAAGTGTAAATCAGTATGGTTTCATTGTTCAGCTCATAGAATGAATTCTCTTGGTACTGAGATCAAAAATTGACCAAGATAATTCTGCAGTCAACATAGACAAACATTTCTGTTGTGAAACAGAAGCTTCATATTCTGACAAAAAACTGCTGTCCCAGTTTTTGCTGTCCTGCATACTGTGACATTAGATTGGAATGTTAACCTTGACCACAAATTTCTGTTCATTTTGGCAAAACTGGGTTGATTTTGGAGTTGCTGCTCTGCATGACTGAACAGAATCTTGAATTCAGGCACTAGGGTGCATTGACAAAAGCTTTGCTGTTTGTAGAATGATACTTTTGTTTGTTTGTTTATTTTGTTTTGTGTGACAGTTTTCCTCCTTTTCTCACACACATTCAAGTTAGTTCTATCAAGTGAACTGGGCACTGCTTACAGTTATTAAATGTTTCTGGGGTGAAGATGAGGTGTGCAATTTTACCAGGTTAGTCTGATGGAAGTAGCAATTTTACACCTTTGGAGGAAGTTACTTTATAATTTGAACTGAAAGGTATATTCAGTATTAGAGTTTCTAGCAAGAACAGTGAATCGCCTTTAAAACGTAAATGTCTGGACAGTAATCAGTTAATAAGGAAGTACATTGGCAATCTAAAATCCAATTGAAAAAGTGAATCTGAGCAGAAAGAGAAACTAACAGCAGATTTATAACCCTTTTTTAACTTGCAACAGTTCTTACAGATTTTTTTGTTTGGGTTTTTTTAAATATTTCAGTTGGGATGATTCAAGAAGTATATCAAACATTCTGAATTTTGTACCACAGGTACTGCTAGTATTTTCTAGAACTATAACTAAGTTTCATACATTTTAAGTTTTGTCTCCACTACTGACCCATTTCATTGTCAAATGCCTCTGTGCTTGCTTCTCAGTAAATCAGAAGCATGTGGTGTGATTAAGAATCTTTCCAAACACAGAAGTGGCACTTTAAAGACACTGAGCGCATTTGCATATCCATCTCTGCACAGATCACATCTACTGTTAGGTTACTGCATTGACATTTAAGCATTTGTACTACAGGTAAGAGTAATTTGCACAGAAGAGAACTTACGCTTGGATTACTTCAAATTTAACAGCTGCCGGAGCGTCTTTATTCAATAGATTCATTCCTTTTCTGTGTCTAGTCAATGAACAACAACATGTACTAAAGTAATCAGGCTATTAAACCACTTTTAATTTGAAATACAGAAGTTGTGTTTTAAAAATTAGTATTTTTTCTCTTACAGTAGTGAAACATATTGAACAATGATTGATCAATGTTAACTGTAACAGTTTTGCATCACCAAACAGTGGTCCTAAGTTGCTGTTTTTCTGCAAATAGTAGTGAAATGCTGTAGAATTGTTTTAAAAGTCTATTTATACATCTATGTATCCTTTTATGTTTGAGTTTTATAAGGCACTTCATAGAGTGCAGTAGTGATACTGCTATAGGAATTATCAGCAGTGATTTGGCATATCCTTCCATGATATATTTCCTAATGAACAGGTGCAAGTATAACGCTAGAAGGGATACAGATTGTAAATGAAGGGCAGAAAAATCTAAAGGCAGAATATTTAGAAGTAGTTACTGCTCAGCATTGGCACAGATGCATTACCTTTGCAAAACTACTGTGAAGAATTTTCCTGTGCTTTATTTCCCAGTTGTCTACAAAACTCTAGACTACAGTCTACAGAACAAAGTTTGTAGGTACTTTGTATCTACAAAGTTATCTGTGTTCTATCTTACAGCATATAGATAACTTTGAGTTTACCATCATAAGATTGATTGCTAACAATGAGGAGTAATTAGGTGAGCACATACTACATTCTGACATTCTTAGTAGAATGAAAAACTTTTTGTGGAATTGATGGACATTTAAATAGCTTTTGTTTAGGATTGCAACCTGTGTGGTAGTTAAGTACTGTACTTCCTTAATAACTTTCATAAATCTCAGTTCATCATCAATTACAGTTGGGTGAGATGGCTTGTTGAAAACTAACTTGCAGGCTAATGAAAAGAGAGAAAGAGGTAACTTCACTCTATTAAGTCCCACTTAAAGAGGATTAACTTTCGGATTGAGAGCCTTACCTCAATGTGATGCAAAGGATAAGGAAGCTACCTTCCTTGATGCAGGAGAAAGACTACAGATCCTCTCCACCCTCATAAGGCTGAATTGCTAATGCTTCCCTATAATTGTTTGTAATAAGAGAGATACTGGTCATGTTGTGGAATATTTATAATGTGTTTTGTCAGTAAGAGAAACTTCCAGCCTTGTCACAGAGTCTTTCAGATTAAATGCAATGATGTGTATTTGTTATCTCTACTGAACCACCCTTGCTTTTTCCACATACTTTATTTCTGTAACTTTCTGTCAGCTTTCTATCCCCTTTCCCTGTCTTTCTTGCAAGGCCACTAACACTTAACATCCATCAGGAAATAGAACTAGACCTGACCCGTAGGATCATGTATCCTATCCATGCTGTCTGTCCATACAGCCTTGTCTGTGTTCTAACCATCCAACATGTTGTGTTCTGGAACAAATGGGAGTGTGGCAACCCCTAGACAAAGCTTGAATAAGGAGTTTCCAAGCCCTTAATTCCTCATTTCTTATACCATTCTTCATGCTGTATTCATCCTGCCCCTGACTCTTGCTTTTGCAGAAATTCAAGCAGTGACTTATGTAAGTAGGCATGTGAGCCATAGCTGTGATTATGTAGCCCAACAGAGTTACTATGTAGAAAGTCTGAACTTCCTGAGAGCTTATGGAAATCTCTTTTGGGAGCCTGTTAATCAAAGGTTCTTGATGTTACTAAAGAATTAGTGTCTTTAGGGGAAAGCATGATTCAAAAAAGTATGTTTCGGCAAGTGAAGTTACCCATGCAACTAAATTTGAAGTTGTAGGGTATGTCTAATTAAATGTCTTTATCATTTTAGTGGTGATGGATGCTCGTTAAATGGTTTTGCTATTTTAACAGCATTGAGAACTAACCGACATATTTTTTTTTTTAATATTGGCATACATATCTGAAGCATTATGTGTGTAGTTAAGGGTTTCTTGAATCATACTGGCTTATACTAATTTTTTTTTATTTCAATCTGCAACAGATGGGAAGCATGCAAGGAGTCAGTTTCCAACTCAGATACAGCAATCTTAATTCAATCACTAATTTAATCACTCATTGCTCAGAAAGTCAGATATCCAATGGTTGGCAAGTCATGTTAAAGTTACAGAGCCTCTGTTTCTAAAAATTATTCATCTGTTGTCATTAATATTTTAAAATCATTGCCCATTAAAGAATACCCATGAAAGAATACTCTGTTACAATATTGACAGTAATTACGGGGCAAGATGAAGTAAATTCAGGGGGAAACAAGAATATGGAGAAAATAAGTATTGCCTCAAGGGCAGTATTAATTCCCAGTATTTACATGACAGTGGGTTCTTGTATACAGTTAAGTATAGATTTGTTCCCTGAGTTAGATATTCCAGTGTTTTGGAGGTGACCTAACATAAATTAGGAAATTAATCCCTATTTCTTTTGTTTTTGTCTCAGAATTGTATTAGCAGAAGTTTGGTGTGTATTAAAAGTATGTAGAAAACTGATTCCTGAAATGTTCTGAGAAATTATTCTTTGACAGTTTTGGTTATTGATTTTCATCTGCATGGCTATATTAACAGCAACTAAATAATCATATGTAATTTTGAACTTTAACTGTCACAGATCTATTAGTAATACCTGACTTTGACTTTTGGAGAATAAACACATTTTTAGCACAAAATTAGCATATTAATTTATATTAGCATATTCAAAGGTATGAAACTTTTATCTCTTTTAGAAAATTGAAAATGGAAGATTTGCAAAACTGAGATATATTGCACATGCTATGGTCAACAGTACAGATCTGTTAATGGTTACAAAAAGGTAAACAGTTCTTACTCTGAATAATAAGTACTTAAAACTATCATCAAAGCATTCATACCTTGATGATTACTGACTAGTAACTGTGCTATCATGTATGTAGATAAAATAATAGGGAAGGCATGCTTAGTAGTGTTCCAGCAGTGGGATCAACAGTTAACAGAGGGATTGTTCGGCACATGGGTGTTGTTTTGGGTGTCACAGTATTTTCTCTGTTTAAGAAGAGAAGTGGAATATTGGTCTTTAGCTGAGAAGAACTGTTAGAAAACTGAGTAGGCTGAAGTCAATAGATCTGTGGGATTCCATTATAATATTGAAGGAAAAACGGATAATACAGGAACAGAGTAAATGTTTAGCAGTGGAGTAGCAGGCATTCTTCTCAAATAGGAACTCGGTGCATCTTTTTATAGAAGTACAGCTAAGAGGAGTGTTACAGTTTTGCTATGAGATACAGTATTTTAAGTAAGACTCAAAATTCACTCTTTTTAAAAGTATGCTGTATGGTTGTTATGTGTCATTAGATGAGAACTGTTTTGGAACAACTAATGACTTCACCAGATCTAGGGTTACTTGATAAATTTTGAGTATTTTTATGCTGATTTTAAAATTATTGATTTCATTTTCTCATACATAGTGGTGTGTTATTTGTGACAAAAGGGACATTTGGACAGCTGACATGTGAATGGCAATATACTTACGATGAATTTACCAAAGAACCGTTCATCGTTGATGGCAGAAGATTACGCATTGAAGCCAAGGTATGTGAACTTATGTTTTGTTTTCTTTTTGTCTTACTGTTTGTAGAATTGAACTTGGAATTCTTGATCTCTCTTCTAGTTAAAATGCTCAAAGAAGGGAGTTGAAATTTGTCATGAGCAAACTCCTCATATAACTAGCTTCTGACTGTTCTAAGCAGAATTATGACATGGTGTTTGCAGATGAAAGTATTCTTTGAATTCTGGAAATTTATTTATTTTTTGGTACGCATTACTTCATGGTGTGTTCATAGTTGTAAAATGGTGATACAACAAAACTCTCAGAAGACTACAAGGTATTTTTATTATGCGCTCTGTCACTGTGGAAATATGCCAACATTAGCCTCCTACCTTGTGGTGATCCCAAAACTTCAAATATATTTGAGCAATAGATTTTCATGTACTGTGCTTCAATGAGGCTTTTTTTAATTTGCTAGTAACAAAATTCTGCACAAGCATAATGAAGTATTAATATCTTTATAAATATGCTTATCTCTTTCAATGCAAATTGAAGTATGTTGCTCTCAGTTGCAGTTTTCCTTTAAACAATCCCAAAACTTTCTTTCCCTGGTAAATGGGTGAAGGCCATAAGGAGAAAGATGACCACTGGTGACTGAGTGTACTTACAGAGGCGAAGTTCCTTAAAAAAATAAATTACCTCTTAAATTCTTGTTGAGATGGTAACTGAATTTAATTTCTGTGTTTTGTATTCTTTTTTTTTTTTTATAAGCTTCATGTGTGTAATTGCACATATTGATTGCCAGGGCAGTCTTTACAGTGTATAAAGTCATTCACTTTTTCACTCAGATTATTTGTTTCTATTGCAGACAGCATGAAAGGCAGAGCCATAATGGTTTGGAATCCTCCAAATTGGATTTCTGACTGCAAGTGACCTTTTACAGAATGCAATAATTCGTAGAGTTTCTGCCATTTCAGACAATGCTGAATAACACATCCATCTTTACCCCTACACAGTAGTCATTTCAGAGTCCATTAACATATCTGTAGTATGCTCTTTACTGAAATCTATGGTTGAAAACCGTATTTTGCAAATCACTGCTTATGTTCTGTTTCTGAGGTGTAAGTTGCTAACTCTAGTACTTGCAAGTCAGCATTGGTGGAGTGTCCACCCAAGTAATGACTTAAAGGTGAAAGACGAATTACAACCTTAGGGAGTACTGGATTTTGTTGCCCCCCATACTCCATTATCTGCCTTCCATTCCTGCACAGTCTTATGATCGAGTCTCAAGGGACTCCATGGTAAGGGAAGTCTGGTACTGCTTGAGCGTTACACTCTACTGTGCTTTCATGCAGAAAATTAAGTTTCTCAGGGTGTGTGCATGCAATGTGAACATATTCAGATCAGTGTAATGGCTGCCTGAAACAAATAGCTGTATAGCTGCCTTAGCAGTAAATAACTTCTTAGTTGTAAAGGCTGAAGAAATTAATTCAATTTTGAATTACCTTTTTTCCTTATTTATTTATTTATCTATCTATCTATTTATTTATTTATTTTTAGGAACGAGTTAAGTCTGTGTTCCATGCCAAAGAATTTGGAAAAATTATTAATTTTAAAACTCCAGAGGATGCTAAGGTAAAGTCAAGATACTTTTTACAGTTTATTATAACAATATTTATAATCAATGTTACGATAAAATTATTGTACAATATTTTACAATTATAATTACAATTATACTGTGCTAAATTTGGCTTAAAAAGTGTAACAGAAATATTCTTAACCTGAAATAACTATGTTTATTTAAAATTCAGCATTTCCACACAGCCATGACACAGATGGAAATGGCAATGGTATCTTCAGTACTGAATTTAAAAAATACTCAAGTACCAAACTTTTCACTTCACTATAAATCTTCAAAATTATAACTGTCAAACAGCTGATTTAATAGTAATACTAACAAAAACAAAGCAATCAAGAATGTGAATTAAAATAGGGTGTTTTAATAGAACAAACAATATTTGTAAGTTACTCTTAGTTTTATTCCAAGTGGGTGGGGAGATGAGGTGTCATTCCTCTTCCTCATTATATAGTTTTTGTTGAAGAAAGAAGAAAATCTGTAATAGAAACACAAATCTTTTTATTTTATATGATATATGGCCTTTTCATTTTGATAATCACTAGTTTTGACTACAGCAGAGAGGAGGAGTGGTTCAGGTCTGCTACCAGAACAGTGAGGTAGCTGGGTTGCAAAAGTTCTGCTTTATTCTTCTTAGCATAGCTAATTATTTTGATAAACAGTAAATCAGTCATGTATACATTCACACCAGTGGGATATAGTACTACAAGGTCATGCTTTGAAACAGTCTGTGAAAGTTGATCCTCTCATTAGTTTGTTTTGCACCTTTTCATCTGCCTTTGTCTTCATGAGCATAGTTTCTAACCACAGCTGTTTTATAACATTTGACTGTTACCTCAAAAAGCATTACAATTACTGTCAAGGTATTTGAGGTCCCTGTGCTGAATTTGACTTGTCTGTACTCTTTGGAGGTACTGAGCTCTTTTAAAAATCTTTTTCTTTTTTTTTTTTTTTAATTGACAAGCAGGTATTCTTTATTGCAGTGCTGGGAGACAAGGGGGTGGCTTCTCCTAGCGTGTCTCAGCCGAACCTCAGATAGACTGTGGTTCAATTTTTGCTTAACATACATATTCATTAAACATCATACATACTTATTAACCATCTGAGAACCACTTTATGTAATTCCACGCCTATTTCCGCATGCGCACAACAATGTGGTAGTGGTCTTTGTTGGAGGAAGTAAGTGACACCCCAATCTTCATCACTTTCTGGCAATCTTTGAAGCATGCGCAGTAGATAAATGCTTACATCATCTTAACTGGTTTGGTAAAACTGCAGACATAATCAACCTGGCCTTCTACTTATCAGTTAGCGTAGCCACCAGCACATCCTGGATATCTGCTGGTTTCAGATACTCTTTATCAACACGTCCTGGTTTTCTGTCCTGTTTTTCTTACGGTTATTTTTGTACTAAGGTCGTAAGGACCTAAAAATATGCCAACTACAATGAGTTATCTTGTACAACGATTCTTATTATGTTCTTCGGCTGTATTCTGACTAGTTTTTGTCAAACATTTACCTGAGTTACTTTCCATTGCTATTGTTACAAAGCCGTCCATCTGAACTTACATTTACAAAAGATGGTTTCATTTTGTACTTCCTTGTCTCAAGTAGTCTGTGTGGGAAGGAAAACCCATGTGTGCCCCAGCTAAATCAGGAGTAATTCCAAAACTCCAATTAGTGCATCATATTATGTATGCTGTAAGTCTTAAGAAAGGAAAAGAAAGCAAAAAAACTCATCACAAAAATGTTGGCTTGCAAACTTTCCAAAAAAAGGCCCATAAACCTCACAAAACCAACAGGAATGTGAGTATGAAGGGAAATGTCACTGTCAGACAGACTTGGTAAGGAATGTGGTTTTATCTTAGAGCAGGAATACTTCCCTAGGAAATTCATTAATAGAAAGTTCCATTCAGAAATTGTTATCAGGGCCTTAGGGGCTATGCTTCAGAAGGAAGTCTTTTGAGAGTTGCTTCTGGGTTTTGTTTATACTGTGGCTTACTTGTGCAAATGTGACATCTGTGCTGTGTATACAGAGAGATGACATTGATGGAAGTGTTCTAGGACTAGTGAAGATGAAACTCGCACCATTAATAATAAGGAGGTTATGAGGTACCTTCAGTGACACTGCATTGTGAACATTGCAATCATGAGATGGTTGAATTCGAGATCCTCAGGAGAGTGAGAAGAGTGTGCAGCAAGCTCTCTGACCTGGACTTCAAGAGAGCAGACGTTGGCCTCTTCAGGAACCTGCTTAGTAAGGTTCCATGGGATATAGCCCTAGAGGGCAGGAGGGCCCAAGACTCTTGGTTGATATTCAAGGATCACCTGGTACAAGCTAAGGAGTGTTGCATCCCAACTAGAAGGAAGTGCAGCAGGAGGGACAGGAGACCTCCTTGGATGGGTAAGGAGCCGCTGAGGAAACTTAGAAGGAAAAAAGAGGCTTGTAAAAGGTGGAAGCAAGGACAGGTGGCCTGGGAAGAGTACAGGGATGTTGTCTGGGAAGCTAGGGACCAGGTTAGGAAAGCTAAGGCCCAGTTAGAATTAAATCTGGCTAGGGATATTAAGGATAACAAGAAGGGATTCTGTAGGTACGTAGCAAATAAAAAACAGACTAGGGACAAAGTAGGCCTTCTCTGGAAGCTATCAGGAGAACTAGCTACACAGGATTTGGAGAAGGCTGAGGTTCTAAATGGCTTCTTTGCCTCAGTCTTCACTGGCAAACCCTCTGGCTGCACCACCCAAGTCTTGGAAGGCAGATGCAGGGACTGTGAGAATGAAGACCTTGGGCCCACTGTAGGAGAGGATCTGGTTCGAGAGCATCTTAAGAATCTGAACATCTGCAAATCCATGGGACCTGATGAAATCCATCCGCGGGTCCTGAGGAGCTGGCGAATGAAGTTGCTAAGCCGCTGGCCATCATATTTCAGAAATCATGGCAGTCAGGTGAAGTTCCCGACGACTGGAAAAGGGGAAATATAACCCCCATTTTCAAGAAGGGGAAACTGGATGACCCGGGGAATTACAGACCAGTCAGTCTCACCTCTATCCCTGGCAAAATCTTGGAGCACATTCTCCTGGAAAGCATGCTAAGGCACATGAAAAACAACAAGGTGCTTGGTGACAGCCAGCATGGCTTCACTAAGGGGAAATCCTGCCTGACCAATTGGTGGCCTTCTATGATAGGGCTACAGAACTGATGGACAGCGGTAGAGCAGTTGGTGTCATTTACCTGGACTTGTGCAAAGCGTTTGACACTGTCCCACACGACATCCTTGTCTCGAAATTGGAGAGACATCAATTTGATGAATGGACCACTCGGTGGATAAAGAACTGGCTGGATGGCTGCACACAAATGGTTGTGGTCGACCTCTCAATGTCCAGCTGGAGACCAGTAACGAGTGGTGTCCCTCAGCGAACGGTGTTGGGACCGGTCTTGTTCAACATCTTTTGTCGCTGACATGGACAGTGGGATTGAGTGCGCCCTCAGCAAGTTTGCCGATGACACCAAGCTGTGTGGTTCGGTTGATACGCTGGAGGGAAGGAATGCCATCCAGAGGGACCTTGACACGCTTGTGAGGTGGGCTCATGAAGTTTAACCATGCCAAGTGCAAGGTCCTACACCTGGGTGGAGCAATCCCAGGCACAGCTACAGGTTGGGCAGAGAAGAGATTCAGAGCAGCCCTGCAGAGAAGGACTTGGGGGTGTTGGTCAATGAGAAAATGAACATGAGCCAGCTTCAGTGTATGCTCACAGCCCAGAAAGCCAACCTGGGCTGCATCAAAAGGAGCATGACCAGCAGGTAGAAGGAGGTGATCCTGCCCATCTACTCTGCTCTCGTGAAAGTGTATTGTGTCCAGTTCTGGTGCCCTCAACATAAAAAGGCCATGGAACTGTTGGAACAAGTCCAGAGGAGGGCCACGAGGATGATCGGGGGACTGGAGAACCTCCCATATGAAGATAGGCTAAGAAGGTTGGGGCTGTTGAGCCTGGAAAAGAGAAGGCTGTGTGGAGACCTCATAGCAGCCTTCCAGTATCTGAAGGGGGCTTATAGGGATGCTGGGGAGGGACTCTTCATTAGGGACTGTAGTGATAGGACAAGGGGTAATGGGTTAAAACTTAAACAGGGGAAGTTTAGGTTGGATATAAGGAAGAAGTTCTTTACTGTAAGGATGGTGAGGCACTGGAATGGGCTGTCAAAGGACGTTGTGAATGCTCCATCCCTGGTGGCATTCAAGGCGAGGTTGGACAAAGCCTTGGGTGACATGGTTTAGTGTGAGGTGTCCCTGCCCATGGCAGGGGGGTTGGAACTTGATGATCTTAGGGTCTTTTCCAACCCTAACTATTCTATGATTCTACGACTCTATGATTGTCAGTCTGCCGAACACTACAAGGTGTTCCGTCTGTGAGAGGTGCCAAGTCAACAGTTTCTTTCTTCTCAATTCTTTAAAACCTTCAGGAACCTGCTGTACCTAAGCTGTGGCTTCTTTGAGTTTCCTTGAGGGGTGAGCTTCTGGTGGAGAGGGGCGGCCATCGTAAAGATGTGTAACATAAAACCTGATGCAGTAACAGAATCTGATTTTAATCATGTACTCATCTTCCTTGAAAGCGTTAACACATACTTCTCATGGCATCTTGTGTAACTTCATCTTCTGCCATGGATTTCACTACCCCACACCTTTTTTTTTTTTTTTTTCTTTTTAGAACTCTCAGGTGACTAATTTCCATTTCATGTTGATTAAACATGTGAATGCAAAATTCCTGAATTTCAGCAAATATTGTTAAAGAAAGCATCTTTCTAAATAACTGTATGATCACGCTGCAACATACCGTTGTCCTCTGTCTTTTGGTATCCTTGCTCCTCTATTGTCATTTGTGTTTTTTCTAGAGGTGTGACTAATGCAAAAGCATTAATAATGATGTGGGTGAAATGATTATGTCATTTAGTTTTAAAAGGTATTTCACTGAAATATAGACCATGAAGCTGAAATACCGACCTCGCCAGTTTAATTAGGTGTGCCATTCAGTATTAGATACTGGTATTTGAACACTGTGTTAAAACTTGGTTAGGAAGAGAACACATAGTGAACTGGCTGACCAATACAATGTAATTTTCACCTGCACTGTATGCTTTTTAACCAAAGAAACATTTCATTTTTTCCTTTTTCTTCACACAGTGGATCCTTTCTAAACTGGAAGAAGTGAGAGAGACTCAGCCAAAGTTGTAATAAATGGAGAAGCATCAAGATACGAAGCATATTGAACAACTACCTTTTAATTCCTTTTTAAAAAGCAAAACTACTTAAATATCAGCAACAAAAGCAAAACAAGGAGGGAAGAAAGAATTATGAAATTGTCATGGTCATAACAGTCTATGGCTATTTAACAAAAATAGATGACATGAAGTAAAAAACAATAATCTAGCGATCAAAAAATGTTGCCAAGTTTTGGCTTCTGTTTGGGTGGGGTTTTTTTTTAATGTTAAAGAGTTCCAGATTTAGTTTTTTATAAATACAGTGTAAAATTAACTTGTTTTACCATTACAGTTGATAGTGAAATTGAACTCTGGAATAAATCTTACAGTCCTATTCAGAGCAAATCAAATTATACTAAAAATCAGTCCTTCCTTTCAGACTTAGTTTTCGTATGACTTGAGGTTGTATTGAAATTCCGATTTCTTTATCAAAGGAAATGTTATCTTAATTATCACTAGTCCTACAATTCAAATTCCAAGAAGGAGGCCACTGGTGAGAAAAGTGTAATTTAGATGACGACAAGAGTGGCTGCTTAGTGAACACCATTTTCTTTTTGTAAATGAATGGACCAGGTCACAATGAATTTACCATGCAGTACCACTTTCATACTTGAGGAAATGTTGCAGAACCTCTATCAGTATCATGAAAGTATAACAGTTTACAAATATATATAATGGGGAGAATTAATATATCTCTGCACTAAAAATATTAATTAAAGCCTATCACTTTAAGTAACTTATAAGTCTTGCAATTCAAAAAGGAGTTTATGGGGTTATAAGTGCACTGTTGCATACCAAAAATAAATGCCTTTGATTACACAGTATTGTGTGCTAAGCAAGTGACTAATAAAGTCAAATTTATATAAATTAATAAAAAATATAGTATTTCACAGTTGCTTTTATCAACTTTTCTTACCCAAGGAATTTTTTTGTTTCCTATCTGGACAGCAGAACTTTAACAGAGAGTGCCTGAATGTGTGCAATTCTGCTTATTCCTGAGATGTAGTAGTCATAGTATTGTTGAGTGACTGTTTACTGCTGTTGATACAAAAAGTACAGAAAAAACAGTACAGTTTTATATGAAGGTTTCTATAAATTCCATCTAAGAATCTTCAAAATATCTGGTAAATGTATAAGTACCTACTGCCAAAATATTATTTCAAAATCGTTTGGAATATTTACAGCTAGAGGATAGAACTCTACATTGCAGATTGCCAGTGCTTGAGAGCTCCAAATTGTCACATTATTGTAAAATCTAAAACGACGAGCATGCTAACCTGCAATTGCAGTTCTTTAATTTACTGTTAAATCTTTAAGTGTTGAGTAACCATTTAGGAGGTTGCAAAATACATGTAATCTTGTAATTCCCATAAATTGTAAATTGAATCAGAAGACTGTAAGAGAATTCTGAATTATGACAATGACTGTGTTGCTTCACTTGTTTGTACACTAAGCACGTACTAAGAGTATTAACTCAGGTTATAATCACGCCAAACTTAATAGAATACTTTGCCTTAGGTAAGTAGTGTCATTAGGTGCACCGAATACCGTTCTGTAGCTGTAATTTGTTTTTCATTAGTCACTTTTCATCTTAGGCATGATAGTTCATTATTTTAATTCTTGATTAGTGTTGTCTCCTCTCTCTATCCCCAGTATTAACTGAGTATCTGCTGCAACTTTCACTTCTAGTACGTCTTGCAATTACTTTGTACATTCCTATTTGTGTAGCTTGTCAATTTACTGTATTCTAAATATTTTTTCTTCACAGAACCTCTGTTTCAATTAATATTATCTCAAGCTCTTAACTTTTACATTTATTTTCCCAACAAACTCCTCAGATCTCAGCTGGCTCTTCAGTAATCTTTAGGCAATTTAACCATTAATGTTAAAGTATTTATTTTAAATGTGCATGTCTGTGGTTAAGATCATGGTTTGGAAAACACAATTCCCCAAAAAATTGCATTTTTCCTATAGAGTATAAAATATTTTTATCTTCTGTGCTAACTAAAAGCCTTAATTAAGAAATAAACCACTGAAAAAGTTCAAAAGTCAACATGGGACATTCCCTCGCCTCCCTCCTTGTTTCCACTAGATTTTCTAGTTTTGTTTTTCTAGTCAGTAAATGGTAGCTTTTCCCCCTCCTTTTTTTTTATTACTTTTTTATGCTTTCTCCATACAGACAGAAATGAATTTTGCCATTTCTCAGCAGACACCTGTTCCCTGTTTTAACTATACATGAACTGGGGGCAAGAAGGAAGGTATTCAAATTTACACCACAGAGTAGTTTTCTGGATTAGTCCAAGTTGTTTGAGATGTCCATTCTGCTGTGCCTCATTCCTTATTGCAATACGCATGTTTTTTCAACAAGATGGCAGAATAGATATAATAAATGTTATTAAAAATGTATATGCAATTAGACAAGGGGATATCAATAAAAATTAAAATGTAGGCATTTAGGTCTGCCCGCCGTGGTGTTATAAGTATACCATGTCCTTTATTTAAGTATGGAAGAAAGTTTCTCTTCTAGATGGCTGTTACCTAAGCTTAATACCTTTGAGAAATGTCATTTGGGTTCTCAGTAGTAGTTTGATAAGGGTTAGAACTACCTCTAAGAAATCGATGACAAACCAAACACAGGATCAGAGATGCCAGAGACATTACTAAAACATTTAGATGTCTATTTGCACCTTTTTTTGTTCAGCTGCATGGCTTTGTGTGGCATGGCTCTCTTGGTTACCACTTCCTCCCCTCTTACCTCCCAACCTCTTCTTCACCTTGAATAAAGTGAAACTGAATTTTACGCAACTGGAATGTGATTATTACTCATTTTCTTTATAAGCTGATTTAATTAACAGGTAATACCATCAATTGTAATTTGTCAATTTTTACCTATGAAATTCTGTCAAATCCTTTCTCTGAGAACAAAAGGTCAAATTTCTGTTGCAGCCGTCTCGGTAAAAGCAGAATACAGACCTTAATCTTTATCTCTGGTTTATTATAAAAACAAGATTTTAATAGCTGCATTCACATGTATGAGCTACTTTTATTTTTGGGGGGGAGGTGCGGAGGGGGAGGGTTTGTTGGGTTTTGGGTGGGTTTTTTTTTCTGCATTGCCAAAGATGATGTTGCCAGAGAAAAAGAGGACTTTGCAAGAATCTGGTTTTCCCCAAAAGATTTCTGTATCTGTGTCATTAGCCATTTATTATCTTTAGCACTTTACAAAAGTGAATAAATTAGCAGATAGCCGACACCTTTTTTCCCCACCTGTAACTGTTTCTTGATCAAGGTTTGCCTGATAATATTTGTACTGGTGGATTAATGAGGAATTGTCTGGCCAGTATATGCAAATACATATATGCATCACCTGGGAGCCTGGGCTTTGTTACTTGACATAAGAATTGCAACTGTGATCTTGTTAATAATTTTTGCTTTTGTGACTCCAGGTGTGAGGATCTGAAGTTCCATTAACAGCAGTCACAGGGTTTATACAGAGGTTTTGACTGATTTCAGGGCCAATCTGCAACAAGAATTCTAAATACTTTTTTTATACTTCAACAGAGGAGTAAATTGACTTTCACTTCAGGCAAAATAGGAGGAAATCTGACTTATCTTTTGCTGGATGTCTCTCAGGTCTTTTTTTTTATCTTTTGGGAGTTTCATTCCTTGCTACACCAAGCAGATGGAGAACAATGTGCAGTGAAGGAGAACTGACAGAGCTGTTAGTGGTGCTGGCATCTTTAGTGGAGAGGTCTGTAGTTGGGCAGAGTGGAGATGGGGAGAAGGCTGGAAATCTTCTCAAGGAGAGGCTTTACCAGTCTTTAATCCCTGCAAAACTACCCATGAAGGCAAAGTGCAAAAAGCAAGTTATGTTAGTGACTTGGAGGAATTGAAGTCCTGGTTTACTGCAGGCAGCTGTGGATGATCTGCAAGCTCCCGTGGCAATGAGTGCCAAGAACATTTGCAAAGTACTTTTCCTCTTCAGGAAATAGTAAATTCCCTGGACTGCCTACAAGATCTTACTCTGTCATTCTTTAGCTGTGAAAGGTATTTTATTATCTTAAGGTACTTGAACAAAAATGCAGTGATAGACAAGGGTCACCAATAATTAATCTTTTGTAGTGGTTTCTAGAACATTAATGGGTTTGGCCTATGAAGGCTATCGAGAGATGCTTCAAAAAAGTGTTAATAAGTTTACCCTAGTCTTTCAACTACATTGATCAGAACAAGAAGATAAAAATGTCCAACTCCCTAAAGTAACACAAATTTGCCATTTTTAAGGCATCTCTGTTTGGAAGTTTTATAACCTATGACTGTAAAAGCTAAATTTTAAAAATATAATATTGATGAATACCAGATGAACAGCAATGCAGTTTTATACATTCTTCTAAATCTACTTAATTCCTGTAGCTGTCAAAAAAGTCCCAAACCTCTCAGACAAAACTAATACAGGAAATAAAGTTCTCTTAATCCATACTTCTTCAGTAAAGATAAATCCTTTGCCCATTTCTGTAAATGCTATTTAAAATGGTACCTTTCCTTTTTTTAATTCACACAGACTGTGCTATAAGTAAGCCATACACGGTGGCTGCAACCATGTTTTGTCCTCAAACCAGATTGAACTCTCTGAGGTTTAATTGCAGGATCATGTCCTTGACAACAGTGAAGACAAAATTAATATTTTCTGTGTCTGTGGCACAAGTGATGTGGGAGTAGATTACTTTCTCCTTGTCTGTATTCTGATGTTGATACAGCTTCAAAATGAAGTGTCTGGAAGCTTTGATGTCTTGTTTAGGTGCTAGCCAAAAGCATGATTAGTGGTTTTGTACAGTTAAAAGCTATGGGTCAAGGAGAAACCATATGGACAGTATCTTAACAGGCTAGGTTCATATTTAAATGTCAAATCACCATAAAGGTATCCTCCCTTGTCTGCATTTTCTCATTAATGTGTTAGTGGAGCAGGAGGTGTTGCAACATTGCTTTAAAAAATTCGTGGGGTATTACTGTGGGGATCTGTTACAGACCACCCGATCAAGAGGAATCTGCAGATGAAGGTAGGAAAGATAGGAAGATAGGAAAAGCCTCACACTCACAGGCCCTCGTTCTCATGGGTGACTTCAACCACCCTGACATCTGTTGGAATGATGATACGGCCTGGCACAAGCAGTCCAGGAGGTTCCTCGATTGTGTGGAAGACAACTTCCTTCTGCAAGTAATAGAGGAACCGACAAGGAGAGGTGCCATGCTTGACCTTATGCCCACCAACAGGGAAGGGCTCGTTGGAAATGTGGCACTGCAGGGCAGCCTTGGATGCAGTGACCACGAGATGGTTGAATTTGAGATCCTCAGGACAGTGAGAAGAGTGTGCAGCAAGCTCACTGCTCTGGACTTCAAAAGAGCAGACGTTGGCCTCTTCAGGAACCTGCTTAGTAAGGTTCCATGGGTTATAGCCCTAGAGGGCAGGGGGGCCCAAGACTCTTGGTTGGTCTCCAAGGATCACCTGCTTACAAGCTCAGGAGTGTTGCATCCCACCTAGAAGGAAGTGCAGCAGGAGGGCCAGGAGACCTCCTTGGATGGGTAAGGAGCCGCTGAGAAAACTTAGAAGGAAAAAAGAGGCTTGTAAAAGGGTGGAAGCAAGGACAGGCGGCCTGGGAAGCGTACAGGGATGTTGTCTGGGAAGCTAGGGACCAGGTTAGGAAAGCTAAGGCCCAGTTAGAATTAAACCTGGCTAGGGATATTAAGGATAACAGGAAGGGATTCCACAGGTACATAGCAAATGAAAGACAGATTAGGGAGAACGCAGGCCCCCTCAGGAAGCTCTCAGGTGTACTAGCTACACAGGATTTGGAGAAGGCTGAGGTTCTTAATGACTTCTTTGCCTCGGTCTTCATTGCCAAAGGCTCTGACCACACCATCCAAGTGTTGGAAGGCAGACGTAGGGACTGTGAGAATGAAGACCTTGGGCCCACTGTAGGAGAGGATCTGGTTCGAGAGCATCTTAAGAATCTGAACATCTGCAAATCCATGGGACCTGATGAAATCCATCCGCGGGTCCTGAGGAGCTGGCGAATGAAGTTGCTAAGCCGCTGGCCATCATATTTCAGAAATCATGGCAGTCAGGTGAAGTTCCCGACGACTGGAAAAGGGGAAATATAACCCCCATTTTCAAGAAGGGGAAACTGGATGACCCGGGGAATTACAGACCAGTCAGTCTCACCTCTATCCCTGGCAAAATCTTGGAGCACATTCTCCTGGAAAGCATGCTAAGGCACATGAAAAACAACAAGGTGCTTGGTGACAGCCAGCATGGCTTCACTAAGGGGAAATCCTGCCTGACCAATTGGTGGCCTTCTATGATAGGGCTACAGAACTGATGGACAGCGGTAGAGCAGTTGGTGTCATTTACCTGGACTTGTGCAAAGCGTTTGACACTGTCCCACACGACATCCTTGTCTCGAAATTGGAGAGACATCAATTTGATGAATGGACCACTCGGTGGATAAAGAACTGGCTGGATGGCTGCACACAAATGGTTGTGGTCGACCTCTCAATGTCCAGCTGGAGACCAGTAACGAGTGGTGTCCCTCAGCGAACGGTGTTGGGACCGGTCTTGTTCAACATCTTGGGTTGGAACTTGATGATCTTAAGGTCCTTTCCAACCCTAACTATTCTATGATTCTATGCTTTTTAAATTGTAAACCTTACTGGTTAAGTAGTTTTTTATTGTCCTGGGTTTAGCAGTAGCAGTCATTTTTCTTCTTCTTGGTAGCTGGTGCAGTGCTGTCTTTTGACTTTCGGGCTGGGAACAGAGCTGATAAAAATGATGTTTTGTTTTGGCCAAGGACTTCGTGAGCCTCATGCTCTGCCAGGGAGGAGGGGAAGCCGGGAGGAAGCAGAGACAGGACACCTGACCCAAGCTGACCAAAGAGGTATTCCATACCACAGCACGTCATGCCCAGGAGGTAACTGGGAGTTACCCGGAAGGGCTGGGACTGCAGGGTTGGAGGAGGTATCGGTCAGTGCTTGGTCAGGCTGGGGGCGAGTTATCGGTCTCTTGGTGATGAGTTGTTGTATTCTCTTCCCTTGTTATTTCCTTTATCATTACTATTATTGGTGGTAGCAGTAGTGATTTGTGTTATACCTTAGTTACTAAACTGTTCTTATCTCAACCCGTGGGTGTTGCATTCTTTTTGATTCTCCTCTCCGTCCCGCCAATAATAGGGGAGGGCAAGAAGGGGGGGGGGGGGGGGCAAGAAGCTGTCTGGCTGGGGTTAAACCACGACATTTATAAAAACCTATGCAACTGAAATTACCGAGCACATATTAATAGTTTACTACATTATTGTAGTATGTCAAAGACCACGAGAAATTAAATTTTCCAAAACACACAGAGTAAAAGGATTCTCTTTGGCAAAGATAGGATGTAGCTATTATACCATTATGATCTTTTACTTATTAAATGAAGGATTCAACATGATATATGTCTCATAGACTGTAACACTGTATTAGTGATGGAATACATCTGTGATTATTTTCATCATTCTTTGGCAAATTCATGTATCAGTAACTTTTGTTCAGAACAGTCATTCAGGCTGCTTTTTAACTGTGAACTTTTAAATAGATAACAAGTTGTAACAATGAATGCAAAGCTACCCTAGGGGTTTATATATGAAGAGTTGGGTTAATAGCCATATTCCTCAAGTTCCTATCCTGTATCTTGTCTCTTTAGATTGAAGATGGAAAAGGTGATTCTTGTCATAAGTAAATAGTGATTGTGCCACTCTAATGGTGAAGAATTGCTGCAAGAAATCTCTTAGGACTCTGTCCAAAATGCTTCAATAAAAAAAACAAACTTCCAGTAAAACTGAGTAACTTAAGTTTATAGTTTAAAGGACAGAGCAGGAATGCATAGGTATCAAATACATTACATAAATGCAGTTCAATTTAATGAGGAAAACTAACTGGTTTAACTATAACTTTTAGTTTTGTGAAGATGGTATAGGATAAATGCTTACCTGTGTATTCTGGAAAGTAACTAATTAGATGGGAATACATTATTTTCTCTTCTAGAAGATCTTTTATATTTAAAAACAAAATGACTGAAGTATTCAGAAACCAGGGATATATAACAATAGTTTTAAATAAGGCCTTGCTTTCTTCCATTTGATTCTACAACAAAAATTAATATGAAGTTACACTGTCTGGACAGTAATAGAAATACATCAGCCAGAGATCATACAGGGTTTTTGTGAGAGCTTTTTTAAAAAATATTAATTCAATGCATTTGCAATGTATTGATTGATCATTACTCTTCATGTTATATATCCCTTTATTCATTGGGTTTTGGATCACTGCTGTGAATGGCATGTGAAATCAAGGTTAGCTTTAATAATAGAAATTACTTGAATTCTTGTATGAGTTAGTGAGCAGCCATAGACTGCTGCTCTACAAAAGCCTATTCTGACCTCACAGCGAGAGATGAAGCAGGGTGTATTGGGTCAAATATCTGATATTAACATACTGTAACATAAGGACAAGCGCGTTATGTACTATAATAGTAATATAATTTGTCCATTTCAAGAGTGATCTAAAGAACTACATTCAGAGATTTCTGTTTGGAGTTCCTAAGAATAAGATGGTGATGGCAGTCTGTTATTTATTTCCTACTGTCCAAAGTAAACAAAACAAAATATGCACTATTGTGAAAGAAAAAAAGAAAATTAAAATTACTAAAATTGTTCATGCATCAAAAGATGACAGGAAACTGCAAACTCTACAGGGGATACTTCAGCTAATGAAGTACAGTATGCTTTTCACAGTTCAAACAGCTCTTGAGACAGTGATCTATAAGGGCTTTGGAACTTTAGAGTTCAAATAGTATTAAGTATCTTTGAAGAAATCCTCATAATGCAGAAGATAAAGCAATGACTACCAAAAGCAATGCAGTTCCCCTAATATGCTTTTCCCTCATTACCTTCTGTTTTATTTTTTTGCATTCTACAATGTCAGGCTACTGATGATGAAAACACTTTAGAGAGGAGGGAAAACTCATGTTTTCTAATCTTGGGAAGGAGGTAATTTATAAATTATTTTGTTTCAGTTTTCCTTAATTAACGTACAGGTTACTGTTCAGAGCAGGGCTGCTCTGAATCTCTTCTCTGCCCAACCTGTAGCTGTGCCTGGGATTGCTCCGACCCAGCTGTAGGACCTTACACTTGTCATGGTTAAACTTCATGACGTTGGCATCAGCCCACCTCATAAGCGTGTCAGGGTCCCTCTGGATGTCATTCCTTCCCTCCACTGTTATCAACAGAACCACACAGCTTGGTGTCATCGGAAAACTTGCTGAGGGTGGACTCAATCCCACTGTCAATGTGAACGACGAAGATGTTAAACAAGACTGGTCCCAACACTGATCCCTGAGGATCAGTAACCACTCGTTACTGATATCCAGCTGGACACTGAGCCATTGACCACAACACTTTGTGTGCGGCCATCCAGCCAGTTCTTTATCCACCAAGTGGTCCATCCATCAAATTGATGTCTCTCCAATTTAGAGACATGGATGTCATGCAGGACAGTGTTGAATGCTTCGCACAAGTCCAGTTAGATGACATCAGCTGCTCTACCCCTGTCCATCAGTTCCATAGCCCCATCATAGAAGGCCACCAAATTGGACAAGCAGGATTTCCCCTTAGTGAAGCCATGCTGGCTGTCACCAAGCACCTTGTTGTTTTTCATGTGCCTTAGCATGCCTTCCAGGAGAATCTGCTCCAAGATTTTGCCAGGGATAGAGGTGAGACTGACTGGTCTGTAATTCCCCGGGCCATCCAATTTCCCCTTCTTGAAAATGGGGGTTATATTTCCCTTTTCCCAGTCATCGGGAACTTCACCTGACTGCCATGATTTCTGAAATATGATGGCCAGCGGCTTAGCAACTTCATTCGCCAGCTCCCTCAGGACCCACGGATGGATTTCATCAGGACCCATGGACTTGTGCATGTTCAGATTTTTAAGATGGTCTTGAACCAGATCCTCTCCTACAGTGGGCCCAAGGTCTTCATTTTGTCGCCTGTCCATACAGTCATTCTTAACTTTACCCTCCTTAGTTTCACAAGACTCTTGTGCTTTTCATGGCTGGAATTAAATTCTAAGATGACATTCCTGTGCCTCAATAAATGAGCAGTGTGTGAGAGACAGGAAAAACCGATGACTGGCATTTCTCCATGCAATCTATCTTTCTACCACTAGATGGCAGCATTGGATCAGCCAAAATCCTAACTCATATTAGAAGTTGAAGGTGTATTCCAAATCAAACAGGGCTGTAGCACAAACCTTCCTTTATTTAAGCACTAAATCCACCTCGTTTCCGTTGGTGGAAGAGGGAGTGTATCGCTGCATTCTCCCCTTGCTGCCCAAATATCCCTCAAATTTGGGCTCCAACCTCAAAAATACTCAATGTTAGCACTCACTCAGGAAAGATTTGTCTTAAGCGTAATATCCTCCTCTCCGGCCACATAGTAAATTGTTATTGAGATCCCATTGTAATTAGTAGTAAAAGGAAAATTTAATGAAATTTAAAATAAACTGATTTTCAGTTGTGGACGATTTCTAAGAAAATTAGTCTAGTGGCATCATCCTTCTCCAATATAGGATTATATAAGGATAAGGCAGTCAAACATCTGTCAAGAATGATAATGCTTAACACACAGGAACAGATTGCCTATGTGTAACCATTCTGAGTTAAAGTTTACCTTAAGTGCCTAATCTAAATGTCTCTTGCTGAAATTTAACCCTGTCACTTCTCAGCATTGGCAGAAACAGAAAGGTGAATCTTCTGATCTCATGAAACAATCATTTTTTCACAATTAAATTATGTGAAAATGGGGAACAAACTTGTCTTCATTCTTATTTATATACTAAACTTTTCACATAACTGAACTGTATGACCTGCCAACTTGTTGTCTTGTACAGCTGGTTTTCATGATTTCCCCCAAGGGAAACTCAGTTATGTACCAGCTGTGTTGAGCTCAGAACTGGGAGTGATGATGGTTCCAGTATGTTCAGTAAGCCTAACATTAGTTTGCTTCATCACTTCAGCTTCAAATTTCTTGTTTACCACAGGCCAACAGAAACACGGGTATAACTAACAAAACCAGAGTGAATCTATCTTCATTATGAGCCAGCAGTGTGACAGGTTGCCAAGGCCAATGGCATCATGTCCTGTACCTATGTATTTCTAATACTGTGGCCAGCAGAGCCAGGGAAATTATTGTACCTTTGTACTGAGCACTGGTGAGGCCGAACATTGAATCCTGTGTTCAGTTCTGGGCCCTTCGCTATAAGAGAGACACTAAGGTGCTGGAGCTGGTTCAAAGAAGGGCAAGGAAGCTGATGAAGGATCCAAAGAATGTGCTATGAGGAGCAGATGAGGGAACTGAACTACCTGAAAGGAAGTTGTAGTGAGGTGGGGGTCTGTCTCTTCTCCCAAAGAACAAGCAATAGGAAAACAGGAAATGGCATCAAGTTGAGCCAGGGGACGTTTAAACTGGATATTGGGCAAATTTCTTCTCCAAAAAGGTTGCCAATCACTGGAACAGGCTGCCCAGGAAAGTGGTTGACTCCCCATCCCTGGAGGTATTTAGAAGACATGTCGATGCAGTGCTTAGGCAAATGGTTTAGTGGTAGATTTGGCAGTGTTAGGTTAATCATAGACTCAGAATCATAGAACAGTTATGGTTGGAAAGGACCTTAAGATCATCAAGTTCCAACCCCCCTGCCATGGGCAGGGACACCTCGCTCTAAAACATATCACCCAATGCCTCGTTCAACCTGGCCTTGAACACTGCCAGGGACGGAGCATTCACAGCCTCCCTTGGCAACCCATTCCAGTGCCTCACCACCCTAACAGGAAAGAATTTCCTCCTTATATCCAATCTAAACTTCCCCTGTTTAAGTTTTAACCCATTACCCCTTGTCCTATCACTACAGTCCCTAATGAAGAGTCCCTCCCCAGCATCCCTATAGGCCCCCTTCAGATACTGGAAGGCTGCTATGAGGTCTCCACGCAGCCTTCTCTTCTCCAGGCTGAACAGACCCAACTTTCTCAGCTGTCTTCATCCAGGGGGTGCTCCAGTCCCCTGATCATCCTCGTGGCCCTCCTCTGGACGTGTTCCAAAGTTCCATGTCCTTTTTATGTTGAGGACGCCAGAACTGCACACAATACTCCAAGTGAGGTCTCACAAGAGCAGAGTAGAGGGGCAGGATCACCTCCTTCGACCTGCTGGTCACGTTCCTTTTGATGCAGCCCAGGATACGGTTGGCTTTCTGGGCTGCGAGCACACACTGAAGCCGGCTCATGTTCATTTTCTCATTGACCAGCACCCCAAGTCCTTCTCCGCAGGGCTGCTCTGAATCTCTTCTCTGCCCAACCTGTAGCTGTGCCTGGGATTGCTCCGACCCAGGTGTAGGACCTTGCACTTGGCATGGTTAAACTTCATCAGCCCACCTCACAAGCGTGCCAAGGCCCCTCTGGATGGCATTCCTTCCCTCCAGTGTATCAACCGAGCCACACAGCTTGGTGTCATGGGCAAACTTGCTGAGGGCGCACTCAATCCCACTGTCCATGTCACTGACAAAGATGTTGAACAAGACCGGTCCCAACACCGATCCCTCAGGGACACCACTCGTTACTGGTCTCCAGCTGGACATTGAGCCATTGACCACAACTCTTTGCGTGCACCCATCCAGGCAGCTCTTTATCCACTGATTGGTCCACCTATCAAATTGCTGTCTCTCCAATTTAGAGACAAGGATGTCATGCAGGACAGTGCTGAATGCATTACACAAGTCCAGGTAGATGATGTCAACCTCTCCACCCCTGTCCATCAGTTCTGTAGCCTTATCATAGAAGGCCACCAAATTGGTCAGGCAGGATTTCCCCTTAGTGAAGCCATGCTGGCTGTCACCAAGCAACCTGTTGTTTTTCATGTGCCTTAGCATGCCTTCCAGGAGAATCGGCTCCAAGTTTTGCCAGGCACAGATGTGAGACTGACTGGTCTGGAATTCCCTGCATCATCCATTTTTCCCTTCTTGAAAATGGGGGTTATATTTCCCTTTTCCCAGTCGTCGGGAACTTCACCTGACTGCCATGATTTCTGAAATATGATTGCCAGCAGCTTACAAACTCCATTCGCCGGCTCCTTCAGGACCCACGGATGGATTTCATCAGGACCCATGGACTTGTGCACGTTGAGGTTCTTAAGATGGTCTCAAATCAGATCCTCTCCTACAGTGGGCCCAAGGTCTTCATTCTCACAGTCCCTACGTCTGCCTTCCAAGACTTGGGTGGTGTGGTCAGAGCCTTTGCCAGTGAAGACCGAGGCAAAGAAGTCATTAAGAACCTCAGCCTTCTCCAAATCCTGTGTAGCTAGTTCTCCTGATAGCTTCCAGAAAAGGCCTACATTCTTACTAGTCTGTCTTTTATTTGCTACATACCTACAGAATCCCTTCCTGTTATCCTTAACATCCTTAGCCAAGTTTAATTCTAACTTTGCCTTAGCTTTTCTAACCTGGTCCCTAGCTTCCTGGACAACATCCCTGTACTCTTCCCAGGTTGCCTGTGCTTACTTCCACCTTTTACAAGCCTCTTTTTTCATCTGAAGTTTCCTCAGCAGCTCCTTATCCATCCAATGAGGTCTCCTGGCCCTCCTGCTGCACTTCCTTCTAGTTGGGACGCAACACTCCTGAGCTTGTAGTAGGTGATCCTTAAATACCAACCAAGAGTCTTGAGCCCCCCTGCCCTCTTGGGCTATATTGCATAGAACCTTACTAAGCAGGTTCCTGAAGAGGCCAAAGTCTGCTCTCTTGAAGTCCGGGGCAGAGAGCTTGCTGCACGCTCTTCTCACTGTCCTGAGGATCTCAAACTCGACCACCTCATCATCTCTGCAACCAAGGCTGCCCTGGAGCACCACATTTCTAACCAGCCCTTCCTTCCCTGTTGGTGAGCACAAGGTCAAGTGTGGGAGCTCTCCTTGTCGGCTCCTCTATTACTTACAGAAGGAAGTTGTCTTCCACACAATAGAGGAACCTCCTGGATTGCTTGTGCCGGGCCATACCGTTCCTCCAACAAGTACCAGAATGGTTGAAGTCCCCCATGAGAACAAGGGCCTGCGATTGTGAGGCTGTTCCTATCTGTCTATAGGGTGCTTCCTCCACAGGTTCTCCTTGATCAGGTGGTCTGTAACAGATCCCCACAGTAATGTCTCCCATCACTGTTCTCCCTTTAACCCCGACCCACAAACTCTCCGTTAACTGCTCACCTGTCCCCAGACAGAGTTCCATACTCTCCAGCCTATCCCTAACAGAAATAGCAACTCCCCTTCGCTGCCTACCAAGACTGTCTTTTCCAAAGACCCTGTAACCTTCCATTCCAACACTCCAGTCACAGGAGCCATCCCACCATTTTTCTGTGATGCCTATTATATCATACCCCCGTAGATGTGCAGCTTATCTCTAATTCCTCTTTTTTGTTCTCCATGCTATGGGCATTTGTATAGAGGCATCTGAGCCGAGCTCCAAATGAAGCCGGCTCATTGGCTGGTGTGTCTGGAATACCTCTACACTGCTCTGAGCATTTATTATAAGCGCTGGCAACTGACTGGAGTGCTGGGATGGAATGATGCCCCCCTTCACCAACACATCCAGTTTAGTGCTTTCTTGCCCGGTCTGGTAAACCTCCTACCAGGCCAGCTCCACCAGCCTCCAGTAGACCTAGCCTCCCACATTGAGTTCCATATTCTAAATACTGGAACCCCTGACTATGGCACCACTGTTCTAACCATTTATTAACCTGTCAAATCCATCTAGCCTTTTTAAGATCCTCCCCTTTACTCTTTATCCTCCCTTTAATGGTTGGACTTGATGATGTTATGGGGTTTTTCCAACCTCAATGATTCTATGATTGCATTAAGCCTGACTTGTCCTTGTGGTTATGCAGTATGCTTACTACTTAGCAGAGCCTGAGAGCTGGGACTCCCTTTGTCTGTCACAGCATTCTTCAACTCCTGGGTCTTCCCAGAGCTTTTTGACTGCTGCAAATTGTTTTCTTTCCAGTACCGCCACCTTACCCAGTTCCACTTCTTTTATCTTTTGAGCACCCTCTTAATCAATTAAATTATTACACTATTGTGAGAAAGGATTGCTGCTCGCATGCAGCACACACTCTCCCCTTTATTATACTCTTTCCACCAACGAGACTTGGCAACAGAAAGGAACCTAAGAGAAAAAGAGTAGTTTTAATCCTTGAATGCATTTATTTTTTCAAGTTAAATTACTGCAACTGAATGTTTTAACCAAGTTGATCCTGCTTACTGTCATCCAGGTATGATTTTTCTTTGTAAAATGGGACTCTGACAGCTACTATTTTTAAACTCACTAGATTTTTACACCGATTTGTAACAGTGGTGATGTTTCTAAAAGTCTAGATACTTTCTTCAGTACAGACATTTTTGGTTTGTTTCAGGACAGACCAGAGGCCACTGTTGCATAAAGAGTCATCAAGCAGCCATCAAATTCCTACGGGTCATCTTCTGTTTAATACCTATCTCAGTGTAATACAGCCAAAATACTACTTTACGGAAAGAAGTAAATTACTGTTTGCTTCTTCTGTTAAGTGTAAGAGGTGTGGTAAAGATAAACCCAAGTTTTGTTTCGAAGTATACAAAATAACCTATCATTCTACAGCAGGTGGCGCAGTTAATTCACCTGAGTGAAAGGATGCCAGCCAGAGGGGCCTCGGCAGGCTTGAGGAGTGGGCCCGTGAGAACCTCATGAAGATCAACAAGGACAAGTGCGAAGTCCTTCACCTGGGTCAGAGCAATTCCCAACATCCATACTGACGGGGAGGTGAATGGACTGAGAGTACCCGTGAAGAGAGGGACTGAGGGGTACTGCTGGATGAAAAACTGGACATGAGCCAGCAGTGTACGCTCGCAGCCCAGGAAGCAAACCATATGCTGGGCTGCATCAAAAGGAGCGTGACCAGCAGGTCGAACGAGGTCATTCTCCCCCTTACTCCGCTATCACCAAGAGATATTGTGGAAATATGCAGCATTGTAATACATGAGCAGTAGGTGCTTAACAGAAAGAACAGAAAGTGCTCACTAACATAAGAAAACAAACCAAAATGAGTCTATAAGCTTGCAGACCAAATCAAGGAACAAAGTGGGGAAATGCAAAGTAGCACAAGCACACACTAAGGTCAGTTAGTGGAATAATGTTTTTAAATGAAATACAAGCAACAAATCAGTTCCAGAAAAAAAAAAAACAACAAACAACCCACAACAAAATAACCCTACAAACAAACAAAACACACTACAAAACCAAAGCAAAAGCAAAGAAACTGATCATGTATATCAAAGGAAGTGGTAAAATTGTTTGGCACATATATTCAAAACCTGTCTCTTTGAATTTACTAGAATACTAAAAATGTTAGTCTCTTAAAAACCTATTACATTGTTTTCCACTGCAAATCGAATTTCTCTGCAATTTAAAAGCAACTGATGGCATTTAACACAAAACAGCTAATCTGTTTTCATCAGAGATACTAAAAAGAAATAATCAGGAGGAGCCTTGAATATGCCTTTTTTCACTTTACATGGCAATACCACTGTGTAAAAGCAGTTCCTTGTGTTTTGTGAAAGTGCCAAGAAACATGCACAAATGCCAGCTGAATGAGTATAATATTAAATACAACTTGTAGTAAGAACAAATCTTTGTCAGTCAACAAACGGATTACACCACAAATGACAAGTGTCATTTTTTAGATATATGAACAAATTTCATCTCCATCTGTTTTATGTGATTCATGGTACTGATCATTTCAGTAAATCTTCTCAGAGGGTCTGAATCTTCACACTTGGAAAAAAATATTGTATTTGATTTGATACCTTGCAGCTCTGTCCTATTTCCTAGGAAACTAAATATGACACTGAAGCTAAAATGGCTCTACGTGTTACCTTACAAAGATCTTTGTATATAAATTCAGGGCTTATAAGTGCGTTTGTTTCTTCACCCATAACCTAGGTTATTGCTCCTTTCAAAAGCTTTCTGAGAAGAGCAGTCTGCTTGGGAGCAATAACTACCGAAAATGCTTCCTAAATGCGCAGTGGTAAACACAAGAATTACTGGTTTTAAAAGTGCTGTGGGAACTAACGATCTCTGATTTTTCTAGATCATTTCTATTTCATGGACTTTGTGTTCATACCCCAGGTCCTTCCTCATTTGGCTGGGGAAAACAAACTACAAAATAATTCAATGAAACTTGTACTTGGAAGCTACAGCAGGTTCTTCACAGCAAATAAAGATCACAGGAAGGGACACAAAGTGGTTGTTCAGTATTGGGAGGTTACAAGAAGCGCCAGGTGTATACTGCTTCAGAAATAGGTTATTATCAAGCTACAGCATTCATACCATATGAATAGGAAGTTTGTGTGTACCACTGAACATGTTTCATGTTTCTAATAATTTTTACATGTACATTGAAATACAGATATCTCATCACAGAATATATAGAAATATGCAATTAAACATTTTCCTGTTCTTCATATTATTGTTAGCTCCATAAATTAAATTTCTGGGGAGTACGATGTAATGTATTTTGGAAGTCATTGTGGTTGTAGTAAAACCATGTTTGTACTAATTTTCATCTCATTTTTGAAACAGTCCCATCAGCTAATTTGACATAATGAATAGGATGTGTTTGTTTCTAAAGAAGTAAAAAGATAATGCATAAAGTATGGGGAAAAACCTTACAAGCCCCCCCTGAGATTTTAAGATCCACTACAATGTGGATAGAAAGCTGCTATTCCCAGGCCATAGAGAATTTGAGTAGAAGCTACTAATTAACGGTTAACATTTTAAATTTCACTGAGAAGTTACGTGAATTTCAATTGTTAGCTTCTTGTTGCTGTTGTTGAAAATTCTTGAGTTTTGCTGAATTACTTGCAATTGCATACAGCTCCTCTGACATCTTGTTTCTTTGTATCTCAACCTCTATTACTGAGGTAAAGTACACACTAAGAGACATCTAAAAATAGATACACAAGTACCTATGATTGTTTTAACATATTTTGGGTACAGAATGAACTGAATATGAACAAAGCCACTCTTAAAACTAAAGAAGAGGAAGCTAAAAATCAGCTGAGCTCTACATAAAATTATACACTGCTGCTACTACCAGTATTGCCAAATTATGACCAGAGGAAGAGATGAAAAGTAAGCATATGATGGTTGGTTTCAATTTCTAAGCGAAAGAACATTTGGATGAGGAGAATTAAGGAAGGTGAAAAGCAGAGAGGAATTAAATGATTGAAACATTTAGGGTTAGAACATTCTAAAGATTTATTCTGAAGATAAATACATACTGCTCTTTTTTGGAGTCTCTCATTATTCAGTTTTAATAGTGCATTGTCTGGATAACTGGACAGGAACAGCAGATTAAGTTGAACATTAAATTTTCACAAATGAAAACAAAGATTTCATAACCATCCTGGCTGTGCACCATCCATCTGCCATAAACTTTGACTGGATCTTTCTTACTGAATCCATTCTGTCTGCCATGCATATGCTGTAGCAATTTTTTTCTCTAAGCTTTCAGTCATTATTAGTCCCTCCATCTTTGACAGCAGCAGGAACAGTAAACTATACCCCAGCTAGCAGCAAGCAAAACAAGACTAAGAAGTACAACTGAAAAAATACCAGGCGAAAGCACCACCCAGATCAAAATCAACAACATTACATTTTTGGCTAAAACTGATGGAAAACAAGACCTCACAGTCAGGTCTTACATAAAATTTAATTGCTTACACTAAAAAAATCGTAAGACAATCACAAGATGTTTATTTTCTTCTTCATAAAATGAAACACTTTGCAGTTTATATATTCATCTTTTGTTAATTACGGGTGAAAGTGCATCCATGTATATGTACATGTTGGTCAACTTTAAACATGAAAGAGTTGTTTCTACAGCCCAAATCTTCGTTCACGAAGTCAAGCCATCACATCATATATATGTGGAGTAAAAGTAAGTATTTGCACATATAAATACACAAGTATACACACACAGGTACAAATACAAATACACACATACATATACATACAACCCGTGGCTTCCGAAAGTCATTTGACAACACTTCCAGTTTACAGGGGGAAGGGAGAAACAAGAACTATTAGCATAACATCCCCAGATATAACCAAGTGACATCCTCCATTTCTTGGTATATTTTTTTCACTCTATAGTAGAAAAGATCATTTTCTGCCCCAGTGCAAAAGTATTTGGGTCATAGCTTGATTTAATGATCTGCATTTGAAATGGTTGTTTTAATATTTTACGAATTTTGTTATTTTCTTTCTTTCCTGGCTACCCATTGCCATCAGCTGCAATCAGGAATGGGTTTAAGAGAACTGTGTGCAAGAGTGAGATGAAGGTGCATTCTTTCCTGCGTTTACTAACCCACAGCATGACTTAAAACCATGACTTAAAGCATTTAGTAGCTAACATATATTGACATGAAACAAAAATATTACACTTTTTTTTTCTTTATTCTCAAGGAAGGAACATCTAGAAAGACAGTGAGCCCCTCTACCAAGGAACTAGAATGGCTCTGATCTAACACAATTTTCTAGTGGTCTACTAATCCAAGTGGGTTTTACACGTTAACTTTTGCTTTTCATCCTCACAGAAAATGTATGCAGTGTTAAAATCTTCAGTCTCACTGCAGACAGACTGCAGACTTGCAATGCAACACTGCTTCCTGTTAATGTAAACGATCACTGAAATCTTGTTTATAAGATTAAGCAGAAGCAACATGTCAGTAATGCTAGCAAGTTGAAAGTTAAGAGGATGTGTAATTTTTCTCAGGGCTTTCACAGTGGGGCAAGTTTCTGTTTCTTAAAATTAAGAACTGTACCTGGGGGATGGGGTATTGATAATTTCCTTAAAATTATTTTTTCCATTCCTCAGTAATATTTATCTCACAAAAAGAACTACAACTTTCAAGATAATAAAGGCAATCTGAATAGCATGAAAGTTTTAAGAGCTATAACCACTATTCCCAGGAGGGAACCAAAGATGCTTTTACTCACTTCTGAAGGTGCCTGTCACTTTGACACGCTGTGTCCCTAGGTTCCAGGTGCCAGCTGCAACAGAAAGGTACAACGGACCACTTGCTACTGCTACTTCTCCATACAATCACCAGTAATTTCCCTGGAAATTGCTTTTGAGCACAAAGACAACTAAGAAATTTTGCAAACAATGATCTGGGAATTGAAAAGACTGACTGACAAGCTGAATAAAAAAGAGAAATATGGGTAAAGAAAAAAATCACAGAGAGATGTACAACAGCACATGAGACGTATGAAAGAAACAAAAGCCCATTCCATTTTGTTTTAACACGGCAAGGCCATAAGTGACATATTATTTTAGCTTCTCAATACATACTTCAAAGTGTTCAAAGGACAAAATCAAAGTATCAACAGATAAAGGGGCATAGTTATCTAAACCAAATATGAGAAAAGACAATTACTGCCTTAAAAATAATAATAAAAAAAAAAAAAAACAAAAAAAAGGGGGAGCAGCTGTCTCTGTAGCAAATGAGGAAAACCCCCTTTTGTCTGATCATAGTGGGTAGAACAAAATAGTAATAATCCTGGAAAAGAGTGTGCAAAACAATTTGCATCACTGGAGATCTTTAAGAATAATTTACATAAACATCAAGGTTTAGCTCAATGGAGCTGATGTTGCTGTGGAGGGCAACATACACAGATAAATGAACTCTTCAGGCTCTCTCTAATAGGATAAAAATTAATTTCTTTCCTTTAGAGATTGGTCCTCCTTTCTTCTCACCCCCAACCCCGATCCCCACCCCCCCCCCCCCAGTGGAATATCAGCCACCAATAGTTCTTCCTACAGCATTCAGACCCGTAAGGTCTGGTACTTTCTGTTTGATCAAAACAAGAAGTTACAGTCCCACACTATTTCTTTAACCTGTGATAACTGGATTTTGGGACAATTAAGAACTCCATGTCTTTTTTATTATTTATCTTCCATCTTTGGATTATGACACAAATATTCTTGGAAGATAAGAATACACAGAGAAAAATAAAATCTTTTTAGAGGCAAGACTAAATATTAACAATATGCGTGTCAGAACAACATATATTTCAGTTTGCCTTTGTTACTCAGTGTAAAAAAAAAGATGCTTAAGCCTCTTGTCATCTTTCTAGGAAGTAAAATCAAGGAAATCTATACCCTGGCTATTTGGATATGTTTTCCTGCAAATATTGAAAGAGCTTTCATGCAGACTTTGTGTGATCAGTGAGTTGGCCCACTATTTTTAGCTGATGCTGACTATGGAATTGTCATCCCTTTGTACTCAGCCATGGTGAGGCCACACCTCGAATCCTGTGCTCAGCTCTGGGCCCCTCATTGCAAGAGAGATATTAAGGCACTGAAGGGTATCCAGAAGAGTAACAGAGCTGGTGAAGGGTCTGGAGCACAAATCAATAGCAAGCTGAACATGAGCTGGCTTGTGCCCAGGCAGCCAAGAAGGCAAATGGGATACCGGCCTGTATCAGCAATAGTCTGGCCAGCAGGGCCAGGGCAGTGATCATCCCTCTGTACTCAGCACTGGTGAGGGTGCACCTCAAATCCTGTGTTCAGTTCTGGGCCCCTCACTACAAGAGAGACATTGCCGTGCTGGAGCAGGTCCAGAGAAGGGTAACAAAGCTGGTGAAAGGTTTGGAGAACACGTCTGATGAGGAAGAGCTGAGGTATTTAGTCTGGAGAGGAAAAGGTTCAGGGAGGACCTGATCTCTCAGGGGAGAACTACCTAAGAGGAAGCTCTAGTGATGTGGGTGTTGGTCTCTTCTCCCAGGTAACAACTGATAGGATGAGAGAAAATTACCTCAAGTGGCACCAGAGGAGATTTAGATTGGGTATTGGGAAAAATGTCTTCACTGAAAGGACTGTCAGTCACTGGAACAGGATGCTCAGGGAAGTGGCTGAGTAACCATCCTTGGAGGTATTTGAAAAGCCATCCCTGAAGGTATTCTAAAAGACATGGTGGCTAGGGTGGTGGTTTAGAGGTGCATTTGGCAGTGTTAGGTTTACAGTTGGACACTGTGATCTTAAAGCTCTTCTTAAACCAAACTGATTCTGCGATTTTATGGTTCAGCATCAGATCAACACATTGTAACTAACCTAAAAAATAGCATTTACAATAAATCATGGAATTTAAAATACATCATGGGTTTCCTTTGGTTAACATTCTTCCTAAAAGCACGCTTGGTTCACATGTAAGGTTCTTCCTCTTAAAGTATGCATACTTACATAGTCCGGATTCCTATCACACGTAACAACAATTATTTTACTGCTCATGCTCCTAATTTCAGTTTAATATATTAAGTTTTTTATAAATTATTCTGTCTTTATGTGAATACTTGAAGTGCCAGAGAAGTTATTAGTGAGGGCAAAGCAATTCAATTTTGCTCTTCTAGTAGGACACACTAATTGCATTTTCTCATCAGTATATACTAAGCAGTATACAAATAGGGTATGCTTTATATTCTTGGATCAACCCTTGAAGTCATTCTTAAATTCTTCTTATCCCCAATTCCTTTTTGAAATATAGTCATATCAACAGCCTTTGTTCTTAAGAATACCGTATTTACCAAAGTAAACCCGAAATTGCTTAAATGAGCCTATTTTATAAAATATTTCTTGTCATCCAGTGCTGTTTCATTATTTATGACCCCAGAAATACAAACATTGAGGTATCAAATAGGTTTCTACACCATTCATTCAGATTTTGATACACATGTTCAATTGCTCCATTTCTCCTTTCTTTTAGTCAGTCAGTCTCTCCAATTCATTATGTAGACTTACGGGATTGCTTATCACACTTCTGAATGGAGATTTTGGTTTGTTTTTTTTTTTTTAATCTTTTACTCAGAAATAACACTTTATGCAACTCCTCAGCCTGCTTTTAATTAATCTCAGTTCTGTTAGGTTTTCATTATTTTCTGGTATAGTTAGCACTACATGCAATAATACTGAACAGCACAAAAGGGGTATTTCCAATCATTCACAAATGGCAAAAACTGGCATTCTCACCCAACACTGTCCTTGACTCATGTTATTTTTACTCTTTTGCTATGTTATTGCAATAGCAGAATGTGGAGATATCAAATGGAAATCTGACTACAAATCAGTTAATTGTATTTCAAACAAGCTCAAATGCTTAATTAAAAAAAAAATTCCCTCTTTGATACGTATGTGATCAGAAGTAAAGCAGTTACCAGATTACTATAAAGAGAAATGGACAAAAGACAGAAGTTTCAAGAGCATGCAGCTTTTAAAAGAGGAGAAAAAATAGAAAAAGTGTAAATTTCACTAAAAGATCACGATATACCACACAATGCAATTGTATTTTCATACATGGGTAATGCACAAATATTATCTATTAATATTGCATATGAATGTTCTATAGTCTTTACCCTTACAAACTTCTCTGATACCCCCTGATAGTCTGTTTTCCAATTACTCCATTTCCAGTGATTCTGGGAAGAGATTATGTCAAGAAGATGCCAGTTATTTGAGGAACAGGTGATAGGAACATTCATCTACTTGGCTGTGATGCCTAAATATATATTTTAATTCAATCACTCCTACTAAATGATGATAAAAAGAATCCATTTCATATGTCTGTATCCTGTTTTTTACTAGAGCTATTAAGAAATAACTGTATCCTGCCTTCATTCAGGATTTGCTGGTATAAGCTTCCAGAAAGCCCTAAAAAGAAAGAAATTTTTAAAAGTAAACACATTTTGATATTTCTCCTCACCCTTTTCTCCTACATACACTGGACGTTGTAAACTCTACAAGTTTCCAATTAGTGCTCTAAAATCCTAACACAAAAGATCAGGTCAGAACAACCTTGTACTGCAGCAACATCACACTCTTAAATCAATAATAAATTAATGAGATTACTTTTCTATTTGCGTTCCCCAGCAGTGCTTAAAGAAATTAATTAAAATGAATTTTCATCCCCTTCAAATAATACAAAAATATATATGCATAACAGAAATTTTATCTTTTCCTGAATAAATCATGCTGGTTATGTAACTCTGGAACACAGACTAATTTCAGCGACAGAACATAATCCAGTTAATCTTGTACATAGCAGGATTTACTCAGTGTATTATGAGAAATGGCAAACAAGTTTTGTGTGAAGATGTGGATTAATCTCTATCAATCATTGTTTCAAGGGTTAAATCAGAGGAATAGCTCTAAGCACACAAAAGCTAACACAATGTGCCCTTGGGTTTTGCAGCAATGCAGTGCTCCTACCTCTTCAGTGCTCAGGCACAAGGACACCTGCCTCATCATACACAGTCTTCAGTGCAATACTTTCTTGCCACATCCTTTGCACACACCAATATACTTGCACAAGTTTGTCCTTCATCCAGCCACCTTACCATAAAACCTGCCAGAACCTAACTGCCCTTGAGACGTCTCTTTTTTGTAACTTTGGCTGACACATCTCAATGGGTTTAAAAATTACAAGAGATGAAGAAAAACAGCCATGCATATAGTGTGACCACAGAATACTTCCCGCTTAAGAAACCAGACTTAATACTTATTGAATCTATTCCAGCCTTATAAAAAAACAGAAAAGTCTTATGAATTAGTCACATTTTAAAAAAGTTCCATGAAGAAAAAAAATATATTTCCAAACAACATTGCTCACTTTATGTGTAATTAAGACTTCATGTGTAATTAAGGAAACTTTATGTGTGATTAAGAAAAAGGTTACTGAAAGATTTTGCTGTTTGGTTGGTTTGTACACATATTCCATCAATGACTGTAATGGAATTCTTTCAGATTTACATGGACACGGTAAAAGCATGAATAAAGTTCTCTGGAGGTACAGTATGTGTAGATTCCTGAAAGGAAGGAAACAAATTCAGGGGAAAAAAAAAAAGAAAAAGAAGTGATTGGATAATGTTCATCTCAACTCAAAACAAAACAGAAAAATACAGCTGGCTAAGAACAGGAAATTAATCCATGCCTTGGTTTCCTTCCTTGAAAGTAATGAGGTTCACAGATCCAAAAGCTTTCATCCTTGTTCTGTACAGCCCTGTGTGTAGAGCAAACCTTTCAAGTGGTAGGAGAGGTGGGACTCCTGTTGATACAGACTACTTTGAGATTTCCTACGCTGAGGAAGAGTCTCAATTAGCAAATTCACAGTCAGGAAAGAAAACACATCAAAATGCATGCATTTAGGTGAAATAGAATGTTGCTTTTGAAAAGCAACAAATTCAACTATTAGTCCAACAAAACCACTTTTCAGGCAGAACTTGCATAGAGTTTCTTCTACCCGAGGTGCACAGATTTAAAACACTGGAATTGTCACAGTGGAAACTGGCAGGTGTAGGACAAAAGAGTGACATAAGTAGGTTTTAAAAGTTGTGACTATTGTATATGTAAGAGCTACTGGGGTCAAAAAAAGATCACCAACCAACTGAAGACATGCACAGAGAGAGAAAAAAAATAGAAAAAAAGTCAAAAATGTGGATGTTTAACTTTTACACTCTACACTTCGATGCAAGTTCACTAGATTCTGGTGCAAGCTCACTGGATTTCCCCCCACTCCAAACCTGTGCAGATACTAAAGTTCTGAGGGAGTAAATGTTGGTACGCAGAATTAATTTCCTCTCATTTATTTCTGCAGTTCTACCAGAAAATATCTCAACCTCTTAGAAACAAAAATTCTTTTATTACAGAGAACGAGAATGTATTGTGCAAAGGAAGTTATGCAGCAAATAATTACAAACAATCCTGGATATTTACAATGCTCCAAAATTGCTATAATTGAGCAATTCAGTGTTCCTGCATCCTAGCTAATTTCTTAAAATCGCGTATGGAGGTTCTGCTGCCCAGGCAGCTGGGGACACGATCCAGATGATTTAGACTTATGATCTCAAAAGAAAAAAATACCTTTCTTTCCTAGGACTGCCACGTAAAAAGATAGTATTTATTATGAATGAGAACTATTACTTATCTGTTCTCAAACAGCAGCAGCTTCTCTCTGTGCATCTGAACTACCAAGACTGCCAATAACTTACGCTGTTCTTGAAAACAAATTGTGTTCCTGGAATTAGACTGTGTCAGTTAGTCCCTATACACAGCTTCCCATTCCTGATGAATTTTACTTCTGACTTCATTACTTCTGACGCACCAAATCCTGACCTGAATAAAGAAAATACATGACATGCCATCAGCAGGTGCCTTGTATGAAATCACATACTGTCTCGTTCTTAAGACACACACAAATGTCAAACTTAAAAATATCAAGAAATACATAATGTCCTTGGAGACTCCATGTTAAGAGCATCTGGAGAAAATGAGGTTTCTTGCCACCGTAAGTTTCTGCAACATGCTACAAGAACAGAAAGGGTAGTACAGTTCCCCTGTTACTTTCAGGACACAATGCTGCATCTCCACCATCACTCAGTACTTAATAATGGCATACAACATTCACCCACCACTCTCTACAATATTTTGGTTATGGTTTTTTTGCTTCTTTTAGGGGGTTTGTTGTGCTTTTGTTTGTTTTTTAAATCAGCTGGACATTTCTTTAAATAGTTGACAGGCCACACCAGACCTCAAGAACTCACTTACCTGCAGCCTTACCAACACACATACAGGAGATGAACTATTTGCAGGTTATTTCTGACTGCTCTTCACTAAGACATGTAACGGCTTCACCAGGTACAGCTGAGCCTGATTATTTGCAATACAGTGAGAAAAATATTACTGAGAACAAAACCGATATAGCCACTCTAAATAATTAAAGATAGTGCTGGGTATTCAGTTTACCTGCAGGTCAGTTCTGACTAAGTACATCACACGAAATACATTAAAATTAAGGAATCACTTATCAGTAAAAAATCCACATTAAACACTCTCATTAATTCAGTATACAGGGAAATAACTTTTTTAAGTAAGAGTGCATCTTTAAGAATATTTAAGCATCAATTGGCAATAGTCCAATATCTAAATATGCTAGATGACTCCCCAAAACATACCTTAGTTTACAAGATTATCTTTAACATTTCAGTCTTTAAGATTTTAGCTATCCTGCTCTGCATACTAGACTGGTTCTTCCAAAATTATTTTGTCCTCTGTTATGAAATAATAAATAGACCATTCTAAATTCGAGAGCATCTCTTTATTCTCGAACAGAGATACAGAGACTCTTACGTTAGACTTCTCTTGATACAATTTCCCTCCTCAAGCTCAGAAGATTTGCATTCTCAGCTTCTGTTTAATTCACTACTAGATCACTGGTTTAAGTAATGAATAGACCCAATGAACTTTATTCAGGGAATTAATTCCACATTTTCATGAATGCCATTTATTGTTCATTACTAACCCTTGAGCTTTTAAAAATCCATGGACACAGAAGCCAAATCTTTCCTTTCCTGTCACCTGCTCAAATACGGGGAAGCAGACCACTCTGCACTCTTTGACTTTTAAAGGCAAAAGGAAAGGAGTAATACTCACGGTCATTTCTTTGTTAAGTAGTGAGACCCTCTAAACAAAGAGACTTCAGGGTGTGGCACAACTACGACCTGCACAACTGATTCTTCAGCCATCTTTAGCAGTAGCACTGGATAAAATAGTCTTGATGAAAATACTAGATATTATGAAGCACTGAGCAAGAAATGTGATGTACTGGTCGAAAACTCTGGGCTGCTAAAAACAGTATGTCAAGACAGAAGATGCATCTTAAACGCCTGCCCAATTCATTAATGGTTTACATTGACAAGGCATGTTGGAAAACCCATTTTCCTCTATCCTGATGATGGCTGTTACTTATAAAGAGATAGAAAATGAATAGAGGAAACAAAGAGCTGACATTTTAAATTATATGTTCTGATGTACTGCTCTTGGTAATTTATTCCAAATGCTCTATATACATTAGGACAGGAAATAGAGAGTGAATGAGTATTTATTTTTCACCCAGATTAGCTTTGTCACTGGTCTTGCAAATCCTAGGTATGGGCTCTAATTTTGTTACGACAGCTCTGTGGGAGGAACAGAAGGTCACTGTTCCAGTGTTGCAAACCTTCCCAGCAAACTGTTTAGAAAACATTTCATAAAGAAAATGCCTGATGAATTCTTGTCATTTCTAAGCTCCCCTCTGAGTTCACATAATAAACATCACTCTTTTAGTTTTACATATTAACATGAGTTAAATATTGCTTGTGATAATTTGCAAAATATTGCTTTAAAAATATATTTGCAAATGTAGGACAATATGAGCCTCTTCTTCCCAAATAACTTGTTACATATATCAGCAAAATAAGTCCCACACTTCAGTACAAACAAAAGAAAATTCACAATATGGGAGGTGTGGGGAAGAGACAGAACTCTACTCTAGAGAGAAACAATTCAAACAGACTTGGAAATTTGATTATGTATACAGCTGAGCATGAATTTCCAATGCCATACTGAGATTATAAAGGCTAATGTGACTCTTGCTAATAAAATCAAAAAGTACAACTGCTTTATATCCATTTTTGACACAGATGCCTCAGTATCAGAATTTCAAATACATTTTGTAGTTCTACAGCAATGGACAATGCTGGATCAGACCAAATGTCTATCTTGGCCTTTAGCTGCGGCCAAATTGTGCATCTAGGGAAGACTGAAAGCACACTCAGTATTTCCCCTTCACATGTGGAATCTTCCAGTATTCAATCACTTGCAGATCAGTGAGGCTCTGATCTATGTGTGATTTCCATGTATTTAATAACCCTCAGGAGAGATGCGTTCCATTCACTTGACCGTGACTGCTTGAGTTCTTGAACCTACATGACTAGGTTCTCATGTTACCTGCAATCCTACAGGAAGGAATTCCAAAGCTTTACTAATCTTCTGTGAAGAACCATCTTGCTTTGCTTTCAGTCTTCATCTGGTGCTCTACAGTTCCTGATGTTGGAAAAATGAAGACTAACTCAACCCTCTCTAAGCTACTCTAGGTTTCACAGACCATTAGAACCACTCCTTCCCTGTCTCTTTACCAGCTCTCAGTAATTTGTCTTCATAGAAACTATTTCATAACTTTCTTCATCCTTTTCCAGGGCTGTTATACAGTTTTAGCAGTGGGGAACCACAACCACACAGGCTTAAGTAAATGGAGGATTATACAGTGGCACAGAGATCTCCATTTCCTTCTTAACTTTCTTAACTTTCTATTTTGACTACTCCACTGTGACTGTATTTATTTAAATGTAAAACTCACAACCAAACCAGAAAGCAAAGTTTTCCAATTGCCTCATGTCCCTCCAAGCCACGCCTCTTATCACATTGAGACTTGGGGAAAAGCTAGTTTAGCCACTCTGCCTCTTGATTTTTAGCCTACAGCATGAAGAAGCTTGGAAGTAATCCTAATTAAATGACCGGAGCCATGCCTAGAATGTACCTTCATGAGAAAACTGGAACTGTTAAGGAGTCAAAGAGAATAAGCAACTCAAAAGTGCAGAACAGAAAGTAACATAACTTTTCAAGATAAGCAGCAAATATGTAACAATATCCACATGCCAAAAGTGGAAGGTGGGCACCAAACAGAACAGGGCACCTTTCCCATCCACTCCTATGAGAATAACCACTGGAATAATTTAATCAAGAATTTAAGTGAATTTACTATTACAGTGATCCCCTATTTTACTTTTAATTGGAGCATAACTTTCAGAAAAACAGCCAAGCTGGAATGCATGAAAGTCCCATGGTCTGTGTTGTACCTGAAATGAGTTCAAATAATCACAGCACCATCTCTCCAGTCCATTATGTTATTCTATAATTCACCTTTGTGCCAAGCACTTTTGGGGCATATTTGCATGGCATAATAGATAAACAGCAGACAGCAGATACTTTTAAGAAAGGTTACCACTTGCAATTCAGCACAATGTGTGTTATGTTCCACATATTTAGCTTGTTTTCCTCCTAGCAGGAACACAGAGCAGAAGCCAGCAGAACAGGGGAATTACTAGCACATATCTAGCATCAAAAGGAAAAGGAGAAACTCCCGATTTTAACAGAGGACAACTAGGGATAAAAATATTAACTTAGGCAGTATTAAACTATTTATTTTTAGAATTTCTACTCCTCATTCTAGTTCATTCTGTACTCCCTGCTCTTTCTGGGTTTCCTATAGCTTTATCTTAAGCCTCCCCAGCTGCCTTCTGATTCCTTATCCCAACCACTTCTTTTTGTACAAGAATACCTTAACATTAATTCCTTGTAGTCACAGGGGTTATCCTTGAACAAAACTGTTTTTTCTACTTTTCTTCAGGGAAAAGAGAACATAACCAAGTCTTGTCAGTACAGTCTTCCTATTCTGCTGCTTGCTTTTTGTACACTCAAATTGTCTGTAGACCTGTATAATTACCTTCTTAATTCTGCTCATCAGACAACAATTGTCCCTTTAAGTAGAACCAAAAGGAACAAATCAAAAAGCAAAGAGAAAAGCCTAGTGTTTTGGTAAATCTCTTCACAAGTGTCTTTCAGACTAACAAACACAATGCTAGATATTCCCGTCTTTGCTGTACACTTAGTTAACACAGAAAACATGGTTTTGTGACTCACAGCTATGGAGATTAAGCCAGCAAATACCTGAAGGACTTCTTGGGTATCTGCTGACAAAGCTCACTAAAGCTCTAAAGCTGTAGATCCCCTCTGGACTTCTTTTTCATAACCCACCTCCCAGGCCACCTCTTCCAACACTGCTCTGAGGGCCCTCTCCCCGGCCCATCTATCCCCATCCCCGAAGTGTTAATGGAATCACAGAATGGCTGAGGTTGGAAGAGACCTCTGGAGGTCACTCAAAGTTAAGAAACTCTCCTCTTTTTTTGACTATCATCTCTTTTTCCATTACCCAGCAGCTGCCCATGACATCCAACTCTTTCCCAGAGACAAGCTGTAGTTCATGGTAGCACACATGGCTTGAATATGTAACTGGAGTGCTGAAGTATCTCAGACACTGGTGTGCAAATATAAGTGTTCATGTGAAATTCTGCCAAGGTAGCTGCCATACAGGATATGTGGCAGAGGGCTTGCAAGCCAGTCAGAGATTGTCACTGCATTAACATGGATGAGTACTGTGTGTGTTTAAGAGTCAGCATCAGTATCCTTCTATTAATAAAAATTAATCTCTCAGTCAAACTTGTAGATGTGGAAATGGCTTGCAAGAAAAGAACAAACGCAATCATGCTAAATGACATCAAGAGTAGCATACCCTGCCCCCCCAAAATGATCTGAAATACCCAACACTTAAGAGGGCCAAATACACAGGCCTGTTGAGCAGCATGAACATAACGGTCCTTAGAAACACTTCATAAAGTGTAAGAATATGTAAGTTAAATTCATGAAAAGAGCAATATGCAACATGTTTCAATATGTGTAAGGGGAAAAAAAAACACAACAAAACCAAACCAAAAATGTCACCACAGTGTTTGCTAGGAAATAGATTAACACTAAAAATAATTCTTCAGTTTGGCAAATTTATTCCAAAGAATAATTTTGTCAACAGATCATAAATCCACAAAATATGTCACAGGCTTTAACACTAAAAAAAGAGCAGGCCTGGAGGACCTTCTAGCCACTTCTCTTTTTTGAGTGGCTTTTCATTTCTACCATCCTAGCAGATGCTGATTTAAGTGATTTTGGCTGAGTTGCTACTAACTGATTTTTTCATTTGCATTAATTTATTTGTCTTCCTGTTCATTAAGAGATTTAATTAAAACAACATAGAATTCCACCATTTTCCTTTAGAAAAATACCCAGTAAAATTTCCATTACAAAAAAAATCCTCAGATATTCCACTGCAAGTAGTTAGTCCCATATTACGGTAAATATTTCTATGTGACAGTTCATCCTTCTTCTAAGAATTAGGAGTTGTCAACAGTATGCACTACTCGTTTCTATCTTATAAAAACAAAGTATGTAAGGACGGAAGAAAGAAAAACTGAACTAGAAAAGATTGTCAGTAAAAACAGTCACACGGCCTTTCACACAGAGAACATGTCTTTTACACAGTCATTTGTGTGCATGAGGCAAAAGCCTCCAGCTGTGACACACATTTTCAAGTATTTTCCTCTCAGAACTGATACGACTTCTGCCTCCTCATTCCAAACACCAAAATGCAGATTTTTGTGTCATTTTGCACATTACTTTCTTACAGCCTTTGACAAACCAATTATTTAAAAATGGCAATTTATTGCTGCTTTCTGGTTGAGAGTCATTTTTTAATCATTCTGCTGACCAAGGGCTCCAAGAGATGAACCCTGGCTAATTTTATTGTGCGAACTATAGATGTGAACCTGACAGACTGAACCAGAGGTGCATGATTCTGGTGGAGAAGCAGCGAGGTCTGACAAGAAGCTGGGTAACAAAATGTATTAATCCACAGAAGCCTTTGTACACTGACTTTGTTTCAGCCTCTGTAGCAAAGTTCTGCACTTCTCATCTCTCTAACCCACAGCACAGAATAACTGGATCATGCTCCACTCTCTACACCATTAGCAGACCTGTTTACCAAGCTTACCTTGGTGTCAGTTGCCAATAAATAACGCTTTCACAGCCACAAAGTCAGCAGTGGAATTACTCAGTTGTTACAAAGGAGGAGTATGGGAAACAGAAAGGATATTTGGTCTCCAGAATATTAAAGTTTGCTCTGAAAAGACAAAAAAGTCTTAACCACTTGTACATATCCTTCTAGTATTTGCTCTTATACACAGTTGTTTACATCAAAGTACAAAACTAAGTCTGGTGTCTTCATTTATGAGCTCTACATCATTAATTATTGATGTCCATCACCGCTGTCCTTCCTTTTCATTGTCAGATCACTTCTTAGCTATATGTATTATTTATGCCAGTAAGAATTATAACACTGTAAAGTAAGAGAAGCAGTAAGCACAGGGAATTCACTTCTGGCTGAAGGGCTTCTGCCCAATTATTCATAATTGCACTGAAGATCAAGCCTGGCTACTTACATGCTGTGTGCTTGTGTACTTTTGCGTGTTATGTTAAATGCTGCATAGAAATAGTAACTATAAAATTGGAACATTTTAGAAGAGGACACGTCAAGAGAAAAAGCCTCAATGAATTCCGGAAGATACAGATATGACACTTCCTGGAAAAAGTCTAACAAAGTTATTGGTTCTGAGAAGTACCTGATTATGGTACATTTATTGGTGTACTGTTAGCCACTTTCATATTTATGATAACACAAGCTCTATTAATAGTTAGAAAACTTTTAACTTTTCTCAATATGAACCCAGTATCCACCAATATTTACTTTACATAAAAACAACAGAATTTAAGGTATGGATACATTTGCTAGTGTTTTAAGAGAAAATATGTTCCTTCTAAAGAAGAAACTATGCACTGGCCTCAAAAATTAGGAGACCTAAGAAATTAAAAATCACCACTATTGCAAATGCAATTCAGTTTATAGACTCGAATGAATCAATTCAGCCCAAACTTTCTTAGAAACCCGAAACACACACCCAGTCTTTATCCCACCTTTCATTTCTCTGCCAGAAACCTCAAATGTATACGCTTTTTAAAACACTTTTTTTCCCCTTTCTACTGTTCTGTTTGTGATACTGCTCCAGTTACAGTATTTTACGTGTTTTTTCCCTAAAACACCCAAAAGGCAGTTATAATTAACTGCAATAATTGGAAAGGTTATCTCTGTTTCTGGTAAGCTAAACCGTCTCCCCTAGCACAAAATACCAAAAGCAAAATGAAAATAATTAGAACTTTGTTGTGGTTTAACTCCAGCCAGACAGCTTGTTCACCCACTCCCCGACCCCCCTTCTTGCCCTCCCCCTATTCCCGGAGGGACGGAGAGGAGAATCAAAAAGAATGCAACTCCCATGGGTTGAGATAAGAACAGTTTAGTAACTAAGGTGTAACACAAATCACTACTGCTACCACCAATAACAGTAATGATAAAGGAAGTAACAAGGGAAGAGAATGCAACACCTCATCACCAGGCGACCAATATCTCGCCCCCCCCCAGCCCGACCAAGCACCGACCGATACCTCCTCCAACGCTGCAGTCCCCCAGCCCTTTCGGGTAACTCCCAGTTACCTCCTGGGCATGACGTGCTGTGGTATGGAATACCTCTTTGGTCAGTTTGGGTCAGGTGTCCTGTCTCTGCTTCCTCCCGGCTTCCCCTCCTCCCTGGCAGAGCATGAGGCTCACAAAGTCCTTGGCCAAAAGAAAACATCATCTTTATCAGCTCTGTTCCCAGGCCGAAAGTCAAAACACAGCACTGCACCAGCTACCAAGAAAGAGAAAAATGACTGCTACTGCTGAATCCAGGACAAACTTACACGTAAGTTTTACTGACAGAGAAAAACTACAACTAAAGTAACCCCAAATCACAAAAGAAAGCAAAACCAACTTCACCGTGAACTAAATTAACAGGACAACACAAAACTTGGAATGAGTTAATAAATTCAAGGAAAACTCTGTTAGATTTATGGTAGCTCTGGAACTTCAAAAGGTAAAGAAATACCTGAAGATTTATAGCCAACAGCCAATTATTTTGAAGAAGAAATGAAAACTGTGATTTCACTAGAGAATAGAGAAGTGGCTAGATGGAGCTTTCATGCTAAGAAAATAAGCAAATGCATGTCAGTATTGCTTTTGCATCTAGGTATGTCTAGAAACAATTTAGGAAAGAAATCTGACAGCAGCCAGCTGGCTTATCCAGAATTTATCAAAGAAAAGGAAGAAATAAAAAAACCCCAACCCCTTAATGCAGCCATTTACATTTATTTAAATTCAATTTTTAGTATTGTCAAGAATAAGTAAATGAAACAAGTCACAGTATTCACCCCCATCAACAAGATGGCATAGAAAAGATGCTCAGAAGTTTTTAAAGCAAAAGAAATTGGTCCATATATTAACAGGCCCATACAGCTTGCTCCCGCAGGCCTCTGAATAATAATTAGCAACTAGCATTATTGTTTATAAGCACATATTTTTAGTATGACAGATCAGAGTAAGAACTCCACCATTTAAGGCAGTGGTATTACTGGAAACAGTCCCATTTGGGGTCTGGCAATCTACACATACAATAAGGCATTTTGGTGAATATGGTCCTAAAAAAGCAAACCCAAACCCAAACCAAGCAAACAAAAACTCCCCATGCATCTTCAGAGAGTCCCATATATTCTAACGTCAACAAACATGCATGCATACAGTCTCAACTGAGCACACGTACATATCATGTGTGTGAGGGAAAGTTGTCATCCAAGAAGTGGTAAATTTTCCACTGACTTCCAGGTGGGGAGCAGGTAATTCAGTATTAACATGTTTATATTTGCTCATGTAAAGCAGCATACATCTTTAATCACCCAAAGTTGATACTTCCATCTTTCTGCTCTAGAATAAGGCCATATTCTCACTCAAAAAACACTTACAGGTTACGTGTTAGTTTGGAAGATGAAGGAAAAGTTTTGGTGAACTAGTATTTTAAAATCTCTGTTGCATCTACAGTTCAAATACACTTACATAGCTTGTTTCTTCTGCCTATTTCTGATACAACAAAAAAACTAACATAATGCAACAAGATGTGACTGCCTGGCACACTCAAGCAACCAGTAAATATTTTAACATCTGCCTTTTAAGACTGATGTATACTCACAAATGAAGTGCTGTATTTTCCCTTCCTCCAGCATCACCTGGTATCTTTTTCCTTGCATTTGAGATTTTCTTTTCCTACAAGTTAAACTGACTATAAAAAATAAATTTGTACACCAAAAAAGAGCTTTCACTACTTCCCAGTTATCCCATGTACTTTCCTTCTTTCATTTACTTAATATTCACATTAACTCAATCACAATTTCTCAAAGAAGCTAATAGACAGGCTGCAATCAACTTTCATTTTGCCTTTTGGCAATCCCTATTATCATATGGAAAGAAGACACAGATTCAAACCCTCACACAAGATTACTACCCTCAGAGACAGTAAATTATGCTGTATTGTAACTGGCTACTTAACCAATATTCAATTTAGTAATTTCCACTCTAAAACACAGAAAATAGCAACACATAGATAAAAAAAATATTATTTACTCCAGCTTTTCCTCCCCCTCCCCCCCCCCATTCACCTCTAGCAGCAAATTTTACTGAGTCATTTTAATAGGGGAAAAAAGGGGGAAAAAACCTCAAAACAAAACAAAACCAAACCAATCAGTTCCAAAACTGTAGAGTTTAGATAGTACTATAGTAATTCCTTGAATTGTTAGGTTCCTAAACATCTGCAAGATTTATGCTTAAAACATACCCAAAACTTCTAACCTCAAATTGGGGGCAAGACGAAGTATCACACAGAACACACCACCTGAAATTAGGGTAGAAACTGCCTGCTCAATTAAAGGTCAAGCATGACTATATAGATAAGTACTTCATTCAAGACACTTCAAGTAAACACAAAACAAAATCCCTTTCCCATCTCAATGCAGCATCTATAGAAAGTCAGGCCATTTACATAAATACTTGCAGTCGAAAACAGCAATAAGAAACATCTTCAAACACCTGCTACAGAACTTGCTTTTATTTGCAAACTTGAAGACAGACTACCCATATATAAGTTACGGATTTTGAGATATGTCATACTTACAGGAAAGAGAGAGTCTACACAGAACTATCCGTTCTTCACTACAAAAACATTAAATTAAGATATTCAGCAGGCTCACAATGCCAGGACCCACAGAGGAGAAAACCTGAACTGGTCAAAGCAGAGAATGGATACAAGAACAACAAACAAACAAACAATAATAACATGGCTAGAGGGAAACAAATTTTTCATGAAAAAGAAGACATGCCATGAAGACGACAGACATACTGACATGCAGAGAAGCACGCTGGACTATTTCTGTACAGCCACTGGACACCTTTGCAATACAATTATGACAGCAGAATCACAACTCTTCTGTTTATCACTGTTGTTGTCAACTGTTTTTCATTACAGGCTTAAAATCCTTTAATTAAAGGCAATTACAGTGTCTATTGTACTCTGCATTATATTCATCATCGAAATGAAAGATTAAACTGCAGCAGTCTCCTGCAAAGTGACTGGAGAAACTGAAGTGGTTATTTTCATGTTGTGTCTCAAGAGTTTCTCTGTGTGTACAGCAAAAAGGACTTTGCTTTCTAAATGCCACTGAAGCTGAGCTTGTCAAGCTGTATTCTTATCACTTAGCAGTTTGTTACCTTTGGTAAAGAAGCACAACACTAAATCCTGCCTCCCTGCAACTGAAAAAGAGCATTATAATCTTCTGAATCTGAAGACACCGGCAGCACACTTATCATCAAGAACATAATTTAGCCAGAATAATGTGTTATGGGAACGCATCCAGCATAGCTCTCAGAGCGCAAAATTACCAAGTCCTTTTATTTTGTTCTTAATAGGAATTAAAAAATACCCACAAAAATGAAACCAAACAAAACAAAAACCCCAAAACAAACAGAAGAGGCAGTGCAAATTTATACCTCCAAATAGATTCTGATTATAAGCATTTTTCATCAAAATATACAAACCTGAATTAGGACAAAGTACATTCACCATTACATCTGGTGTTTCTGTAACTGCTACCTTCTTAAAGATCTAAATTTTTTTTTACAAGCAACAACATATTAACCCTTGGAATATTTTTCTCATATAGGAAAGAACTACCCTAATACCTCAGCTCTCTGAAGTAAAAAATTTGTTTTTGCTAAAACTATCTCTTCTTTTGTGGTAAAAAATAACAGAATTCTCATTTCCCAGTCCTTTACTTTAACCATTTTCTAACCCTCTTCTTTATAACCCTAAGGAGAATAAGTGACACAGACCAACTTAAAAAATAAAAAATCTGATCATATTTTTTTTATATTGTTCAAATGCAATGTACTTTTTGAATGAAAAATAGGTTACTTTGTCATATAGTACTTCAGATAAACTTATAATCTACAAATTGTTTTTGCCTTGGTATTTCCTACACAGTCTTCCCTATCTTAACACTAAAACTCAGCCAACTGGAAACCTGTCTCAATGATTTGCTTACATATTATTCATGCCACCCAAGCAACTGATGCAACGGATGGATGCAAAGGACGCAAGTGATTTAACTGAAGGGGATTATTTTTTTTTCTATAAATCATAAGCATTGAAACAAAAAATGTGATTTTATAACATACACAGAAACTAAAAAATGGTTGGAAAAGCCTCTTTTTTCAAGCTTTTTAAGTACATAAAGGTTGCTACCAAACGCACAAATGGGCTCTAGGTGGTATATTTCAAAGCATACCAGTGTCAAGCAGATCCGATGTTTTCCTGCAACAGGCCCGAAACTCCTTGTTCAGGAGCTCTACTGAACACCAGGCTCTGCCTGCACATTCCTATCATTCTAAATCTACAACTTGGATTTCAAAAAAACATTTTTATCTTTTTGGTACTTACTACCACTTTTCAACTTTGAAAATTCCTCCCTTCCTAGGCAGCTCCATCCCGCCTGTTCTCATCCTGCTTCTCTTTCCAGTAGCTGTTGTTCTCAACCTGTTGTGCAGAATCAGACAGCAGGGCACAAAACTCACCACAAGACACATGGACTTTTAAGGTTCTGCCTGTAGAAGGTTATGACTCAAATTTGCGTACAGACTGAAATTTAATGGACTAAAACTTGAATTTTCTTTTTCCTGTCTTACCTCATTCTCTTTGCATGTGTACTGTATCTTGAGAGTATCCATGGCTCCAATCATCGTTTGCATAGCAGTAAATATATTTTGATGAATCAGTTTTGTGAAGCCCTTCCTGTCTTCTTCCATGTAACCTGATCCATGAATAATCCTCATTTGTTCAATGAACGTACTCTTGCGACTTTCTCCTGTGCCTGGAAGAGGGAGAAAGAGGAGGGAGACAGAAGTATTGCATTTGCAAATCCTAGCAGTTGAGACTATTCGTAAATACAGAATTTGTAAATACACAGAAGTATGTGCACCCCATCTGAGCATGCATAAGAATCACCATCAACTGTAGACCATTTTTAAATTTTCCATTCTCTATAATCTACACAGTTTTAGTCACAATATTTGCACTGGTGGGTTTGGGAGAGTTTACTTGGTAAAAGTATCCTAGAACACATCCTACAGTGTTTAACCTAAGCATCCTGTATGTAGGAGTCAGATTACAAAACAAGCAGGGTATGTGAGTACAAAAGAAAGAAATTTGGTTCATGTAAGGATAAAATTCCTTAACACTGAAAAGTTGGTACAAAGTTTATGAACCATTTACACCTTAACAATAAAGCCTGCAATAATACTGACTTGGGGAAGAATTTTATTATTAGGACATATTACCCAGTTTCACATTTCCAACAATTCTTACATGAATACTGGTTGAAAAAATGCTAATCAAAATTACAAAAAATACTTTCATTACTGTCAATACTCTAGGAATTACTGATCCTATTTGAAAAAAGCCCAATAACTAACAAATGGATATTATAAAGTTATATACGAACTTATAACAGTCATGTAATATTTTGCAGGTACCTATGCTTAAAGCCCATTTACAGAATGTTATCAATGCAGAGGAGTGACATGAAGATGATCAGAGGGCTGGAGCACCTCTCCCGTGAAGACAGGCTGAAACAGTTGGCCTTGTTCAGCCTGGAAAAGCGAAGTCTTTGGGTAGACAATAAGCAGCCTCCCAGAACCTAGAACTGTCCTACAAGAAATCTGGAGAGAGATTTTTTGCAAGGGCTTGTAGTGACAAGATAAAGGGGAATGGCTTTAAACTGAAAGAGGGGAGATTTAGATTAGATACTAGGAAAAAATTCTTTACTGTGAGGGTGGTGAGACACTGGAACAGGTTGTCCAGATCCCCATCCCTGGCAGTGTTCAAGGCTAGGCTGGATGGGTTTTGAGAAACCTAGTCTAGTGGAAGGTGGCCCAGCCTGTGGCAGGGGGGTTGGAACTGGATGATCTTTAAGGTCCCTTCCATTCCCCAAACCATTTTAAGATTCTATGGTTTCCTAACATTTTTCAGGAGAGAAGCCTTGTTCCTCTGTTCTCTCCTATTAGCCTTACAGCAGAAAATCATCTGCACTGACTTATCAAGGCTCTATTCAGGCAGTGTCACATCTCCAAACAAGTTTGTAAGTAGTAGCCAAAAGAGGAGTAAGCGGGCCTAGAATATATGACACTTCCTCCACAGTATGCTCCCTGGATCTTTAAAGTTAGGACTTAGCTTGAAATTCATTAGCTGAATCCTGTTTGATAGCCCTACTGTGCCTCTTAAGTACTCGGCAAGGTCTCTCCTTAAAACCATAGTGTAGACCATCGTGAGGCAGGCTGTCCCCATGTAGCCCATGGAGATACATGGTGGAGCAGATATCCACCTATACCCCATGGAGGACCCCACACAAGAGGAGATGTATATCTGTTTCTTCTAGAAGGAAGCTTCAGACCATGGAGAGCCTGTGCTCAAACAACCTCCTGGCAGCTGTGGCTCTCAGGGAAACCACACTTGAAGCAGCTGTTCCTGAGGGACTTTACACTGTGGAAGGGACCCATGCTGGAGCAGTTTTTGAAGAACTCGGAAAGAAAGGACTGATGTTGAAGAAGGCTGTGAATGACTATCTTGTGAGAGCACCCCAGGCTGGATGACTAGGGGAAGAGTGTGAGACGGGAGGAGCAGCAGAGACAAAGTGTTAGATCTGACCACAACCCCTGTTCCCCATGCCCCTGTGCTGTGCAGGGGCAGGAGGCAGAAATGTTGGGACTGAAATTTAGCCTGGGAAGAAGGGAGGGGTAGCAGGAAGGTTATTTAAAGATTTGTTCTTATTTCTCACTGTCCTTCTCTTATTAATTGACAATAAATTAATTTCAATAAGCTGAATCCATTTTGCCTGTGATGATAATGTGTAAGTGATCTCCCTTTCCTTATCTTGACCCATTATTTTTTTCATCATATATTCTTGTTCTGTTGAGAAGGGGGAGTGATACAGCAATTTGGTGGGTACCTACAAGTCAGACATGGTCAACCCACTATATACAGTCACCTTCAGCTGTATTTTTTCTAGGATAAAGAGTCCAACAGTTCTCAGGTGGAAGATACTCCTTAGCTTGATCATCCCTTTGACCCTATAGAAACATTCTCAGCTCTCTTTACCTCTGAGATATACCCGAAGTACCAAAAATTCAAATACTGAGGTGCTGCCAAATCCTAGATTTATGAAGGGGCATAATGGTGTTACCTGTACTATAAGTAATTAAAAGACAGAGTGCATGTCATATAGTTGTTCTCCATCTGTATTACTCTGCACTGACCTGCAGTTAACTTTACCTTCCCTTTCACTGCCAACTCTCACAATACACTTCTGCAATTTAGTTTCAGTCATCCTTATAAAACTTCTCCTGTAATTGCTTAGTGCCTTTCCCACCATACCTTTAATTTTCTCTACATTTCCAATTAGTTAGCACCAGTGTGATTCCTTCCTATCCAACAGAGCAAGAGAGAGTCATGGACAGCCTTTTCTTGTTCTTCCCCAAATGAAGGATGGTAATGAGCAAAAAATACCTGTTATAATTTCTTCTTAAAATCTTCACTGTAATTTTCCAGAAGTTCAACAATTAGCTCCATTCTGGCTGAGCTACAGAATTTGCTTCACTTCTCCAATAAGAACCTACTGCTGGAAAGACAGAATCCTCATTAACAAACTTTCAGTCATATCCACTTAGTACCACCAGATGTCAAAAATATATGGGCACAAAGAGGGAAAAAATCCTCTGAACATTACATATTCAGATACAGTAAAGCAGAAAAATACTGTGAGTGCCCATCTCATCACACTGTATCTCAGTACCACAGCAGACCATAGCTCGAATTTAATGAAAGATAATGCAACTGCAGGGCTCCAGCCATTAACAGTAATTGCAACAAAACACAAAGTAACCTAGGAGAGTAATACGTCATGCATTACTTGTGTATCATAGCCATTTTCCTCAAAATCTATCACTGCATCAATTCTTACTCTATAACTCTCTCCTGTTTTGCATCATCCATTGTGGACTTCCTCTCAAAGCTGTAGCTATCTCTTATTCAAGCCTATGTTTTTCAACAGTCCTTCTCTAGGACATAGCTAGCACAGCTGCTCTCCAGGTAACAGCACCAATAGCACTCATCAGAAAAAGAGTGAAGCAACTTTTAAATCAAGCAATAAAAGATATTTAATACTTATACCTGTAAAATAAGATTAATATAGCTGTTATTTCAATAAAATTGCAGTATTTATTTTACTTTTGCATTCTATTAATTTACTTGAGAGAGATGTAACATAGAGATATGCTGGAATACATGTGAAATAAAGTACTGCAGGAATTTCTTTTAGTAAAATGCTAATGCTACATCATAAATTACAGCCCTCAGAAAGGCAATCCTGGGATGTCAGCTTTCATAAGTCAACACAAATACTATTCAAATACAATTCAGTTTAGAAACAAAACCCCACCACCAACTTTTTTCACTGCCAGTGGAACCCTTACAGTTGAGAATAAAAACCTCCGATTAAGCCATGTTGGATTGCTGGCCTGATTTTTTATATAAATCAGAATAAACAGTCCTAGCACATTAAATATTAAGGTAAAGTGTATTTTACTCCTCAGTGGCATTTGTGGTAAGCACTTGCACAGAATACATTTAGTGCATTTATCTTCAGGAAATAATCTGTTGAATCATTACTGACAAAATGTAGACTACATATTTTACTGACTAGGTCAAGAGACAGAATATTCTCAAAAGGTGACAGACAACTATATTTGTTAAGGTCACATATTTATCTTCCTTCTACTCAGTTCAAGCATTCATTTTTTTCCCCTCTGCTTCCAACATATGATTGCCACATAGGTGTTACCTACCCAAATCCTTTTTCTCAATTAAATATTGGATCTTTTGAGAGTTAATTCAAAGAATAAAACATTATGTTTGTTTTGGCCACTGTCTCTCTTGCCCTCAACTGCTCCTCTGCCAATGAGAATTATTTGCTAAGTCTAATATCTCAAATCTTTAGGAAGGAAACTACAAGTTATTAAACAAACAAAATCCAAAACAACAAACAAAGAACCTTGCACTCATTCTCCTACAGACTTTGTGTGTGCACCTTAATTACGTCAATGAGCAGATTCCGAATACAGCCACAATAAAACTAGTAATGTTTTACTACATTATGTAATTGCTAACGACAGAGCAACTCAGTTCTAACCAGTTCTAACTAGCCAATTCTGCTAAGCCTACTACCATTATGGAACATTTGGCAGAGGTGATGAAGCCTACTGTAAAACCTGGATCCACACTTGAACAGCTCAAATGACTGAAGTATGGGTGGCTCTTCATCATTACTAACCCTGTAATGGCAATGATACCTACAGCAAAATAGGTAAGGTACAGGGTTACAAAAGTAATGTTCAATGCCATGTGCCATCTATTGACCAGCATCTAGTATTAAACCTCTCATCCAGTTATGAGGTACCAATGGAAAAGGCCCACTGGCAAAATCACATTTACAGCAATACCTGACTTACCACATATGAAAAACTCAGTGGCCTCAATCCTCTGGTCCCAGGCAGGCACGACAGGCTGACTCTCTGAGAGTCTTTATAGAAAAATGGCCATTTTTATTAAAAAAATAGTTATTCACAGGCAGAAATAATTATAAGAATAAAGATACCAACATTTAGTAATCAAATTGGGAGATCTGCTGCCTGCATTATAAACTGAACTAATATTTTGTATTGCAGTTGTTAGGCTTATTCAACCAAAAGAAGGAAGCATCTTTTTATAACTTTAGGATTAACAGTTTGATATTCAGAAGTAAATGCTGCTAGTGCACAAGTGTCATAGAATCAGAGACTGGTTTGGGTTGGAAGGGACCCTAAAGATCATCTAGTGTCAACCCCTCTGCCATGGGCAGGGACACCTTCCGTAAGACCAGGTTGCTCCAAGCCCCATCTAACCAGATGTGGACATAATAAAAAGGTCTTCTAAGTAAATAAACCTCACTTACAGAAAAATTATAAGGTTGGAGCAACAAATCTTTATTATATTTTTTTTAAACAACAGTGGCACAAAAATTAATGCAGAATGAAATTCTGTTCATTTCAAAGAGGAGATCTGGAGCAGGAGAAAGGAAATTTTTGAGGTTTATTAGGAAGGAAAAACTTTGGGAGTCATCCAGTAATCCTGGAGGACTACTCTGCCCATTTGGTAAACTACTTCCACAGTAGTTACCAAAGGTACCATATTAAATGCTAAAATAAGCTTCACAATGTAATGCTCCTAGTTACATGAAAACAAAGCCACAACCATTTCCACTACTACAACGCAGGGACAAGACTGTGTTTTTAATGACCTGGCAAAAGCCAAAGCAGATTTTATCTTGGCAACACATACACAGTTAGTTCATTTTCCAATAGGACTATAGCTCAAAAATAAAGTGTTTTCACTTCTTTTGTTCATTTACTATTGAGCATTCCTGATATTTGGGCTAGGCAATATTTTGAAGCATTATCTATTACTTTTTACTAACCAGCAATACAACCCCCCTCCATAAATGTATAAACAAATCTGGGAGAAGGGAAGAGGGTGAGGTCAAGGAACAGATGCACAGGGACAGGGAAATAACAAAAAAAAAACCACCCCCCAAACCCAGCAGCTATTTCAGAAGCTCCATTCGTATTCTGTGGGATTCAGAATTATATTCCACATCTGTTACCAGGAACACAGCCCTCATTCATTCTAAAATCCCACATGTTACAACCACATTCTGGTGACTTTTCCCTTGCTGATGACAGGGAACATGATTAAGAGTAAAAGAGGTTTGCAGTTTCTGAAGTTAAATTAAGAGAGGGAGAGCCTCCAAACGTATTTAATAATCACTACAAAAGCTCAGCTAAAAAAAAAAAAACAACACAACAAAACCCCACACAAAACCCACTTTTTTTTTTTTTAATGATTTATAAATCCATATGTACTAATGCTACACATATAGATGAATGTCTGCTTCTGCTCTGGCACCACATTTGACACCTAAATAACTCACTATTTTGATGTTATTTCTGCTACTAAAAATAAAAGTGGACTATATGACTATAAATAAGCTATTCAATTACAGGACTCTTACAAAAGAAAAAAAAAAAACCCAAATCTTAAATACATATATTTTTAGCAAAGAACAATTATATAAAGTGAAAGTTCCATAGCTTATTCTGGTCTTGTGTGCTATAAAAGTGCGGTATGAAGTTACTCTTTCTTCCACTATTTCAAGTCACTCCGAAAACCTCCAAAGAAAGCACCAGAACAAAATCAGCACTGGAATCAAAACTCACACTCTCCAGTCTAATTCTCCAAGGCTTTGCATGTGAAATATGGGGCTTTGTGAAATAGTTCATGCACTTAACATGCAAAAGCTACCCCTCAGCCACCGCAAAGTGTCCTTCAATAGTCTGCTACTATTCAAACTAATGGAAGTACTTTTAAAATAATGTTACAAAAAAAAAAAAAAAAAAAAAAACAGAAAAGGAGATCACAGACAATGCAAGTGCAGATGTATCCTATGGAACTGACAGTAGCACCTGGACACAGTTTAAATGGGAAACCAAGGAACTTCTCAGGAGCAACAACCCTCAACAATTCTGTGATTATTCCTTTCTTGTGGGAAACCCTCCCTGTGGGGAGCCCAGCACTGGTCCCAGCACTGCTGGTGTGGCCTCACCAATGCTGAGGGCAGGGGAAGGATCACCTCTCTCAGCCTGCTGGCCACACTCCTCCTCATGCAGCCCAAGATGCCATTTGCCTTTGTTGCTGTATTGGCACACTGCTGGTTCTGTTCAGCTTGGTGTCCACCAGGACCCCCACCCAGCCTTTTACTGCAAAGCTGCCTTACAGCCAGCCAGCCAGCCAACAGCAACCACTGCCTGCAGCTGTTCCTCCCCAGGTGCAGAACTTTGCACCTCCCTTCGTTTCATTGCATGAGGTTCCCGTCATCCCATTTCTCCAGCATCCTGAGGTCTTGAGGGTCTGGATGGCAGCACAACTCTCTGGTTTATCAGCCATTCCTCCCAGTTCGATGCCATCAGCAAAACTGAAGGTAAGGTACATTCAGCTGCATCAGCCAGATGGATCAGTCAGGACTGGGCCCAGTACTAATCCCTGGGATATGCTGCCAATTACTGGCCTCCAACTAGACTTTGTGCCACTGATCACCATACTCCGGGCCTCGCCATTCAGTCAGTTTTCAATCCACCTCACTGCCTGCTCATCCAGTCCATGTTTCATCAACTTCTTTCTGAGGATCTTATGGCAGACAGTGTCAAAAACCTTACAGAGTGTAGGTAGACAACATCCACTGCTTGCCCTTCATCTACCAAGCCAGTCATTTCATTGTAGAGGGTTATCACGTTGTTCAAGCATGACTTTACCTTGGTTGATTTTCTTGTCATTAATGTGCAAATGTTTTCCAGGATTAGGTGCTCCCTCACCTCCCCAGGGATTGAGGGTGGCTGACCATCTTGTAGGTGTCTTGGTCCTTGCTCTTGAAGATGGGGGTCACATCTTCCAGTCCTCAGGCACTTCTGCCAGCCACCAGGACTGATCAAAGATTATTGAGAGTGGCCTCACAAAGACTACCAAGCATGGCTAGCTCCGTCAGTACTTGGGACTGCCCCACCAGGGACCATGAACTTATGTGTGCGCAGTTTGCTTAATTATTCTACAACCTGATACTCTTGCCCCTAGGATGTCTTCCTTGCTTCACACTCTCTGTCTTGTCTCTGGGCCCATAGATTTCTGACTTTTCTGATGTCTTTACTAGTAAAGACTGAGGCAACTAAAGCGTTCAGTACCTCAACCATTTCCATGTCCTGTTTCACCAGGACATGGAAGGAACCCTTTTTCTCATGCACCAATGTTACTCAGTACTAAATCATTTAAGTCACTTGAATGAATTCTCTGAAAAATACCATCATAGAATCACAGAATAGCTAGGGTTGGAAAGGATCTTAAAATCATCTAGTTCCAACAGCCCTGCCATGGGAAGGGACATCTCACTCTAAACCATGTCACCCAAGGCTCTGTCCAACCCGGCCTTGAACACTGCCAGGGATGGAGCATTCACAACTTCCCTGGGCAACCCATTCCAGTGCCTCACCACCCTCACAGTAAAGAATTTCTTCCTTATATCCAATCTAAACTTTCCCGGTTTAAGTTTGAACCCAATACCCCTTGTCCTATCACTACAGTCCCTAATGAAGAGACCCTCCCCAGCATCCCTATAGGCCCCCTTTCAGATACTGGAAGGCTGCTATGAGGTCTCCATGCAGCCTTCTCTTCTCCAGGCTGAACAGCCCCAACTTTCTCAGCCTGTCTTCATATGGGAGGTGCTCCAGTCCCCTGATCATCCTCGTGGCCCTCTTCTGGACTTGTTCCAACACTTCCATGTCCTTTTTATGTTGAGGACACCAGAACTGCACACAATACTCCAGGTGAGGCCTCACGAGAGCAGAGTGGGGGCAGGATCACCTCCTTTGACCTGCTGGTCACGCTCCTTTTGATGCAGCCCAGGATACAGTTGGCTTTCTGGGCTGCAGGCGCACACTGCTGGCTCATGTTCATTTTCTCATTGACCAGCACCCCCAAGTCCTTCTCCGCAGGGCTGCTCTGAATCTCTTCTCTGCCCAGCCTGTAGCTGTGCCTGGGATTGCTCCAACCCAGGTGTAGGACCTTGCACTTGGCATGGTTAAACTTCATAAGGTTGGCGTCAGCCCACCTCACAAGCGTGTCAAGGTCCCTCTGGATGGCATTCCTTCCCTCCAGCATATCAACCGAACCACACAGCTTGGTGTCATCGGCAAACTTGCTGAGGGTGCACTCAATCCCAGTGTCCATGTCAGCAACAAAGATGTTGAACAAGACCGGTCCCAACACCGATCCCTGAGGGACAGCACTCGTTACTGGTCTCCAGCTGGACACTGAGCCATTGACCACAACTCCTTGCGTGTGACCATCCAGCCAGTTCTTAATCCACCATCATACGAAAGTTGTGTGCATAACTTACTTTAGTCCTTACAGATTTCTATAGGAATGAAGATTCCTAAACTGCAGAGCTCCTTTCCCTTAAGTAAGACAGAATCATCTGTCTCTTTCCTTACTGAACTTTAGAACTCCATTAAGATACGAATTCACTATTATAAAACTGCTGTAGCTGTAGCTAGGTCTCAAGTTTTAAACTTATGACAGAATTCAGGAATTACAGTAGCAGATGACAGGACAAATATTGCTTTGTTTATCAGAGATCATGAGACGTTATTCCTTTAAAGAAATCACAACAGTCTCATATTACTCATAATTAACTGACACTGAATATTCCCCAAATCATGTACTTTTACTACAGAACAGAGGCCACCCACTTCAAACTCAGGTTGGCTACTTAAGGCTGTCTCACTAGATGTACAAGCTATACCCAGTAGTCCACATTATAACCTAGATTTTGGTATATTCATTTATAAAATAGAATGATGAGGCAAATTTATGCTGTATTTGGACAGAAAATACACCACAGCTGAGGGAAAATTTGCCTACAGATTAACTGTCAGTAATCCTCCTTACTTATTGTGAGACAGCTAAGAAAGGCAATAACTGGTCTATCCTTCTTGAGTCTTCTGCATTGCAGTGTCCTGTTTCAGACTAACACCTTACTTTAAAATCCTGCTTAGTTTGAGTCTGTTTTCCAGATTAATCCATAAAACAGTGAAGACTGCACTTCATGAGCAGCAAAATGTCATTACTAGGCAGCAGCAACAAGACACTGAAGCCTAGCTCAGTGTTACAAAATGGGATATAATCTATATATATGCGCACATTGATTCAAAGCTCTTCCATCAGGAGCCACTGGAGTTGTTTCAGATGACATTCATTTGCTCCAACAACTGATTTTAAACTGACTACAGCATACACACAAACTGAAGACAGACTTTCTGTAAAGCTTCCTCAATTCTTACTGCCAAGTGCTTTTACTGCTGTGGCTACAACTCCTGAGCACCTTGAGGCGACTGGCTTCAGCAAAGGCCACCTTACAACATTAATGTGCCAAGCATGGGACATGATCATTTACAAATAGCACATGCCTGGGGGGGTGGGGAGGGAACAAAACAAAAAACAAAACAAAACAAACAAAACAAAAAACAAAACTCAAAAGTTGTATTTGAGAGTCTTGGGTCATTCGAAAAAGATAGCAAATTACCTCCCTATAAATGTACGCACTCTATGATCAAATCTAGAACTGCATTAAAACTCCCAGTGAACGCATTACTGGAAGCCCATACACACAATAATTTCAAACTGTGATGGCTCACAAAACATACTTAGGGATGAGATGTTTTTTCATAACAAACTCCAAGATGTGTGTCCCTTCACAGCAACCTTGCTCCGTAAAAGGCCATATCCTGCTTTTGACATAGATAGGTGGATCCTATTCACTTCAAAGTGAATTTAGTCTGTCTAGTGATGGACAGGATACAGACTAACATGTTTGTAAATATTTTAATGAAGTGGTAGTCTGAAATCTCATCTTTGACTGAGAGACACTGTGATAAACAGGGCCAATATGAAAGTTTATTGTTTGCACAGCCCTCATACCAGACTATTACTGCAGATACTGGCAAATAAATGACAGGGAATTTCCACCGCAAACATGGTATAACTGATGTGACTAGAGTGTCATAAAAAGTTGCAGAATGGGGCAAGCAATCATTAAAAAATGTAATACACATTTGCTATATTGGGGTTTTTTTTTAATAATATGAATATGAAGGTTCATTTATATCATATAAAATGCTGATACTACAGTTAATTATCACATCATCACCAAATTCAAAGGTGACAGAATAGCAAAACTCCATGAAATTCTTCTGGTTCTGAAGCTCATGTGGCAGAAATCTGAAAATAAGCGTGATACAAGAATACAGAGCAATTTTTTTCAGTGTTAAGAAAGAAGCTTTATATTAGCACCACACACTAAATGAAACCAAGCAGCTGAATAAACTACTACCAGCAAGGCTCTATTTTACAATGCTGTTATTTAAGAGAAAGCATGTTCTCTAAATGTAAAGGAAAAAGAGAAGAAAGTACATAGCGTGCAGACTAACTGACAGGATGCTCTCTGTGAAACCACCTTCCTCTCTTTGCAGTCTCTCAGGCCCTCTTTCTCTCCATCCTCCCTCTACCCCTTCCCAGTTTCACCCTTCTCTCTTACGTTCTCTCCTACCCCCTTCTGGTCTCCTCCACAGCCCTCTTCCTTCCTCATTTTAGCTAGTATTTTTTGAAACACAGTCTTCCCAAGAATCCAAGCAGGAAACATCCCTGGCAGTGTTCAAGGCCAGACAGGACAGGACCTTGGGCAACCTGTTCTAGTGCGAGGTGTCCCTGTCCATGGGAGGGGGGCTGGAACTAGATGATCTTAAGGTCCTTTCCAACCCTAACTATTCTATGATTCTATGAAATAAATAAATAGCAAAGACCCAACAGGTATTTCCATACTATATTCTTCCCAGTCTTCATCTTTCTTTTTTATTGAGACTGTGTATTTTCTGGATCTCTAGGCTTCCAGCTACATTTCTGTGAAACCATTCAGGCAAATATGTATTGCAAACTACTACTAATACCAAGAAATTGAACTGTAATGTAAAAAAGACACCAAATAAAGCCACAGCAACTAAAACACACATTGGAAAACAAGGTATACCAAGGCATGTGATGGTCAACTGCTTTACCCTATCTGGATCACAACATATATGAACATCTAAGAGGACAGACTTGCTATTGCTCTGTCTTCTGATCAGTAGATAATTTTCCTCAATAAATTCTAATGTTGCACTTTGGCCAGCACCATCAAGCAACAGGTGATTGCCAGGGAAAAAACACTAATAATCAATGCCTTAATATATCTTGAAGCAGTCCCTAAAATTCTGTTACAACAGTGTTCTAGAGAATAAACATGAAAGGGAAGCTTCCTTTCTTAGAATTTTCCAAGCAATCACCCTGTAGCTCTTTATAGTGTACTGCACTTTTTAATTTATTTTTTTTTTCTACCAAAAAACCAACAAATGATCTGGGCCCCAGTACCCTTACTGTTCATGAAGAACAACGTATTAAGAGTTCTGGTGCACAATTTGAAGACCAGACACCATCTTTCAAAGCTGAGCACTCACTCTTGTGCTGATTCCTCTTCCTTTGATTCCCTCCACCACAGCTGGGATTCTGGGCACTTCTTGCAAAACCCAGATGTTCTCCACAACAAAGGACATTGTAACAACATCTCTGATGTAAGAATGGCATCCATAAGAATGAAGCTGCCAATGTGCTAAGACGCACTGAAATAGGTACACTGTAAAAATGCTTCTAAAATGCGATAAACCTTCACAATAGGATGCTGGTGTTCAGAACTAAATTAGCCTTACCTTCATCCTCTCAACTTAATCCTCCTGCCCTGACTGAGCCAGGAGAATTCTGCTGTGACAGGTGATTCTCAAACCTTCAAAACTTGCTCTACCACCCAGCTTCCCTTCTGTTTAGCACCAGGGATCTCTCTGCTCAAAAGCCTAAAGCATTTCTGCAAAGCAGGTTCAAATATATAGTCCAGAAAAATAAGTGGGCTTTTCTTTTCTCATTTCTGTATGTTTATGCGTCTTCCTCTCTCACAGAGACCAAACAAGAAAGTAGACAAAAAAACCACAACACCCTATACAGCTAAAACCAAGTCTCACCACTTCTGTAAGAGGCAAAAAATATGGTGGGGGTGTGGAAACAGTCTGTTTTGAGCCCCAGAACAGAACTGGAAAAACCTCTTTCACTCTTTTCCGGATGGACTACAGCTGGTTTTAGTCACAGGAAAAACAAAACAAACAGAAAATCCCAAAACACTCTGCCTCAAATGCTGGCAGTGAAACTGTAGTAGAATACTCTCCAATTCAATGCAGAAAAACTAGTCAAACAGTGGAAAAAATGCAGTAACCTAAGGAGATTATCAACCATGACCAGTAGTTTTTAGGTTTTACATATTCCCGATTTTAAGAAATGCAAAACTATATGAATGAAAGAATCTAAATAATAAATTACCAAATAGCTTGATGAAAATTCAAATGAAGATAAAGCTGCCATAGTTTATAATTAAAAGTTTTACACAGGAAGAGTGAGACAAGCACGCAGAATATAGGTAAGCCTGAGCAAACTGCACACAGTGGCAGAGCAACGCTCCTCCACTTTGCATTAGTCTTTTTAATTTCTAAATTACTCATAATGAAAATATTACTGAATAATAAGAATCAAGATAAATAATATCAAGGAACTGATTTGAGGTACACATACTGAAGTTTCCGAGGTTTTCCCTCACCTTCTTTTTTTCCTCCCAAACTCATCCAAGGACTGTTTATTTATGCTTCAAAGCTACTAACAAAAATCATTCTGCTTCTTCTGTGATGAAGATACTAGCTTCTAAATATACTTTTACTAGTATTCCTGGAAAAGGTAAATCTGCTTGTTATTTTTGTCTACAATATTCACAGTAAATTGAATCTTCCTTGAAAAGTCAGCAAAGTCTCTCTTTCGACTTCAGCAAACTGAAGTTTACTCCTTTCAATCACTGTAACATTAACATAGACTATAAGAAATCATGTAACAGTCCCACACAGCTGTGTAGTTTTCTAATCCCAATCCGCCTCCTTCCCAGACACCGTTCTCTTTCTTCCCTTTCTTCAGGGAAGGAGGCTGGATCAGGCAGCCTCCAGTCTGTCTTTCCATTGGTGCCGCATGTTCAGTTTCCCTTAGCTGGCAATGAAGAAGTAGCTATGCACTAGTAAGCAAATCTCTGTTGGCTACAACAGCTTCAGAGATAATCCAGGCTTCACGTTCCATTACACTAAATTAGATTATGTATCCAGCAGAACAAATGCATGTTCAAGGAAGAACAAAAGGTATACTCTAATCTTTTCTTTGAACCAAATTTCCCAGGATTTCTTAATCCTCACAATAAATAATAATCAGATTTCATCATATAAATGCATTCTCTTCATTAAAATTTTAAATATTGCATTTATTTTTAAAGTCCTAATGGAAAATCTGCTGCTGCTGCAGGATGTCCTGGATGATGCCAGTAACAGTTTGTATTCTTGGTGTTGTGTGTGTAATAGTAAGTACTATACAAGCAGGAAAGAGAATTAAACACAAGAAAAAGCTTGCTTAAAACTGACAAAATCCATCAGACAACAAGAACTCCATGTTACTGTCTGCTACATTATGCTGTTAGTTGTTAGTGGAAGAAATGGCTCCAGTGCACACACGCTGTGCCAAAACAAAATAGTTAAATAAGGGCCTCATTCCTGTGAGGTTACTTAGAAAGTGTCTGAATCAGATCTACACCTTACCAGATTATATAGCATAGCAAGTGAAAGAATAGGTGAATTAATTTAGGTTGGTGAAAATCCTCTTTCCTGGGTTTACTGTTTTCAGTAAAGTGATTTAAAAAAAAAAAGGGGGGGGGGGGGGAAAGGTCTCTAAGGAACATGATTCTCCAACCTCTGTCTCTAGGTCCAAAATCTCTCCTATGAGACAAAAATGTTTTCCCAGGCTCAGAGGACCACACCACTGAATCTAAGGAACTAGGTTCCAATACAGTACTGAACCAGATCATATCCATAATGGTATCACTTACTGCATGCAGTCAATTTCCAGCTAGTCTTCATTGAATAATGCCATATGGTCCTTCAGTGAGACTCTATGAGCATGTAGGTACCAAAACTGTAGCTTCTACAGTGGCTCTGACATTAGCCAAAGCCATTTACCACTGCAGGTCCTTGACAATAACTGCTTTCTCTAATAGGTCAGAACCACATGCTACTGCATGCCTGTCCAACCATCTGCATCCACTTACGACCTTAATATCCCTCACCATTGCATAGACTGGTTTAGATTTACATCCCAAAGGGTACTACCACAGTGACAAATCCCTAAATTAAAGTGATCACTGAATTACATAACACTTGCACACATCTAATTAACATATATCATCCTTCCGTCAGGCTTAAGTGTCCCTTATACCAGTCTCCTCAGCTGCTAATACCAAAGAAATAGTCATTCAATGTGGTTTAGGTTCAAATATCTAAGTTCAGACTCAGACTTCAAACCTACAACCATTGCCAAACCTCAAAGAAGCCAGGATCTTGCACAGTGTAACTAAAAAACAGATTAAGAGTTTAATGCTAAGGAACTAAGCAGGAGCCAATCAGCTACTGGTACTGAATCCTTCGTAACTGTAACAGCTGAAAGACCTCAAAGACACTTGTATTATTATGTGAACACTAAAATTAATACTGAGATAGATGGCACAGTGCAAACTTACAACCTAGCCAAGAAATACAGGTATTTTATAAAAGAGAACTGTTTTTCAGGACCCTCGGGAAGATTCTCAACAGATTGAAAGTATACAAACTAACCATTACAAATTTCTTATAGGACTTCAAAAGATGTCTGTGTCCAGTAACATGCAAATACAATAATTTGGAATACAGTAATACACACCCATGTAAACTGGCAAAAGCTAAACAGTATTTTGGGTCATGAGCTCAATGAAAACCATGATAACCTGAAAACAAAATCGCCATTACTGACATATTGACATTTGAACTCAAAAGGGCAAATCAAGAGAAGACTCACACTTCTCCCCCCACAAAAAAGTAAAATAACTTGTAACAAAAATCATTTATACTGTGGCCCCCAGGGAATATAAACATGTATCAACATGTTTATTATTGCTTTCCTGTGGCTGTTACAATAAACTGAGCACAGCCGGATGAATCTTACCAAATAGACAAAAAGGAGAATAAGTAAGTGCTCCCGAAATGCAAAGTTTTAACCCCCCTAAGTAAATGACTGTAACTCAGACCCAGAGGTTACAGTTTGCAGTGAAGAAAAATATAGCCTCAAAGACCCATAGAGGCCCTTGTGGTCACATATAACAAGTCCATACGTAAACTTTTCAATGTAAATTACAGATAACACTTAAGAAACTACTACAAAACAATACTCCAGAGCCAGAAGTAACAGACAAATAGACAAACAACAATATAAGAGACAAGATATACTTGGTAAAAATTACTTCTGTAGTCATTTGCCAGGGACATAGAAAAGGTATCATAGGGAGCCCATCAAAAAAACAGCAGTCACAGGTAGTCAAGAAAAAAACCCTGGATTTCGAGAAGACTGAGGTACCTAATGACTTCTTTGAATCAGTTTTCACTGGCAAATGCTCTGACCCCACCACCCAAGTCTTGGAAGGCAGAAACAGGGACGATGAGAATTAAGACCTTGGGCCCACTGTAGGAGAGGATCTGGTTCGAGACCATCTTAACAACCTGAACGTGCACAAGTCCTTGGGAGCTGATGAAATCCATCCACGGGTAATGAAGGAGCTGACAAATGAAGTTGCTAAGCCACTGGCCATCATATTTGAAAAATCATGGCAGTCAGGTGAAGATCCTGAAGACTGGAAAAAGGGAAATATAATCCCCATTTTCAAGAAGGGGAAAATGGATGACCTGGGGAAATACAGAGCAGTCAGTCTCACCTCTGTGCCTGGCAAACCTTGGAGTGGATTCTCCTGGAAGGCATGCTAAACATGAAAACAACATGAAAAACAACAAGGTGCTTGGTGACAGCCAGCATGGCTTCACTAGGGGAAATCCTGCCTGACCAATTTGGTGGCCTTCTATGATGGGGCTACGGAACTGATGGACAGGGATAGAGCAGTTAATGTCATCTGCCTAGACTTGTGCAAAGCATTCAACACTGTCCCACACAACATTCTTGTCTCTAAACTGGGGAGACATCAATTTGATAGGTGGAACACTCGGTGGATAAAGAACTGTCTAGATGGGTGCATGCAAAGAGTTGTGGTCAATGGCTCAATGTCCAGCTGGAGACCAGTAACAAGAGGTGTCCCTCAGGGATCGGTGTTGGGACCGGTCTTGTTCAACATCTTTGTCGCTGACATGGATTGAGTGCAGCCTCAGCAAGTTTGCCAATGACACCAAGCTGTGTGGTTCAGCTGAAACACTGGAGGGAAGGAATGACATCCAGAGGGACCTTGACACGCTTGTGAGGTGGGCTGATGCCAACCTCATGAAGTTTAACCATGACAAGTGCAAGGTCCTACACCTGGGTCGGAGCAATCCCAGGCACAGCTACAGGCTGGGCAGAGAAGAGATTCAGAGCAGCCCTGCGGAGAAGGACTTGGGGGTGCTGGTCAATGAGAAAATGAACATGAGCCAGCAGTGTGCGCCTGCAGCCCAGAAAGCCAACTGTATCCTGGGCTGCATCAAAAGGAGCGTGACCAGCAGGTCCAAGGAGGTGATCCTGCCCCTCTGCTCTTGTGAGGCCTCACCTGGAGTATTGTGTGCAGTTCTGGTGTCCTCAACATAAAAAGGACATGGAAGTGTTGGAACAAGTCCAGAAGAGGGCCATGAGGATGATCAGGGGACTGGAGCACCTCCTGTATGAAGCCAGGCTGAGAAAGTTGGGGCTGTTCAGCCTGGAGAAGAGAAGGCTGCATGGAGACCTCATAGCAGCCTTCCAGTATCTGAAAGGGGGCCTATAGGGATGCTGGGGAGGGTCTCTTCATTAGGGACTGTAGTGATAGGACAAGGCGTAATGGATTTAAACTTAAACAGGGCAAATTTAAATTGGATATAAGGAAGAAGTTCTTTACTGTGAGGGTGGTGAGGCACTGGAATAGGTTGCCCAGGGAAGTTGTGAATGCTCCATCCCTGGCGGTGTTCAAGGCCAGGTTGCATGAAGCCTTGGGTGACATGGTTTAGGGTGAGGGTGTCCCTACCCATGGCAGGGGGTTGGTACTAGATGATTTTAAGGTCCTTTCCAACTCTAACTATTCTATGATTCTATAAAAATTGTTCTTATAAATATCATTCCGATACTGAAGTCTAAGGCAGGGGTTTTCTGTGGATTCTAAGTAAGATGTGTTAGAATTACTTAATCTAATCAAAGAAGCTCTCACAGTGGTTTCTGAGGATTTCTCAGTAATCTTTCTGACCTTAAGAACAATTCTTGAATTAAATATTTGTAATACATAAGCATTAAAAGGTATTTCCACACCTCTCCCTCGACTGCACATGTGAACACAGGTTCCAATGAGTTTTACAAAGCAAAAACTGATAAAATATCCACTTTATTAAAGCATATAGCCACACCATTACTCCTAGTAATGGTGAATTACTAAGTAAAACAGATAATAGTTAGGGATTGCACTCTAATTCCAAAGCATACTCAGCACAGTGAAGCCATTCAACTGCTTTAACACATGCTACATACGCACTTTGGCAAATCATGCAATTTGGATAAAATTTATTTACTGATCTCGGCTGAGAACGGCCCTAATGAAAACTGTCAAACGATCAAAACTACAGCCTGATTACAGCAAATTTAGTAGCCGAAAAATGCTGAGATTCAAAATGCCCAGTAGCTCCTCCAGAAAACAATTAAAAACCAGACTCACACAACAGCGTACTTGGTCATACACACAATATTTTCCTCAGAAGGTGATAAAAGATATAGTGCCCTAATCTGTTCAAAGCAGCCACATATTAGTTCTTTATGCTAGATCGCAATAGGATCAACACATCATCTCCGTATCTTATCTGGTTTCTTAGGTCACGATTCAGAAACATCTGAATTCAGGCTTGAAGAATGCCCCTGAAATACTGTACCACCATTCCCTTGCCGTTATCATCATGCTTCTTTCAATCCAAAAATAGTTTTTGCATTTAATGTGTGTGTCTCTACCTCAGATACAAGCTCTAAAGCGTGAAATACTTCACATACACGATTTGCCATAAAAAGACTGCAAGTACTAAGCAGGTTCCTCTGTTTTGTCTGCATTTCACAGGGTGCCAGCTGTTTCTCCACATAGCCAAATATAAAACACAAGTAACATGCAATCCCCAAAAAGATCCTCTGTTTATCATTCCCAGTGCTTAAACTGAGATTTTCAAACATCCAGGTATTAAAGACAATTAGCTGATCAGAATTGCAGGATTTAAAGTGTGAGGGATTAAGAAATTAAACAATGTTACAGACTGCACTGACAGAAAACAATCATAAAACTAAGACATAATAGTGCAAAATAAAACAATCTCAAACTTACAACTAAAATTTTCTACTCTTACAGAGAAAAGTACACCTCATTAAAAGAAATTCGTGATGCATTAAGTTTAAAAGTACTAAAAAGCATCAAGTGCAATAACAGACTATTTAATGTTACAATTAAAAACAACTTTGTAAGAAACTGGTGCCCTTCAAAACATATCCATTTAAAGATTCATTTTTTTTTAAAAAGCATTCTGAAGTAAAAAAATCTCTCATGTCACCTTAACACCTAAATTTCTCTAGATCTAGACGGCATTATATAGAAGACATATTCCTAAATCCATTAGAACTGCTTTTAACTCACCTATTTTTGAGTTTCAGCATGTAAACAGTTTCAAAACAAGAACGGAAGTTTGAAATCTCTCTGTGTCATGCAGTAACAGGATGGTAGGGCGCTCTAGTCTAAACGAGCTCCTGTCTTTTCCATGGGAAATTATGATCAATTTAATTTCAGGGACAGACTGCCAGTGCTCAAGTCAGCTCATAATTCTAAGCAAGACATTCTCTCCCTTTCTTCTTTCTCTTAACAAAAAGGACATCCTATAAACCTAATTATACGGAAAGAGTAGTTTTCAAGTGAGAATCCTGTATGTGCAGAGATCTGAATGAATCTTACCAAAGATTCCAATTTTTCTCATAACTACAGGCTTGGCCTGATAAAATTGCAGGTTCAATAGAACTAGAGTAAAATGTATTTGAAAGAAATGAATCACAGAATCATAGAATCATTAGAATCTTGAGTTTGATTTAAAATACAGTCACCACTACTATGCAGAAGAGACCATGTTCAGACAGCAAAGCCTACTACCTGCAGTCACAAAAAAAAATTAAAATGCAGCAATTAATTTTCAAGCAAAGACTGTTTTCCTATTTACAGTTCAAAATGCTTCTAGAGAAAGTTAATCATCCCTGTATTATTTTATATGATGAGTCTATTAGCTATGAGTATTAGAAGAAATGTACAAAGTAGTGATTATTCAATCAACTGGAAAAAGATTTGGTTTCAAAAGGACATTTGAGAAAACACAAGCAAATCACAGCTAATGAAGCTCGCCTTTACGTCCTGTTTTTTGTTTAAAAGCTTGTATATTTAATTTACACTGAGTTAAAGAGGAATCAAATTTAATTTTCCTACAACAAAACTTAAAACAAACAAGATACTAAGCACATTATCAAATTTTGTTCCTTTTTCCTCTTTTTTTGGACAGAACCCCGTGACTTCAAACACTAATACTGCTGCACTAAGCACAGCAACTGGAAGTAAGTACATAATTATCCACAGATTGGAAATGAGTACATAATTATCTTTTTATCATTTATCATTTTTTCACACTGCTTTTGATACTTGCTTTAAGTGCGTATGTTTTAAGTGGAAAATGTTCCCTCCCTGTGCTGTCTTCAACTCATGTATCAGTGAAGAATTTGCAAGCAGAAGTGAGGGAAAAATAATTTCAAAGTTTCCTGTGGTGCAGCTGTAACTCTGGGTTAATTATGCAGCAGTGGAAAGTGGAATGTCCAAGAAACTGTAATACCATTCCCTGCTTCTGATTTAAATAACTTGAATTTTACAGATTTTTCATAATAGGCTGCCATATGTTGGCACATTAATTTTTCAACTATATCTTACAGTTCTTCTAGCACTGATATTGCAGTGCTGCTTTTCATAGGAACTGATGGAAGATTCACGGGACATAGTTTTTCAGAAAAATAAAAGCGGAATGCTGTCCCTATTTAAGAAAGAAACAAGAGATCCAGTCAACAGTCAACGTCAAACTATGTATCTGAGTAGTAGAACAGGGCCAGGCAGAAAACCACAGCTAGACATACTGAGAAGTTAGCTCACTCTTTCAAGAAACACTGCAAATGAAGTTAAATCTACAAAATCTTCATCTAAATTTACACAGAATTCTATATACGCAACAGATGTGAGGCAAAGCATAATTACAGAAAGTCATCAAGATACAAGACAGCTCAAAGGCCACTTGATGCACAGTTTAAAACACATAACCAAAACAAATTTTGTAAGCTACTGCTACATTTCAGCACTTAAGTATCATAGAGAATGGAAATTTCAGTGATAAGCGATACTAATACAAACTAATTTTTCACTTTTTCTTTTTTTTTTTTTATTGGTCATCTGCTCAGCAAAGAAATAAAAATCTTCAGGGGTCTTTAAATCACAGGGTAAATGAATTTACTAAGTGAAAATAGGGAAGTACTAGGGTAAAACAGATTAGTAGTTACCTGCTACTTACCAGTAGTTTCTTTCCTGAGACTTTCTATACACTTTATTGTAATCAGATTCTAATTTTAGAATGAAATCTTATTTATTTGAATCAAATTTTAACTTCATTTTAGCATACTTGAAGTAGCAACATGCACAACATTACAGTTATGAGTGAACCCTTCTGAGGAGAAACCCAAAGCATGCTTTGAGTAAGCTTTCTCAGTGCCCAGGCTTCTGAACAACTGAGCTCATTAAGAGTCTTCAGGATGCAGCAGCAAGTTGATCACTTCTTCCAAAACAAGCCCAGAAGTAACTCCTACTGGCACTGAGGTGGAAAATATTCACATACATTTGTAAAGTACTTCAATTAGTGATACTTGGTGCCTGATCCAAAACAATATAAAAATATCTTTCCAGAATTTTCTCCTTCCATGACACTGATCCAAATGCTTACTTTGCAAAGGCAGCTACATGCAACAGCTTTTAAATGAAGTTCAAAGGACCTTTGGGGAAAAAAAAGAGAAAAAGAAAAAAATGCAAAGAAACCCAAAGATCAACATGCAAATACATTGAAACAAACTGAAGCCAGAGAAAAGTAACATAGCCGAGATAAGCTTCCAATATGCTGGACGCCACAACATGCGTTCTGCATGCAAAAAAAAAAAGGTTATGTCCACATCTTCTGGAAAACAAATTCCAGATTAGCTCTGATCCGGTTCTGATGTTTGCAAATGAAGCTGCAGGCTTAGACGACTGCCCAAATTGAAGAGATTAAATTAAACACAGTACATTTACAACATGAGGAAGTGGCAAAATAGATCTCAAGGGCCTTGAAGATACATTTCAAACTAACGGTTCTTGAGGCAAGAATTCGTACACTACTGCTCATAAAAAGTTATCTAACTTGTTTTCCTCAGTGGAAAAACTGTTAGATCTAGAAGTGTTTAGAAAAAGTAAAAAGGAAAACATAACAACTAGAGCTTGTATTTAATATTTTACTGCATAACGTAGAGCTAAACTGTTTCCCAGGACAATATTTTAGTTTGTATGTTTTATTCTTTCCTACAGGAGTGCCCCTTCAGAAGCATTATTTGGTTCAAACTGACTATTGGTTGACCACAAACCAAAAAGGAACAAAATTAATAGTGGCTTTCTATCATTTCACATTCAAGCGGAAGCCAATCACTAATCTGTCATGGTTCAGCACTTACTAGACATAAAATCAACATCTATTACTTGGAGATGTTTTCTGCTTATGTAGCGGGGAAAAAAAGTGACCTGGTGACACATGACAGACTTTGGAGTTTTTTGAGGGGTTTTTGGATTTTTTTAATAGGAAAACTGTATTTAATAGTAGCTATAAATCAATAAAGATAAGTTACAGCAACCCTTAAGAAAGGAAAGTAAAGGAATGGCATACAGCAGTCCTTGCTTCTTTGGGTGCTTTCACTCACACTAAGTTACTGTGGAGGAAAAAAGAGAAAGTAGCCAGCTAGATATATTTATGAATACTACACAGATCATTAAAAACAGTACATCATCATTTCATCTGATCTAGTTAAAACTATATAAGCAAACTGTGATTGTGATATTACAGAGCAATTTATTAATCTATATGAACAGTCAAGCAGGTCATTCACTTGGGAAGGGTCGTAGAAAAGACTATGAATCATACCAAATTAGATAAAATGAATGTATGTTTGCTTTGTATTTTGTTTGCTTTGTGAAAGCAAAACAATATATTGCTTAGTTCACCCAGCCACAGCTCCTCAGAGAGAAACTCAGACAAGAGTCAGGCTTTGGTTTTCAATTGCAGTTCCTCAGAATTTCAGAAATCAAAGCTTGCGATGCATAAGCTCCCAAGTTCATTTATATGAGCTCAGTGGGCAGTACTTCATACATGGTGTTCCTGCATAATGAGGGAGCTTTGGAATTCTGAGTACTTATTTTAAGCTAGTCCTTGTATTTCTGTTTCGAAGTGGATACTACTCAATGTACTTCTTTCCACTAGTATTAGGCAAAAAACATAACTTATACAAAGAAAAACAAAGCAAATAAGGTGGAACAAAGTATCCAAAGGCAGTCCTAACAAAAATCACTCAGCAAGTAACAGAAGATTAATAACATAAAAATAATTCATTTCTTCATTCTTTCTCTTTTGGAAGAGTAAAGATGACTACATTATACTACCCACTAATCTCCCTTTTAAGTAAAACAATCACTTCAGATAATTCTAATTCTGCCTTGCCTACTATGCTATTGTTTCCCCAGGTTGGGCGCCGATTCTATGATCTTCATCAGGGACTGTAATGATAGGACAAGAAGTGATGGGTTTAAACATAAACAGGGGAAGTTCAGGTTGGATATAAGGAAGAATATATGTCTGACAAAGGCAGGCAGAGAGCTTGGAGGAAGGCACAATAAGCACTCCTCTAGCACACACATCCCAAAAAGACAAACCAAGAGCCACAGTTGCCTGTTAACAGTTAGGAGCTGAAACACAGCAGCATTTTTTATCTGATCTGTATTTGCAGTGAGTTATGGAGCTGCACAGGCTAAGATGTCTTCACTGTGCCCTCCAAGACTTAGACGGGTTCAGGTACAGTCACACTAATTAACTCAGCTCTGTCTGAGCCCTTAAGGTTCTCACCAGCCTTTCATTCACCACAGACAGATCTGCTTACTGACAGTATGAAAATGATGCTTAAAACCCACATTCAAAAAAAATCAAAGAGTGTTTCTGGCAATTACAAGACCTACAGCAGAAAACTGACAAACCATGCAAAGCCATTAGTGTACCGAGAAAAAAAAATCCTGTTCACTCTAGATGCTCAGTCTTGGCTCTTTGAGCTTACTATTAAACCAAAAAATGCTTATTTGGGATTAAATAATACAGTCTTCTATTTTAGATTAACTGCGACAAATCTACTACAATAGGAATAGGTTGTCCAGGGAGGTTGTGAATGCTTCATCCCTGGCAGTGTTCAAGGCTAGGTTGGACGAGGCCTTGGGTAATATGGTTTAGAGCGAGGTGTCCCTGCCCATGGCAGGGGGGTTGGAACTTGATGATCTTAAGGTCCTTTCCAACCCTAACTATTCTGATTCTATGATTCTACGAAGGACGTCAGTTAAGATGGATTCTACCATCACTAGACTTACATGGATATATTTCCTTTCTCTGTATCTTTCTGACTTATGCAAATGCGTTATCAGTTTCATCACAGACAGGTTTCTTACTCAAAAATAATAAACTGTGTTTTAGAACAACCATGAATGTCAGCCTGTCCAGTGCCTTCAAAAGATTAAACTGAGCTGACACATCTAAAACTCTCCCATTCTCAGAAAGATTGTGTTTCCTGGAGAAATGTAATCACTTCTTTCAAGGAAACAACAGGTTGAAAGAGATGTCTTGCTACTGCAATGAATGCCAGAGAACACTTCATCTACTTGTATGCAAATTCCTGGTTTAACACAGTGCTTCTGTCCCCAAGTGAAAACGTAAAACTGGACTGCTTCATACCAAATTACGGTTGAGTATGTTTAGAAACTCATTCTTTTTTTGGCACAATTAGGAAGACAGTTCTTACAGAAGGACGCCCATCACGTATTTCAGACCATGGTCCAATTCTCAGAATCAGATAAGTCTTCATGGGACTTCCTCCTGCAGTGAGAAGCCAATCAAAATACACATGCTTGTGCGTATTCCCTCTGTAAACACAGGACACTTCTCTGAGAAATGCAAAAAAGCAGTGCTGATCAATTCCTTTGCTATTTTAGGACCTCCAAAGCATGTGAGAGCATCTCACGGCTCAGTCCCGTAGCTTCATGATTTCTTCTGTTAACCTTATGCTTTAAATGGGAAAATTGATAAGTGACTACAGCATCCCATGCGTAACAGCAAACCTTTCAGTAAAGCCTGAACCTGTTTTTTGCTCTGTTTTCTTGACAAAACATGGCCTAAAACTGAAGGGGGGAAAAAAAAAAGGTTCATAGACAACCCATATGAATTCTTCCAGGTGATTAATATTAAATAAAGGGCTACAACAGCAAGTCTATCAAATATGCATCCTTATTACACTCAAATCTGTCATGGTCTTGTCTGATTGGAGATCTTCCTACTTCCCATCAGGAGTCAATGTACTGACAGCCTACCATTTTTATGTAAATTCTTAAAACTGCTGCCTCTCAAGGGCTGTTTATCCATGTGCTCTCCTCACCATAACCACAGATTTCTATGCAGGTAATAGGCAAAGATGGTAGCAACGGGATACAAGGCACTGAAAGCAAGTCAGTATTAGTGGGTTTCATTTTCTTTTTTCCTTTTTTTTTTTTATTGGGTTTCCTGTTCAAATCACTTTTTAATTAACACTGAGAGCAGTCAGTTCAGACTTAGTTCATGATAAACAGTTTTGTTCAGTGTTCATAAAAACTTTAGTGTGTGCAGCCTGGCCAGTTATTTGGTGAGTTCCACTATGCAGGCCGCTACATCTTGACCTGACTGAAGCAGAGATTAAAGTAGAGTAAGCAAGGGAGTGTAAGCACTAGGACAGGGCACCACTGGAGACACAAGACTTCTCCTCTGGCACTGGTTACAGCAAGAGATGCTGCTCCCACACTGCGAGCTTTGATGCCTGGGACCTTCTGCATCGAGCTGTTTTTCTGTTTGTCAGAGAAAAATAAAACTCTCCCTAGACTGAAGCTACTTCACCTTAGTTTACGATTTTGTATTTGATAGGTCTAAGTGTCTTGTTTTCTTTCAGACACTCCTGGGGGCTTCTTTTCCCCCGCCTGTATCTCAGCAGCAAGAGCTCTAACGGAGGCGTGTTTGCGTCTGCATGGAGCAGCAACAACCCGAGAGGCTGAAAGCCGCCAGCTTCATCTGCGGTGGAGCTCTCACCAACGCATCCGCCAAGCTGAACTACGACCAGCGGAACAGCACTCAGGGAGAAAGTCAAGTGGCTGACGCAGGCAGCGGTGCCTCGGGAGCGATGCTCCCAGCAGTGCCGCTAGCAGGCTGGTGCTGCCTCCCGCTGCACCTCACCGCGAGGCAGGCGAGGCGCGCAAACACCGTTACCGAGCTTGCAGCTCTATTTCCCTTGTTACTTCTTACCACAGGATTCCCGTACACAACACCGCGGGGTCCGCACAGCGCCCGCTGGTCTGGGTTGGGTTAGGTTAGGTTAGGTTTGGTTTGTCTCTAAGAAGAACCATCTGTGTACCAACCCTGCGCGCACCGGGCAGCGGCACCCGCCGCTCCCGCCCCAGCCCTGCCGCACGGGGGCAACTTGAAACGAGCCCTGCCTGCACCAGCACAGACCCCCGCACTAGCAGAACCCCAACAGGAACAGGTCTTCACGCCTGGGGCAGGCAGGACCCGGCGGGCCGTGCCGGGCCGGGCCGATGCGGGTGACGGCAGTCCGCACTCACCCAGCAGCAGCAGCTTCAGCTCCCGGCGGACGTACCGCTTGTCTCGGCGCAGCTGCCGCGCGGTTTCAGCACTGATGCTCTGCGACTCCCTCTCCTCCGCAGAGAAGCAGCAGCCGACCATGGCCCCCCGACTCCGCCACCCCAGGGGAGCAGAGGGAAGCCGCTCCGGCCCGGCCCCGCCTCACCCGGAGAGGGGCTGCCACCTCCCCTCCTGGTGCCCGAGGGGCCACGGGTTGGGACGGGCACGTGGTTAATGTTTGCGGGCGCGGCCGGGCCCCTGCTCTGGCTGGGCGGGAACGATCCTCCTCCCGCCGCGCACGGAGCTGGGGTTGGAGGGACCCCGGGCAGGCGGGCCACGGGCAGGGTGAGAGGGAGAGGGGCCCCGGGCAGGCGGCAGCGCGTCGGGGCTAACGGGAGCGGGCTGCGTACAAACAAAACAGAAAACCCTCACAGACACTGAAAAGCCCCCAAAATAGCACCAGCCGCAACCCCGCGCACACCCGTTGGAGTAAGTTAGGAGGACGCAGGGGAGAGGGATGGCCTGAGACGTTAAGTATCGTGAAACGCTGTATCTGGGGCTTGCTTTCTGTTTTCCCACTCGACATCCCAACAAGGATGGAAGCACGAAAAAGGAGGGGACATACCTGCGGGCGGCATCAGCTGGTTTTCATTTTAGAGGGATTTTTGGAATTAGCTATATTTCAGTCATTGCTTACATGGTTGAATCTAGCAACTGCTTTGTGTTTTGTAAGGAACACAGTCATGGAAAGTCGCATCTGAGTCATGCCTGCAGTAGGAAAACTAGTGTCCTTCAGAGCAGCTACAAAGTAAGGCTGTTTCGGGTGCCCTATGGAACTAGAAGAACTTTCAGGTCACTTCCCACCCAGTGGCTTCCGATGTCCTGGAAGCCTACCGTATCTCATGGTTAAGCTAATGGCTGCTTTGCTGCTGCTGCCTGCTGCAAGTATTTCAAGGTCTCTGGTAATACAGGTATATAGCAATTAGCGTTGCTATTATAAAAAGGCATGTTTGCTATTCATTGGTATTAAAAGCACTGACGTACTACAGAACAACTATTACCATCCTCTGAGGACACAACTGAAAGCAAGGTGCTTGACTCAGTAGCTCTGAAGAGCTACACGGGCACTTGTACTAAAATTGCAAATTAGCTCCAGGGTGGTTGAGGTAGGAACTCCTTTCAGGACAGAGATCCTACAGCTGAAAAAAAAAAAAAAAAAAAAAAAAAAAAAGTTTTTTTTTTTTTCAGTTCAGTGCCTTCTTTTCTCTGTGCAGAATCACCTCCACAGCTGTTTCAGGACACATCTGCTAATGTAACCCTACATCGTACTCTGTGTCCCAGAGTTTGAGTCTCATTTACAAGTTTTAAAACTTACAAGTTTTCAAAATGGTATTTATGACTTTCTAACTCTACTGAAGTTCTGCAAAATCAGCACATGGTTTTGAAATCTCTTTTTGAGTTCATTTCAGATGTAGAAAACCTTTTTATTGTGGGTTTGGTTCTTTTTGGGGGGTTGTTTTTTGGGGGGAGGTTTGTGGTTGATTTGTGGTTGGGTGTTGTTTTTTTTTCTGGGGAGGACAATGGAACACTTATTGCGCAGGAGCTGGATGATCAGGTTTATAATGACACTGTGTATGCATTAAGAATGAAACTATTGAAGTTTTTCTTGTCTCAACTTTGCTTTCTCTGTGCCTGTGTTCAAAGTTTCCTTGGAGTTTACTCTGTCATCCTGATACCATTTTTTTCTCTACTGGTTTATTCTCAAGAAAACAAACCTTGTAATGATACTTGAACTTCTGAACGTGCGGAGTTTCAAATGCATTTAATACCAAGCAACCTTTTGACTCAATGTTTATGCTACAGTGATAGCTGAAACCATAAGACAATAGCAAGATAAGCAAATATTGATTTAAACAAACATAAGTGGTTGATTTGTTGATTTCTTCCCCATAAGCAGATGCATGTGAATTTTCTAAAATAAGAGCTTAGTATTTCCAGTTTATGGAAAACAATTGTCTCCACCTTACCAATTAAATCTCAAGAGCAATTATAAAGGAGTTGCTTCATAATTTGAAAGCTAAATATTTTTGCACTTTTTAGTGATAATAACTTTTTAGAATACCATACTGACATGAGAAAGTATGCAGGCAGGCTTCAAAGGAGTCAGGATCCTCTGAGTTTGCTGATCCTGCAGTTTCATACAAATGTGGCTGTTCTGTGAATAATTTTATTAACTGCTCATGCAAGTAAATATTTGCCTTGTCTAATAGTGTTTGATTTCCAGTGCATACAGTTTGAGATATATATCAGAATCAGGGTGTTTTTTTTGTGAATGACAGAAAGGTGTACACAGCAGTACAATTCCCACTACCCTAACAACTTTGAAAATTCACATCATATCTCTGTTCATACATTAGGGTTAGTTCTCCAAGGGAAAAAAATCAAAGTTCAAATTTATTCTTACTGTATATCTCTAATCTTTATTAGCATTACTCAAAAGCAGAAGTAAGCACCAGCAGATGCTTATTTTTTCTCCATGGTTCTGCAGGAGTACATCAGCTCACTTAAGAAGGATCAATAAAAAATGCTTTTTCAATGGAGGAGAGCCCCAATTCCCTCCTCAGTGATTCTGTAACCACAATGACAACAAAAAATCATCATAATGCAGCAGCCAAAGGAAGGGAGAGGAAAAGGGAAGCTACGCAGATTACCATCTCTTATGGGTAGCAGGCTTAGGCTTCTAGATGAGGGCTTTTTGTGTGCATCACACAGTCGCATTCTAAACAATTTCTCAGTGACTGTGGAGTTCCGTACCTGTACGATTTTTTAACAGGCTGAAGAACTCTTTCCGACATATTACACTGAATTTCATCTGTTTCTTCATCTGAGAGCAAGTCAATATAATGTAGGCAATTGTTTGGGCAATTTATTCCTGGAACTAACATTTATGTGGTATGCGTAAGCTTTCTTCCAATCGCCAGTACTATTTCTTCTAGCTTACTTTTTGCTTTCTTGAATAAACCTGCACTGCTTATGGTTTGATTATCCAGTAGCTGAGTAATAGAATTGTGCAGATTACAAGGCTATCAGTATTTTCTGCTAAGGGCTCCTGAGGGCTTTGTTTATCAAAAATGCTGCTACATCTCTGTTAGTGCAGCTGAAAAGGAATAGAACTACTCAAAATACCTTGAAACCACTTTTGTCTGTAGCAGCCTCTAGGTTTTATGAAAAGCTACGCTCTAAGGCTGTGCAGAGCAGTAAGACCTAATGGTATTTAGTTATTAGCTCCCAGCACATTTCCCTTTAACTCTACTGCCTGACTGACATTAACCAGATATGCCTACTCCCGCAGACGCAGGCATATGAGCTCCTAGTGATCTTGAGGAGGCTACCAAAACCAAAGCGGCTTGTAAAAGGCTGGTGTCTGTATGATTTCTCTTGAGAACTGGTTACAATATAAATGTCAGTGGTGAAAATTCTGCCCTCAGCTAAAAAAGGTGTATGGTTTGCTAAGAGCAGGTTTGAGATTTTAAAAAATCTGGAGAGATATAAAAATGCCTATAACTCAAACATCTGATAGTCTGACATGTCTGTATTGCTGAAAAGCAGCTGAAAAGGCTGTGCTTGCATGCAATTGAGAAAAGTTTTAAATCACTCCTTTTTGTTAATTGGGGTAGTTATATTTGACCTCATAGAGGATAATCAGAAGTAATTTTCAGTGACTATCTTGTACACAACATCGTAAATCAGGTACAGGTACTTCCCTCTTTCTTCTGCTTGCATGAAAGACACACAAAATCATACACTGCTCTCTTTTCCTTATCACATTTTCGTTGTTGTTATGCTTCCTTACAAGTGAACGTCATCTTCAAATCAGGAGGGTACCAACTGAAAAAAACCAAGAAGCAGTGCTCTGTAATAACCAGGAAGAGAGTGGATATTGTTTTAGGTAGGGGTAGGAACCTGGAAAGGAGCTGCAGTAGGAGAAACTTTTAGATACTTCATAATGATATATTTTATTATGTGCTTTACATGGAAGTAGTAGCTTAAATCAAAATGGCAGTAAGTGTAACAATAATAAATTCTACAGAAGCAGGGAAGATTATGCTTTAGGAAGAACATGATCAGAACTGTATCAATGTAGGTTCAATGAGGGAAGTAACCTAAGTTTTTCTATTGTTAAAAGTAGTTGTATTTCAATGGCTTACAGTGGCTTTTGGGGTATTGCTGATATGGAGAGAGAACTTCAAGTCAGAAGACTTGGTATTTCAGTTTTACTCCTAAACTACATATATGCTTTTCCTTAACTCTTTCTAGCTAAGAATATGTTCTTACCTACTACAGAGCAACAGCAGTGGTAGAAGAGCATTGCAACTTCTGCTGTCATTCACTCAAAAACTATGTAAAAATGAGAAATTGGTGCTTTTTCTGGGCCTTCATAGAGCATGGTTGTTTTAATCTGTGAAAAATGGAAACAGATTTTTATTTGGTAGTGGTTTATGTCTGCTTTTCTTAGGATTAAACAGTTATGTAGGATACAGAGATTCAAAGAGAAACAGACCCCAAATGTTACGCATATTTCAAAATTGGGAGATGAAAATAAACTCAATTTTGCACTAACAGTCATGTGTGACTTTCTCTTTAGGGTGAGTGGTTGAGTTCCTGTTTGTTTTGTTGTTTAACACAGTGATAAAGTTTCCAGCTAACACGTTTATTTTCTTTGCCAAGCTGTGTACTTTGTGCATGTTATTGCTCAGTAACTCACAGTAGCTGCACTCCTTAAAAGGAACAGATCCAGAGAAACTTACTTACTGGCCCAAACAAGTTTGATAGGTTCAATGACCCCAGATACTGGTGCAGTGAAAAATACCCCAGAGTCAACCACCTTCCAAGTTCACATTATTTAATATACTCTTACCCTTCAACAGAAAAGCTTGGACTAAAGGATGCTAATTAAAGTGGCAGCTTGAAAGTGAAGAAGCAATTGGATAAAAATCACAAACTAGTCTAATTCTCAAAAGACAAAACTGGTCCTTGTGTAGGAATACTTTGAGAACAGTAGCAGTGGCAGCTCGGGTTTCTTTCTAACATGTCTGAGACTTACCATAGCCAAGTTTTGCTAATTTAATTGTGTGGTAGGCTAATCTCATCTTTTCAGTGTGATGTTACCCACTTACAACCAAACAACTGCTTACAACCAAAACCCGATGAGAATAAAACGAAACTGCTGGTGTGTCTTATCTCGTGAGAGAAATAAAAAAGACATTAAGCAAATTAAGCAAATGAGGAAGCAAAGGAATTTTCAGATTGTTGTTTACGTAAGAGGAAGGATAAGAGGAAAAACTCCTCTCTTAAACTGTAAAGATTTGACCACATAGTAGAATTTTCCTAACTCCACATATGTGCTGCTGTTAAGATTTGCTAATGTTGTTTTGTAAAGTCTTACGCTGTGTAGGATTAAAGGAGCTAATGCACATTTAACTACAAGACTGCATTCCTATTTTATAAGGAAAGAAATCCCATATTTTTACAATTAAAACTACTAGATAGAATTAATACTAAATAGAATTAATGTTACATAAATGTTTTGTTATCTGTGGAAGATTTAAACTCACCATCTAGTGCTACGGTAATGAGGCCTAACAGCAGTCTTTATATTCTGTCAGGTTCAAGTATTTTACAGTGCTGATAAAAACACGTTAAATAACCACAGCTTCAAAGAGAGACTTATAAATATATTGAATTAAAAGATGTTTTGGAAAAAAATACATTCCGGTTCCTGGCAAATACACTAAAGTTTTGCATTTTTGTGTTATCTAGCCCTAACCCTAAACTTCACTTAAAATAATGAATTACCTCCCAGAAAAGCCTGTTCAGTTTTTACTCCCCGTCCTCCACAACTCCTATCTGAAAGGCAAGACAACCAGTGAATCCATTTAGACTGGATCACACTGCAACTATGGCAGAGCTGGAAGAGGGAGCCTGGTTGTATCACTTCTTGTGCTGTTCTTCAGTTAATCATAAAGCATTTAGGAACATTCAGGTTTTGATTGTTTTTGAAAATTTATCAGGTGTTTACTTGTGCTGTCTGATGTCCGTTTTTAATCAAACCACAGCTGGCTGTAGTACAACAGCAGAACTGTAACAATCCTCTGGTATTTCTTTTAGAGTTCATGCCTTATTAAAATTTTACATCAAATAGAACAAGACCGCAGAAGTTTTGGCTGCAAGTTATCTGGGCCTGTTTTAATTCCTGCTCAGTATTATTCACAATTATCCCTGGTTACTAATGGGTTAGAAATCCTTAATCACACCCACGTGGCAGCAGCTCACTATGTTCTCTTCAGGCATATACCAGATGATAGCATCTGATATGCCTGCTGCATGATTTCTTCATCCTTGTGTTTTACCATTTGATTTAAAACCACAAAGGACCTCTAATATTGCTAATATACTTTAATGTACTGTAAAACATTTGCCTTTTTAGCATCACTTATCCTTAAGAGCTTTCCCTTCCCTTTGCTATTAAGTCAAGATGAACCTTTATCCCAATCTGTGTTGTTATGGAATATCTTTCTCTTGATGTAATAAATTCATTTAAAATTGTGTTTTTTCTTTGCAGTACTCTGTGCTTATTTTAAACCCATACGTCACTCCTAATATTTCCTAGCTTTGGTCAAGTGGCACATTTGAAGTATCAGGTACATAGATTAATTCCAGGAACTCTTTTGACTATAATAAATGCAGGGAACTGGGGTTGTTTATTATAAAGAAGAGAAGGCTCAGAGGGGACCTTACCACTCTCTACAACTATCTGAAAAGAGGTTGTAGTGAGGTGGGGGTTGGTCTCTTTTCCCAGACAAGTGACAGGACAAGAAGTAACAGGCTCAAGTTGTGCGAGGGGAGGTTTAGATTGGATATTGGAAAAATTTATTCACCAAAAGGGTTTTCGAGCATTGGAACAGGGTGCCCAGGGAAGTGGTTTGAGTGACCATCCTTGCAGGTATTTTAAAAAACATAGTATCTATGTCCACTGAATGAAAACCACATAAAATACTGGGAAAAGGGTTGAAATCCTGCCTTTAGCTTCTGAGTTACATAGAAAGCGGTAAGCATGAATTAGTATGGTTGAAAGGGAAAGGCCTAGAGCTTGCAATGCAGTTCAACAGCTGTAAACAGATTTTTTCAAAGGTGAATGCTGCCTTTTATAAGTAAACAGCCTGCTCTCTAAAAGACCATTGATGAATTTAAGATCAAACATGCACCATGTGGAGATCTGCAAACCAGGTAGTGGAAATAGAGCAGATAATTGCTTGCTCATTTGAATTATCGCAAGACTGAGAAACATTAATGAAAACAGGCTTTTGGATTCCTTTAGTTGAAACAAGTGAAGAAAAATAATCTGCGAGATTAGTAACAAAGTTTCTCAAAATATTTGAAATAAATATTCAAGAAGAATTAGATACGATATGACAAAAAAGTTTGCCTTAAAAAATTAAAATAGACACATAGATGTTACTAAAATATACATTGATTATTTTGTATGGAAAATATTAGGGCTTCTAATGTCAGCAGCAACGCCAACCCCTGTCCATGTTGGTTTATTCTGGGAGGAAAATAGCTGAAATCCTCTACTGGAAAAAAAAAAAAATCAGCTGGGAGGGAACTGGGTTATCAAAAATTTCAAAAAATGGTTTTCACTTAAGAGCACAAGGCCACTGCTCAGTAGCCTTTACCATCATCAAGCTCCTGTTAATGAACTCCACAGCTCAGTTTGTAGGTCTGCTATCATGAATATCATTAATGCGGTTCTGGTCCTAGCCTGGGTTTGACTAAAAGGGATCTGAAAGAGGAACACTAATTTTAATGCGCAAGCATGGAGGAATGAGGCCTTTCTCCTATAATATTGCATGTAAAATACTTGAACCATGCCATTTTAGAATTACTGCTGCTGTTTTGTTTCTCTTGGGTTGACCTACCACTTCTAAAGTTACACCTATTCCTACTATTAAGTTGTCATAGAATTGCAGAACCATAGAATGGTTTGGGTTGGAAGGGACCTTACAGATCATCCAGTTCCAACCCCCTGCTATGAGTAGGGACACCTTCCACTAGACCAGGCTGCTCAAAGTCCTGTCCAACCTGGCCTTGAACACTTCCAGGGATGGGGCATCCACATCTCTGGGCAGCCTGTGCCAGCACCTCACCACCCTCACAGTAAAGAGCATCTTCCTAATTTCTGATCTATATCTAGCCTTTTTTGTTTTAAAACTGTTACCACTCATCCTCTCGCAACACTCACTGGTAAATGGCATTCCTCATTTTTCCTGTAGGCCCCCTTTAGGTACTGGAAGACTTCTCCAGGGTCTCTCTGGAGCCTTCTTCAGGCTGAACAAGCCCAACACTCTCAGCCTTTCTCCATAGGAGAGATGCTCCAGCCCCCTAATCATCTTCATAGCCCTCCCCTGGACCAACCCCAACAAGTCTGTGCCCTTCTTGTATTGAGAGGCCCAGAGCTGAACCCTCTGCTGCAGTTGGGGTCACACAAGAGTGGACTAGAGGGAGAGCATTACCTCCCTTGACCTGCTGGTCACACTCGTTTTGATACAGCTCAGGATACAGCTGGTTTTCTGAAATTATTTTTTAGTGTAAACTAAAAACTTTTAAAAATCATGGCCTTATATGCAAAAGTGATTTTTCATTTTCCCTGTTCCTTGGCAGGAATGTATTAAACTCAGCTGTAATCAAGTCTGTCACTTCTATTCAGAGCTGTAGTCTTTCAGTTTCTGGAAATACTTCATTCCAGCACACCTTTCACTCTGTCCAACAGCAATCTTTATAGTCAACAAATCAAACCATTGTGAATGCAGCTTATGGCATGTTCCCAGGACCTGCGTCCATGCTCCTGACTCATTCTGATTTTGCAAGAACTGCTTTCTGCTACTTTCAGTAGGCAAAACACATTGACGTGATGGCATTCAGAAACTTGAGATGGTTTTAGAACGGTTGTAAGAATTGAGGCAGATAGATGATCAGAAGACACTTCCAGATCTGACAGAGGACTCAGTAGTGGTAGAAGGAAGAGGTCAGAATGAGACAAAGAGATATGAAAAGTCTAAAGTGGTAAAACATTTAACCACAGTGTTTACTAGAGCTGCACAAAGCTTGGGATGTAAGTCATTTTGGTGTGTCAGTGATAGAACTAGGAGGCCACTGGCACTCTGCCTATATTTTACATAATGAACTTTCCTGTGGGACTCATTTATTCCCATACCTCTGTCCCTTATCATTCGCTGACACATTTCCTCGTGAGTGTGACTTTTCAAGTGCTGAAGATAAACTAAATACACTTGTGACATCAGGCACTTCACTGAATAAAGGCCTGCATTAGATTTCCAGGGCTGATCTATCACGGAGAAGAGACGCTTCTCTTGACCTATTATCACAGACCTATTATAGATTTCACTTGCATTTCACATAAATTATGATGTTAGAGCAAAAATCTTTTCATTATATCTTCTGCTTTCAAACTGTAAACATTTATTTAAAAACTCTGAATTCAATAGTGCATGAACCTGAAACATAAAGTTTTACTGTGTTATCTAAAATGTAAAAAATAAGTTCAGTGGCCCAGGTTGTGAACGGCAGTGAAATGATAGTTTGTGATGTGTTGTCCATGAACTTACTAACACATGCATGGAGAAACTTTGGTTGAAGGGATATCTACAGGCCATGCACATATCCCAGCTTCCCTCATTTGTGATTTGGGTTATATGAAGGACGGCATACATCATATATTAAGGGATGAACATGCATGCATGTTCTTCATAACCTGAATTATCTTGGATTATTGGCAAAGTACCATGTTTCTTGTAGTCACACATACAGCCACATTGAGCAACTCCAAAAAATCACCTCTGTCATGTTGATAATAACTTGAAGATACGTTTTAAGTGCCTGTAAGACTGGATGGCAACCAGGGACTTTGTTGTTGGATGCAACAGACAAGAACCTGTCTGCTAGATGTGCTGTAGTTAGGTGATTGTGACCTAAGGTCACTGCAGTTGAGACCTCTGGAAGGCGGTGGATGGTAACTAAGAAATATACCAAGTTGAAAAATAAGTCCACTTTTTGAGGTTGCTCTGCCTAGCAGAATCCCATTTCAGGAGCTGAGGCATTCAGTCCTTGCTGGACAGAGCTATAAAATACAGAGGCTGAAAAGCATAACCTTTCTGGGTAAAATGGCAGCAGTTAGGTTGGTTTCAAGTTAGCTAAATTCACCTTCAGCACTTCTCCTGAAGAGCACAGTGGGGGATTACACTGTGCTACTGAGAAGCGAAGAAAGCCTTTTAAAAAACAAGAAGTTGCAGTTGGAGAGTTAGTTAGCCTGTCAGTCAGACCCTTTTGTAGGCAGACTGTATGGAAACACTGCGCTGACACACTCGCTGTACAGGTAAGATACTCCTGCAGCCTATGCATCCTCAAAATGGGACCACATATGGAAGTAATATGTTATAGAAACTGAGAATATTGTCTTAAATTAATTAAAGAGTCCGTTTCTGTGGGAGTGTTTATCAGTAATTTCTGGGAGACTGAAGCAGATACTAAGAAAGCATGAAAAGTGTAACTGTGCAAGGCAGGTTCTCAGGTATGTGTGGTGCTCTCGATCTATTAAAATGTATAGATTTTTAATATTCTGTCCCTAACAACAAAATATAAAATAGGTGTTTTCTCTTTAAATAACAAATTTAATCAAAATACATCTTGCTAACTTTACCAAAAACTGCCTGTCCTGGGTTTAGCAGTAGCAGTCATTTTTCACCTTCTTGGTAGCTGGTGCAGTGCTGTGTTTTGACTTTCGGGCTGAACAGAGCTGATAACAATGATGTTTTGGTTTGGCCAAGGACTTTGTGGGCCTCATGCTCTGGCAGGGAGGAGGGAAGCCGGGAGGAAGCAGAGACAGGACACCTGACCCAAATGGACCAAAGAGGTATTCCATACCACAGCACGTCATGCCCAGGAGGTAACGGAGAGTTACCCGGAAGGGGTGGGGGACTGCAGGGTTGGAGGAGATACCGGTCGGTGCTTGGTCGGGCTGGAGGGGCAAGTTATCGGTCAGCTGGTGATGAGGTGTTGTATTCTATTCCCTTGTTATTTCCTTTATCATTATTAGTATTAGTGATAGCAGTAGTGATTTGTGTTATACCTTAGTTACTAAACTGTTCTTATCTCAACCCATGGGAGTTGCATTCTTTTTGATTCTCCTCTCCGTCCCTCTGGGAGTAGGGGGAGGGCAAGAAGGGGGAGGGCAAGAAGGGGGAGAGTGAGTGAACAAGCTGTCTGGCCGGGGTTAAACCACGATAATGCCTTTCTTCATCTATTTATGAGAAATAGGTGCTTCTATAACTCCTACATCTTTAGAACCTTGGTGGTTTACGTAGTTATTTTTCTGCCAGGAACAAAACCCTTTGTATTTCTGGCATGAGTTTTCATCATCCTGGTAGATGACCACTCATCGGTTTTGTTTGGAAAAGTGACTGACATACCACTCGCCAACAACTTGTGAAATTTTAAAGTTCCTCAGCATTGAATCTGTGCCCACTGAGCACAGGCAGAATTTGTGAAAAAAAGTACCAGAGGGCAAGCCCTGGAATAACGTCCATAGCAGCATGTTTCATTTACTTTTCCTAGGCATTCAGTATTTTTGATACTTCAAGTAGAAATATTCCATCTTCACAAAGAAGTCCATGCAGTTTCAGCAGAAATGAGAAAATACCTTTGGTATTGGGATTTCATACATATAAACTGGTAAGAATTTCAGGAGAAGCCTGTTGTGCACAGCAATGGTCAGGGGCTTTTGTGGATGACTCATTAGGAGGCATGTAAGCTATTTGGTTTATTACAGTGTGTTTTCTCTGTAAACAAAATGAACTGCACTTCTGTAAAGCTACCTGGTGATGGGTTTGCTCATTGTGAAATTGCAGCGGATCTGCCAGTACTGATCTCCAGACTCTTCAGATAATCATAATAAATTACAGTCCTCAAATCCTGGACTCAAGACTAGATGTTTGGATTTCTACCCCAACAAAGAGGGAAGCAAAGGCACAAAATCACCATACGTACTTCAGGTGACCACGCTAATCCTAGAACTGTGATATTCTCCATTAGCTCTCACAGGCAAAAAATGGTGCTCATCCTGAGGTTAAGCAACAGTAAGGGTAGGCTTATGAAGTCAGTGACATGGCACTTATGGGTCAGAATTTCAGCACTGACTACTGCAAATGATAAATGCAAGTCATTTCCTTGAAGGCTACTCCAGGGAGGATGGAAATTCAATGAAGAAATGGAGAGCATTATTTGTTTGTTTTTCTGAATTTGATATTGAGATGTGCTGTGACCCTGTAACTAACACTTAAGTTTTGGAAAAGTGCAAACCCTTTGCCAATAGCAAGTCTTGCATGGGAAGTACATAACCTCTAGGATCTGCTAAGTGCTTGTTTGTTTTTACAGTATTTACTGTGACAGTGTTTGCTTTGCTAGAACATGGATGATGAAAAAAGAGTCTTATTTCTTTGGTAGATAAATAATTCCCACCCTATTACCATTTTTCTAGGAAGACAAATGCAACTTTGTAGTAAATGCTAACAAATGTAGTTGAAGTTGCTTAAAAAATGATCAATTAGTTCCAAATTTATTCAGTATAGTTCTGAAAAATTAAAAGCTAAAAATCAATACATACAATATTAACACCAAAGACATTGAGAAGGACATCTGAAATTTTTAATATACCAAATGGTAAGATTTAAATGATGAAATATACAACAAGATTTGAGAAAAATATATGTTCCAACTATTTCTGTTTTCAGACATTCACAAGATACTTCCGGTCTCTTGACCACATGCTACTTTAGCATCCAGGATTTTCTCATCATCATTGGAGTCTGTGAAAACCCAATATCCTTCAGCCCCTAGAACAACCATCACCGCACTTAAGACGTAAGATACGATGAAACTCAGGCTTTTGTAAAAAACACTTTTAAAATAAACTTCGGTTTAATTTAAAGAAAAATAAAAACAACAAACAGAACACAACTTCTACTTTTCATTAAAGCCTGTGAAATTACAACAGTTTTACAATACCTTTCTGGAAATTCTTTAAATAGGTAAGCATTATATGTAAAACTTTGGCACTCTCAGACATAAAATGCCTGACATGCTTGCTATGCTACAGAAATGTGCATGTACATACAGAAAAATGACCTGCAAGTGTTTGTCTGTGATGAAAGATGTAAAATTATGTAACCTGGCATCAGCTTGTGTTAAATTCTTTATTTATATTTGCCACTTCCTAAGTGTCACAGCTCCTGCACTTACAGCTAGACAGGGTATGGTTTTACAGATACATTCTAAAATTGTGTTTTAATGACAGCCTCAAAATCTTGGAAAAAATGCCTCAGATTTTACATTTTTTGTATTTTTTAAAGAGTTTGTATGAAGTGGTATGATGATTTCCACATTGCCATTTTCTCAGTGTACTTTTGGCCCAAGCATTAAGTAGTTACTGAATTAGTATTCCACAAAAAGAAACTCCTCCCACATCAGTAACTTCAGTGTGTGGATACTTCACAGTCTCGTGTCCTGCTCATTCCCCCTGTAGCTCTTAGTACATTGTTAATGGCAGTCTACGATCAGTCACTTCTTTGCTGGCTACTTGAGAAGTTGTGAACTTGAAACCAACTTTTGCAGTATCAGTAAAGGCATCTTCCTTAAGTACAAGGGCTATTTACATATTGAATCCCACCAGACATTACAGGCTTGATGCTTTAATTACACGCTCAAAATTAAAACCAGTGATCACATTCATAAACCTGTTGCCTTGTTGAGGGCTCAAAGACTACTGAAAGCTGTTGTCTGGACTGAGGGTGTAGGACATTGATAGCCTTCCTGGTTCCCTTGGAAGTTGTTTTTTTTTAAATTAAAATGAGAGAGAAATAGAGGGGAAAGCCAGAAAGTGGGTAAGGTGTATCTGTGGTAGAGAAATTGTATTTTAGTAAAGAACAGCAGAATTGCTCTGGCTTCGAATGCGGACACATCAGACACCAAACCTTTCTGATAAAATCTGCACCCTTTGGGACCCTGAGTTCACAGGCGGCACAGCAACAGCAGTGTACTATGCGGGAATTTCCCATTTTGAAATAATGCCACATTAGCCTGAGTCAGTCTGCTCCAGACTGCTGTTGGCGATGGCAATACACTTTACACTAACGCTTTTACCTCTGTTACTTACAGATCCTAAACTAGCAAATTTATGGGGATTGGAAAGTATCAGATGACCAACTCTAACAGAAGCCTCCTCTACAAAAGCAGCTTTCTTTTTCACAGCTCTCAGTGGAGTAAAATTTTTACTCCAAGACCTCCAAGCAGACAAGTGGATTTATTTTCCTTCTACTAACACATATTTAGCACAGAATTACTAAAAGCAAAGACTAAAATAGTGTGAATAGATTGCAGACAGTGAAGTTTGCAGCAGCTAAACTTGTCTGCCATTTCCTTAATTTCTGCTGGCAGAGACCTGACTTTTTGCTTGCTGTACAACAGGAGACTAAATAAAGGTCACACTTACGGCTCTCTAAAATAGCAAACCAGGGCATACAGTGGTGGACAGCTGGGGAAAGGAATTCACATTCTGGTTCTGTAGCCTAATGTAACCCAACTGTTATTTCATATTTTCACCAGAACAATTGAAGAGTGAAGAAATAAAAAGATCATCTGCTAGGCTACTCAAATAGACTACTATTTGCTAATGCTGAGACGTACTACAGTGATACTACGTGTTGAAAGATCATTATGCAAGGCAAGTATCCAATTTGATTATATTTATGTCTGGCCTTTTGCCTCTCAATTACATTCATGCTGCTTGACTTCAGGTAATGTCAGATAAAATGTTGAAGTTCTAAAGTACCTGAAGAAAAACCTTAATGATGGATTTTAACAATTTAGTCAATTTCTTGAGGTAAAATAAACCAGGTCCTATCAGTAACTGTGAACGTTCTCTAAAACATGCTGAGAAAGACAGCAATCAAGATAGTGATACAAAAACGTTGTTCTGCCATTCCAAAATCAGCATTAGGATAAACCAAATATTCTACAGCCTGTGATAACAAATTTATTAACCTCTACTATACAATAGTCACACTTGTGCACAGTTAACTGACAGTTGTTGAGAGACTCCAGATACTTCTTGGACCTTTTTTTTAGGGAGTGATTCCTCTTTATAATAGATGTATAAAAGTGAAATGTTGTAACTATTTACTGCATGCAAGTCATCTTTGTTAGTGTCATGTAATCTTATGCAGTAACTTATCTCTGCAAGAATACATTTGAACTCATTGTTCAATTAATGCCTCTCTTTAGTTGAGGGCCAGCCTGATGACTGCATTAACCACCTCACAGGAATGTAGGATAAAATTTTCAGTAACTTCTTGGCAAACACAGTTCTCTATTGGCAAGGCAAATTAACATATTAAGATGGGCACTTTGGCCCAGTTTGGTGCATGTTAGCCTACTATATCCTTCAGTTGACTGTATCACAACTATAGTGCTAGTTTTGTTTTCTGAAATGCGTGTCTACAAGGCTAATTGGGTCTGTCCCTGATTACAGGAACTTCCTTAAGTTAGTCACAATTGTCTTTAATTCAGCCAGTATAATCAATTCAGTATGATAACCAGAACTGAATCTGATGTGTCAAGCAACCTTCTCTTTATGGCAAACAGGATAAAGGAAAGATACAGAAAAATAATCAGAACAAAACTGCAGAAAGAATATAAGATCAAGCAAAAAGTGCAGCCTTCTTGAGCTGTATTACACTTCATCAATTGTTGAATTTTAGCAGACCAATTTACATTTTATTCACAAGGATCAGAAAGTATTTCAGAGTGTACACACATAAAGCAGTACTGTAAGAATATTTCCTTTCGATGGCAGCAAGCAATTAATCAATGTGGTAAGACAAGTGTGCGTGGAGAAGGAAAGAGTGCTTTGGACAAGGACACAGTAAACCTTTCATGTCCTGCACAGTGACATGGCATTTTAAACACCTAAAGAAGAAGATGATATCCTCCTTCCCTCCCCCCCCTTTTTTTAAGATCTTCCTGGAAACAAACAAGAACTATTTATTTGTTTTTCTGAGAGATGAAAGCCCAGTTCTTGTACTTCTCCACCCCTAACACCAAGCCGAATTGGCTGAAATCTCTGAAGATTAGACCAAATGAGCCAAGCAATAGCAAAAATGAGTAGGGTTTTTCACTCAGTTTATTGGCTGGACAAGTGGCAGGACTGACATATATCAGAGGGAAAACCCAGTGTAGCTGAGGACTGGGAACTGAGAAGGTCTTTGAGGCTAATTCTGTAATAATGAGATATAAGAGGAGATTACTTGCCTTGATACCAGGTACTGACAACAGATGCATTCCTGAGGAGCTGGCAGCTGTGTAATTTATGGCAGCCTAAAAGTACTCTGCAACTCACAGGGTTTTGGGACAGTATCCTACAAAGCGGGTGGCAATCAGGTGATGAAATCATAGTATGTGCTGTAAGGTTTTATCACAACTACACACAATATATCACACAGATACAGTTTCTACATCTATTTCACGTACCTAAAGATCACCACTTACACTGTATTTTTGTTGACATTATCTTCACTGAGACATAAAGTAAGTCCTTCCTCACTGATCCTTCCCCTTTACCCTCTGCAACAGCAAAAGAAAATCAGGAACCATTAACTCGAGTCCTTGCTTAAGCAAACTGTTTGGACTTCAGAAATCTTACTTAAAACTGTTGCAATCACACACCAAAGAACAAACTAATTTTTGCAACTGACCTGAAATTCTAGTTCTTCAAATAATGAAGATTTGAGATCCACTGACTGCTGATCAGATACAAGACATGAAAAGCAACATGTAGGCATCTTTCCGTGATTCCTATCATGACATAGGTGAACGTAAAGGTCAAAGAAAGTCTGGTTTTGCAGTACTACTGCAAACAGGCAAAATGCTTCAGAAGTTCACCTTACCACCTACAAATTCTGAGAGTTTTCTGTTAGTGAGATACAGGCTATTATTTCTTTCCCCTCATGCTTCCAAGTTTCCATAGTGAACAAATCAAAACCCCCTTCTACTAATGCCATCTCCACTGTAACAAATCTTACATGTGTTTTGAACGTTGTGACTGTAATCTTCTGGAAAATTTAATATTTAGACAATGATGACAGAGCATGTGTAATTAAAAAGTAATTATGGGATAATACAACATTTATCATAATAAGCATTATGGGAGAAAAACAAGCCCAAATAATGTTTCAGAAAAGCTAAATTTCAAGGAATTAAGATACTATAGTACGAAGTTATGGCCAAAAATACTGTATTTTTAACCAGCAATATTTCTGAGGGGCAGTAACTGTACAATATTAGTTTTCAAAAACCCTATTTCTGTCCCTCAAACAACACACAATACATGCATTTAAATGACACTTTAAGAACAGCAAATATGATCTTTATTTTTAAATACTGTTTAAAAACATATCTGATACCCCACCCTGAAGAAAAAAAACATAAAATTGGTCAAATAAGGATTTCCTGTAGCACAGTAAATGAGGAATTCAGCAACAGACTTCATCTTAGACTATTTTGAGAGAAAAAACCCAAACCAACAGATTTATAGTAAGACTGATCTGGCTGACTTTCCATTTTTCACACTGTCCTCAAAATCTCCCTCTACTCCATTCTTCCGTGCAGCATGGCTACTGTGAAAAAGCTTAAGTGAAACTTACAGTAAAATCCGTTTACCTAGCTAAAGAGTGACCCTCAATGCATTGTTTACTATACAGAAATGTTTCTGGTTTGACTGATGAACTCAAAATGTTATGGCTAACCAAGAGCCAAGAAAGAGGAAGTATCAGTAGCTCCTCTTAAAACTAAGCATATAGTTTTTGCAAGATCCCCACTAAACTCACAAACTGGACAGGGACAGATGGCTTTACATGTTTAATGCATTTAAGAATTTATGGTTTATGTCAGGAAAGGGACTGTATTTACAAAAGTGTGAACTTCTAAAAACCATAGTTAATTACCTACACCACGACATTTTAACTTCCTAACTTATGACAGCCTCCCTAAAATGTATTTACTCTACTGGTCTCTTAGCTAGAGGTAGGTCATTTTTAGGCCTTGTTAATATGCTGTGCACACTTCATTAGTTCACTAATGTATTAGTCTGCAGGACTACCATGCACAGAGCTCCAAGAACAGCAGCACATATAATAAATTAATTGGCTAATTTTTATTTTTTCACGTGGGTTAACATGTCTTTATTTTCTCCTGATATTTCATTCTTTTGTGAAGGATGTGTTAAAAAGGAAAGGGTCATGAGGCTGAATAATCTGAAAGTCTTCTGAACCTTACAAACAAATGCTGAGAGTCCAGCAATGCAGCCCTTTCTCCCCATTTAGAGTTTTAGCAAATCATGCAGTCAGTTCTGACTGATATCCAGCATAAAGAGTCTCTTCTCCACTTTCAAACTTTAAAAAGTGACTCGTAATCATGTGGCAGTATGATTAAAAACTACAGTCCATACACCTTGACAATCAAAAGAGTCTGAATTATAAAAAGTAAACTGCCCTTATAGCTGCATCATCCTATATATGCAAGGACAGTGCCAGTTAATTTGTGAAAAAGGCAAGTTTAAAGTTTCTGTAAAACACGTATTACAGCTTTCTTGTGCTAGTGAACATCTAGAATACACAGGTTCCCAAGACATTTTCCTTCTCCCCCATATATGACATTCAAAGAAATCACTTAATTTTGGCAAAGTTAAAAGGATTTCTGTCTTGATATTTCTGCCTTAGCTTCATATTAGAGGCACAAACTTCTGGACTCAAGCACTGTAAGGCATAGTAGAAACCACCAATTAAAACAACAGCACCACTACCACAACTGAATACACTGCAGGTGGGAACAGCTGCGTCATTTAAAAAGGAAATGTTTTTGTAAACTGTCACACTGCAATGCTGTGTTAGGTGATTTATGTAAAGCTTGCCTATTTGTTTTTTTTGTGTTTTTTTTTTTTTCTTCCAGAACATGCTCAAATGATCTAAACATTGCTACAAATTTGACTTATCTAAAACATACCATAAGTAGCCCAGTGGCACACACTCTTAAAAATTTTTGCAATCACAATGTAACTATAAAGCATGAGTAAACTTCTGTTTTGTTTTTATACAAAACTTAGAACCACATTTCCTTCTCCCTCACCCAATATCCCATAACAAAATGAAACAAACTAAAAATCCCCAAACAAACCCAAACCTTAGTAAGACACCACCGTCTGGGGTTCTTTTGTTTGTCTGAGTTGGGTGTTGTGTGTGTGTGTGTATGTTCCTTTTTTTTTTCTTCTTTGGATACAGTTCCTAAATTAAAACAAGGGGTATTATCAACAGTGGAACTGTGCGAACAGAAACTCTGTTGCATTTATAGCAAGATCAGGACCGATTTTGTTACGCTGTATATGTAGAGTCACTGTTCTGATCCCCTATTCAGAATGTCAGTGTCATTTTTTATAACCTAGACATAGCTGCTTTAGCTTTGTTAAGTAAAATGCTTTAACTCATTAAAATCATTAACAATAGTGACTTTCTGGATGTTGTTGTTGTATTTAAGTTTTCTGCAGTTTCTGAAAAGACTGATTGTTGATGTTTTGTATTTTTTCATGATATTTTTAGGGTAACAGCATACACTTCATTAGTACTTCTGTACAATGATTTCGAAATATTTCTAAATTTACTTTTCTAATAAAGCTGATTAGAAAAGTAAAAATAACCTAATGTGAATCTGCCAAATATAAATTAAATTTGCATCTAAAAGCTTATGCTCCGATCCTAGACATAACAACAAAAGTTCTAGTAAGACTGGTTTCTACATCTATATAAAGCCCTGACAAGATTTAAGCATTATTCAGAATGCAAATGGCCTCTGACTTGGTGTCTTCAATTTAGTTCTACTCAGGAATGTGCAAATGATTTTATACAGCACGATGCTAGTACCGCTCTCTACTATAGTTTTTTTTTTGTAAATAAAAAACAACAACAAATCCCTAGTCAGAAATAAACTGACAAAATTTACATTCTTCTCTCTTAAAAAAGTAAATAAAATAACATTATTTAAAATGTGAATTAGCTATAAGACATACAATTACATAGATACATATCAATACAGCACATTCAATTTGCCGAAAATTAATGATTACAAAGCCAATATGGATGCCACCATATATATATATAGATGTATGTACAATGATTATAGCATTCATAATTGCACTATACCTACAACCAGTTTTAAATTACAAGGTGTTTTAAGAGGGAGCAAAAAATAACAACTGTTCTTATTATTGTTGGTTTAGATTTGGGAGGATTAAGGATTAAAAAAGGTCTCATTAGTATTTATTGTTCAACTTCGGTGATTGATTAATAAGCCATTCTTTTTTCCACCTCCCATCTGCTGCTATGAGGCAGCAACTTCTGTGTTAAGTGCACTCTAGTGCTACTTGTCATAGCAGATAATCAACCCAATTATATGTCTGAGCTTCGAGTTTTCTATTGCTTGCTAGCAATCGTGCGCACCTGGTCAAAAAACACCTTTCAATCTAAGCTGCAGAATAAAGGATCATCACTCACTGTGTGCTGCACTTTTTGTTGTTAAGAAAATTGCACATTTAAATTTCAAGACTGATTTTGTTTCATTTACGTTAATAAATCTTTTCTAAAGAATGTTGAGAGAGGCTATTTTGCATGAAAGCCCATCAAATGTCTGCAAATCAGTTAGTTAACATGCAACCTTATCAAGAAAGGATCCTGAATGTGATTTCTCATCAGTGATTTCTTGTTATACAGCTAAAGGTGCCTTGATATTATTAAATAAAACAATCTCATGTCATACCTGACATAAGGATTTAAACTGTCTTTAAATTAGTAGACCACACGGATGTGCATGGTGCACCTTGTAGCATATTCACTCACACTTTTGGTTTTGGCATTAGAAAATAGAACAACTTCTAAAAGAGGGAACATGAGAGCTGAAACTATGTTTGTTTATCATTTGGCAGTTGACTCAATCAGGTCAGTTCCCAACCCATCAGTTTGGCATTTCAATCTGTATCTTATGTTTCAAGAGTATTGTTTTTATAAAAAGCCAGATTTGGCAACATTAAACAATAAAAGTAATTTTTCTATTGTGGAAAAAGAACACTTAAAAAAGTTCTAACTTAAGAAAAAAACCCCACACAACTGAAAAAAAAACCCCAACAAATCACCCCACTGTTTCAGGCTGTAGCCACTGGGGAAGATGTAGTGTCTATGACATTTCTATTTGGCATTTGTGAATCAAAGAAGAAAAAGAAATGGCACATGGCAAACAAAAAGATTCTAACATACTACACATATACATCCCAGGTGTGTCTTAATTATGTCATTACTGTCTCCTATGCATCTTTCTGAACTGTGAAAATATGGTTAAATTTAGTATCTTAGATAACTGTAATCCTATTTTGCAATTCAAATATTCTAGTCCCAAAACTGAAGACAGAATTAAGACACCCCTGTCAAGAATTTAAAAATCACAGTATCAGTACTTTTGATCCTTCAGATAAAGTACATACTATAAAATTAGAATGACTGATGATTTCAATTCATATGATAGTATTTTCCTGACCAAATAATTCAACAGAAAATATTCCACCTAGGAATGCAGGGAAAAAAAAAAGGCCACTGTACCTTGTAAAAGATAAGAGGGAGAGGAAAGAGGGAGAGAGAAAGGGTCAGGGAAAGAGGAAACCAGCTTGATTTTGCATCATTAGCAAAACCTGCTATTCTTTATAATGTATGACTGAGAATTTAAAACACATTGAGTCACAAGGTTTTGCCTAAAAAATGAGGAATGTGCCGTGAATGTACTTCAGCATCTTTTGTTTTTCCTCCATATAGTTTAAATTAAAATCATAATATTAACTACAAACTCTGTGGACATTCACAGAGTCCAGGCCAGCAATAAATTAGTATTATGCAAATTGTTTTCACAGATAATACAGTCCCTCTTGTATATCTTCAATCACACAAACGTCGTTTCGGAGGGCCTCCTAGACACAGTTAGACCAGATTGTACTCCTTCAGGTTTAACTGTAGGATTGTGTCCTTGACAGCAGCAAAGACGAAGCGGATATTCTCTGTGTCTGTAGCGCATGTGAAGTGGGAGTATATAATTTTGTCACTGTCTGGGTTCAGGTCTACAAACATCTTCAGGATGAACTCTCGTGCCGCTTGTGCATCCCGTTGTGGTCCTAATAATTAGGAAGAGAAAGTCACTTTCCTTAGAGACAATTCAGTACTTGAACCTCTTTTAACAGAAAAACAAGAAAGGCTCAGTCTGTAATCCTCATGTAAGAGGGCTAATCAATAGCACCATACACTAGCTACTTTCTTCCTGGTAGGAATTATGAAAAATAAAGATGGATGGAAATTTCATAAATTCTATCAAGTTAGAGCTATCATGTCAAAGGTGCTCTTTCGCTGACAACTATCCTCTTTCTTTGATAACATTTAAAACGGGGAATTTAAAACTGCACAGAATGAAAACAGAGAAATTAGCTACACTAGTAAATCTTTAAAAAAAATGTTAACATAATTGGTAAATGTTCAGTCTATGTGTACTATATTTAAATTATACTTCAGTTATTTTAGCATGGTAACACTTACTAGTTCTGTAAGTATTTTAATAGGTAGTATAATGAAGTTAGATCCTGAACTGTTCTGACACTGCTACCATCAGAATTTAATTTATTTTAGTGGTAATAAAATACACATGCTCTCCAAATCACTTGTTATCTACATTATGTATGATAATAATCCTATCAGATCTAAATTAACGTTGTAACTCTCAGAAGAACAGAACTAAACCCCATGTTCAGCTTTACAGAAGAGAGAAGGTAAAGTAATGACTTCCAGCCTGGAACAGTAAGGATTCATTTACATTCACAGCCAAAAGAGCAGTGCAAAAGCAAGAACATAAGACACAAGCTGTTGAATTCTGTTCCATTATTCCAAACTACTTTTGAAGGCCATTATTCCCTTGCTCTTCTATTTCTGGAAGTTGTGTTTCTACAGAACATGCATGTTTTCTGTGTTGCTTCCCCCCATTCTCTTCCTTATTCCTGTCATTACATGGTAATCCCTGCACTCAACCCTTGTAGGTAGCTCTGTCCTTCAGTGCTTATGAAATCTGTACTCTGGGGGGTTAGCACATGCCCACATAGTTTTCAACTGCATGATAACCTAACTTTAATACTTCAAGATTACAAATTGCTAACATTTCAATTTAGGTAACAATAAAATTTATGTAGGGAATGCATTGAAATAATGTAATTTCTGGTGTGCTGCAAATGCATGTAGAGGTATGCACATGGACACATGTACACATATATGAACATACATACATATATACAGATAACATATTTCCTGAGATTTGGAGATGTAAACAGATCATAAGCTCTCCAGGAGAATGTTCAATGCTTCTACAGCTTCTAACACACAACAGACTCTAGCCTTTGGCTTGGTCACCCAGCTGTACAGAAAGAGCAGCAATGATAAGTTTCACACTACCATGATTAAATTTGCAGTATTTGTGAAGGAAACTCTAAGACTTTCAAATATACTGATTTCTTCAAAGTTAACCACTTACTATTTTAAACAACCTCCTAGAATTTTCAGCTTCATGGCAGTAGCTAGACACGGCCCTCTCTCAAAGACTATATCCAAACTTACTTATCTAATCAGATCTCCACTGACTATAATGTAATTTAAATTTGTGTTTGTCTGAAGTTCAAGAATGGAAAACTGAGGTTTAAAAATACATTTAATACCTCAGGAATTCAGAAAAAAATTGAATGAATCAATGTTGAATTTAGACTGCAGAGTGGTTCTGATCTGCAGACTTTGCTTCCCCTTAAACAGGAATACGTCTCCTATTTGAACGTAAGAGATTTACTCTTTTATTCAGCTTTGAAATATGCTATTCACTCTTCGGTGGGACAAAAGATGTTTATTTATTTATTTTTTCAATAGGAGAATTTAGTTCCTTAGACCCCTAATTATATGAGTTTGATTTCTCTGTTACCAAGACTACCACTCAGTTACCTTACAATAGTTATAGGTTTTTACCTCAGGAAAACTTTCTTAAAGTACAGGTTTAGTAGAAACTGCTGTACAAACCACAAAACTTTTTACAGACAAGCATATGAAGCTTCACATAAATAATGTAAAACTGAAATACAGGAAACAAAGAGGTACAATAAAAGGGTGGAAGGTGTGGTACTGGTTTTTCTGAGTGGCACACATAATTTTTTCTTTATTTTTTATTTTTTTAGCTTTTATACTTCAGTCTAAACCTTCACCCCAATTTTTAAAATGAAATCCTATCAGTCTATAAAATCCCACAAAAGCTCAATCATATTTTAAAAATTTAGATTATTAAAAACTGCAAAGCAGCTTTTTTTTTTTTTTTTTTTTTTTAAGTGTAAAATGAGCCAGCTTCAGTGTGCGCTCACAGCCCAGAAAGCCAACCGTATCCTGGGCTGCATCAAAAGGAGTGTGACCAGCAGGTCAAAGGAGGTGATCCTGCCCCTCTACTCTGCTCTCGTGAGACCTCACTTGGAGTATTGTGTGCAGTTCTGGTGTCCTCAACATTAAAAGGACACGGAACTGTTGGAACAAATCCAGAGAAGGGCCACAAGAATGATCAGGGGACTGGAGCACCTCCCATATGAAGACAGGCTGAGAAAGTTGGGGCTGTTCAGCCTGGAGAAGAGAAGGCTGCGTGGAGACCTCATAGCAGCCTTCCAGTATCTGAAGGGGGCCTATAGGGATGCTGGGGAGGGACTCTTCATTAGGGACTGTAGTGATAGGACAAGGGGTAATGGGTTCAAACTTAAACAGGGGAAGTTTAGACTGGATATAAGGAGGAAATTCTTTCCTGTTAGGGTGGTGAGGCACTGGAATAGGTTGTCCAGGGAGGTTGTGAATGCTCCATCCCTGGCAGTGTTCAAGGCCAGGTTGGACAGAGCCTTGGGTGATATGGTTTAGAGTGAGGTGTCCCGGCCCATGGCAGGGGGGTTGGAACTTGATGATTTTAAGGTCCTTTTCAACCCTAACTATTCTATGATTCTATGATTGTAAATATATTAAATTATCGATGTGTCTAGCATTTAGACAAGGCTATTACAATTCCTCATTACTGCAGTGTAAATAGAGCATGAGCTCTGATGTCTTTATACTTACCATCATACTCTGGAAAATAATCAACTAGGTGGGAATACATAATTTTCTCCTCTAAGAGATCTTTTTTATTTAAGAACAGAATGACTGAAGAGTTCTGGAACCATGGATATGTGATAATTGTCCTAAAGAGTGCTTTGCTTTCTTCCATTCGATTCTGGAATAGAAAAGAGAGTGGAATTTTGGTGGACATGAAAATACTTTTTTGAAAAATAAATCAGTGCAATTTCACTTTATTTGGTAAATTTATCCATTTCATGTTTTGCATCTTCCTACCAGTATGTAGTGTTCACATAATTAAATTACAATTAGAAGGCAAGAAGTTAATTAAACACACAGGCATAATTTTTGCAAATTTAACTGCTCAAGTATAAGTGTTCTTTAAAACACAGACTATGTACATGAAAGCTGTAACAGGTGCATTTGTAAAGTCTCAGTTTGCACAGCTATGATCAGATCAGCTTTAAAATAGCTGCAAGTAAATTTGGAACCTGAGAACTGTTTGTTAACAGCAAAATCTTAAAAATCTGTGAATTGCTAATTTTTTCCTATCATTGGGTTAGCCTTTAATTACTTAACTGCTCCTGAAAATACTTTGCATTATAGCTGAAATGTTAAGTGAAACTACCGTTCTCTTTGTAACACTTTTCTGTCATTGTAAAATTAAGTTAGAATTTGATAACAGTTCTGAGGAACTGTTATGCTGACATGATGTCGTTAGTACAGAGAACAGACGGAGCTCAAAACAAAGGAATTACCTTACTCTTTTTATTATTATTTAGAGCTGCAGCCCCCAGAAAAATACTGCTTCACCACCCAACTGTGCTCCAGAGAACAGCAAGAAGGTGGATCACAGAATCATAGATAACTGTTAAGTAGATCTTTACTTGCACTGATTTGTATTTTGAAGAGACCAACATAAACATGAACTTCAAACCAAACAAAAACAACAACAACAAAAAAATCAACAAAAAAACCTAAACTCAAAACAAACAAACAAACAATAAAAAAACCAAAAACAACCCCAAAAGAAACCAACAAACCAAACCAACCAAAAAAAAAAAATAATCTGTTTTGTAGCCAAAGATTATTATCTGGTCTCTTACATCACCACAGGATCTTCAATTTCTTAAACTTTAGTTCATGCTGGTACAGGGTGTCCAAATATGTTGATAGATTTGAGAAACTAATGAAAAGGAGTAAAACCTTTGCTTTCTTGCAGTGATCAATAACTCACATTGATTTCAATGGTGCCAGGATTTCATTCAGAAAAGAGAAAAACCAAAATGTCAAGAAAGCTGAGCATAAAGCCTAAGTCCTGAGACTAACTGTTAATCAGGCTGTTTTCTTCTCAACGTTCCAGATAAACTTCTTTCTCTAAACAAGGCCTTACAGAACAGCAATGGGAACTATACAGGATAGCTTTCACTTTCACAGCTTGATGCAGAAGAGAAGGCAATGTAAATTTACAAACTACTGTTTAGGTTATATTTACCTAAACTAATTAACACTTGGTTTCTTCTAATGTGACACTTAGAAGGTAGAAAAGCAATAGCAGCATTCTTTCACAGTAAATTCATAAGCTAATGAAAACCTTGCAGTAAGCAAAGTTCACACCAAACACAAACAAATTATTTATCTGAAGTAAATGTTCCTGTTTTTCACAAAAAACCTCGATACAACAGTCCTATTTTCATCTGTAACTCTGCTGGGTCATTTTTTTCCCCATATATGTAACACAGAATTACAAAGACAAAATAAATCTATTTGGACACATTTATGACCCTTCCTCTAGGAAAGCTCTAGAAAATTGTCATCCCAACATTGTTACTGGACCCAGAATACATTTTCATTTTTTGCTATTTTAAAGGTATACCAACAAGACAAAGCAGAAAAGGCATGCAGACTAAAGCAACAGTGACACATTCTTAAAGGAGACCTACAGAAATGAAGAAAAAAATATTGTCTTCAATGTAAGAAGAGTATGTCTTGCATTATATACTAATGATGAATTCTGTATAATATGAATTGCATTCCAGAGAGTCGCTTTTTTACAGATTTATAAATGTCTCTCAAGTCCTTTGAGACTTGAATTGAGGAATCTGACTTAAACCTCTCCTTGCTGACATATCTCCTAAGGATTCCACTCAGACAGGTAAGAGATGAAGCAGGTTTTCATGACTTCAAAGAATAGTTCAAGTAATTAAAAACCAGTCTGGGATGCTGAAAAGGGATACTGTTAAGAAGGCAGCGTAAAAGAGCAGAAAAAATTAATGTTATAACAAAGGAAATAATTACAACCTTCAGGAATTTTCCAAAGTGGTCAATATATGCAGTCTAACTGAAGGAAACTCACCTGCTTTGGAAAAAATACATAGTTCAGGGTGTCAGTAACTGAAGTCAATAAAACACTACCAGACTATTTCACCCTCATTCACTTCACTGTACTGTTTAATATAATTTCATGCAGAAGCCACCTTCCTCCAAGTGTCATCCAGTTAACTGTATTTCCAGAAAGACCCAGGCTAAGTCTGAATCTATTCCTGATTCTGAGAGAATAGGCTTTGAAGAGGCAACAGGCTGTTGCCCTTGCTGATTTTGTATTAAATTAGCCAGTCATAAACAAAATTAACTGAAATTCAGAGACTTGTGTGAAATTACAAAAAATGAACATTATATTGCAAGAGCCCACTGAAGTAGAATTACTTCTTATGGTGTAAGGATCTTGCCCTGTATTGTCATATCAGATGAGGCTATTGGGAATTTAAGACATTAAGGTCTGTGCACCAAATGGTAGCTCTGAAGGAACACTATCTTGGCGCAGGGATTATCTCAGAGTGGAACCACCACAGAACAGCCCTTACGCACCTCCAATTGCAGAACAAAGCAAACAGCAGGGACAAGACATCAAGAAGGCTGCAGACATGTTTTCTAAGGAGCTGGCAAAAGATGGCAAGCTGTCTAAATCAGTTAAGATCACTCTCCTTAAAATCCATAATTGACAAGTCTATGAATTTTCATGATGCTTCTCAAGGAAAGAAAACCAAACAAGCACACAACGCTAATGTTCTGTCCGTGTAACAGAAGCCTGGAAAAAAGACTTAGGGTATCATTGTTTTTCTCCTCTGAACATATGTCACATTGCAACACTCCACAGACTTACTTCAGAGAAGACACAGGTAATAAGATTTTAATTTTAAATCTGAATTTTAAAAGATCAGATCAGTTAATTCAAGGGATTCAATGCAAATTTCATATAATTTCTATATTTAACAAGTGTCTTTCAAAGCTTCCTAAAGATATTAAGTACCGAGTACACTCGGTGGATAAAGAACTGGCTGGAAGGGTGCATACAAAGAGTTGTGGTCAATGGCTCAATGTCCAGCTGGAGACCAGTAACAAGTGGTGTCCCTCAGGGATCAGTGTTGGGACCGGTCTTATTTAACATCTTCATCGCTGACATGGACAGTGGGATTGAGTGCACCCTCAGCAAGTTTGCCGATGACACAAGCTGTGCGGTTTGGCTGATACGCTGCAGGGAAGGAATGCCATCCAGACGGACCCTGACATGCTTGTGAGGTGGGCTGATGCCAACCTCATGAAGTTTAACCATGCCAAGTGCAAGGTCCTACAGCTGAGTCGCAGCAATCCCAGGCACAGCTACAGGCTGGGCAGAGAAGAGATTCTGAGCAGCCCTGTGGAGAAGGACTTGAGTGTGCTGGTCGATGAGAAAATGAACATGAGCAGACAGTGTGCGCTTGCAGCCCAGAAAGCCAACTGTATCCTGGGCTGCATCAAAAGGAGTGTGACCAGAAGACTGAAGAAGGTGATCCTGCCCCTGTACTCTGTTTTCGTGAGACCCGATTTGCAGTACTGTGTGCAGTTCTGGTGTCCTCGACATAAAAAGAACATGGATCTGTTGGAACAAGTCCAGAACAAGGCCATGAGAATGATCAGGGGACTGGAGCACCTCCTGTATGAAGAGAGGCTGAGAAAGTTGGGGCTGTTCAGCCTGGAGAAGAGAAGGCTGCGTGGAGACCTCATAGCAGCCTTCCATTATCTGAAAGGGGGCTATAAGGATGCTGAGGAGGGACACTTCATTAGGGACTGTAGTGACAGGACAAGGGGTAATGGATTAAAACTTAAACAGGGCAAGTTTAGATTGTACATAAGAAGGAAGCTCTTTACAGTGAAAGTGGTAAGGCACTGGAATGGGCTGCCCAGGGAAGTTGTGAATGCTCCATCCCTGGTGGTGTTCAAGGTTGGACAGAGCCTTGGGTGAGATGGTTTAGTGTGAGGAGTCCCTGCCCATGGTATTGGGGTTGGAACTAGATGATCTTAAGGTCCTTTCCAACCATAACTATTCTACGATTCTATTTGACTGTTGCCTTTAATATGATGCAATGCTTATGTATGAAACAATTTCACATTACAGTGTTTTTACTGGATAGGGACAGCATGACAAGGAGTACAGAAAAAGTTCAGCATTGGGGATCTGACCTTCTGTCAGATGCAATGCGAAGAAAGCCTTGCCAAGCCAAGCAAGACAGTGCGGCTCTTAGAAAAGAGGACAAGAACAGTGGGGAGCAGGCAGTATTTAACAGTTTGTTCAAGCACTCAATCTGATTTTATGAGCCAGCTCTACTTCACCAAATTGCTTCCAGGAAAACCTTATTTAAACTTCAATGGCAAAGGCTGCAAAAAGAAACTTGTGAATTACTAACGTACAGGAATGTACAGCTGGAGCTGGCTCAAGGCACTCGTAAGTAGCTGACAGCCATTCTCAGAAGTGATGCCAACCTTCTCAGCAACTCCCTTCTGAGAGCAGCAACAAGCTCACCATGGCACCCCTGGCTTTGCAGGCAGCTGGCACAAGGAAAATGAGCACAGGATCATTGCTTTCACCACCCTTCAAAATCTGCTTGCCTGAGAAACTTCCCTACTCTGCTTGTCTGCAGTCAGTCCTAAATTGCATACTGGTGTTACCAGCCATTTCTCCATTTTCCTCCTTATGACATAGAGATGCCAGCATAAAATTCTCCCATTCTCCACACAAACTGCCATAAATATAACTAGACACAAAACCCAGCTTTTGTCACATTTTATTTCCAAATGCAAACTTTTCCTCATTTAAAAAAAGAGTATATTTCTTTCTACCTTTTTTCTTTTTAATCGCATACTTCCAGTTTTCATGTTAAAATAATGGATTTCTAGTTTGAATTTAGGTATTGAAATTCTATTTGCTATCCGTTGCTCTGAAAAAAATATGCAGTAACTCCCACAATTAAAGAAATAATAATTTATGACTGCTTGATGCTAAATTTGCAAATTATGAAAAATACCTGAAAAGCTGTAAAATAGCATTTAAAAGCTGCATCATTTGGTAACCTGTGATGGGAAAGCTAACAGTGCTTTAACAGAAAACACCCAGTACAACATTAATCTGAAACAATACAGAAGAAGTAGTGGAGATTTACCCGTTACTGTTTTTATGATTGTCTAGAGTGGCATCTAGTGGGCATATTATAAGTTACATATCAAATGAAAAATAATTAACTTTTGTTTTAAAACTTGTTAGTAACTTAAATAGTGTCTGTTAACAATATTGGGATTTCCCAGACTTTGAGGGACTGAATTTTAAAATGATGTGAGGGAAGGCAGTGAGGAGGCAAACAAAATGCAATTTTTAGTCAATAATTTGCACTATGTACCTAACTACATTTATGCTGTTAACGAATGTTTATTTGAGTGAGAGGGCTTTCAGAGATAATTCTAGAAAAGGATGTACTGAAGCAAGAAAGCTTTAGGAAAAAAAGCAGAGGTTAATACTTTGGAAGTTGTTTAAATGGACTCCACTACTTTACCTGACAAAATCTTGTGCATGTGGGTGGTTTTTTGCAAAAGTGTGTATTAATTAGGAATGTCTCTGTTCTCTAAATAAGACTTCCAGCAGTCCAGCTGCACAGAGAGACCTACAGCGTATTCCTTGGCTATCAATTTAACAGAGCTGCTACACAAAAGCTGGGAAATAACACAGGAAATCAGGAAGGAGGTAAGTACTGAGTCCTCCAGTATGTAAAAAAGTATCTATAGTAACAAAATTGGAAATGCTTCAGATTTTTGCCACTAGCACTACGTATAATCTTGAAGCTACACTGCTGTAACTAGCCTAAGAAAAATCTATTTAAGACTACTATCAAAGAAAAAAATCTGCAGTGGTTGTACAAATATTTTGATGAGTAACTCAAACACAGTAAGAGACAACTTCAAACACAGAACTTGGGAATAATCCATCAAAGCAACATGTTCAACAACCATCAAAGCACAAAATCACTGCCCCCAAAAAAGTGGCCTAAAAAGTTGCTCCAAAAACATGGTCAAACATTGCTGTAAAATATTCTTTCAATAAATAAATTAAAAAAGGCTGTTAATTTTTATGAACATGAATGCCAGAATAATCAGTTTTTCATGAATATGTACCAATTAAAAAAAAAGTTGAAAGTATTTTAAAATTGAATTGACATTGAAAAAAGTCCTTTTCACTGATCACTGGAAAAAAAAGAAAAAGAAAAAAAAAATAGAAGCAGTTATCTTTGCCAGCAATTGCTGCCAACAGCAACATTTACCAGCAGTGTTTCTGGCAGCCTCTGCAACCATGTTCACAATTATTCAACCTCCCATTTCCATTATGAACCACCCACTTAAAGAAAAAGACAGAGAGGCTCTGACTCTTCCCTATACAAGTCCTTCCCAGTACTGATACTTTGCATTCAAAAGGTTCTTTATCCACAATCCGAAAAGGAAATACGCATGTATGTGTGAACAGGTATGAGCAGATACCATACATACAGCAACAAGGTTTGGCACAGGTGGTTAATGTGTTATTTTCTCTAGTTTCAAAATAAACAGTGAGTTCTGGAGATTTTATTTCCCATGGAAATAACATTGTTAAGCAATTCTGAAGACCATTTGAGAACTTCAGTTCTATCTGAAAATTCGTATTATGCCACTGACCTATGCTCAATTGTTCTGGATTGCTGAATGTTGATGAAAAAAAACCAGACAACTAAAGTATTACGTTTATTCATGATGCATAAAAAGAGAAAGTGCTCTGACCTCAACATTGTTTTCTTTCAGCCCTCATGCTAAGCCATATAGGACTAAGCTGTGAGTAAGGAACACAAAGTGCAGGAACAGAAGTGGAATCATGCCCAGATGTGAACAACAAGATAGTTCCAATGAAAAAGTAGAATACATGCTTGAGATAATTGCCTCCTTTCTTATTTTTGTCCCACATCAAAAGAAAGTGTGACTGGAACACTGTACCAGTGTATCACCCATTAACCGATTGCACTGATGAATGGTACGGAAGTTCCATCTATCTATTCTGCAGATGCATTCCATCCATGACATGAGTTTGTATGCCTACATTAATTAACCTGCATACACACACAAATGCAAACACAGTAAAAATACCTATCGTAGGTTTAACTATTTTAATGTAATTTAAAATGCATTATTCTTTAATACTTTTTAACAAACCAAGCAGCATCGATCCTTTCTACTTGGAACATCCTAAGAATATAAAAAATTTCCACCAATTAAAAGAACTGATATCCTTGCACAGTGCCTTTATTCAGTGCTTGAAGAACAGAAGTGTCACAGAAAACCACCCTACAAAGTTCCTTCACAGTTTCAATTTGCAGTTACAGCTGAGGTACTGAGCCATAATTTTCTAAACTGCCTGTTTTGACTTCATGAAATGTTAACGATAAAATCACAAGACAGTTCTTCAGTGTAAATTAAGTACTGTGGAAGTAATTACACTAATTCAGATATCCAGCATCAAATAAAGCTTGATTCTTCAGGGGTTTAAAGCTTATGACATGTCCACAAGAATGTTCCCCAAAGAAACAAACAAAAAAATCTTTTATTTGTCAAACAATTATTTTTCTATTTAGAGAGAATTTGTAGTGGAAAGGACCTGTGGAAGTAATCTGGTCCAACATCCTGCTCCCAGCAGCACTAACTTTGTTACTAGATCTAGTTGCTCATGGCCATGTCTAGTCAAGATTTGTACATCTCTCTCTGGGATGGAGATCCTATGCCTCTAAGCAACCAATTCTACTACACTCATACGTAGCTATCATCTTTCAGCCCTTATGATCTGTGAACGCCAAGCTAAACACGATTTTACAGAGGGGCATTGTATTTACAGACAATTTAGTCACTAGACAGTTTTAATGATTCCCTGGTGGTAACGTTTCAGACAAGTGTTTATTTAAGAACAACTTTCTTCCCAGATTATTTAGCTCTACACCACTTCCAAAAGGGACTCCACCAGTCACATTGTCCCTTCCACCTTCTGTCCCTCCTGTTCCACTTGTCTGAGTACCCCCTGAATTGCTGCAAGGTTTATCCAATGGCCTTCAGAACCATGGCTTGAATCACTTCCAGATCTACTGGTTCTGTTCATATCTCAAAATACAAATGTTATGTTTTTCCACTGCTACTGCCATGCAAACATCTGCTACGGGCAAATGAATCTGCTGTTCTACATTTCAGAAACCTACAAGACTTAATGGGGATCACAGCTGCACTTTAATCCTAAGTAACAGCCACTGCTTTGAAAGTTTATAAATGCAGGATAAATCTGTAAGACAACAGATGCTGAACACAGAATGAGAGAGCATAAAGTCATAGCAGCAGGATTCTCAACAGTGCAAGCAGCAGTCTTCACACAACTTTGGCTGCTACACCACTGCACATTACACAGCAGCAACAGAGCAGGTTTAGACAAGCTTGTGGGGAACGCTTTCTGTTCAGAATGAGAGCAGTGACACATGCAAAAGTATGTGACTGTTTTAAAAATGACTGGTCAAGACTGTCACAAAAAACCAAACCAAAACAAAAAACCTGGTTAACATATCAGGTTAGATAATACAGGTCTTAAAGCAGACCAAGGATTACATGTGGTAAGGCAGTGAAAGCCAGTGGATTGATAAAAGCAAGGCAAAAGCAAGAAGGTGGAAAAATTATTTTCATGACGTAATTTCTGTGGATATCCATTGACCGAGATTGTTTTCAAGAAGACAGAAAAGACTGATCCTAGATAACAGTGTAACATGTGAAAGGAAAACACAGACAAAGTAATGGCAATATTAGGCATAGCTTGAAGGTGCGTATCTAAAATTTCGTAATCCAAGGAATCAATTTCGCTATTATTTTAAAAACTCAGAATCCTTAAGCCATTCCAGCCTGCTCCATACATTACAAACATTTTCAGACAGAAATGCAATATGCGATCAGTACATACACGAATTATAAGGAAGGGAATAAACCAGTGTTCTGGAATACCAATAAAATCCAGATAGACGGGCTACAGCTTGCCGAAAGCCGAAACTAAGCTGCCCAGATGACTGCTTAGCTCTAAGAGAGTCTGGCTCCATTCCAGGCCTAAGGCTGCTGGAAAGTGCTACTAGGGTACATATGACTTGAAAACAAGAACTGGTCTGAATTAAAGTTATGAATATATTTTAACCTGAAAGTTCAGAAAGGTTCAGAAGTTTTCCACTGTTAATGTTGGTAAGAAACATTAATACTTTAGCAGTGATGTGGAAGAACCATCTGCAAGACAATGAGAAGTTTTACAACTTTTGCTTCCACGAAGTGTTTCAGAAGTGAAATCTTGAAAAACCAAAACAGTTTTATGCATAAAGCTATCTTCTTCAAAACAATTTAAGAAGTTACATAACATGCATGTCCAGGAACACGCTTTTGCCTTGTTATTTCAACCATTCTCTTATACAGAAAGATCAACATGTATGCAGCCATAAAGAATATTCAAATGTTTTCTTTTTTTCACCTAGCTTTTAGAAGTATGTGTTAAAAGACTTGCATAGGACCGTGCCAGTGAGTAACTTGCAGAAGCTTGATGAATAACTTACACTAGCTGTCAGAAAAGACAAAAAATCTAAATATTAAATAATTTCCCTACACTGTAAGCTTCCTTCAAAATACTGGATACAAGTGTGCTTTGCCCCTTCAGCTCATTGACTTTCTTACCTCTCTTTTTGAAATAAAAATACAACACACATCCTATGATTTAAGTGTAAGGAATTAAGTTTACTGCTTTAGGGTCCATTCTAGCATAGAATCATGGAACAGTTGGGGTTAGAAAGGACCTTAAGGCCATCTGTTTCCAACCCCCAAGCCACAGGCAGGAATGCCTCACACTGGACAGCCTCAGTTTTCTCAGCCTGTCTTCATATGGGAGGTGCTCCAGCCCCCTTATCATCTTTGTGGCCATCCTCTGCACTTGCTCCAACAGCTCCATTTCCTTTCTATGTTGAGGACACCAGAACTGTACGCATACAGTGCTCCAAGTGGGGCCTCATGACAGCAGAGCAGAGGGGCAGGACCAGCTCCTTTGACCTGCTGGTCCTGCTCCATGCAGTGTGATGCAGCCCAGGATATGGCTGGTTTCTGGGCTGTGAGGGCATATTGAAGCTGGCTCATGTTGAGCTTCTTATCAGCCAACACCCCCAGGTCCTCTGCAGTGCTGCTCTGAATCTCTTCTCCACCCAGCCTGTAGCTGTGTCAGGGATTGCCCCGAACCAAGTGTAGGACCTTGCACTTTGCATTGTTGAACTTCATTAGGCTGGCATCAGTCCACCTCACAAGCGTGCCAAGGTCCCTCTGGATGGCATTCCTTCCCTCTAGCATATCAACTGAACCACAGAGCTTGGTGTCATCAGCAAACTTGCTGAGGGCAAGGAATCTATAAATTTTGTCTTCATTTTCACTGCCTATTTTTGTGGCCCTGCTACACAGCAACACTAAGATCATTTCTCTATATTCAGTTGTATCCCCCTTCAACACAAAAAAAGATAGGTTTCTCTGAATCCTCCGTAGAGCTCATCAGCTCTGCCATATTTGAAGACTGATCCTCTCCTCCCATCTTCATCCCTGTAGTGCTTCTCACTCTATTAAGGGCAGTTGTGCATGCCTGGTTGTAGACACATTTGGAAGACACCCAGGACTGGACAAGTGAAGTTATTTTTTCATTAAAACTGGTGGTTTTTGCTGATGCTTGCTTACCTCATTATCTGACTCCACAAGCACTTGGTCATATTCACTAAGAGCTACTAGGAACATGATAGATGTGACGTTTTCGAAGCAATGTATCCATTTTCTTCTTTCTGATCGTTGGCCTCCTACATCCACCATTCTGCAAAATTAACATCCACATCAACTCCATGAACACCTTAACAGATAAACACACAAGCACACACACAGTGACAAAGTTCAAGAATTTAGTTGAAAACAAAGTTCAGTTTGTTTTCATAAATGTCTTTTTTTTTATTGATATTTAATGGAATATGTTCTAGGTAGAAAGTTTGCTGAAGAAGAATATATTTCTTTGAAGTCTGATGTGTTTACTGTATTTAGATTATCGTGGGCCTCAAACCCCTCAGATTTCTGAGATACAAAGGTCTCGTGAGCTATGATTTGGCAGTGTATGCCCAGTGTATTCAGCTAAAACATATGCGAACAGAACAGACTCTGTGCCCCCCCCCTCCCCTCCCCCAGCGAGTATAACTTCCCAACCTGGTAAAGCTGCCCATTTTAAGAGAACAAATAAACTACCTGTACCTACTAAAATTTTTAACAGACCAAATTAAAATGCAAATTTGCACACATTCTATTCCCACCTCACCCTGTATCTCAGTGTAACTAAACACAGGTGTCTAACCTGCAACTGCAACTCCACAGTTATTTTTCAAACAACTGTACTTGCACTCAAGTACGGTTATTTATCTGTAAAGAACAATTTCTCCCTAAAAATCAGCTACACAAGTGGAAGCACTGTATTCCATAATTTACATGAATTAAGAGGCTACCTGACTGTATTTTCATATTATTATTCACAGTGAAACTTTGACACATACTACTGAAAAGATGAATTGCCAAGTTTTCAGGAGACAAACCTGATTGTCTTTCACCCTTTTAACATCTTTAGCATCAACTCCTTGTTATATGTGAACAATTACATGAAAAAATAATGACAAAGCTCAAATTTTAAAAACACAGACTGATTTCTTTTTATGCACTTTTAACCAGTATCGTATACATGATATTACTAATGTAAAAAGAAACAGAATAAACTACCTGAAAATGACACTTTGTAAGTCGAATGGATATTCAATGATCCCTGTTGTTGGGACTCGAACTCTGAGCACATCTTGCTGAGTTGGCAGGTAGGTGGAATCTGCTATGCGATCCAAGTCATTAAGATAGCTATTGACAGGGAGAAACAAAAGGAATGCAAGACAGTGACACCATCATCTGACTGAGGAAAAGATAAAGGAAAACTTGGGAAGGGAAAGGGGTTGTGGGGTAGGAAGAAGTGCAACAAAAAAAAAAAAAGTATTATTGGCATAAAAGAGGGGGCAAAGTAAAAAAAATGTGCTCCATCCCCTTTTCCTGTACTCTCCCATAGCTTCAAGTAAATTCTATAGAAGGGGAGTGTAATTATTACATTTTATTTCCCAACAAGTTTGAAAATAGCTTTCGCATGTATATTCACCAAAGATTCAAATTTTTCTTTATATAATTCTAGGCAATGTAGAGACAAAGAATATTATAAGATGCCTGAGAAATATAAAATTGCAGTCTTATTTGAATATGCAACATACTTCTTAATCATTCTGCAGTGTCTACACACACACACACGGACAGACAACCATGAATGTCCCAAGCCACAGTAAAGTGCTATAGAATAGATCTGTGGCACCTGAAAGTCCTGCATACCCACTCAAAACTTCTGATTAAGTTAATAAGCCTGTAGTACATGAAATACATGCCAGCTGGTTAGTAAATAACACCAAATTGCTTAAAACTGCTTGTAAATTTTCATTAGCTACAACACAAAAATCTTATGCTATTGCTTAATGATGGGTTTCAATCATATAGCAATGGAGTACTGGAGATTTTACTTAATTCTTATACAAGAGATGCTTCAAAAAAGGAAGTGTATACCAAGTGTGTTATAGCCTGTTAGGGTCCAGGAGCTGGACAAGCAGGGCTTTTTCAGCCTGGAGAAAAGAAAGCTCAGGGGAGACCTTGTAGCAGTCTTCCAGTACCTAAAGAGGGCCTACAAGAAATATGGAGAGGGGCATCTTACAAGGGCGTGTAGTAACAGGACATGGGGAATGGTTTTAAACTGAAAGAGGGAAGATTTAGATTAGACATTAGGAAGAAGTTCTTCACTATGACGACAGTGAAACACTGGAAGCCATTGTTCAGAGAAGCTGTGGATTCCCCATCCCTGGAAGCATTCAAAGGTCAGGTTGGACAGGACTTTGAGCAACCTGGTCTAGCAGAAGCTGTCCCTGTCCATGGCAAGGGGGCTGGAACTAGATGATGTGTAAGGTCCCTTCCAACCCAAACGGTCCTATGGTTCTATGATATCTTATTAAATTAGTGCACCAGGAAGCTTGGGCTCTCCCCATGTTAGGTATCTGAGAGAGACTGCTGCAGGACATGAAGTTCTTGGCCATTTAGTTACTTCCCAGGCCAAGAATGACCTACAGTTAGCCACTGAGAAGACAAATTAACCTACAGATAACCATTTACACAACCATTTTGTTGCATTCCTTTGGCAAGCTCCAGTTTTGATCTTCTGTGTGAGCCTGGTGACTGCACCTGTGCACAGCAGACATATTACTAAGGTAACCTATAATGCACATCTGACTGATTTTAGAAAGGCAATAAAACAAAGAGATAATAGTACACTGTTAAATCTCACTTGTGTTACTGGAAGCCATTAATTGGGCAGATGAGTATTTTTTTTTTTGTCCTAACACAAATCACTGATGCCACTAAGTTCCAGAAGCATTAATTTATCCTTAAAAATACTTATTTTTTCCTCATCCTCATTCAATTCTGCTCAAGTTAGCTCACTCAGTTCCTGAACAGCAACCTTCCCCTCACTTCAGTGTTAGCATTTTACAGAGCCCATATAGTCCATAGAAGACTCCTTATATATCCTGAAGGAGTCCTATTTCTTTCCCTAGATTTCTTTGCTTAGAAATCAAAGAATGTTGGGCTCTCTAAGAATTAATGTCCTGAATTATACACTCAAAGCCAAAATCAAGAAAGCAGTATCAAAACTACTAATAGCACCACACAGAAAAAAATCCCCAAACCAAACCAAAATCACATAGCATGCAGAAAATCCTTTAAAATCTTTCTGACACTGATGAATCATAACCAGAATCTACAGTCCAACAAAAGCAATTTAGAATACATCCTGCATTTTTTGTTTTCAAATAATGACATTTAGCCCCACTACTTTCCCTTCTAACTTAAAACTTATCCATTTATTTAAATAAAAATGTCCCAGTTCTTTGTTGTGCAACCTTACTTTTAAATCTTTTATGATTGCTATTTTCATGCTGTGACCATACCGCAGACAGTTAATAAAATTCTTTTTAAGTGGAAAAAAAAAATAATTTCTTTCAAGTTTTGATTTGTTGTGGTTTGGTTGTTTTTTGTTTTGTCCTTTTTTTAAGCAAAGACACTACTGTTGAAAATTATTTGTGCTGGAATTCAATTTTAATGAAGTTTGTGCATTGTTGCTCTGAAGCAAATGAGCAGGCATTTTCTGCTACTGACTTCAGAGTTCTGCAGATCAGATACACTTTCTGTTACTGTACGAGGATATGTAACTTCACATTCTGCTATCAACTTCATTGAGTAAATATGTTTCTGAAAATCAGACTGAAGGCTTTGCCTTCATCAGCAACACAAAGCTCCCTTCAAGATACTCTAAAATCTCTAAAAATGCTAACACATTCCTATTAAAATTATTTGGAATAGTGAAGAAAGACTATTAAAATTGCTCAAATTAATCTAGTTTATTTAATGGATACAGCCTGGGGTGTGGGAAGTCCATAAGCTCTCACAGGAAAGCAGGGTGGAGTTACTTCCTCCACTGACTTATCTGCAAGCAGATAAGAGAAATTTATGAAGGGAACTTTATGAAGCCAGGGCTATGTGCAATGGCTTGAGTCTCTGAATTCAGATGGGTGAGGAGTGAAAGAAAATGAAGGTTTTCACTGATTTTTTTGTACATCTGCTTATTAAATAAATGATTCACCATTGCTTTAAAGCAAGTACTGACAAATATATTGTTCGCCTGGGCAAATAAATCCTGTGCCTATGCAAAAAAAATTAAGCACACAAAAGATACTCACTAGGTACTTCAGGAACAGTGCCTAACTCAAAATGTATGCACAAGTACTGCGCTCAGACTCTGCAATGACACTAAATTTTCAGTGCACACTAGAAATGGCTGCATGTGCGCTCTTGCAAGCAAACCACAAGATTTGTCATAAACATGAACTTCCACAAAAAGACTGCTGCCAACAACTGCCCAAAGCAGATGTTTCCTCAGCTTAACAACTTCAAAATTTAAAAACTATAATAATGATACAGGCATTGGAAATACCCTGGCACCACTCCTGCGGCCAATCGAAAAGCAGGTAACCACCACCAGAGTTACCATGGGGAGTTCAGCCGTAAAGGCAGCAGCAACTTTACAGGCAAGCAGTAACCTTTAGGGGCAAGCCATAAAGGTCTCAAACATATGGCATGCTGAGCACCTGCTAAGTGTCTTAACTTTGATGAGACACACTGTAGCTATATGGCCTCTCACCCAAACATTAACTACTCGTCTAGGCACAAAATTACTACAAAAAAACCCCAAAAATAATAAAAAAAACCCCAAACCAAACAAAACCCACACAACAGAAAAACAAACAAACAAAAAAAACCACGAGAAAACCCCAACACCAAAAAAAACCCCAACCAAAAAACAAAATACACCCCCCCTCAAAAAAATCACACACAAAAAACCCGCCAGCCCAAATGAGCCAAACCACATAGGTCTGAGCAAATTTTTATATAGTGCATACTAAGTTTAAAAACTTAATTTTGTAAATTACTTATGTAAAAATGGATTTTAGTGGCCACTGAGGTAATTTTCCCAGGGGTTGCTATAGCAACAGGCATGCAGTGCATTACTGAGGCAATGAGCGTGTAAGGTGCTGCTGGCATGGCCCTCTCCTGATGTCAGGAAAACTGCCACTGCCTGCCCAGCAGCATGCTTGTGATATACATGCTGACCAGAAGCAGAGGAAGCCTTTTGTTTCCCAGTCAGCACTGAGAGAGAAGCACTTATTTTTAAGGTATTTCACATCACTTGTGACCTATGACAAGATCCAAGCCTGCTGCCAGGTTATGGAGGTGCTAACAAGGCCCTTAAAAGGGAGCACATTTCAAAGGTACTGTTTGTGCACATTTCAAACTAAACAGCAGGAGTGGGATCATGGGAGTAGCCTGACTGGCTCTGTACTTCCCTTTCTCATAGAAGAATCAAGCAGAGAGGTAAGGCTCCTAGCCTTAACAAACAGACCAGAATTGTTTAAACAATAACCTTCAAGAGGTTAAATACAACTTCATTACCATGAACAGGTTACTCAACATCCAGTCTTAATTCACTTCCAAAAACTACATCACCTAACAAAAACTGATGATCAAAACTTATTTGAATTTGCGTTCTGGTAATGAGGTCCTAAAGCACCTTCAACATAAAAAAACCTGGGGCAGGAACTTCAAACACCCTCCACTAGCTATGAGCTACTATTTTCCAGCATCTTAAAGGCCAGATTTTTGTGGTAAGTAATCAGGTGATAAAGTAGGATTTTCTCAAGAATGATTCCATTAAGAGGGATTTCTGTAACTTCAAACCGTTTACTGGAAAGCCTAATTAATCAAAAGAAGGCAGTATGGCATGGACAGACAAAGGCAGAAAAGCTACAATCTTCATCCATCTAACATTTGCTTCCCTTTCAAAGGTTAAAGATTGGATTGCTCTGTTCATCAGTGCTGCCCAACAACTATTCCCAGACTCAGCAGGCAAAACTGATGTACCAAGATGCAGAATTCACTAGGACCTTAACACACCCTGTGCTTAGAGGCAGTCTGCCTATGAGACCCTGTGAGCACAGACTGTCTTCTAAACTTAACTGCTGAAGAGAAAGGCTCTGCCTGGCACCACACCGAGAAACACTCCCAGCGAAATCACTAAACAAAACCAAAAATGGAAGGGGGCTGGAACTAGATGATCTTAAGGTCCCTTCCAAGTGTAACTATTCTAGAGTTCTATGATTCTATATTGAGACAGAGGTAATTACTTGGCACTGATAAAAGAGTTGGTTGGTCAGTCTAAAACCAGGAAAGATGACTTGTTACCAACTAGCCAGCAAACAAGACAGTTTCTTGATCTGTATGGAGAGAACGAGAGTACAGGGGAAAACAGAAGGGTCAAGCCTCAAGAAACTACAAAAGTTTGCTGTTTAACATACAGCTTGTTGAAAGATTTCAGTGTAATCACAGCTATAAAATCAAAGCTTACCAGCGACACTTAATATGCAAATGTTTTCACTGTATTCAGCCATGCATAAGCCAGATACCACATGGCTGACTTTTTCCAGGTATGACAGTAACCACAAACATTTACATCTTTTCAACCCTAAAGCTTGCAGGTTTAATGCAAAACAGAAAAAAAAATCCTTAAAGATAGGATAGTTCATAAGCAGCATGACCCTCTAATAAAATGCTTTCATGCACATACAGACTCTGAAAGTGAAAATAAAATCCTAACCAAATTCTATGACTAAGGCTAATGATGTAAACAAGTAATATTTGGCATATCTCTGTCCTTTGCAGCCTGGCTGTTCTGGAATTGGTTTGGGCTACTCTCCATCCTGTTGTGGGGGTTGATGTGGTTTTTGGGAGGTTTTTTGTTTGTTTTGCAAAACTCTTAACTGGCTGATGAGACTACCCGAAAATTTGGCCATGTGCTGGAAAACAAGCTTTGAAAAGGAAAAGCCTTTTTCTACATTTTTTTTTAAATGCATACTACTTGATTGTCTTTCAATTCCACATTTGCAAAATGTTAAAGCTGCTGTAGCAGGATTTTTCCGACCTCACAGAACTGCCAGAGTAACTGACACAAGTGGCCTCTTTGCTAACGTGCAGCAGCAGCACAGTAAACTGAATCAATTTTCCGAGTACAAACATAAGCTGTAAACCAAATTAAGTGTAAATAAGTATTGGCCTAATTTTCAGAACTTCTCTGTAGGTTTGCATTTCTGAGCCTGTACACCATTGGTGGAAAGTCAAGGCACATTTACCAGTTTCCAGACCTAATTTTAATGTAAACAGAGTAAACCTAAGATCATTGCAGTGAGGTATGAAGGAGTCTGCACTGTATTATTTTTATCTTTATCCTACTCAAATCCTACCTAGCTGTCTCTCTCAATTTCCTACATGGCTAAAAGCCAACCTTAGCAAACGCTACAAACAAGTAAGTAATCAAATAAAAAATGCTTGTGCAATCTTTTCTTAATAGGAAATGTGGTTTAAGAAATACAAAAATATTAAAAGTATGTTCAGTACTGCATGAAAAAAAAAAAGGAACCTGGAAGAAATACATAGCGTATACTCCTTTATATAACCCCACTTCCCTTTCTGCATTTCCCTTGTGTTGCATAATCTTCAGTTTTTCTACAAGATGCACAGTTTTTGTACGCAGCAGACCTTGTCCTATTTTCTTCAGACATTTACTTTATATTTGGGAATGATATCTAAGGTGTAAGGTGGGATTAGCATGGTTCTGCTGCTAGTACTTGAGCTTAACACTGAGACTTTTATTTGCTGTTTTTATCTTACTGCAAAGCTACATAAAAGCAGAATCTACCACTCTGCAACACAAATTTTCCCCAAATACAGCTTTAGAACCTGCAAGTGCATTCTTACAAATGAAAGGAAGAAAAAAAAATAAAAATCAATGAACTGTATTAAAATGTTTATTAAATAATGATGTTCTTATGTATCTTAGAGTATATTTATTCTTGCTCCCAACAAATCACTATTACACAGATATTATATAGGCAGTTGTTCATAATTTACTGTACCAGTGTCAGCCACAGAGCAGGTCCCAATTTAGAACAGTATTAATCCTCCAGAAAGGCTCACAGAGCCCCACGATATCATTAAGAATTCCCTCCAGCTTCACAAAGTGAAAGAATAAATGTTCTGACCACTAGAGGCAGTACCACCAAATGGAGTACAATGCTACAGTATAAAAACTGAAAAAGATTCATACAGTGATTCTTCCCCTTGTGTGCCACTAAGCACATCCTATTCAGCACACAGTAATTCCACTGAAATGCACCTGTTTCAGAAGTGGCACATGGAAGCAAAATGCTATCTTTTTTTTTAGGTATGAAGGAATTAATTGTTCAGCTGAAGTTACAAAAAACTTTCAAACTCTGCATATCGTTATATAAAATTATTTGACCACCAAAGCTTTACAATTCATGCAGTGGTTTCAGGAAAGGTGGAACATGAACTTTGATGAGCAGACATCGTTAGGATTCAACTCTGTCTTTCATGTAAAAAAATCAGTGATATATTCTGAAGACACAAATGTGAACTCTTACTTATGACAACAGGGAGTCTGTTGACTCCCCCTTCTTCAGACTTTGAAAAGCCATGACATAATCAGACTGTTGACTGGTAACCTGTTTACATTTGGGTTACGGTCCTGACACCCTGTAGAGTACATACTGAATGATTTCATCTCACACATCTATTACTTAAGGCAATCAGCAACGTGGTGTTGGTTTATAGCTGTCTCACACAGTGAATAGTATCTTAGAGGGAAGTGGTTTAGTGGTAAGTAGGTGGCTTAGTCATCCTGTAATTTATATGGGAAATGAATAATCTCTGCTTACCTGATGTGCTCTTGACTTTACCACACAGAAATCTAGAAACTGCTTTTAAGAACAACATTAACATCTGAACTTTGGAGCATTCAATTGCAAGGTAAGAGAATGGAATGCATTTCCTGAGCTGCTAAGTGGTTCAAATCAACCTCTAGGCTGCAGGAAGTTTTCTTTCTTAGACCCTGCCCTCACATCTTGTGACAAACACACAACTGATGTATTCTTTCAGGGTACTAGCAGTGGGTGTAAAAACATCAAAAGCAGTGACAAAGCAGATCAACAGATGACAAAGTATAGAAACATACAGGGTATATTAAAAAACAAGAGTTTAGAAACTATTTAAAAAAAAGGGGATAAAATTTAGAGGAAAAGATTTAGGAACACAATGTGCCAAAAAAAAAAAAAAAAAAGCAGCAATATAGGGAACAGACTGGAAACACTACTACTATAAAAACCACGGGAAAAACTGCTGGGAAGATGAGTCTCATGCAAGAGATGCATGAATAACGTGTGATATTGACACATGTTTAAAAACACTAACACATTCTCACAAAGTATATTGACACATGTGCTTACAAGAGACCTGGTGGACCACAACCCATTTTGGTTTATCCATCAGGTCAGAAGAAATTATCAAGACTCACAACATCAGTGGGCACAAGGGAGTTTATTCTCGTTTACTGCCTTGTGAATCTCAGTAGTAACTTTTAAGCATTTTGTTTTCTTGCTTTGGGACAGGAATTACAGACAGAAAATTCTGTTTGGGTGTTTTCTTGCTAAACATACATACCATATTTTTGGAACAACATTCCTTTAGTTTTTGCTAATTGCTTTTATGGGAAAAAACCCTACCTGCAAGCACAAATATAAGGGAGGACTTTCTAAAGACTTATACGCAGTGATTCACCATTCTCATTTAAAGCAGATTTTGCAGAAATCCGTATTATAAACTATAACAGATTAATGTTACCAAATCTGCAAAAACTCATGTGAAATTGTCAAACAAGCTGAGCTTGAAAAGTAACCAATTAACTAGTATTTGCCTGGCAGTTTGCTTCTACAGCTTAGTGAATTATTCCTACTATTTCTAATAAAAAAGATACACATGATGACAATTTAATTTGAACTATGTCAAAACTATGGTATTCAGCACAATCTGATCTGAAGTAGCATTAGATGACTATTTCCTCCTTTGGAGAGTAAGTAATTCTATTTTTGTCCTCTAACACACACAGACTACCTCTGTGTATTTCAACTTTAAAAATGGCATCACATCTTTTGTGGAAACAAAAAGTTAGGACCTAGAAATTTAAGAAATCCAAAGTGTAAGACAAGCTTTGTTTCACCTTCCACTTATGCTTGCTACTTGTTTCAGTAAGGAAACAATATGAATGTACATTGTCAGTAACTTGTTTCTTAAATATTCACCTTTTATGTACCCTACAGTTTTTCACTTTATGTAATATTCTATTTATTTTCTTAACACTAAAGAACAAAACACAGTATTGTACCTTTATGGGGAAAGTGAGAATCCAATTAAGAGAGATCCCACTGTGCTTTGCACTACTGTGCACCAAAGCATGCATACAGAAATGATAAAAATGATAGGCTGGGAAGCTAACAAGCACACAGGACAGCAAACTGCATAGGATAACAGGAACCTATGCATAGGGCAAATGTGGCAGAAGAACATGGTGTGGTGACAGCACTGGAGCAAATCAGAGAAGAGCTACATCATGTATCTGTTGTTTTTCAGCTGACTAAATTGCATCAGCAAGATACAAATGAGTTCATCTTGACTAAATCACATATAAAGTCTTGTGCGAGGCCAGAACCCTCAAACTACTCTGCACAAAAATGTCACCCCAGACCTCTGATTTCCAGCTTGCATTTGTGAGTGTATGTCAAAGGACAGTAAGGGCTTGAACACGTGTAAGAAAAGAAAACAATACCATCAGTAACTAACCATCCCTAGTTAGAATCTTCAGATGATCACAGACTGACACCCTGCAAAAAAACCATGGACATAATCCTGAACTAGGTGTACTCCTCCCCTCAAAGTGTCCTCTAAAAACAATTTATTAAGTGTATATTCAGGTATGGTTGTGCTGCATGTGCATACAAATATGTAAACAGATGTATAGTATAAGAACCTAAAAGGTAAAAATTACTTTGTTAGAAAGAGAGAATGATACATTGTTTTTTGTAGCCACCATGTACTTACTATTTAGTTGAATCTGACAACTGATACTCCCGTCGTCTATCATAACACTCCTGAATTCCAGGGTCACTCCATAAGCTTCTTATTGCATCTACATAAGGATTCTCAAAAGTTGACACCTTCTCTACATCGACTTCTCGAACTAACTGTGCATGAGCCTAATTCAAAACAAACAAAATAGTAAAATTTATTTCGTTTTCTATGTTTGCAGATAGCTCATATACAGTGAATGGGATTAACAGGACCAATTTTTCATACTGGCCGTAGCACCAAGATGTATATCTGATTTGAAAAAACAAGTACCACAGAGAAGGCAGGGAAGATGTAAAAACAAGACAACCTCAGTTCCTGAAATAAGCTAAAACAGGAAAAACCCTTACTTTTAAATGTAAAGTATACAGATCTCAACATGCATCGGCATATTACTTACTTTTCATGCTAAAAGACACTGCTAAACAAAATACCTAACATCCATTCTACCAGTGAAACCACTTATTAGTGATGGAACCTGGGACACTTGAACAACATATAAATAGAAAAGACAGTAAACTTCCAAAATATTCAAAGATGGGTATTTTAATAAAATCTGTATCCATGTGAATGAACTTAAGTGATGATGTAGGAAGAAAACATTATTGTTGATTTATTGGGGAAGACCTTAAAGACAATGGTGAATGAATGAGAATAAATAAGAGCACTGAGTAAATTACAAATGAAAGATGATAAAGTGTGTTCAAAGACAAACAGTGTTAAATATGGTATTATGACAGAAAATGAAGTAATAAACTTGGGTTTTAAATAAAATATGCGTCCTTATTTCACACTATGCTTACCCCAATTCAATAATATTTCATTAAAAATTTCACATTATAATATCTATTTAATTAGGATAATTTTGAAGAAAGCTTTAATTTTTATATTTTCAGATACAATCTTAAGAATATATATATACTTTTTAAATGATGACTAGTTAACCAGCATGACAGATTCAGAATCTGATGGCAGGTGACAGAATGGGAAGGAGAGAAGGAATTTGCTTTTCAGAGAAACTGATAAAAAGATCTTAATGTTACCACAAGTGTAAACAAAGTTACCACTGAAGAAGAAAAGCAGGATTATTAGAAATTGTCTCTAGTTTCAATCTGCACTATAAATTATGGACCTTCTTGAAAAGTAACATACAAAATTAGGGGGTGCTAACAGGAAATAATCCCTAACAAAACCATCTAAATACTTAGAATATTGGTAAAGCCTGTGGAGTCAGAACTACCAAAGAAATACAGCAAAATTATTTCCAATTTGTCCTGGCAGTACTATGTACAAAATTTGGTAACAAATACATGAGCACATGTATCTGTCTAGAAATAAATACCTATGCAAACATACATACAAATGCAAAGAAGACAGCAGATGGAAACTTGGTCTAGGAAATAAACTTGAGGGATTGAAGTCTCATATCAAGTCTCTGAGGTGATGACACAAACCTCTTTTTTTATTGTAACTTAGGTAAAAATATATTGAAAGGACTGTTGTTATTTTCTAATAAATTCATCCTCTGTTTACACACATACAATCCTCACCCTTTTTTGACAATCTAGGAGAATGATGCTACTACTCATTACTAAACAGTATTATGCTGCAGTAGGCGTTTACTCAGGAAGAAATAAACCCCTCCAAGTTCAACATGAAAAATGTGTGTCTTTAGGGGTGAGTAGAACATATGTTCTCCATTATCAGAGCCCAAATCTCCAAAGTCCTAACAAAGCATACCTTCTTCCTGATCATGTCCATGGATTCCCAAAATGTCTGACAAATCATTAAGAGTCATTACCTTTCCACAGCAAATAACAAGAAAAGGTACTACTTAGTAGTAATCACAAGCCCAATGTTCTTGTGAAACTGGGTAATTTTTTAATTATCTTCTATCTTATCAAGCTTAGTTCTGTACTCTTTTGCCCGTAGCACTTCCAAAAGAATGATGCCCTGAATATTTTCCCACAGCTTGTGACAAACTCATAAAATATATTCAGGCATTTGTTTTTGTCCTGAAGTCTGAAATTACAGTTAAGTGATATCAAAATGCTAACAGAACCAAAAGACTAAATTATTATTCAAAAGCTTTCATTTTAAATCTGTTGTAAGTATTTCTCCAACAGTTCCCTAAACATTCTATAACAGGTACTCAAGTATTCTACCTTGGTAGATGACAAGATCTTAAAAGGTAATTGTTTTATTCAGCTACTTATCTCGACTTAATACTACATACTTGTCCCAGATCTTGCATTGGTTTATCAGTTCTGTATGCTCTGCCATACAATTAATATGACTTTGCACTGTGTGACAAAACTCACAAAATAAACTATGATATATGCCAAGAAGCTGCATCCATAAAAAAAATGATTCACCTTTTTAAAAACAAACATTTCTTCAGTGCTTCTGCTTCCTTGGGGTTTTCTTGGACAGACTCAATGACCACTTGCACCCTACCAATATACTGCTCTTCATATCAGTGCTGCTTCTCTTAAAAAAGTAATACCCCTTCATATAGATTTCAAATCTTTATTAATCTTCAGCTATGCCTTCTTGTTCCCAGAGCTACTATACTTTCTGTAGACAACAATTTTTCTTTCATCCAGAGTCTTTGCAAGGCAACATCTTTTGCTGTATTTCAATTTCTGGTGGCAGACACAAAGACAAAAATACAGGAACTCGTCTATTGGTTTAATTTTTCTCTCCATTTGCCTTGATACAAATCAGAAGTTATTCTAGCGAAACCTTTTGAGACAGAAATGCATAAATCTAATGCAGAAGAAGAATCAACAATGTACAATGTGTGGTGCTGCTATTGCTAATTACTGAAGTTATTTTCCTTCCATTAATATAAATAGCAAATTTGGAACTTCTGATATTAGCATACAAACATGGCAAGAAAAATAAAAAAATAAATCTAAGGACTCATTAATTCAGTCCATGCAACTACAAATGCTACCGAGCACTTCTCAGTCTTTACTAATACTTTCACTTTACCCAAAAGTTTACATTTTGGGAGTGGAGACAAAAGGAAAAAAAAAAAAAGTCAAGCTTGTTCCCCCTGAAAAAATTGTACATTTTTAAGAGTTCTCTCTTTTGAGACACCAGTAATTGTTATCAAAGCATTAAAAAACCACTAACAAAACCAAAACCCCCAAACAACAGACAAAACCAAAGGAGTCTGTAAGTACCACCAAAATGAAACTGGTCATTAAAATGTAAGTCCTAGTGCATATGCAATGTTCCACAAACAAAATGTAGATGATGAAGACGGCTTTTCAGTCTTAATACACTTTTTACATCAGCAGTCAACATTTTCCACAGCCTTTTGGGAATAAGACTACCTGCAATGATTTAAATGTTATTTGCCAGAAATCTTACAAACACACATTTCATTCTTTTTAGCAAATCACATCTCCCAAATTTAAGAGATACTTCAATGTTTTCTACAAGTATCTTAAATACTTGTAGAATAACAAAAACAGAATTTGGGGAATAGTATTGGATTCTAAAACCAGGAAGCCTGAGAAGATACCAAAATAACTATAATTTTTCCTTTTTCATTCCCCTCATAAAACTACTGCCAGTGTTAAAAACTAATTCTGAGCTTTGCTAGCACTACTAATACAGTTTTATGCTGGTGTTTCTGCCAATATTTTTCTGGCCACAACCCATTAGTGTAAGTACGCATTTTTTTTTTTTATCTCTAAGCTTCATCAGTTTTGTTATCATCTTCTTAATAAAACACAGCTTTCTTGACATCTCTGATGCGTCTTAGGGACTAACTCGGCCAGCCAATGGGACTGAGCCTGTATTCTCTCCGTGCATGCATGAAACATTTTGAGCCTTACCACAGTGGCCACAATCAATGTAGCAAGCACAGGAAAAGGTTCGTATTTTTCTATTCTTTTTGATACAGCCTCTGTAATTTTCCCAAATCAGCACTCCAACCTACCAGAATTATTTATATGAGGGAGGACCAGGCAGAAATACTTGGTCTATTTCAAAACAAATTCCTCTAGGATCTTAAATCCACAGGAGAAAGCAATATGCTTGAGACATAGCACGCAAAGTTGCTTTGTATCAGTGTTTTCTCTAGCTGATTTTAAGATGCTTTTTTGCTGTTGTTTTGGGGTTTTGCTTTGTAGGACTCAGAGAAACCTTGGGAAGTAGCTAAATAGCCCTTCTTGAAAAAAAGGTGGATTACTTCTCTTGCTGTTAACACAGCATGTGAAATATAATGAAGTAACTAACTTCTTGTCACCCTAAGCAGATTCTCTTGCAAGTGTTAAGAGACATGAGTCATGCCAAAGGAGAAGACAGGCATGGCTCAGTGTGCAATTTAAATGCAGAATCCACATCTTCATAAATATACTTTGTTACAGTTATCCTACTATGCTATACTGAAGTTTCCAATCCTCTTTTTATAAATGAAAAGTTTTGATAGCAATAACATAAAGGGTTTTTTTTATGTTAAGACAGAAGAGTAAAAAGGTATCTGATTATCTTGTATCAGTCCTATCTGGTAACTTACGCAGCATGAGTAACTGTTAGAAAGTTAGCTGAGTTAGAAAATTTAAGTATATAGTTTTCCTGTATGAAACATGAGATGCCCTCCTATGACATGGAATATATGCATTGTCTACTTAAGGAAAGCTAAGGTATGGTGCAACTAAAGCAGCATACTGTATATACTGTTTATAGAAGAAATTGATCTGAAGAGCCCAAAGCTAATACAGACTCATTCTGCTATGGCAAATCATAGTATGGAGCAACAAAAGGGTGTCATTATTTTTCTACCTACTGTCGAGCCTTCCTATTTTCCATATATAAGGTTTAGGTTACCTGGCTATCACTGTTAAGCTGTTGCCTAGCAAATAAAACCAACATAAACCAATGATTAACATTACTGTCACTTTGAAAGAACATCTAATTCCACGTCACAGCCTGAGTTACCACTTTTATCACTATTCACACCTATTGTAATACTTCCATCAACTGAAAGAACTTCTTCAGCCAACATTTCTTGCAATCAACATTTACAGAACAATACAGATTTTCAAAACAAAGGTGACAACAGAAAAACATGTAGAAAAACAGAAATGAAGCATCCATAAGCCATTCCCTCTCTACCAAAAGGACAAAGAGGCAGATGAAGTAAGACAAATAAGTCCTTCAGTGATCTCATGTAACTTCAACTGTTAAAGCATTCACCATATTTTCTTCTATGAGGAATGCTAGGTTTTGGATATTCATCCTGATTTTCTTTCTTGTTATTCTAAGCAGAGAAATTTACAAAAACTCTGGTAAAATAATTGATAAAGCCAGATCCAATATGATAAAAATCTTCATTAATTCATATCTCTAAGAAAACAATACTGACTTTTAAGATGTTTGTGTTCTGTAACATGCTATTTTAATCTGAAGATCTCAAAACTGGGTTACATCACCAAGGCCATCACCAGCAGACATAAAGACCTGCACTTGTCAGGCCACACCTGGAATGTTGTGTTCAATTTTGCTCCCCAATATACAAAAGAGATGTGGATAGGCTGGGAAGGATCCAGAAAAAGATCACAAGACTGGACAGCCTGCTATATGAGGAAAGGCTGAAGAACTGGGTTTGTTTAGCTTAGAGAAAAAAAGGGTCAGGCAGACCTTATCACCACGTTCCTGTATTAAAAAGGTGGCTAACAAAGAAGACTAAGACTACTTTTTGCAAGGAGTCACCTGGAAAAGACAAGGGATAATAGGTACAAGTTAGTCCTGTGAGATGCCTGTTGCACACAAGAGGAAAGTTTTTCAAAGAGAACAATGAGTCATTGGAATAATCTCCCCAGGGAAGTGTTGCAGCGTTGGACACTTTTAAGATTCAGCTGGACAGGGTGCTGGAACATCTAGTCTTGGTCATGCTTTAGCCAAGAACGGTTGGACTAAATGATCCTTGACATCCATTCCAACCTGGTATTCTAAGATTCTGCGAAAACACTTCACAAAGGTCGTAAGTACCACCAGGTGCAGTTGCTTCAGATTTTCACAACACACAGGTTAGCATTCCAGTGGTGAAAGTGTAATCATATTAGTATTCAATTAACACCAGTTACCGCTAGATTATTATTACATTTGAGACTAAGATTCAGTCCTCTAGGAGAGACTAAGTGTTTCCTTCAAATGGTAACACCTCTTCTGTAAGTGTTTATAACAAAGTTACTGAGAGAGTACAGAACTCAAGTGTCTATATCACAATAAACAGCTCTGCTCTCTGGCTCTGTAGGACTACATTAACTGTGGTTAGGATTTGCACAAGACTTCCTTTCCTTAATGAGCTGATATTACACTACTACAAAGTACTTGCTTGCTTTAGCTCTTTTTCGTACATTTAAATTAAGCTGGGTTTTACAAATTTACTGAAAGTAATAATTCACAGAATCACCACATGGGTAATTATGGAACTCAGGGAAAAAACACGTAATGCCAAATACCCATTTCATCTTTCCAGTTACAGGAGGAACTAAATCAGCCACCTTTTTTCTACAAAACACATCAGTCTTCAGAATGAAATGCTAGCCAGACCTCTGAGGAAAAGATCAACCAAAAACGCATAAAGTAGTAAGGCTGCTTTCTCTCCTCTACAGACTTTGTACAGAGAAAGAATGTCCACAGATCATCCCAGAAACTTGGAATGCAGAAGACTGGCCTGTCATCTTCTCCTGGACAATTCATGACCCCACACAAAATGGAGGGATAAAGCAACCAAAAAGCACAACATGTTTTCCAATTGCCTAATTCACGATTAACAAGCAAGGTCAGGAAAGCCTGTGGATTCACTACAAACTGTGGATACATAAGAATATTACAATAAAAGACACAGACCTTCTTTTCTCTTTGTTTTGTTAGCTTATTTATTTACATGTCCCTCTCCTGTGAAGAGAGGATACTTCCTCTGGAATGGAGGGGATAAATACCCCAAAAGTCTGATGTTGTCAAAGGCTACTGTTGTCCTATTACTGAATTGAATTACGAGGCAGAAATTGGTAGTGAGTCTGAAATTTCTCTCAGAAAAGCTCTGCAAAAGGTCTAGCAGACTGTCTAGCTGACAGGAAATTAGAAACCAGATTAAATAGCAGAAACTTTAAGAAATAAGTCATCTGCTTGCTGCCAAAGGCCTGAAATGGTGGTTCTTCTGGGAAGCACTCAAAAGATTGAACTTTGTCCTGGTTTCAGCTGGGATAAAGTTAATTTTCTTGCTAGTAGTTGGTGCAGTGCTGGGTCTTAGTCTGAGAACAATGCTGATAACACACTTATGTTTTCACTTGTTGCTCAGTAGTGCTTACCCTGGTCAAGGACTTTTCAGTCACCCACGCTCTGTCAGTGAAGATGCTCAAGAGAAGCCAGAGGAAGCAGACACAGGGCACCCGCGCAAACTAGGCAAAGGGTATTCCATATCACAGAATGACATACCCAGTATATAAACTGGGAGGGAGACACCCGGAAGGCCCAGATCGCTGCTTGGGTCAGGCTGGGTATCGGTCGGTAGGTGGTGAGCAATTAGATTGTGCATCACTTTATTGTTTCTTTCCTTTGGCCTTTCAATTTTGTATTCTCTCCCCCTGTTACTTCCCTCATCATTATTACTTATAGTAGTATTACACTGTACTTTAGTTACTGAACTGTTCTTATCTCCACCCATGGGATTTATATTCTTTCGATTCTACTCCCCATCCCTCCCAGGGAGAAGGGGATGGCTAAGCATGCAGCTGCATGGTTCTGAGTTACCAGCTAAGTCTACGACATAATTTTAGTGGACCAATGGGCAATGAAGGCAAAAAATTATAAAAAGCTACCTTATGTTTTGTTATACTGTTATTTGTTTTTGTTACTAAAAGCAGCTCGCTGCCTAACTTTGTTTAAGATGAGGTCACAAGACAAAGTAGGAAAAAGAGAACATCATCAACACATTTAGAATGGAAAAGTAAATAAAATAAATCTAGTATTGCTTTTCTTAGCAATGTCTTCAGCCTCTCGATCACACTAGGTAATATACAAAAGAATAATGAAACTAAATTTTCAATCTCATGCATGAAGAAGGTTCAAATTTTCTGTGCAGTTATTTTTAAAACCTGGGACCTAGCTGCACAGCATATTTCATAGAATCATAGAATAGTTAGAGTTGGAAAAGACCTTAAGATCATCAAGTTCCAAACCCCATGCCATGGGCAGGGACACCTCACACTAAACCATCTCACCCAAGGCCTCGTCCAACCTGGCCTTGAACACTGCCAGGGATGAAGCATTCACAATTTCCCTGGGCAACCCCCTTTCCAGTGCCTCACCACCCTAACAGGAAAGAACTTCTTCCTTACATCCAATCTAAACTTCCCCTAAGTTTTAACCCATTACCCCTTGACCTATCACTACAGTTCCTAATGAAGAATCCCTCCCCAGCGTCGTTACAGACCGCCTTCAGATATCAGAAGGCTGCTATGAGTTCTCCACACAGCCTTCTCTTCTCCAGGCTGAACAGACCCAACGTTCTCAGGCTGTCTTCATATGGGAGGTGCTTCAGTCCCCTGTCATCCTCGTGGCCCTCCTCTGGACTTGTTCCAACAGTTCCATGTCCTTTTGATGTTGAGGACACCAGAACTGTACCCAATACTCCAGGTGAGGTCTCACAAGAGCAGAGTAGAAGGGCAGGATCACCTCCTTTGACCTGCTGGTCACACTCCTTTTGATGCAGCTCAGGATATGGTTGGCTTTCTGGGCTGCGAGGGCACACTGAAGCCGGCTCATGTTCATTTTCTCATCGAAACTGAGTTCATTTCCAAGAACTGTATATGCAAATGTCCAAAATTAAAACATCCATAAAACTATGAAAACTCAGAGCAGGGATTTGAAATTGCTCCTGATCCAAACACTTTTAATTGATAACTAAATGGCTCCCTGCCCAATATGCCATGCGATTTTCCTGCCTTTATTTTATATTACATGCAGATGCAACTCTACATGTTCATGAACACAAGCCTTGTATGCTCCTAGCTAAAAAACATGGCACAATTTACATTAAACATCTCTAATTTTGGAATGTGCTGTATTTTGTTAAAACATACTAAGACTTATTTATTTCAACTAAGTATTCCAGATTTGAACTACAGAAAGACAATGCCACAGTAACTTTCAATAATCCCAAAGTTTCTGGTGGGTTGTAACCACATGATCTTTAAGGTCCCTTCCAATCCAAACCATTCTGCGGTTCTGTGAAAATATTTCCAAATTTAATTCTAATCTGTAGTGACAGAAACTAACAAAATCATTTCAGATTTCAACCAGCATAAGCAAGAACTGGCAATAAGATCTCACCTCAGATCAGTTTTTGTAGCTAACATGAACTATCCAAATTACTGTTGTATCTATGAGAAGATAGTAATACCAACATACTGTTTTCAAAAACACATTCAATCACGTATACACAATCAAGTTTTCAGAAAAATATCCATGTCCTAGGTTGTCTGGTGGGTTTTTTTTTCCTTCTTTTTCCTGAGGACCACTTTTAATCTGAGATCTTCAAATACTGTGCATTAATCCTACACATAATTATTGTTCACAAACATAAGAAAAGACATCACTATTTCTTGAGCTAGCTAAATCAGTTCATACACACAGAGCTTCTCAGTGCTACTTCAGCTGAAACTGCAGGTAAGTATCCCTGAAGTACTGCATCGAGCTTACATGTAATAAATACATAGGTGGCACGTGGTATACTTGCATCTGGTAAACTCCAAGAACCTTGTAACGGTAACCTCACTCAAAATACAGTCTGAACCCTAAACCCAAAGTCATCAAAATACACTGAGGTATCTAAACTGGGTGAGTTGATCTGGTTGAAGATGTCCCTGCTCATTGCAGGGGGGTTGAACTAGATGACTTTGGAAGGTCCATTCCAACCCAAGCTATTTTATGATTCAGGTGGTATGAATCGGGCAGGCTTAGAGCTGTTTTTTTAACAGCAGTGAGCAGAGAACAATGTCAATCCCAGAGTCATGGACACATTTTCCATTTCACCAGGGCTCCTCACCTTGCGCATGGTTCAACACCATCTGTCTGAGAAGCCTGTCATCAGGAAGCAGTATTTAAAGTACTGGACCACACAGTAACAACAACAACAACAAAAACACCTGGAAACCAGAGGGGTTAAAAAAAAAAACCAAACCAAAGAACCGCAAGAAACAAACAGAGAGAAGAATTCACCTGCCAGGCTTTCTAGAGAGACTTCTCAAGAAGCTGGGATACATCACTGAAATTTTTAACGAGTCCTTCCTCTACTTTATATGCCTCACGGGTTTTAAGAGGTTTTATTGTAGGCTTCATGTCCTAGTGCATTTTTTTTTAAGAATGATACTCAATAGCAGTAGTGCAAATAATAACAAGTTTTTCCTTAGTAGTATTTTTGTATAGTGGTACAGCTGAATTTATGAAGACAATGTTATGCAAACATGACATGCTGAAATTTTCATTCAATTTCCAAGCAAATAACGGGCTGTACTTCATAGTCCTGCAAGAATTCACTGCCTCAGTCAACCACTGCAATGTAACAGTATGTGTTTTAAAAAACATAAAAGGATAATGTTTCAGTATCTCACTGAAGAAGAGTACAGATGCACAGAACTCCTTCTGAGCCTTACTCCTGTACAACGCCTAAATTAAGCCTTGCACTATAGATGTTTTTGGCTCAGATTAATCAGCTTTGCTTGGCTTTATGAATTCAAATAGCTAGAACTTAGACTGCATGTCTCTTTACAGAGTATAAGTTATGGCCAGTTGATTCAAACAGTTCATAAATTCACCCACCCCATCCACTTGCTACATAAAGAAATTGCAGAAGTTTCACTGCATTTCCCATCTACAGAAGAACCTATGGGGGACATAGGACAGGCACAAACAAACAAGCGGGGGGGGGGGCGGAAGCAGTGCAAAGAAAAGTATTTTGCCTCTGTATAGTTAACCAGTCCTTTCTCTTTTTCTTTTTTAAAGGAGGAGGGTGCCCTCTGCTGACAAATACATAACAGCAAGAGCAGTTTTTTCAAACTGGTATTTCTAGAAATACCGGACAACTGGTATTTCGAAAGGGAGGGTGCCCTTCAAAATAATGAACAATTCCAGCAGGAACTTTCTGCTGCAAAAATTGAAACTAACTTAAATGTTTACATTACTGCGTTATCCAATCAATGAAGATCATTTCATTTTTTTGGAAGTAAACTCTGAAAATGAGCTTCAGACTTACCCTAGGCATGCAAAGCTACATGATACCCAAAGGCCTACTCCCTTTGGGTGCTTTTGTTAATCCCTTTAGGTCTAGAGTAAAGAGTTGGCAGGACTGAAGTAAGCAGCAAAACATAATCACAGATAAAAAGCTGTTCTTTAGAACTGGGTCATACAAGAATGATTTTAGCTCCTTAAGATGCTGAAGATAGAAACCCAACATTATTTTCTCTAGAGAAACCACAGACATATTATACCACTGTGATGAGTAACTATTTGAAACATGCCTTGAGGGAGAATTAAAAAAAGTTTCATGCCACATCTGACCTCAAAAAGTGATAGCTTCTTTATAAATCAGGTACAATCTCATTCCTAGAAACACACTGTATTTCTGCTGGCTCCAATCAGGTACCAAGAAGAGCTTATTTAAGCTCTGCTGACTCCTCTTTCAAGGCTTCAGGCAAAATACCAGTCTCCTGAACAGGCTGCCAACTTCAGTCGTAAGGAAGGAGGAAGAAAAACCAATAAAACAGCATCTTTCCTACACATAAATCATGGAATCAAGTTTCATACAAAGAAGAGCCTGAAAGCCATCTTTGATGCCTGGTGTGTGTAAAATTGATTAATAGTCTGACAACCTAATTAATATGCATTCTAAATGATTAATTTTGCTTACTAACTATTCAATATTTTCAGAGGGAGGTCACAGTGGGCTTTTTAACAACCATTTGGAAAGGCTTATTTATCTGCCAAAGACAAATGGATTATCTTCCTAAAACAGTGGCCAAAATAAGACACGGTCTTTGTAAATGTACTATTAGTCATCAAATTAGTGGAAATAGGTTTCTGAAGGGTTTTGGTTGTTTGCTTATAGCAGGTTTTTAGTCATCTAAATGGCTTCTAAAAGCCCATGTTCTCAATAGTAGTTAAATCTATGCAAAAAAAAGCAAAGCTGAGAGCTTTTTTGAATTAATTTTGATTACACTGCATCTGGAAGAAAATTCTGGGAACTGAATATGACAGGTAAAAAGTGACAACACAGCCTATTGAGAACTATGCCTCCTCCTTACTAGTACAGCAAGCTTTCCATACTCAGTCACCTAATCCCACTGTGCCACACACTCTGAAGATTCTCCAGGACACAGCAAGGAGACAAAAGATCTCAGGACAAAGTCAAGAGCTGCATACTGAGATATCACAGCAAGTCCCCTGAAGTCAACAAGTTCTACTTAGCCAGATTTCAAAACCTACTCTCTCCCTGCCCCCGTATTTTTTTTCCCCAGAAATGTCCAAGCCAGTTTCCAAAAAAATCTTCAAGAAAAAATTATCACATTATATTAAGGAAGCTGTTGTTGTAGACAAAACAGGCTGTGCTACATTCTGCTATCCAAAAAAAATGCTTATTAACAAGCCTTATCTACGCTGTTTGTAAGCAGTATCAAAGACAGGCAACTACTTTGGAAATCAGCATGCAGCTATGACACACACGTAGACAAACATTTTGCAATGTAATGACAGTATTAATGCAAATGCTGGTATTTAGGCTGAACTAGCTGGTTAACAACAGTCTGTAATCTGTCTTTAAAACAGTATCATTAATGCACCTTAAGAAACAAGAAATTATTTTGTTGGTAAAGCCAGAAAAGCACTATTGTCCTGACCAAGTACCGGATGATGTACTTCTGTACATCAATATTTCTGTTTTCTTCACTGGGCTTTAGCCTCCCTCTCAATATGAAATTACCCTAATTCCTTTTTTGGCAGGGTACCTAAGTATTTTAATTCAGACTTCTGGGCCAAAATTAACCACAAATTGGATTAAACATGAATGACATTTAGCTTCGTTGGATAGCTGTAGTACTTAGATTTCATATAATCACCCAGGATTGCATTAACACTTCTCAGACCAGGAACACTTCTGCATGTTTGCAAGTAGGCTTGGACATTTTTAAAAAAATTAAGAGAGCACAGCTGCAGGGGAGGAAATTAGAAGAAGCTTTATGCTGGTTTTGCAGCCACCCAACACTGCCTTTGGAAGTGCTGCTCACTATGTCTTCTGCAAATCACTGCAGCCCCACAGACACCCCAATCTGAGATAATGGTTAGTGACCTGACAGCAGCTGTCAGCACCTGGCAGTCTGTGCATTCGGGTATGTGGCCACTGCTCTCTGCAGTCTAACATACAAAGCAGGAGGAAATCTGTGTGGGAAGAGACATCTTCCTTAATTGCCATGATCACAAACCCTTCTGGGAAATGTTACGAGGCTACAATTTAAAAAGGCTGGAAGGTGGAGAGCAGGTGGCAAGGACGTGGCTCTGCCACCTCCTCTTCTTGTTGGTGAACTTTTCTTCATGCTATTGATACTGTAACTAATATGTATTTTCAAATGGCTTATTTAAATAGACAAATCTAATTAAAAAGAATAGCAATGAGCACATAGAGGAGCTTCTTAATGATGTACACTAACCATGTAGTTACAGGATGCAGCCTGAAATGTCCCTTATAATAAAGCCGAATTTTATGATCAAATACAATCACATACCGGTTCAGACATCAACACAGTGATGTCAGAGCACCTCCTATTCTACAGAAGTACTCTGTCCTGGGTTCAGCTGTAACAGTAGTTTTTCTCCTTCCTAGTAGCTGGTGCAGTGCTGTCTTTTGGCTTTAGTCTGAGAACAATGCTGGTAACACAACACTTTTAGTTGTTGCTCAGTAGCTCTTACCCTGGTCAAGGACTTTTCAGTCTCTCACGCTCTGCCAGTGAGGAGGAGCATGAGAAGCCGGGAGGAAGCAGAGACAGGACACTTGACCCAAACTAGGCAAAGGGGCATTCTGTACCACAGCATGTCATGCCCAGTACATAAAGTCACCCGGAATGGCAGATTGTTGCTTGGGTCAGGCTGGGCATTGGTCAGCCAGTGGTGAGCAACTGTATTGTGCATCACTTGTATTTACTGAGGAGTTTTTTATTTTTTTTCCTTTTCTCCCCCCTTGTTATTTCCCTTACCATTATTATTAGTAGTTTTATATTATACTTTAGTTATTGGACTATTCTTACCTCAACCCGTGGGGTTTACATCTGTTGTGGCTTATCCTGCCAGGAGCTGACGGCAGAAATGGGGAGTGAGCAAGCAGCTACACTGTTCTAAGTTACTAGCTGGGCTTAAACCACAAAATACTCTCAGTTGCAATCTCTGTCATGCTGTCAAAATTGTTTTAAACAAAATCCAGTGGTTGTGGATTATAATGGATTTATAGTAGCCAAGTAATTCACTGCACTGGTATCACACTGGTGATTTATTTTTATCTGTATAATAAAATGAAAAAATCACTTAATGGAAAGCCAGGAAATTCACAGTACAAATAAAATATTAAGCTTTCACTTATTTGTAGGACAGGACAATAGAACCCTCAAATTCACCATTTCCAGAAGGTTTCAACACTAATGCAGATCCCCTGCATTTCCTTCCTTTCAGTAATTTCCTTTTATAGTACACTATTTGCTGCAACTGTTAAACTGCTGCCTATTGAGAGTCTTCATATTTTAGAATATGGCTTTAATTAAAAAAAAAACCAAAAAAACAAAAAAACCACAAAAAAAACAAACAAAAATAAAACAAACAAACAAACCAACCCCACCCCCTCCAAGCCAAAAAAATCCTAATCTTACAAAACTGAATATTCAATTCTGCTATGAGATTTTTCAATCAGTTTTTTTCTTATTTGGTCACAAATTGCAAAGTCTTCCTTATTATTTTTGAGAAATCAGCTTTTCACAATGCAAAAAATCTTCTTTAGTTAGGTAGTCTTTAATGGAGAATGTTACCAGTACAGCCAGATGCCTCTGTAATTTACTACCAGTATTTATCAGCAATCACATTTACCTTTCACAGGTTCCTAATCACAGAGCAGTAAAATCATTCAATTCTTTAGGGGAAAAAAGTAAGATACCAGTTTGAGGTCAGCAAGACTTCTGCTCTTTGTAGGTCACCCTCTTTTCAATTTAAGCAGCAAAAAGCCAGAAATGTTTGCAATGTTTCCTCCCGAGAGTCAGCACATGACACAAGTATAATGGAGGTAAATCATGAAAAAAACAGTTCATATAAGAGTAGGAGGGCCTCAGCCTCCCACATGACAGCATTACACATACTGCATAGTGATAAGGTCACAAATACTGCTTAGAGGTCACAAATACTGCTTCAGCTCTGCCAAGCAGGCATGTGCATACCATTTTGAAACATGTTAGTGAGGAAAAAAAGTTAACCAAGTTCGTTAAAATGTAGGCTTTTCAGGAGGAATGTAAGTTTAATTAAAAATCATATTCCAATCCCACAGAGACCAAAGATTTGACTAGCAGAGTCATGAAATTAAGGGAACCACACACTTGTGGCTGGTGTCTCAATGCCTTCAGAGATGTCACTGTGTTCTTCTCCCATATAATTTATTATTTTAATGGGAATTCACAAATTCTGTCTGTAGGTCCTGATACACCATACATACTACACCTCCCCGCACCTCCACTGCTCGATTTGTAAGCAAAGCCTTTGATTATTTAATTAATTAGAAAAAAAAAAAAAAGAAAAAAGTGGCTGATTGTTACGAACCTCAGCATGTACCCAATCTTCTTCTTTATGACTGTCAGGATCAATAGCAGTGTGTTTGGTCTGACACTAATAATTTCACATAAAGAAAGAAATGGAAGAGATGGGAAACGAAATGACATCTCTATAAAGACTACATCCTGTGGGCACTGCCAACTCCTACTGCCCTAGGATTACAATTATAACAGAAGGACTGTACACCCTGAAGTCAAAGAAAATATTTAAAAACATCATTACAACAGTACTTCAGAAGCATAATTAAAATTATGCTGCTATACTACTCTCTTTACTTTTAAGCAGAGATTCAGTGGGCAAGGTGAGGAATTTATTATTTAATAAAAATAACTGTGAAACACAGCTGTAAATATATGGCTACAGATCTTTTATTAGTATTTTTCCTGGTAAAGGCACCACCATATTGACTGTTTTTATGCACAACCCTCTTAGCACCTTATTACAGATAAGCCCAGTTTCATTACTAATGTTTAAGAAATGTACCAACAGTACTCACACCAACGCAAACACTTGGCTGCTGAATGTTAAAGATTGCTAGTTGGCCATACCCAAAAAGAAACCTTGAAGATAGACACATTAATACCCCTTTCCTCTTCATCAAGAGGCCTTGCCCAAACTAATGCTCATTCTTTCCAACACAAGTAAATACAGATGCGGAAACAAACAAACAGAACAAATACTCTGTGAGAAACAAAATTAGTCATCCAAGTGTCATAGCAGCAGCCTGCCATAAGCTTGTGAGCCATACACAAATGGCATCAAACAAAGCAGGAGACAGCTTTCCCTCATAACCTGCATAACAATATGACCTGCAAGCAATTTCAGAAACAGTTTAGAAGAAAAATTACTAATGGAACATATTTTACTGAAAGGTGATTCAGATCTACACCAATCTCGCAAGTCACAGTGGTAGGTATACTACCAATAACAAAATAGTTTTGACTCTGTTCAAGCTACAATACTGTGGACAGTTCTAAAAATTTAAAGCAGACTGATCTTTCTGCGTTTGTACAAATCTTCATTTTTCATTTTCAGAAGTCATGTCATGGAAACTGCTTACTCTGGACACCATTTATCTGAATGAGGATTGCTAGGGATTTTTGGTACAATCTGTATCACCAGCAAAGTCAGTTCTGTACCACTGACTTTGGAAGAGAAAACAAGGCTTTGAGAACGGCTGAACACAGGGGAAGAGAATGTACATAAGGGAAAGCAGAAGAGCAAGACTTGACACTCAGAATAAATGCCAGATACAGCAGATGCGCTTCACTACTTTAAAAGGGTGTAGCTGGAAACACCTCAAAACTTAGTGCAAATGACACTATGGAGCTACGTTAGACAGCAAATAAAGGAAATAGTGTGGTAGAGGACCTAAAACACTTGTTAAGTACATCATGTGCAGTAGAGTAACCCAAAAGGGGAAAAGGAAGAGAGAGAGCAGCTTCAGTGACTTGAAGGAGGACCTTAAAATGAACTGTATTTGATTTATCAGAAATATGCACATTAATAGCTTAAAGAGGACGATTACAAAAACAACCAACAATGAATGGGGAAAAAAAAGAGCCAAGCAAAAACTTTTGAGACAAGAACTGCTTTCCTTGATATGATGTAAAATGAAAGGTAAAAGGGCATTCTCCATCTTGTAACTAGTCCATGATTTCACTATTTTGATCTTTATAGAAAAAAAATAATGTCTTTAATTAAGATCTGAAATTAGTGATCATGCATTCAAAATAGATCACCTTGCCTCTATCACAGTTACCCTGGAGATTAATGTCTAAGCTGTCATTAACAGTGCTCAGCTGCCAAAAAGAAGACTTAGGTATGAAAAATTACCAAGAAAGCATATGTAACTGTGTAAATACAGTGGTAGGCTGCTGGAGAAAGACAGCCTTCTGGCTACTCTGGAGCCAGACAGCAATCTTCTGAAATTGGAACTATTACACAGACAAATCTCCAAAATTGAAACCTGTTGAGAAAAAAAAAAACAAAAAAAACCAAAAAAAACCCCCACCAAACTACCACAAAAAACAAGAAACAAAACAAAAACCAAAACAAAACAAAAAAACCAAACCAAAAAACCAAACCACCACCACATGGACTCACAATACATGCACCTTTCACCACTGAATCCTTACCACTTTTGTTCATATTTTTCACTCACATCATGCTCCTGGTACTTTTTTTTCCTCAGGACAACCTTCTACTAGCCATTACTTCTTTACTTTTATCTCACATTACGCACTTTAAACTAATCCACATATACACAAGTAATTGTATATGGGTTGCTCTGATTAAACACTCTGTAATTTTTAACTGCTTTATTTGCTGAAGGCCTCGTGCATAGGCTAATAGATTTGCTGTTTCAAAAAAAACAAAACAAAAACCAAAATGAGTGAATAAGACTTTACTTTTCTACTGCACTGCTAAATCAACAGTCTTTTACTTTCTGTTAGAACACGGTTTAAGAGCCAGACATTTAAACCTTTATTTCCTTTCAAGAGGTTAAGCTGTTTTGGTTCTTTCAGAAAGTATGGAAGCCACCTAGCTTTTATTGTCCTGAACATAGGCTTATCATATTAAAAGAGAAAAAAAGCAAACAAAAAAACCAACAACAAACCTTGACTTATATAGGAATAGTCACCTTCTTTTCTGGACATACAAAACAGAAATTTAAATTGAGCTCATTCTTTGGCAGTATGACAGCTTTTACGGGTTCACAAGCTTTCGTGGATTCCAAAGCTGCATGTATTTATCATGCAGTTCCTGAGGAACTGGGTTTGAAGTAACTGCTTTGAGTTTCTCTCTGATACATTATATAGGCTGTTTTATATCACAGCTACAGCTCCAATTAAATGCTATGCTTGTGGCAGTTATAGTCACTGATTAATTTTCATACGAATTTAGGCTACTACTTATGGATCATATTTTATTTTTCTATTAAATTTTTTCGGCGCACACTTCTGTGAACAGTTCAGTACTGGACCATGATTTCTAATTAATCTATTTTAAAAATAAATCAAGTGGCTCCTACATTTTGATTCTACTTAAAAAAAAACAACAAAAAACAAAAAACTTTTCTGTATTACAGCACATTTTAGGTGCCATCCACTACTGAAACCATTGTAAATATATAAATACATGAACACTCAGAAGAATTGACTGGAAATAACTGATGCACAGACACATACTCATTCAATAAACTGCCCTTCATTCAGATCAGCCTAATTCACTTTTGAAACTAGGTCTGTTCTAAAAAGTTACCAAAAAAAAAAAAAAAGGGGGGGGGGTGGTGGGAGTGGGGAGGGAAGTCTGTATTAGAATGGATATTTGGATTGTATCTGGACCTCCCACCCCCAAGCTCATCTGTGAGCTGTGCCCTAGTTTGAACCCTGACTGTGGGGCATTTATGATGTTCACAGATTAACATGTGTTAATGGAGACTGTTAGTTATCATTTTCTCAATTACCTTGCCCAGGAACGCAAAAGAGTTCTGGGTGATTTTTGTCTCTTGAGAATAAGGTGGACTACTGCAATTTGCAAGGTGCTAGATTGATTTCCCTAGAGAAGCACGTTTCAATAAATGTTCATGAGTTTGCAGCTAAATTGGGTCATTTAGGCTTATCACTCATGGGACTATACATACTCCTAAGTTAGATTCTCTGCAAGGAGATTAACCAGACAGGAGGGCACAGGTAGGCAGTTTTCAAGTGGAGATGGCCAACCGCGCAAAGCACCCTAAACACTGTTCCACTGTGGAAAATTATGGGAGGTGCACGTAACCAGGAATATCTGGTGTACTGTGAGTACCCACAGCCACCTTCACTGCAGCAATCCCTGCCCACCCTATGACAACAGAGAACGAAAGATGCAAAAAATGACTGTCTGGAACATTAACGAGCCAAACACTAAGGAACTTCCATGGTGTCCATATCCTTCATTTGGTTTTGCCCATGAGATATCTGCTGGAAATGCTGCCTTCAAATGGCAACAGAAAAACTGCACAGATTTATTCTAGAAGTGTAACTGGGCCGGTTATGTTGTGAAATATTTTATACTATTTTAGTACAGGCTGAAATGTATTACAAAAGTGCAACCCTTAGCCAAATTCCATCGGTGTTCTGATTTCCAGCATCTGAACTACAATAATATCTGAATGAAGAGATTTACCATATATACTTTTTCATGTGCTTAATATAAACTCTCTAAAGCTAATGAAGGCTAAAGACCTGTTGCATAAATCAATCTCAGTTATTGTGCCTGAAATTTTTACTTGAGATTGCTGAGTATGAGCAATATTATTATGCTAATATTGCTCATACTTCACTAAACAAAGAACAAGTTATGTATTTATTCCCCTTCTCAAATCTGAACATTTGTTTTTGAAAACTGGAAATCTTTATAAAAGGAGGTTTGTTGCCTTTGTCAAATTAGAAGATTACAGCGTAAGTTATCAGTCAGCAGAATAGTTCTGGTTATAAGCAAAATACACTTAATCATAGAATCATAGAATGGTTTGGGCTAGAAAGGACCTTTAGATCATCTAGTTCCAGGCCCCCTGCCATGGGCACGGATACCTCACACTAGACCATGTTGCCCAAGGCTCTGCCCAACTCCGCCTTGAACACTGCCAGGGATGGAGCATTCACAACTTCTTTGAGCAACCCATTCCAGGGCCTCACCACCCTCATAGTAAAGAATTTCTTCCTTGTATCTAACCTGCACTTCCCCTCTTTAAGTTTAAACCCATTACATCTTGTTCTATCACTGCAGTCCCTGATGAAGAGTCCCCCCACCAGCATCCTTGTAGGCCCCCCTTCACATACTGAAAGGCTGCTGTGAGCTCTCCACGCATCCGTCTCTCCTCTATCAAGAGAAACTTCTTCCTTTTTTAATCAGTATGAGTTTTAGGAATTCTAGATCTTCCAGATATAGAATTCTCTCTTCCAGACATTATTTGTGGAAGGGTATCAAGGCGTTCATTGTAGTCATTGGGATCTCTAAAAGAAGTCTGGTATCTGCCTTATATAGGCCATAAACACCTTCTGTAGTACACTATGTAATAAAGAAAAAGGAAGATTTAGGCATTTGTGGCTTTCCATAACCATTAAGCAGTAGATTTGATCACATATGTGTACCTTACTAAAATAAAATTGAAAAACATCTCCAAAATGTAGACACTGCTGGATGAGTTGAGGACTGTCCCCAGTCCAATCTAATTTTACTGACACTCTTACCCTATCACATACCCCTATTTTGTGAGTTCTGAATATACTAGAAAATTTCAAGACAGGGCATAGTAGCCCTATAATAAAGTGGAAAATGAAAATGACATTAGCCCTGGAAGTATCTTCCTAGAAAGCAAGACTGACGTCTTTCATAGTATTATCAGTTACATGAGACACTTCAGACAGCACTGCCTGGTTTGGGCTGGAAGGAATAGTGTCAGACTGTTTATTTGCATTACAATATCTGTTATGTAGGAAACATTACTGCAACATATATTCTGACAATCGCAGTAAAATGCAATAGAAAAACACATTTTAAAATATAAAGGTTTCTCTTCACTGAGATACTGCATTTCTATTCAAATTTATTTGGGCAATAAAATATTTTCACTTGTGCAAAAGTACACCATTTTAGAAAACAAAACCACATAACTTCCAAATCTGCCTAAGGTAGTAGGTTACCTTATGAACAGCAACCTGTAATTGTTGAATGCAGAGTCCCACTAATACGTACCAGCGTAGATCACTGAAAACACTGAGGATTTGTCAGGATTTTTCAAACTTCACTAGCCTCATACTCAAAACCATTCGTTACATTATCAAATAAGCACCACCTTTTGATCACTATTACTCCAGGCCAGAAAACAGAAGACATGAATGGGAAGAATTCAGAATCTCTTCTATCAAATGGATTGTAAGTGTTCAAAGTCATTTTGGAGGGATGAAATAAATTAAAGCCAGGTCATTATTTACAAAGTAAATCTTTCCAATTAAGGGAATCTACACCACTATTAATCATAGAACCACAGAATAGTTTCAGTTTGAAAGGACCTTAATATCACCTAGTTCCAAACCCAACACCTCACACTAAACCATCTCACCCAAGGCCTCGTCCAACCTGGCCTTCAACACTGCCAGAGATGGAGCATTCACAACTTCCTTGGGCAACCTATTCCAGTGCCTCATCACCCTAACAGGAAAGAACTTTGCCCTTATACCCAATCTAAACTTCCCCTGTTTAAGTTTGAACCCATTACCCTCTGTCCTATCACCACAGTCCCTAATGAAGAGTCCATCCCCACCATCCCTATAGGCCACTTCAGATACCGGAAGGCTGCTATGAGGTCTCCACGCAGCCTTCTCTTCTCCAGGCTGAACAGACCCAACTTTCTCAGCCTGTCTTCATAGGGGAGGTGCTCCAGTCCTCTGATCATCCTTGTGGCCCTCCTCTGGACTTCTTCCAACAGTTCCGTGTTCTTTTTATGTTGAGGACACCAGAACTGCACACAATACTCCAGGTGAGGTCTCACAAGAGCAGAGTAAAGGGGCAGGATCACCTCCTTTGACCTGCTGGTCACACTCCTTTTGATGCAGCACAGGTCACAGTTGGCTTTCTGGGCTGCAAGCGCACACTGAAGCCTGCTCATGTTCATTTTCTCATTGACCAGCACCCCCAAGTCCTTCTCCGCAGGGCTGCTCTGGATATCTTCTCCACCCAGCCTGTAGCTGTGCCTGGGATTGCTCCGACCCAGGTGTAGGACCTTGCACTTGGCACAGTTAAACTTCGTAAGGTCGGCATCAGCCCACCTCTCAAGCATGTTGAGGTCCCTCTGGATGGCATTCCTTCCCTCCAGCATATCAACCGAACCACACAGCTTGGTGTCACTGGCAAACTTGCTGAGGGCGCACGCAATCCCACTGTCTGTGTCAGCGACAAAGAGGTTGAATAAGACCAGTCCCAACACCGATCCCTCAGGGACACCACTTGTTACTGGTCTCCAGCTGGACATTGAGCCATTGACCACAACTCTTTGTGTGCAGCCATCCAGCCAGTTCTTTATCCACCAAGTGGCCCATCCATCAAATTGATGTCTCTCCAATTTACAGACAAGGATGTCATGTGGGACGGTGTTGAACGCTTTGCACAAATCCAGGTAGATGACATCAACTGCTCTACCGTTGTCCATCAGTTCTGTAGCGCCATCATAAAAGGCCACCAAATTGGTCAGGCAGGATTTCCCCTTAGTGAAGCCATGCTGGCTGTCACCAAGCACCTTGTTGATTTTCATGTGCCTTAGCATGCCTTCCAGGAGAATCTGCTCCAAGATTTTGCCAGGCACAGAGGTGAGACTGACTGGTCTGTAATTCCCCGGGCCATCCATTTTCCCCTTCTTGAAAATGGGGGTTATATTTCCCTTTTTCCAGTCGTCAGGAACTTCACCTGACTGCCATAATTTTTCAAATACGACGGCCAGTGGCTTAGCAACTTCATTCACCAGCTCCTTCAGGACCCATGGATGGATTTCATTAGGTCCCATGGGCTTGTGCGCGTTCAGGTTCTTAAGATGGTCACGAACCAGATCCTCTCCTACAGTGGGCCCAAGGTCTTCATTCTCACAGTCCCTGCATCTGCCTTCCAAGGCTTTGGTGGTGCGGTCAGAGCATTTGCCAGTGAAGACCGAGGCAAAGAAGTCATTAAGAACCTCAGCCTTCTCCAAATCCAGGGTAGCCAGTTCTGATAGCTTCCAGAGAGCACCCCATGATGTCCCTACTCTGTCTTTTATTTGCAATGTAGTGATAGAATTCCTTGCTGTTACCTTTCACATCCCTAGCCAAGTTTAATTCTAATTGGGTCTTAGCTTTCCAAACCTGGTCCCTAGCTTCCCAGACAACACTCCCGTATTCTTCCCAGGCCTCCTGTCCTTGCTTCTACCTTTTATAAGCCTCTTTTTTTCCTTTGAAGTTTCCTCAGCAGCTCCTTATTCATCCAACGAGGTCTCCAATCTGAATTCTGCTACATCTGGAAAGTATGCCAACTAAGGTTGCGTCTTCAACACAGTATTTATGCCTGGTTTCATATTAGATCATCAAAGGGTATATACTTCAATCCATGAAAACAGATTCTGGGTAATTTTATGGAGTATTTAGAGTAAGATGTAAAGTTACAGTGGAAAACAAATGTTTAGCTTCATCATGAATGGAATACTAAGGGAAACAAACCCTATGAAAACACAAGAAAGGGTGTATTCTTTTGACATGACTTCATCAGAATACGGCATCACAGAGCCAAATAATTTTCAAGTTATAAAAGGGATTTATTTTCCTAGGGAAAACACAAAAAAATGTAGAAAAGAGTAAAATATACAAAAAAAAAAAATCCTTGATGGAAGTTACATTGATTTCCTAAACAGTAAGGAAAGTATAATTTAAATAGTAAACATGAAAATAGACCTGATTTATATGATGCTTACTTTTACAGCTAGAAGAGAGTAAGCACACCATAAGTGTGCACTTTGCTTCTCAGCATATACCTAAAGCAAGAGGAAGTAACAGGTGTTGACAATGGCGATCATGACTACTGTTGGATCCATAAATTAAAAGGACAACAGCCATTGGGCTCCAAAATGGGAAAACAAAAGAGATCAAATGTTATATGCAAATAAGAATAAAATCATCTTGTTATGGAAAAAAATCCAGGAAACGAACATGCTTTGTTCATGTATATTGACGGCAATGAGCGTTTCTACAGCTGTGAGGATCAGATGTAAATTCAGGCTCCAGCTTATTGGAACTGTAAATGCTGAACGATATTTCAAACCAAAGTAAATTCATTAAAATTACACATCAGTTATCCCTTTCTTAGAGCTGCAGTATGGTTGCAGGAATTTAAAACCACTTAAAATCATGGCTGCATGGATGGCATCACCTTAGAAGAATACTGAACTCGAGGTTTTTCACATATCTCCCATGTCAAAATTTTTAAAACATTTTGACTGCAAGCTTGTGGATAAGAGTTATTTCTACAAACTCAAATCTTTAGCCATGTAGTTTAAACACTGGCTGAATGCATATGTAGTGCTCAAGGATAATTATATCTAAACTTTAATTTTCAATATCATTAACAGTTGAATTTAAGTTAAAATAATGAACTAAGTAGATCTATTCTTTCCAATATGAATTTTAAGCGATTTCACTATGGAGAACAGTCAGAAACAGCACGCACAGGGAATTTCCTTCATTCTGGTCTCTCTCCATTACGTATTTTCCCCTCAAAAAAGGCAGATGTCCAAAGGCCAACAACTCCCAGAGCTACATGTAATTTTCTGTTCTAATGGAAACCCAAAATTAAGTGATTTGGAATTATTACACAGTCACTAGTATAGTAAAGTTTTACAACAGTTCTGATCCAAAGCATTTGGAGAAATATATCAGATATAGCAGAAAGAAAGGAACAGAAAGGTGCTTCACTACTTCAGAAGACAAAACTGCATGTGGATAAAATTTTCAAACTGGCACAACTTCTAAACACATAATAAGCAAGGACACATATTCTTAGAAGGCAGCTTAATAAGATCAATTTGGACTTCCCCTTGCATACTTTTATTTCACCAGTAGTTTTGTGCTCCTACATAACTCATCTACTCACTTTGAAGAACTCTTACATGAGACACCATAATAATGAGAAAAAAACCCACACAAACCAGTTTTGCTATCCTAGACTATACACAACATTATGAACACTACTAAGAAGCTCCATTAAAAAGTCCTATTCAGGAAACAGAACTCCTCCCTACCTCCCTGCAACTCAAACGGAAGTGCGCCCAACTAAGTATTTTTTGGTTCCAAGGTAGATAATCAGCAAAATTATCAGAAGAGAAAAACAATTTTCAGAGAACAAGTTTGTATTTTGTCTTCTAGTTTGGATGTTCTTATAAGCATGTCAAGTCTGGTCTTTGCAACAGGAAGACTGTGAAGTGAGGACGCATCAAGTTTGGCAAAAGGTTTACGTCTTAAGGAAAGTGAGGGGAAAAAAAAGGGCAAAAAAAAAGATAGCTTCTAAAGAGCTGCTTGAGAATTTCAAGCACAGAAAGGTACCAGTTCAGGCTAGCATTATATATGGTTAGGTGCATTTCCGTCTGAATTCCTTTTGCCTTCTTATGTGGTCGGCAAAGGTTTCCCCCCTACTCTCCCCTCAAACTTATTTGCAAATAAAATAAGTTTATTAGCTGGACAAAGGACAGGAAAAAACTCAAACCACAAATCTAACTAAAACAACTTGGAAAGGTGGAGAATAGATTAAATAAATAGTCAAAGACAGTAAGTTTAGCTCATTAGGGCTGAAACAAACTTTCCACTAGCTTCATCAAAAACTAGATACATGAAATGTAGCACAAAATTTCCCCCTCCCTCCCCCCACCCTTTTTTTTTCTAACTGTAATCTGACATATGATCAGATCTGGAAGATCCCGAAGGTTTCACAAGAATCATCTAACTATATCAACGTTTCTTTTTTTCTGTAAACATTCAGCTAACAGTTGGTATAACTTAGGGTTAATGAGTTTTCTTGTTTTCTCCTTTGTCAAAAGCAAACTTAGCTAGTTTATGCAACCGGAAAACTTCTTGTGAAAAAAAGGAAAATAACTAAAATTTCCTAGGATTCCCATGGGTTGCCTTCCTGCTTCTGCTCACTGTGAAAAACAAATTAATTTTCAACTCCAGTCCCTCCTGTAAAAGAGTTTGGACAATCCATTCAGGAATGCACATCCCAAGAATTTGCAGGCATAAAACTCAAGTGCATTAGGCAAGATTGTGAAAAGATTTCTTTTTTTGTGAAATGAAGAGCTTCCACATAAATTATGAGTCCTATAAAGTTCTCATGGGACTACAGTGGATAGGGATTAGGGGTCCTATGGCTGACATTGTATTGCCTGAACAGCACCAGGGAGGACCTTCTGAATTCCCTGCAGGCCCAGTGGGGAGGCTCCAATGGACAAATTGCAATCACATGTGAACCAAAAAAAAGGGAAAACAAAGTGTAACTGTGAAGCATTAGAGACCTTCATGAAGGAAGGCAACCAGGAATTTATTCGGGGCAGGAAGGTAAATAGGGCTGTTCTGAGAATTATGACAGTCTCAAACTGGTCTCATGATCCACAAGGGCTGTTAAAGAACATTTCTTAATAAATTAGGAGAGAGGGGCTCTGCAGCATGCAAAGGCATGGAGCTTTTTTTTTTTTTTTTTTTAAAAAAAAGGCTTTTTTTTGTCATAATATCTGCGATTACCTAAAGGAAGAAATACCTAGGATATAAATGATTTTTCCTGAACCACACAGAACTTGGGAATTCAAATCTATTCTTCTATGTGTTAAAACAGGTATTTTAAAAGAAGCATTAAAAGTTTACTCCATAGAGTGATAATGAAATATGATACAATGGTACCACTGACCCAAGTAAAGGCAGCAAGCACAAAGCTATCTTTATGCCATCAAGATTCTGAAATTATGTAAATGATCGGAGCAAAACAGTCTGTAACACAGTAACATTACATGAAAGTAACCTGATCCTATAAGAAATCACTCCAAAAGGACCATGTGTGTGCATATTTACAAAAGTTGCACAAATGGGACAAGATTCACTAGCACACATATTGATGCTTTCGGTTGCCTGCATTAAATTTCATGACTGAATATGCTGTTGTTGAAACTGAAAATGTTTATTGTCTCTTTATTACTGGATTTAGATTCTCCAGAAGAGATAAAAGTTTTCTTTCTTCTCCAAGCAGTAAATACTTAAAGCAATGTTTTATTTCAGATCTTCATAATATTATATTCAAATACTTCCCTGTTTTCAGATTCATGATGAAAATTGCAGGGTTCTGCATTTGCAGATTCAGAGACACTACAATGAAGTAACTGAAATTAAGTTAAATTTAACTGAAAAAAAACCCAGAGAATATGTAACAGAATATTACAGCTTTAGTGTTAGCTGCATTGTACTGCAATTTCAGAAACTGGAAAAAAAAATATTATGCATCTTAGCTCTTACCACAGTTACTAAATGCCAGTAACAATCTATCAGTCTTTCTGCACAGTAAGCAGGCAAATTTCCAGGCTGGACAAATAAACTATTAAGATTTTTTGGTTTTTACAGTTCCAGTTATTTGCCACTTCTTAATAATACTGAAGGAAACCTGAACAGCTGAACGTAACAGCACAAATATAAGCTTATTTAGCATTAGTTATTATCTAAGCAACATTAAAAAACTGCAAGCTTTACAATCCTAAGTTAAGTTCTATGAAATACTGTAGCTTTTTTTTCCTGAGATTTAGTTTTCTGAAATGTCACTGAAGAATAGTAGCAGGTATAAATAAAAAAAAATACGGGGGGGGGGGGGGAATTAAAGCCATTTATACTTGACTTTTGGTCATTCAGCAGATAAAACGAGAAAGAGAAACCCGACAGAACAGCAGTTTGAGATCAACTAATCCTGGGGGTAGGTGCAGAATTATTCTCTTAACAGAATCCTTCCTTATAGTGGAAGGGTATCTTCTGGTAACATGGGAAAAATGAAAGAAATGTTACTACTAAACTCTGTACAGGGTAAATGTTCTTGGTTTAAAGACTCTGGAGATACAGGAAGAAGCCTGCTGTCAATGAAAAAGAAATAAACAATACCAAGACCTTGACATATGGAAAACAGATCATTAAAGGCCTTGCAGAAGAACCAGGAGACCCTGAATGCTGAGGCAAAACAAACAAAACAAAATGTTTGAGGAAACCTAAAAACTATATTCTGTATCTGATAACAGTTCCTTTATAATTTTTTTTATTTTGTTGAGAACACTACTGGGAATAAATGGCTACTGAATGTATATTTGAACATCCAAACTCTGAACAACTCTACAACAGAAGTACATGAACACTACGGAAACACTGATGAAGTTAGTGTGATCACCTTTCAGATCTATTTACGAAAAGAAACAGTTTTAATACAATCGTCTTTTTAAAACAGCTAAGAGAAAATCCTAAGAAGCATTGTATAATGGACCACATGCTGCTGTAACACTATTTGTAATTACTGTATTTTTGCTACTTATTATTCCTTTCCTTTGTTTCACATATTTTCCATTCCTCTATGTATTTCTGCTTGCATTCTCACCTTCTGCCCCTGTTGCCTACCAAGATATTGCACAGTGCTGCCCAAACTTGTTTAACAGTTTGTGTTAAGCCCTGTATTACCTATAAAACCTCCAGCTTCCAATGGTGTACCCTGGAAATTGGATGCAGGGGACAACTTATACTGATATGACTGCATGAAGTTACACTATCATATAGTACAAGCCCACAGATACCTATGAGACTTCTAATTACACCCTACACCCTCTTTTTTCTCTTTTTAGTTAGCATTTCAGAAGATAAAATTATACGCACTATGCTAAATTTCGTAAGACTCTGAACAGAATTATTTCAATGCATATGGCTGAACTTGTAAAAGTTAGCAAATTCTGTAACTGTCTCTTGAATTTTATTTCTTAATTTGTATGAAGTAATAATTTTTTTGTTACTTTCTGAATATTTACTAAGGGATTCCCTAAGCACACCTACAAATCATGCATGCAGGATGCAACCATATCTTAAGATTTGGTATGTAATTTTCCTGTGCAGCCCAACATACATTTTTTACATCAACTGGAATTTGGTCCTACGTATTTTCCTTATTTTCTTATACAGCATACAGTGTGAAAGCTTTCGCTATGCTTTTAACTGATACCATCCAAGATGATGGATTTGTTATAATAGTGACATATTTAGAAACAACATAAAATTATTTTTGCACAGATAATTTAGGATTAGCATGGTTTTATACAGTCTGCTCCAAAATTACTTTAACCACAAATATTTAAAGCCATGTAGGAAAAAAAATATTCCTACAAAAGCATTTATCAGAAGACACAATCATTGATACATAGTTTCAAGAGAGCTCTTCAAACCAGCTTGTAACTTTATGAAAATACTGAAACATTGAAATATCACATTTTCCTTTAAAATGCACATGAATGTCTATATTAATAAAGCCAAACACCATAAAACTTTCCAAGACCACTATTAATCAGTGTTAGCAAAACAGGATAATCAAGGAACAGTACAGTTATCCAGATCAACTGAGACAGACCTTACCCTAATGGGTGACCATTAAAATCCATCTCAGTCATGAAAACAGATATGTTATTACAGCCTAATGGCTGCTTGGACACTGTATAGAGAGTTTTCTGACCTCTGCCTTACTGTTTGCAATGATTCACTACACTGTTGTTGTCAATCTAAGTAAGCAATTACTGACTGCTGCAGTGAATCCCTTCAGTGCTGTGCCACACCTAATGCTCACACAGGTCACAGACTTCCCTCCATATTACAGCCTCCCTCACCAGCATCACAAATACCAGAGCCCAGATTCACAACACTCTGCTTTTGATTTCTTTAGGGCTCTTGACTCTCACTGAAATGAGAAGAACCTGGTGTCTAAAGGCTTATTTAAACCTAAACCACAGAGAAAGCAGAGCTTATAGAATGGCAGACAAGAGTTAAGCGAACTAAGCATCCTTCATGAAGCATCCTTCTTGATGAAGCATCTTTTGTGCACTGCAATTTCAGTGAGTGGAAAGTGGTCAAGAAGATAACCGTCTTCTCTGACACTAGCAGTATTTTAGGCAGAGGCAGTAGTAAGTTGCTACTTCTGTTGTAAAAGCCAGAAGAACAATGAAACCATCCCTGGCACAACCATCAAGACACAGACGTACACAGAGGCTTTCAGAAGTAACGGCTCCTTCTACACCAACACAGAGCCAGACTCAAGAAGCCTTATCTTCTAAATAGAGCTGAATATAAAGTGAGTTCAAGAAATTCCAGTCTAGCCCTTCTAGGATATATAACAAATAACTAAGAGAATACCACCTTTCCTTCTCCAGCAGTTATTCAATGGGTGTTGGTATGATTTTCAAATGTATCCCATTGTATATCTGTGGTTTGTTTTTTCTTTTCTCTTGTAATTAATACTTTGTTTAATTCTGCCTCATTAGGTTTAGTCCCCACTAAGCCGAACAGGTGTGAAGAGCCTCTGAGGGTGAGAATCAGAAACTGGTAGGTGAATGACTGTGACACAAAGTTACATCAACCACCAGAAAGAAAGTACATGACTGCCAGGTAACCAGGGAATCCCTCCCATTTACTTTACCTATTATCTACACAGATTCACCATTCAGCCTCAGACACAACAATAGAAAATAAAGATACGAACATACTGAAATTAGACAATTTACCCATCATTATAAGATTTAATTCAATCAAGATCTATAATAAGTTTTCATTTCACACTTAAGAGATGGAAAAGTAATAAATTAAACGGATAAACTCCTCCACGATTAACCAGAAAATGACTCATGGACAACACAACTGTACATTAAGTAATATCAGTCATTCATAGCTTGCTTTCCATCAGGTATTCAAACCTCAACCCATTTAAACTTTTCTAATATATTGAGCCCATTATGCAACCTTCACTCATGCTTATAAATTCCTAAATGAATAATCTGGTATTACTTTGAGCAAGCAATCATCAACATGATTAAGAGGACAACCACTGGACTCATCATATTAATGCTGAGTCATAAACGTCCTTGGGGAAGAAATAGAAAAATAATTATGGTCCATATCTCATTAAACTTATACTACAAAACTTCAAGATTACTTTGAATATTTTTCACTGTAGTTGCCTTGAAAATGGCTTACATGAGGACTTCCATAAAGCATACCTGAAAGAATGTTTGATGTAAAAGGAAGATGCCAGCAGAACAAATAAATGGAAAGAACACTTGCATTTTTTTGTCAAAATTTTATAAAACCATAGAACGGTTTGGGCTGGAAAAAACCTTAAAGATCATCTAGCTCCAACCCCCCTGCCATGGGCAGGGACACCTTCCACTAGACCAAGCTGCCCAAAGTCCCATACAACCTGGGCTTCAACACTTCTAGGGATGTGGCAGACACAACTTTCCCAGGAAAAGTGTTCCACTCTCTCACCACCCTCAGAGCAAGTAAGTTTTTCTTAGTATCTCACTTAAATTAACCATCTTCCAGTTTAAAGATGTTACCCCTTATCTGGTCACTACATGCTCTTGTATAAAGCTCCTCTCCAGATTTCTTGTAGGCCCCTTTTAAGTACTGGAAGCTGCTCTAAGGTCTCCCTGAAGACTTCTCTTATCCTGAAGAAGAAGGCTGAACAAGCAAAACTCTCTCAGTCACAGAAGAGGTGCTCCAGCCCTCTGATCATAGTCATAGCCCTCCTCTGGACTCACTGAAGCAGGTCCATGTCGCTCTTGTGTTGGGGACATATCTCCAGAGCTGGATGCAGCTCTCCAGGTGGGGTCCCACCGGAGTGGAGTAAGGGAGAGAATCACCTCCCCCCACCTGTGGATCACACTCATTTTGATGCATCCCAGCACACAGTTGGCTTTCTGGGCTGCAAGCACACACTGCTGGGTCATGTTGAGCTTCTCATCAACCAATACCAAGTACTTCTCCTCAGGGCTGCTCTCAGTCCATTCTCTTTTTCTTATTGATTTGTTGAGGCAAATCAGTAGAAAAGGCTTTTACCATCTCTGACTAATGTGAAATGCAGGTACTGCAGCTCCTGGATGAGTGGCTAACTACTACTTAACTGCCAAGAATAACTCCTGTAGCAGATGATAGGTACAAAGTCAAAAGGTTTTCCACGGAACAAAGAGCTCTGAGGTAAGCCACCCATTCCTGTTAAACCACATGGCAGCTGAAGCACAGGCTGCTTGTCTGGGGTGGCAGTGGGGTGCTGTTTAAAGACCCAAGTGGCAAGTAACTGCAAATTCAAGATGTAAAATACGGGTGCTTCTGAAGCAAGTCTTTTTCCTACCAGAAGTAGCTTAGTCTGCTTGCCTTGTGCACCCACTATCAGTACATCCAACTTAGATGACCTATGGACTGCAAGTGTTGTTTGTGTAAGTGTACCACCTGTATGGAAGTCACATGCCCTATCAATACATTCAGCATACCAACACGAATGAGACAGGGGGTGGAGAAAAACACTAGCAAGCTGAGTGAAACTTTCAGGAGTGAGGCTAGCGGTACAGCTACAAAGAGGTATCTTCTCAGAAGTCTCACTCCGCTTTCACTACTGGGCATAAACCCACTTTGTTAACAGCATTCAATTAGAAGAGGTGGAAGATGAGGAAAATAAGCTTTGCCCTTCTAACACTTATGTCTGAATTCTATTCGGTTTCAAAACCTATCCTCCTGTTTTCATATAATTGAAACAGTGGAACTGCAAAGTTCAAAAAAAAGAGTAATTGCATTAAAAACAGAAGAGGTGGTAATGCAGGGGGGAAATAAGATGACGAGAAAGTATCAGCATGTATTTATTTATTACAAATTGAATAAGCACAATCCTGTGATTTCTGAAATTAGGACTCATTTGTTACCACTTCTCACAGAAGACAGATTTGCTAACACCACCACCATTCCCCCCCCCAAAAAAAAAAAAAAAAGAGCAGGGGAGGGCAACAAGAAAGAGTCACTGGAAGTGGAACTAGCAGCTCAGGTATGTGTCCTCTTGTTGAATTCAGATTTAGGAATGAAAACATTGACATCAAAAAGCCCTTCCTGTGTCTAGAAACTGCTAGTTCAATTAGCAACTCTTATTAAAAGAAAGCTTTAAAATGCCATTAGTTTTCAGCAAAGAGTGGAGATTTTCTTTTTAAATATTAAAAAGAACTGGTGCCAGAAAAGGCAGCATTAACTTCATCAGAAAGGAAATTTACTGCAGCTTGTCTTTTGGTTCTTCAGAGAAAAAAAACTGCATTTGCTGAAGCTAGCATCTCTCTTCCTGCTTTCTGTATAGCCAATATTAAAAGTATTTGTGAATCAAAGTTCTGTATGAATTGTCTTACAAGTTGAATTGTAGTTAAGTTACTGCTGTTTCATATCAAGAATAAAAAATTTCACTTCTTAAAAGTCATTTTGCCACCATTAACTCCCCTACCAAAAAAAAAAAAAAAAAAAATCCCTGACGTGTGAAATCCCTGTTCCTGTTCAGTGACTAGTGAACAGAGGAAATTTCTGGACAGACAACAGTTAATCCTTCAATCACAAAACAAAGATAAAGATGTATATCCTTTTTTACCAGAACAAAATAACAAAGAAACAAAGATTTTTCTATCCTGATTTTGGTGATCATAGAATGGTTTGGGTTGGAAGGGTCCTTGCAGATGCTCTAGTCCCAACCCTCCTGTCACAGGGACGGACACCTTCTACTACACCAGGTTATTCAAAGCCCCATCCGACCTCACCTTGAACACTGCCAAGGATGGGGCAGCCACAGCTTCTTCTGGGCAACCTGTGCCAGTGTCTCCTCACTCTCACAGGAAGAATTTTTTCCTAATATTTATTCTAAATCTGCCCTCTTTCAGTTTAAAGCCATTCCCCCTTGTCCTGTCCCTACATCCCCTTGTAAAAAAAGTAGATACATGAGTAATATAAACATCTATAAATAGAAAAAAAGTTTTCAACAAACAAATCGGGGCTGAAAGAATGAGAAGTGGGAGCAAAACGAGTAGCTTACTTTAGCTTCAGGTAGACCACTTCCTGTTTAGCTTAAGGAAATAATTAGTTCCTTGTTTTAACCACTGGAAGGCATTTTATTGCTTGCAGTATCTGAGAGGCCAGTGAATAAATATGTATTTAAAATCACTCCCCCCAAAAGGTCTGATATTGACTTACTGACATTTTCTGTAATGTTTTATTGCTGCATCAGAGATCAAAGGCCAAACCCAGAAAGCTAAAAAAGCAATATATGCTCAACACACTTAAAAGCTGGAGGAATGGGGAGAAAAGAGTTAAGCATTAGGTAGTGATATATCACCTTTATACCCTCCTGACTGTTGGAGCTTTGAGCTTCAGGCACTAATCCAATTTAAGCTAGAACATCCTCCAGGCTGACCTAACTTTCATCAGCTGCTTATGGATCTGGCAGATACTGTTCTGCTCTCCCTACTTCATCAAAGACCATGGTGGTCTAATCACATCTCTGTACAAAGTGATTGCACAGGATTGGAGCTAATGTGGAGATACCAAGGTTGGGCATGGGTATTACATATCCAAAAACTCTACAGTTCCCATGTATGCATGTCTGTACACTGGAATGAGGCACTGAGCCACAAACACGATGCCAGTATCCCCTTCTGCAATCATACAGGTTTTTAAACAATGCCAAACTAGTATGATTAACACTTTGGTACAAGGAAAATAGCCCCAAGGGAGGAAATAGCCATGTTTCATACAGAAGTCAAAAAAGGGGTGTAACTGCGTGTGTGTAAGACAACTGGCATACTCAATTTGCTTAAATTAAATAACATTAATCTTAATTTAAATGTTGTGGGATTCTACCCAAAATCCATATTTAGGTTCTTCGATATGCTGCTCCAATTTATTTACTGGGGGGTATGATAGCTATTAAAGTAAATGAAGCAAGTAAAACAAATTAAGGCATTACTATAGGATATTTAGATCAAATTGCACAGACTTAGCAAGCATATTCAACAGCTCTACTAAAACAAACTTTATTGTGGCCCCATGAGAGTGAAAGTGCAAGGGATTTAAGACGACAGGGTCCCTACAGCCTACCACAGCTTGCTCACAGGGATGAAAGAACCTAGCTCAAAGAGACTATGTAGCTAGCACATGGTGATCCACAGCAGCAGGTGCTGGCCTTGCTACCATTCATGCTTGTTGCTCCATTCATGACTCTGTGATGCAAATTGTATGAGGGGTCATCCAGGGACAGCTTGTGATGAAGTGCTACTGCAAGCCTAGCAAAAGGGGTGCAGAAGAAGGGGCACTGGATGGAGCCACAGCCCTGCAGCTTAGAAAGGAGCCGGAAAAACTCCTCCTCTGAACAGTCTCCCAACAGCAGCTTTGGGCACTTTTCCAGCACTTTTCTTCATTTTAATGTCCAGTTACTAGAATTTCAGACCTACCCACCTGTCTCGTAACAGCACAGGTCTCTGCAGAGCAAGAGGTTGTATGAAGATGAAAGGCAGGACAAACTAACACTCAAAATTGCAAGATTCCCTCAAAACAGATGAAACATATTAAAGGGCACAGGTCTTTCAATTATCCTGTGACTGGTTGTACTGAAGAAAATAATTCCTATGAAGTTCAGAAGGAATTGCTTTGTTCAGTTACTGACTTTATTCATGAACTATAACAGTGCTGGCACCTAACATCGTAACAATGAAGATTTACCCTTGTTACTTTCATTAAATTTATCTACTGATGCAGTGAGGCATAATTAGGAAATTGAGATGAATACAGATGTATGAATTTTGGGTGCAGCAGGGTTCTAGTTAAGTGCATTTATATTCAGCCTTTCAAAGTACCTGGGAACTGCAGTTTCTAAGACAAAATTACTTCATAGTAAAAGCATGAATTACATTTTTGCTCACTGTAAGGAAGATAAAGTTACTGTCCTTTTTTTACATGTGGCTTATAGAAGGGATGCATTGTATTTTGTGCAATGCTGCCAACTGTAGACCCAAAATTATGGCACTGTTTTCTGTTTGGCTCCTCAGACACTTGCAAATACTCTTAACAAGCACTGTAGCAAAATTCCCTGGAACTGTTTGCAAAGCTGCTGGAAAATGCAGCTAAATCAGAAAGTCTGTACTCCGCAGCCATCTTAACCACATTTTGTCCAGCTCTAAGTCTATATCTAATAATGATCACACCTGATTAATTCCAAGGTCCATACTTCTAGCACTGTAACATTCTGTAACAATTGTGTAAGAGAAGGATAATGAACAAGATCTGATAGGGAGAATATCCAAGGTGAAAGAAAAAAAAAAAAGAAACAAACTAACACAAATAAAGAGATCTAATCACCAGACCTAGAATAGCACCCTCCCCAAAGAAAAAGCCAAAAAAAAGGGTGTTTAGAGAAAAAGCTTATTTGATACTCCAAGAAAGAATTATGTTATGTTCAAAGAATAAAGACTCAATGAGACCATCTGAACACCAGAGAAGCATTACTAAACAAAACTCTCTTCAGGGACTAACACTTACTTTAAAAGTAGGCCTTGACCACTGACCTACATATCAACTATATCGCTCCCTCCACTCACATTTCTAACAAACCCCCTCCAAGCCATATTTATTTAAATTTCCTCTTATTGTGGTAGCCTTATATAAGAAATCTAATTTTAATTCCTTTCCCAAGAGGAAAGAATTCTTAAAATCTAATTCTCATGTAGTTTGGACCAGTAACGGAGGACACACTGAAAAATTGCATTAAAGTGTTGAACAGCCAGAATTTGATTATATTTTACGTTGGCAAGGTTTCTGTAGATGATGTCTGTTTTAGTACACCCAGACTGTTACAACATCTGCCTGAGATATATTCATAAAAGAGTGTTTTCTACTGCATATCCTTGTTGGTATATGGTAAATCAAAAAATACCTCTTGGGTCACAGGAATGCATCCCAATGTGAATTAAGAAAGTAACCCTGAATATTACTAACTTCAATAAAGAAGAATCAAAAATACTGGTGCTGCAGTTTTCTTATTTGTTGGAGGGGCAAAACAGCACCCACAATGCTGATTCATATGGTATCATCAGACAGCAGTGTGCAGGAAGCTCTACAGGAAGACCACAAAAGATGACAAGTGTCCAAAAAGGGACACATAGAAACACACCATACACAGGCCACTGGAATCAGGAAACGACAGAGCCAAGTGAGCTACAGCTTCTCTCAATCACTAATATTAGATCCTCAAAAAACTACTTCTTTAAAATGCACATTTCTTTTCTGAGACAGAGAACAGTGAAAATTATATAACTTTTTCACAAAAGGGAGTTGATGTTTAAAACATTTTGCAACGCAGTGAATGAGAAGTCCGCTATGGCAAGGGCAGCCCCTGCAAGTCATTGTTTATCACACAAAAAGGACATGAGCTGCAGGGCTATACTGACATGCCCCTCTCTGATTAAGATGGTTTTATTTATAAACACTGCCCTGCATAACTTTTCTGCATATGAAATGAAGCCTTTCACAATGAGTCTAATAATGAGGTTGCACAATTTGTTTTCCTGGTCAAATGGCATGAGAACTACCCAGAAATTATGAAAAATTCCAAGAATAAGCTTGGAAAAATGCTGACAGGTGTTTAGATTCCCCTCAAAGAATGGGAAAGACTTGGGCTGCAAGCAATAAATGAACTATACAAAACACATTATATCACTACTCAAATTCTAACAGAACAAGCTTCTAAAAACTAGCAAGCCTGCACAAATACATATACCCCTCTAAACTGAAAATAGTCCTTCAAAACTTCCTGAACATGATTTAGAAACCACCTGCATGGCCTGTGTTCTCTGTTGCAGAAATGTATCACTTAACCAGAGTGTGCAGGCTCCTTCACATCCTCTGAGATCTGTTCGTTATGCATTTCTCCGTTTCCTCATACATTTCCTGAAATACCTTCCCTTATGAGCAAAACTGAACTAGAGAAGTAAACCCAATTTTCTTTAATGAAATCCCATTTTATAGTGCATACACCACAGTACATACATGCATTAGTCAAACATTCACGTCATTAAATGATACCTCAGTCCAAACCCAATGGCTCCTCCGTCATTATCAAAGATGGACTAGTGTCTTAATTAGTATCCTTAATAAAAATATACGGACAGTCTAAACAAAAAGCAGCAACAACAACAAAACCCCTCTTCAATCTAAAGTACATATTCTTTCCTGTTACTGAAAAAGTGAACTTTTGCATCTATGCTCAACTCAGAAGCTATGTTTTAGTAAACTACAGAAAACTGTATTGGAACTCTTAACATTCTTACATGGGGAACAAATCCCATTTCTGCACAAGTTGCCAGTGTAGTCTGAGAGAATACTTAGTGAGTCCTGTGTGTGTAAAAACTACCGTCTGTCTGTTTTATATTTAACAGATTTCTGCCTTAATTTATCCTTGAAAGAGCCATGAGTAATGGGTGCTACCAGGATACAATTCCAAGCACTGAGTTGAGCAGAACCAGCACTGAGAAAGAAACTACTGAGCTGCCTCAAAAAAACAATCATAATTGACTAAACAGGCACTAATAGAAGGGCATACATAAAAATCTAATTTCCACTTTGTTCTAAAGCTCTTCACAAATACGACATAGGGTGCCCTTACATATAATACACTTAGAAAAACAAGTCTGCAGTCAGACCTTCCAAAGTCAGGATGATGCTTTTCTTCCAAAACCTACAGAATCACAGAATCATGGAAAGGTTTGGGTTGGAAGAGACCTTAAAGATCACGTAGTTCCAACCCACACATTTTTCACATGACTACACAAAAAGAACAAATGAAGTCCCCCCAGGACTGGATCCCCTCAACCTCCCTGGGGTATAATTCTCTGTAGATTACAAATAGATATAGACTAGATAATGACTCAACATTATATTCCACCCCTGTGTTTTTCTATTCTTTGGATAAACAGAAACAAACATTTAAATTGCCACAAAGTGGTGTAATTAACCCTGAAGACCTCAACATGATTTCTACAGGTTGTGTAATGGCTTTGTCAATAACTCTCCCTCTGTGGCATATCCCCACTGTTCCTCCACTCGGTATATGACTGCGGTGGAGTCCAGAGAGGGGCAGGTCTGTCCAAGTCTTCTTCATGTTCCAGTGATATACAGCTACTTTTTCATCCATCCTGTACAACCGGCAGCATTTTGTTTACAGTTGAAAAAAAACCCAAACAAACAGCTTGATAAAGAAGATCTTCACACACCAAAAGAACTCATCTGCCTGCTTATACAACCAACAATACGCAAACAGAATTCAAGTTCTCAAACCAGCAGTTACAGTTGACCAAACAAAAAATACTTAAAAATAGAGAGCATCTCCAAATACAAAAATTATTCTGGACACAAAATTTGCCTTTTGGAGAATTTTCAAGAACACTCCAAACCAGCAGAACATGTACATGCTATCTATTACTGCACTATATATACAAATTGGCTTAGAAGGTTAACAACTACACAATTAGCCAAATTTTAACTCTTGCCAATAGGTCACATTGAGAAAAACAGGAAGTCATTATCATGAAATAATTAATTTACAAGAAAAAGCCTTAATTGTAACTGCTTTTCCACAGTACTACTTGCCCCAGCCAAGTGCCCAGAAACTCTTATATATAATAGGGGCTAAGGAAGTGGAGAGACACATGAGAGTTAGAGAAACGGCATCTGGACTACATGACCTCCAGAGGTCCCTTCCAACCCTAACAGTTTTGTGATTCTGTGAAATGTTACGAAGGATTAAAAGCAACTCTTGATAGTTACTACCCCTCCAATACAAAATTAAGCTTTTGTCATGCTTGAAACTGTTCAAGAAAGTCATTTGCTCATAATAAATTGTTTTCCTAACTACCCAGTATCTTAGGTCCGCCATAACATAAACCAATCTACAGTCAAGATTTGTCCATTTTTTCCAAAGCTGAAGCATGCAACCATGTCCTTGTTTGTTTTTTATAAAAGCTATTAGAAAAAAATTAAAACATAACATGACTAATGTCATGCTTAGATTTCCCTTTGCCAACCTCCTCTTCCAGGAGCAAAATGCTGGCCTCTTGCCTCCTGCCTCACCTCTGTATTCACTTTGGGTGATTGCATAAAGTCTAAAAGTGGAGCTACATGGGCCTACAGTCTGAAAACAAGTAGGCATGTGACTAGACTGGTGAAGCGTGAATACGTAATCAACTTGTCATGTGCAGACTTTACACCTACGTTGATCAGGAGAAAAAAAAAAGCAAAGTAATCTTTCAGAAAAAGTAAAGAATCAAAGGAATTATGCGAGTACGTCTCTCTGGCAATACATTCCAAAATCTAAACCAAATTATACTTGAGAAAAAAGGGCGTGGAAGATGGTTGTGTTTTATTGTGAGGTTTTGTTTTCTTGGGGTTTTTTGGTTTGTTTGTTGTTGCTCCTTTAGCAACTATTTTGCTTACTATTAGCCTGTTTTCTGAGCCAAAGCTGAATTTCAGTATAAGACAAAGTCTTCCTGAATCTCAGACGTTACAACTTTTACTGCACAGGAAATGCAATTTGAACAAGAGACTGACGAAACCTGCAGAAAAATATGGTTCATTTCAGATGAACATTTCTCAGTCTATTGAAGTAAACCTTATTTCAAGCAACTTTTGTGTGTTACTAGAACAATAAAGCCATGAGATTACAGTATTTTTGGTCATTCTATGTTATATAACCAGAACACAAACAAATCAGAGTTCCCCAAAAAAGTTTTCTGGGGGAAAAAAAAACATTTTCACAAAGTTTCAGAGGAAAATAGGACAAAAAAAATCCATCTGAAATTGCTTCACAAATAAATGCTGGATAACCTTACTATGTCTTCCGTAGAAATGAATTAAATAATTAGGAAGCTACTACTGTTAAATATTTTCCTCTGGGAAATACTGAGATATGGTTATGTTTATATAGTTTCTGTATAAAATTATACTGTATAAATACCTATATTTACATAACTTAATTATGGAGAAAGTCAGAACCATTCCGAGAGTATGAAATCTCATTACCTTAAACTAAACACCAAAATTCTTTCACATTCAAAAGTTGCTCTAAACATATGTCACACTTTCACTGTCAGAGCACATGCTCACATGAATATTTCCTAGCAGACACACAGTATGCTCTGGAAGCAAAATAACTAAGCAACAAACATATCTCAAATAAAATAGAAAGAAAGGAAACAAAAAAATCCTAGAATCCTGTTTCTGTATTCATGGTCCTTTATACAGTGCATGAGGGGTCAAAAATTTGATGATCACCTGCCAGCAGTATTACCACACATTTGTTCTCCACAGTAGCTGAAACAGTAAAATGGTGGAACTAGAAAGATAAAACACAACCATTGTGCCCCACACAAGTGTTTTTGTATGACTTGTCACTTCCTGTTAGCAAAGGGTAGTTAATCACTTCAAATGTCCTATTTGGAAAAATAAAGAGTTTCACTTAAAGCAAAATATAAAAGGAGGAAGGAAGAAATCCTCTTGCTCTGCAAAAAATTTGCTAAAATCTAGTTTTCAAATTTATGTTGAACTGAAGGCTAAGACAGTTTCCTCATTTCATATCAGTGAAATTACCTATTTTACTGGGGAAAGGAAGTGTTCATTTATCTATGTTTATTTTAAATAAGGTATTCTCAGCTCTTCATGGGAACATTTATGCCTGCTTGTCTAGCTTACTTCTTTTTCAATCTCTTTTACCCCACACTTATGAAAATTTATCTAAAACCTGCACTTCTGTCGTGGTGAAGTATGAAACAGTTAAGCAGAATCTAACAGAGGAAACAAGTAACTTACAAATCCATTGGAGCAATACACACAAATGCAAGAGACCTCTGTTTTAAACAGGGAAAAAACAAATCAACCCTGGTTGAAAAAGGACAACACATAAATTACCACATGTTGTTGGGTTTTTTAAATTATTTTATTTGGGTTTTTACTATTATTTTATTCAAAAATAAAGGAAGACAGAGAAAACAGCATAGAGTAGGACAAAATGGTAAGGCCACAGGTAAGCAAATAAAGACCTGATGAGGTCAAATGTAGGTAAGGCTGGAGAGGTGCCAAAGAGAAAGGCAGGGCATGAGAAGAGTAAATGACTCACAGGAGACTGATAAAAAGACAGTTCAGCAGAGGCTGGGAGCTACCTGGGACTGTCAAAAGTCCTCAGAAAAGACTTGTTATGAAGCACTCAGAAGGAAACTGTTCATGGCTTTACTGACCATTGTCCTCATCAAGGGAGACACAGCTATCAGGGGAACAGGTATTACCTCACATTACAGCTCCTGAAACAGCTATCTTCAGTTCCTCTACCTGAATACATGTTATTGAAGGACTACAATACTTTAAATTGAACTATACTGTCCCACATTGGCTGGCTCTGCAGCAATCTGTTTCTTGCCAGAATAATGCATCTGGCACTTTCTGGTATTAGAAGCATTAACTCTCCTGCAAGGCTCCTATTTATTGGGTAACTTTTAGTTTTGAGTACTCTCAGATGTTCTTGTAACTGAGCACTATGATACATTAAATACTAACAGTATTAGTATATATCTATTTTTCTTGTAGCCTGCTTTAAGCCCTCTGTTCCAGGGTTGAGACTGCGTAATACTGTTAATGCAAATGGCACCATTTGGAATTCTCCATTATCCCCTCCTCCAAACCTATATGCATTTCATTCCATCATACCAAGAACATCACTCTTGCTCTGAAAAATAACCAAAAAAAAAACCAAACCCCACCCAAAATATATTCCTCACAAATTGCCAGAAATCCCACACATTCTGCATCATCTGACAGTAAATAACCCTCCCAGTGTTTGCAGACTCCTGCTCTGCATTCAGTCCTTCACACTCTTTCCGTATCAGGTGAGGTGTCTGCAGGAGGCCCTCTCCTTCAAACCAGGTTGTTCAACATCAAATACATCAAATTTCACTGAAGAGATATAGAACACTTAACACCCCCAACTCTTTACCCAACATAAAAATTTACCTAATCTGACTCCGTATCCTACTTCTTTCTGCCTGTATTTTTATTTGCTTGCTCCAGTGGATTTGTCTGACTTAGAAATGAGCTAACGAGGTAAAATGGACTTGAAGATTATGCCAGTAAGGTTTTGGACTTTGAAAGCATTTCCCGTATCTGCTTATTTTTCACTGTGAAACATTCCCCAAAGGAACAGGCATAAATACAGAAACGACTTCATCTTAAAACACTCTTAGAAATTTAACAGCAAATGTCTAGGTCTAAAATAAAATTTGCTTTTACATTTTCAGCCTCTTTAAAAACTTTCTTGAAGCCTGTTTGTTACTGTTACTCACATTAGTTACCTTGTAATGAATATTAAATAAGTCCCACAGGAAATTATGGGCATGGGATTCAAGTAAGATTTCCTGCCTGTTAATCACTAGGGGAGTGACACCTTCCTGATGTTGCCTGCTAGAGAGAGCCTACGTGTCTGAAAAGAAACAGTACAGGGTAATAGTGGTAGTCAGTGTTTAGCATAGCAATAGATTTATTTGTTTAGTGTAGTAATTGATTTGGTAGAGACAAGAGAGACTGGGGGGGGAAGCCACCCAGGTATACTCCCTATCTCCAGTAATACCAGACATAGTAAAAAAAACCCAAACAAACCAAACACAAAAAAACCCTCCAGAACAAAAAAACAAAAAACCCACCAACCAGAAAAACAACCCCCCCCAAAAAAAAAACAACAACACACAACACCAAAACAAGAAAATAAAACCAAACAAAAACCCAGAACAACAGAAACAAAACCCAAACCAAAACAAACAAACAAAACCCCACGAAAAACACAGAACCCACACTAATTATATTATATTATACTATCTGAAGGAAAGGCTTCTAAAGGCATTATGAGAATTATACCGCATTCCACACTAGGAATGTGAGAATTTAAAAGATTAAAATGCATGGTCTTCTTATTTAAGTATTTGAAAGGAATGACAAGCATGGATACACAGTTAACGTTCTAAAACTACAAACAGCAAAAAACAAACCTGTATTTTAATTTTTACAAGATGCGCATGTGGTTGCACGAGAGTTAGTACTGTACACTCCCAAAATTTGTGAAAGACAGACAATTCTGAGAATTGCTTGTGAACGTTTCTATGAGAAAACTAAGGCTTTCCCATATTTCACACAATACTTCTTACTCCGAAACACAGAGCCATCTGAAAACTTCACAACTTCACAATAACATTTACCCAAAAGGAAACTCAAAACTTTCCATAAGCCACCATTTCCTATGACAGACAAATTCCTAAGAGGGAAGATCACCCTCATCCATTATGTTAAACCTCAGTAGAGCTTATATTCTAAAGCTTAACAAGAAAAATAAATGTCTTTCATGTTTTAATGCTCTACCATCACTTCTGAGATACTCATTCTGAACACTAATAGTCACTCTGGTAATAAACCTTTCAAAACAGCCTGGATTATTACAATATAGGACAATACATTTCACTATCTCTAGTTATATTGGTAACTATGAAGCCAACACAACTCCAAAAGAACTAACTTGCTGAACATAGACTTACCTCTTGATACACTGGTCATATTAAAAAAATCCAACCTAAATGTTGGGACATTGTATACCACACAAAGATCACAACTAATTTTTTTATATGACAGCACTTCAAATTCTAGCAGCATTCTGAGAGTTGAAATGCTCTTAATTTTAATAATTACCTTTAACAGTTAAAGGTAAGAAACTTGGTACAGTAAGAGAAAGACATTTCTACTGCAGCCCCGAAGTCTATCACAGAACATAAAGAATTTGACAAAAAAAGGAGCACTATTCTTTAGGCCAAACCAACATATATACCAGCCTGAGCTGCCATTTTCTAAACCATTGTGTAAAACAGCTACAGTGCTAAAAATATGTTGTTACTCTAACTTTGAGATATTCTCTCCAGAGATAGGACTTCCTGATAGGAGATTCAAATTAATAGGAAGTGCCCTTCCTGTGTTTTCTAGACTGCTAAGCTGATGAGTTTGTTTTGAACTGTCTTGGAAAAAAAAAAAAAGGAACAGATTGATTGGTGTTCACTGCTTTAAAGTGAAGCAACCTTCTATACAAAGTGTAGTAGACCACTATCTTATCTATTCTGGCATGATACTGTAGCAAGTTTGATTTCCCCTGTATTTCTGAAGGAATTAATACAGGAACTGTCTTGAGACCCTGTGAGTTGGTGATTTCTATTTTACTCTGCATGTCACCCTTTTAGAAATCGATGGGAATGTCTAAGGAGCTGATCACAGAAACTGCATCCCCCTTTTAGGCAAGTTTTTTTTCATATAATGAAAGTGAACAGCTCCGGCCATACATATACAACTATGCCAAACCTAACTGGCTCACTCCAACTATATAAAGACACCTTAACAAAGTCAGTACTCTTTAGCTTGAATGGTATCCACAGAACATATATTCGGTAGTATAACCCAAGAAAAAAAAATTTCCTCATTTATGATTAGGATTTCCAGAGACTAAGGCAAAGTGATGAAGAAAAAATTATTGTGGTCAGTACGTTGTGTGCTTTGCACGAAGCAAAAACACAGAGACAAAAGACTGAAATAGACAAAGAAACACAGTTTTCTTTTTCATATTAATTACATGCTTGATTTTGCTTCATGAGGGATGTGAGGAAACTAGACAGCTTCAGCATACAGTCAGACTAGGAAATTCTACAGTCTCCTACACACTAGGACATACTTTTCAATCTTCTTCAAGTGCATAAAAAACCTCACCCACCATTAAAGAACATTAACAATATGGATTTTGACAGGCAGGATCATCTGACTTCCCACTGCATAAATCCAGGCTCCTGCAAAACTCTGCTTATTGCAACATTCCATCTACAACAAAGTGATGACCATCTGCAGTGACTCTGGCAGATGGAAATGGTGAATGCTTCTTTAATCCAGTAATAAACTTTATCTTTCCTGCTTCTAAATTAGATACTTAAAATACATACAGCAGTTGAATTCTAATAATGAAACTCTGTATATGTAAACACAATAGATTTTAATCTCAACATAAGTTCATTTCATCCTGTCTTCCCCCCTTAACAAAAACTTATTTCGTTATCATGAACGTTCCTGCTCTTTGATAGTTTCTGATGTTTAAGAAAAAATAAATATTAGAATAAAAGCACTTTTAAGTAATCAGTCTGATGAAGTATTATTTTCATTCAGGACTACTAAATTATTATTTTCATCCAGGATTACTAAACTACCATTAAATACTCTTTCACAAGATTGAAGAAGGTTGAGCCCTCCACTTTTGAGGGATCTTAACTCTCCACCTGAGAACATTGCTGATAATGGCTCAAAAGTAAAAATCAGAACAAGCTCTCAGGAACTGTTATCAGTCTGAGACACTCTTGTGTCACCACCTGTGATACCACTCCTGTGACAAGAAGTGGGAGATACAGTCATGTAACTCTGTGCCTTACTATGTACTCAAGTAAATATTAAGCATTTCACTCTCTTTCATGGAATGCTTCAATTATTTTTATTTATCTTTCTTTCAAAATGTAAGCAGAAACAAAAATTGGGAATAAGGCTAGTCAGAGATGAACCTTTCAAACATTTCAAATGTATTTTGTCCTTTTAAACTTCAACACCATCAACCTCAAAAGGATCTGACTGTTCCCTTGTCTTGTGTTGAAAATTTTATTTCACAGTTTCACAGAATGTTCACACAAAAACAGGTATCCCCAGCTAATAATTTTAGTTTTTTCCACATGTTTTTTCCACGGTTTAAGCCGTAATGATCTGCTACAGATCAGAAGAATGGGCTTAACTGTGCTCTGGCCAGAGCATGACCTGGGAAAAACAGACAACGGGTAACTAAAGTCACAAGTCAAACAACAGCTTGCCATTAAACCTGTCCTGTGACAACCCCCCCCCCCCGGCATCTTAAGAGCAGCTCTCTTGATAAAAGCATCACCTTTGTGTTGTTAAAGTAGCCAGAAGAGCAGAGAACTAAAGGCAGGACTGGGAAATGACTTTTTCTTAGGACCTTTGAGAATAATTGGGAGACACATAATTTTTTTGAGACCTTCAGTGTATTTCCCAAAATAAAAATACAAAAAGCTTCAGCTACAGAAATAAACATACACCTCACCTTGTTATGTTCATGCTTGTATGGGATTTTGAGAGTATCCATGGCTCTGATCATGGCCTGCATTGCTGTAAATATATTCTGGTACACCAGTTTCGTAAAGCCTCTTTTGTCTTCATCAGAGTAACCTGATCCATGAATGATTCTCATCTGCTTGATAAATGTGCTTTTGCCACTCTCTCCTGTCCCTGCAAGACAAATAAGAAGGATATGCTTTAGCCACTGGACACAAACATAACTTTTCCTGTACAATGCTGACAGCTGGTTTAGTGTAGGGCTGAGCAGTGCCACGTGGAGCTTAAAAGTAACTACTACGACCAGTTCAGAATCAGATAGTAGCATCAGTATCAACTGAAGTACCACTGAATTAAAACTTGTGCATTTATTTAACGACTAAATGAATAAGGAAAAAAACCAAACCAACAAACCCACACCACTCCAAAATACACACAACTATGTATTTTAAAAATCTTTACTTCTTGGAGACAAATGTCCAAAACATCCAATTTCAGGTGGTTATTACGGAACACTTTCTCATAAAATTCAGGCGGAATAAAGAAAAAAAAAACTTTCAGGACATTACGGTAGGGATTATACAACCAATACATACACTTGTGTTTTGGTGCTGTGGTTTTTGGTGTGCTTTGTTTTTGAGAGGTTTTTGTTTTGTTTTTAAAGCAAGTATTGTAACAATTACAGCTCTGCAAACTTTAACCTCAGAAACATGAAATATCAGTGCTAAGTAAAACTTAGCTCATATTCATTAATGGGAGTCATTCCTTCCTTCCTTTGAATTCTTTGCATCTTTGTGCTTTGTACTAAAAGTAATTTGTTACTGAACATTTCTGACTATTTGTCAATTTAAAATTAAGATCTGCCTGTTGGAAACTTAATGCAAGATACATCAAACAGTTTTTCTTTAGTCCTATTCTGTGATCTCATCCTCCTTGACCAGAAGAGCTTATCTATAAAATTCCTGTATTTGCTTAAGAGGAGGAGATGAAATTCAGAATAAGCAGTTGCACAGCCACATAAATCCTGCATTCACCCAGCTACTCAGCCCTGCATGAAACTAAATGCATGTACCAGGGTGCACTGCTCAGCACTATGCTTTTCAGCCTTTCAGCCTGGGTTTTATTCAAATAATTTCTGTTAAGCTTTAATGCCTCACACCACGATACTCTTGTCCCAGGACAAAGGCAGCCTTATGCCCCCTGGTTCAGGCATCTTGTCAGAGAAGTGTGTTTCACAGCAGTGCAGTGCAGTGCAAGGTTAAAGGAGCAACCCTTAAGCATTTCCGAAATAGCACACACTGCAGAAATCTAAGCTGGAAGCCTCTAAAAGCTTTTCCCTTTACCAAGACCATCATTTTGAAGCCTTCAGTTCCAGTTCCTGCATGCGCAAAACAAACTTGTAACACAAGTATTACTTACACACACAATCATGCACTCTGTAACATACTGACCATTTTCACTTTCTCCGGGGGGGGAAATGCTTATTAGTGTGATGAACAAGAACTTGCTCTGAAGCTGAAAAATGAGACCAAGCCTGGTTCCACCCTCAGCCTTCACAGCTCTTCCTCAGCCTGTACTGCAGTCAGGAGCACACAGGCCACCTCTGCAGGGGGTGGCCTACCCACCAGGAAGAACATGCCCCACACAACCCGACAGATTCACACTAACCAGGCACAGGTCTCTGAAAAAGACGTGCTCCTGAGACATGCTGGGTCAATGATACCTGCCTGAATTCCAGCTCATCGGAATCAGAGAGGAGATCTTTACAATTCTGCAATCTACCAGTCTCGAAAATCACTACTTAACACCATACAAATTACAAACCTATACAATACAGAACTATTAAACAGTAAAAAATACCTTAAACTACCCTTAAGACAACCACAGTTTCTCTTTCTTCTGAAACATATGACATAAAGTAATGCATGTACTTACATATGAAGTGCCCTACCACATACTTTTCAGTAATTCCGTAATACTGGTCCAGCTTTTCTAAAGGTAAGTCACACATTTAGCACAGAAATCTGTTCAACATGAACCTTTAAAGAGGTTCTTTACAAAGATCTATGAGGTGCTTTTAGACATGATTATGCTTTTACTGAAGATTCTCCTTTAACTAATCCTAAGAAAATAATTTCCAGACACCTCTGAATCATTAGAATAGAAACTGACTTCCTGTTTTGGTCCTACCATTTCTCCCTGCAGGAAATCCAGATTCCTTCAAAATCCCCAAATGCAAATTTAGCACAGAGATAGGAAGAACACACTTGTATTATCTACTCTGCTCTAAAACATTAAGCTTCTCATTCTTTCAATTCTTTATTGGGAACTTAGGTAGCCACATGAAAAGCACGCAGAATAAAACATGGTAGTAAACTGTGTTACATTAGAGAAGACTGTATTTCAGATTATATACACCTTGAAAGTGATGTCCACAAAACTACAGTATACAGGAAAATGAAATTAAAACCCAAAGAAGAATCACAGAATCTTAGAATAGTTACAGTTGGAAAGGACCTTAAAATCATATAGTTCCAACACCCCTGCCATGGGCACGGACACCTCTCACTAAACCGTATCACCCAAGGCCTCGTCCAACCTGGCCTTGAACACTGCCAGGGATGGAGCATTCACAACTTCCCTGGGCAACCCATTCCAGTGCCTCACCACCCTCACAGGGAAGAATTTCCTCCTTATATCCAATCTAAACTTGCCCTGTTTAAGTTTCAACCCATTACCCCCTGTCCTATCATTACAGTCCCTAATGAAGAGTCCCTCCCCAGCATCATTACAGACCACCTTCAGATACTGGAAGGCTGCTGTGAGTTCTCCACACAGCCTTCTCTTCTCCAGGCTGAACAGACCCAGCTTCCTCAGCCTATCTTCATCCAGTCCCCTGATGATCCTCACAGCCCTCCTCTGGACTTGTTCCAACAGTCCCATGTCCTTTTTATGTTGAGGACACCAGAACTGCACACAGTACTCCAACTGAGGTCTCACAAGAGCAGAGTAAAGGGGCAGGATCACCTCCTTCAACCTGCTGGTCACACTCCTTTTGATGCAGCACAGGATACAGTTGGCTTTCTGGGCTGCAAGCGCACACTGAAGCCAGCTCATGTTCATTTTCTCATCAACCAGCACCCCCAAGTCCTTCTCTGCAGGGCTGCTCTGAATCTCTTCTCTGCCCAGCCTGTAGCTGTGCCTGCAATTGCTTCGACCCAGGTGTAGGACCTTGCATTCAGCATGGTTAAACTTCTTAAGGTCAGCATCAGCCCACCTCACAAGCATGTCAGGGTCCCTCTGAATGGCATTCCTTCCCTCCAGCGTATCAACAAACCGCACATCTTGGTCTCATCAGCAAACTTGCTGAGGCAAACTTAAAAAAAAAATAAAAATCTAAGACTTAAGTCTGTGTCTTATTCAGCTTTGTGGTTCTGTAACTGCCTGGCACTGTACTAAGATTTTGTCAGCCAAAGACCAGTAACAAACTGTAGTTGGGAATCTAAAGACACAGATGCATACATACTCTAGTATTTTTGATTTTTTTCAAATACATACATATATGAAAAATACATTATATATACATATATGTATAAATATCCATACATATACAAAAATGGTATTTCTCTTTTTGAAGGCCATCTCAGTTTCCCAAAGTCTGTCCCTCCGAGGTCAATGCTTAAAAGTACTTTCTTGTGCCCACCAGCAGACAATTTTGTTTCAGCCAGGAGCAATGATGATAACAATTCTAGTCCTCCTTCACTGCATGGAGCAACACATGTGGAGCAGTCTGAAAGTACCCTTTAAAAGAAAGGAAATAATGGAGACTTTCCAGCACACAATGCACAAAAAGAGGATAAAATAATATGAAAAACAGAATAACAAAATTTACAGGAGTGCCTAGAAATTACCAAGAAATGAAGATGTTTCATTTTCAGCACAATATACAACAACTCACAGAAACTTCACACTGATAGATCCTCTTAAGATTGTAGCAATCAAGGGTAGGAAGTATTTTTATACTGTTGTTGACATAAAATCATACAAAGAAATTTCAAGTATGGCTTTAATATAGAAAAAAAAACAACAAAAAGAAAAAAAACAACAAAAACAGTGCATCAAATCTTTAAAAACTTCCTGTTCACGTGAAAGTTTTAATAGTGATAGAAAGCCATTTGAAAGCACGTCACCAAAGATCTGCTCACATACTTCTCCCCAGACCAATATAACTGGAAAGAAAAAAAGCAGTGCTATTTAGTATCAGAGAAATGGGGGGGGGGGGAAATGTGTAACTAATTACCAAGGTTAGTTAAGCAAAGCTGCAATCATTACAGCATTATTCCTGGTGGAGATTGGGATTTTAACTCAGTGTTACAGTACTGAGTCAAACCTAGATTTGGTTATTTTTGTATATTTTTTGCCTTTTAAAAATCTCGTGACTGGCACTACAAGAAGATCAAGACATTATCTGATACAACACCAACTGTGCTTTCTATAACCTCATCTATTACAGAGCAGGTTAAGAAATACAACTTGGAAATATGTGACTAAAATCTTATTTGTCACATACGAAACAAAATGAACACTGGGTAACAGGACTCTTGAGTGGGCTGCTTTCACCTGGTGATATGACTTGAAAGTGGATTAAAAAAATATAAATCTATCTGTCGTGAGAAAATGTGAATGTCCCACGCCTTCTACCATGGCTTTGCTGCTTCTGTGACCATCACCCCAGCAATACCCCTAGCTGATAAAAGGAGAAAGGAAACATGAAATGGCAACAGAGGGATTCAGAGAATGGAGTGAAGCAGGAGAAAACTATACTGAGATCAATCTTCTGCTAGCTGGCATTGCACACTTAAATTAGTTGAGACTTAGAACAGTTCTCTGAAGCCAGATGAGTAATTGCTTCCTGTCTGTCAGAAGACAGTTGAAGGCCACACAACATACCTTAATCTTTAATAATAACAATAATACCACCCACTCCTTCCTCATCCTTTAAGAACCGTGACGTACAAACCAAACCAACCAACCCACCACGATCCTAATAAAGCCCTTGGGTGGTACTTTGGAGTCAATGCTGTGACCGGGGAGGGGGAACAGCTTAAAAAAAAAAAAAAAAGAAACTAAACCAACACAACCTAGTCCCCCTAAAAACAAAACCAAACAAAACAAAACCAGCCAACAAACAAAATGAAACAAACAAAACCAAAGAACTTCCTGATTCAAGGAGACAGTATGGCTGGACCTTCAACTTACTCTTTTTTTTTTTTCCAGATTAAAAAAACCCAACCCAACTGATGAATGAAAAGAATTAACTGCCTTCTAAAAACAACAATCGCTCAGTGGTGAATTTCCATTCAAGCATGGCACAGAGGATTATCAACACTTGTACGTAAGAGCTTTGCATCTTACAAGCTGTCAAATATCTGAAGACCTCCCCAAGAGCTTTATCTTCAAATGGTAATAGCAACAACTGTTACTGCATCATCAGCAATTTTACAACCACAGATCTAAAAGTCCGCCAAGCAGTGCTGCCTCCAAAATGAGAACCGGGAAAGAAGTGAATTGCTTATATGCAGCAGTAATCCTTCACAGGTGCGCTACCACGCACATACGTACATACCATGCACAGTTTATTCTGCAAAAATGTTGAAACACAGTGTGTGGCTTCAGAACTTATACGGTGGCTAAGAAGGAAGACATAAGAGACTAATTTAAAAATAATACAAGACTAGAAGTCTAGGCTAACAAACTTCCCTTTCATATGGGTGCGCAATGCATACTTGTTCTTGTTTTCACAATTCTCTGCATTGTAACTTAGATAAATATGAAGTATAGTGTCTTCAGTGATCATATACAAGGCTGTTTTTAAACTAAAACAACAAAGATGCCCTTTTATAACTAAAATGCACACTGGCATCTGTTTAGAAAATAAATGCTGCTGAACTATGACTGACTCTCATGCTCATTCCCATGTATGACCAATGAAAAGGCAAGGGAAAAAAAAAGGTTCCATTGTATTGTTTGAAATTTCCTATTGAAATTAGATAGGAAAGGACATTCTTAATATGTAAGGAAAAAAATGCCAACCAACAAAAGCTATGGAAACCAACTACCCTGTCAGTTACTATCTACATACCTTTACCAAGAACCATTAAATCAACAGTGTATATATGCATTTAGAATCACAGAATCATAGAATGGTTAGGGTTGGAAAGGACCTTAAAATCATCAAGTTCCAACCCCCCTGCCATAGGCAGGTACACCTCATACTAAACCGTATCACCCAAGGCCTCGTCCAGCCTGGCCTTGAACAATGCCAGGGATGGGGCATTCACAAACTCCCTGGGCAACCTATTCCAGTGCCTCACCACCCAAACAGGAAAGAATTTCCTCCTTATATCCAATCTAAACTTCCCCTGTTTAAGTTTGAACCCATTATCCTTTGTCCTCTCACTACAGTCCCTCCCCAGCATCGTTACAGACCACCTTCAGATACTGGAAGGCTGCTATGAGGTCTCCATGCAGCCTTCTCTTCTCCAGGCTGAACAGCCCCAACTTTCTCAGCCTGTCTTCATATGGGAGGTGCTCCAGTCCCCTGATGATCCTCACGGCCCTCCTCTGGACTTGTTCCAACAGTCCCATGTCTTTTTTATGTTGAGGACACCAGAACTGCACACAATACTCCAAGTGAGGTCTCACAGGAGCAGAGTAAAGGGGCAGGATCACAACCTTCAACCTGCTGGTCACGCTCCTTTTGAGGCAGCCCAGGATACGGCTAGCTTTCTGGGCTGTGAGCGCACACTGAAGCCGGCTCATGTTCATTTTCTCATTGACCAGCAGAACACTGGCTTTTAGCTTGGGACTTGGTGGCAGGAAGAAGACTAGAGGCACCTGAAAAGTCAAGACTAATGGGTCAGAGTGGACTCCACATGCTGTGAAGGCTGCATACAGCCTGACACTTTGTCTGCTGAACATTATTCTACCTGCAATATTACTATATCTACACAATTTCATGAAGCATGTACCCAGAAGAAGCATCTTGCTGAGCACTGCCTCACAAACTTAAAGCGCAGAAACCAACCTCATCAGGTATTAACTAGCAGAGTAACCCCTATGAAGAGCTGGAGCTAAAAAGTAATAGAGGTGACACATGAGGAAAAGAAATATTTAGGTATAAATTTATATTTCACTTGGAAGAGAGTTTTATGTCTTCTCTGCTACCACTAATTCAGCTATAGAGAGAACAAAATTATGGTTTCTTCTGTTGCGGGTCCAGTGGTGGAATGCAGCAGGATCACATTTCTGCTGTAATTATGTATGGCCCTATATGAAAACAAAATAAAATGAGCAGAATCCAGGCTTTGGACTGGCCTGGCTTTCTAGATGCCAAAATATCCAAAACAGGTATTACAGAAGGCATGTGATCATCCCAGGAGCCGAAGCAAAGCAGACAGTCTGTCCTACCCCTTGGAACAACAGCTTTCAGCCCTGTCACTGAAGGCCACTGCTGGGAGGGACACTGAGATGGTACAGGCTGCAGCGAACTGCCTGAGGCAGAGGCAAAGCTCCCCCACTCACCCTATAACACCTCCCTGCAAGTTCTGGAGCAGAATTAGAGTATCTCTTCTCCATTAAATGGCAGTGGCAAAGCTAGTGAAATAAGCAGGCTCCTACCCATGTGATGTGGTCAAGCACCCAGGCAGACAGGTTTCTCATCTAGACACTTTACAAATGGATCCTTACCTCTGCAGCCTTGCCCATCACCTCTGTCAGCAGTGGCCTCAACTAGAGAGCAGTCCATTGACTTCAGCCTGGTACATCTATTGTCTAGCACTCCTTTCTAACCGAGAACTCCTACTATTCTATGCAACTTTTTCTCCATTGCTTAAAAAAATACTATCTGCATGACACGTAAACTTGGAGAAGGCTCAGAGGAGACCTTATAATAAGTCATCCAATACCTAAAGGGTAAAGCCTACAAGAAAGCTGGAGAGGGACTTTTTACAACGGCATGTAGTGATAGGACAAGGAGGAATGGCTTTAAAATGAAAGAGGGTAGATTTAGAGTGGACAACAGGAAGAAATTTTTTAACTGGCACAGGTTGCCCAGTGAACGTGTGGCTGCCCCATCCCTCGCAGTATTCAAGGACAGGCTGGAAGGGGCTTTGAGCAGCCTTGCCTAGTGTCAGGTATCCCTACCCATGGCAGGGGAGGTGGAACTAGATAAGGTCACTTCCCACTCTAACCATTCTATGACTCTATGATACTGTATCTCTGTCTCATACCTCTTGAAAGTTACTTAAGTACCAACCTATACCTTCAACCCTTTTATGTAATTAGTAATTTTTAGAATTGAACATTTTCATCTTGGTCATAAAAGCTGGGATATAACACCAAAGACTTTAAATGACAACTCATCCAGAGTTAAATAAGAAGAAGTTCTATGTGGAAATATTATGAGCCCTGATAACAAATACAGTAGGCATATTTATATTTTCCATTAACTTAAGAGTACTACCACAGTATCTTCCTTCCGTTGATTATCAAACTCCTTAATTTATATTAAAAGATTACACCTCACAGAAGTTACTTGATGTTAGAAAAGATTTTTGATGGCAATTCAGTTAAACTAATGGAAAAGACTATGGAATAGGAAAGCATCTGAAGTTTCAAGCAAGGCAACAAAACAGCCAGAAAGAGAGCTAAGGTCTCCTGATGTCTCTTCCTACACCAATAGTACACTGTTTTGTATTTGTTAAAAATTGAATGGAGTAACTGCAAAAAGCCAAGTTAGGATGTTAGTCAGTCAAGTGATGGCCTTTGAGATTTAACAAAGCACAGGTTTAAATTTTAAAAGCCATTAATAAAAACCTGGGAGAAGGGTACATGCTGGTCTGCTGCCAAGTGTTTGCTCCATTGACAGAATCTCTCTAATTAAAAATCTCTACATAATCATCTTCTTAATTATTTTGTTCACAATCCACATCTGCATATTCCACTTGCTTTCAAAAAAGGAGCATAAAATCATTTTGCCATTCACTAAATTATCTGATCTGTATCATTTTAGTAATTGATAAACATTTCGTTAAGATGACTATTAATATTATATGAAAGAAACCAAAATACAATTTCATGAATGACTTGTAACAACAAAAAAAGTTCTTGGCAAGGTAAGTAAATATTCCTTCCAAAGAATGGAATTGTACAAACACAGCTCAGGAAGTGAAGAATCACATCAAATAAGTAAGGTGAAACTTCTACATCAACCTACAAAGAATGGTTTCAAGAATAGTCTGGTATGTCTTAGATGCTAGTGAAAAACTAAGCAGATGTTACCCATTACAAAATATTAATAAAGTTGCTGCATCTTTTCCTTACAAGACTATAAAAACTCTACCAACCATCTTTAAGAACAATTTTTTCCCTCTCACTGATTATTGCACGCATAAATATCATATTATAGTAATGAGCCTCTCCATACCTGAGTATGGAAAGTGAGTTCTCTCATTTCCTTAAAAAAGGGAAAGAAGACCTCTATGTAGACAGTCTGGATGCTTTTAAAAGCAGAGAAATCTTACAAATTTAATCTCATTGTGTTCAAGCAGACAGTAAGTTTTCTTGTCACCTTAGTGCAGTCACTAAACTCAAAGGAATACAACTAATACTCATCCTTATTGTATGAGTAACACAATTAAGATCAGTCCAAGTGATTACTACAATAAAGCTTAAGACGTTGAACTGCTGACAACTGGGAGATAGAATTAAAATTTAAAATTCAGCTGAAGTTCAACAGCTTCTTAAGTGAGTATTAATTTAAGCTTTTTATTGAAACAGAACATCTTAAACTCCTTTATAAGAAATCCAATTAATCATATATAATATAGCTTTGTCCAGATAGTCAAAACCACACTGTATGCAGCCAGGCACAACCATTACTGGAAGTCAGTATCTTCCTCTCTCCACCTTAAATTCTGGGAAACAAAACATCAAACAACAACAAAAAAAAATACCAACACCACAACCCCTTACCTCCCTCCCCTCAATAAAAATCCCACCCAGCAAACCAGAATCATCTCCTTATCTTTTTAAGCTACGATCAAATCTAGAGCTACCTTCTTATGATTTGGGTATAATTCAGAGTCAAGAAAGTAAAATAAGAAATAAATTGGCTGCCTTCACAGAGGAAAAGTAACTCCTCAAGATTTCACAAAGCTTTGCAAATGGGTTCAGGACCCCACCCTATGTGGCTTTCTCCCTCCTCTCCAAAGGATCTCTCTGAGAAACAAGGGACTCCCTAGCGAGAAACAACTCTTTACTGTTCTGTGCTTAGCTTTCCATTTTATATGGTTTGGAGCAACGGCCTGAAGAGTTCACCCATGCAGAAGAAATGCCAGAAATGAAGTTTCACCCTCAAAAATATTTTCCTTATGCTACTCACAACTCTACCTGACAGCAAGTTGATGAGAATCAGTCCACTGCATGCTCTTCTTCCATAGAAAACACATGAACAAAACCAGAAGCAAACACCAGCATTAGTGAAAGACAGTACAATGCAAATTCTTACCTTCCCTGCACAGAGAAAAGGCCAAATCTCTTTAGAAATTTCTGTACAGTTAATTTCAAATGGAGTTTTATACCCACATCTGAGGGCAGAATATAGCACTGGAAAGCAGACTCACCTAAGTAGACTCCAAAGTAGACAACCATGTCAGACTTGATCACTATACCCAAAGGTGTGTGGTTTTCACCCAAATGACAAGCTTGATACAAAAATTCAGGTATTTAAACCAATATCCTATCCACTCAACCTTCTGTTTTCTTTTATTGCTTAATATGTATCTTCTTTGAGGAAATCAGTATCATACACAACTACTGTAAAACAACATGTATGCTTTTTGTAAGCAATTTACTGATAGAAAATGGTAGCGATATGTTGACCACCACCTGATTTCCCATGAAAACTAACTTTACTATTTGGATAAAGACTTGGATAAGGCTAAACTTCTTAACTTTCTTTTATATTCCACTTATGGTCCTTTACCTGTGCACATGAACTGGACTGAAAATGCTGGCTGCAATGGACCATACAACCCTAAAAGTCCTGAAGTTCAGGTCTCTAGGAGCTTAACCTCAGTATGTGACCTTAGTTTCCCTGCAGCACAGGACAAAGTTCAGTTGGCTCTAAACTTCATTAAGGAACATAGTTACATAAAACATAGGAGGAAAAAGTACTCTTCCATTTAAGCCTATCTAATAAAAGGCTGTAAATGAAGTTGGGGAAAAAATGCAACCATGTTTAACAAGCAAGTGTACAGGTTGGTTAATGCTCAGTATCTCAAATAAGATGGGGGGGGGGGGGGGGCAAAAAAAAGGAATAAAAACTTATCCAAAGCATCAGAATAGTTTGATGGTAAATAACTGAGATATTGTTGATGTATTTAAAAAAATCTCTACTTACATATTTTAACACTGTTGCATTTCCTATGTTACAGACATTTGTAAAATGTAATAATAGCATTTACTCTTCAAGTTGATGTTTCAGAATGTTTTGAATGTTTCATATGAGGAAGTCAATTGTTTAAATTATAATCATAGAATAGTTAGGGGTGGAAAGGACCTTAAGATCATCTAGTTCCAACACCCCTCTCATGGGCAGGGACTCCTCACACTAAACCATGTCACCCAAGGCTCTGTCCAACCTTGAACACCACCAGGGATGGAGCATTCACAACCTCCCTTGGCAACCCATTCCACTGCCTCACCACCGTAACAGGAAAGAATTTCCTCCTTATATCCAATCTAAACTTGCCCTGTTTAAGTTTTAACCCGTTACCCCTTGTCCTGCCACTACAGTCCCTAATCAACAGTCCCTCCCCAGCATCATTATAGACTACCTTCAGATACTGGAAGGCTGCTATGAGGTCTCCACACAGCCTTCTCTTCTCCAGGCTGAACAGTCCCAACTTTCTCAGCCTGTCTTCATATGGGAGGTGCTCCAGTCCCCTGATCATCCTTGTGGCCCTCCTCTGGACTTGTTCCAACAGTCCCGTGTCCTTTTTATGTTGAGGACACCAGAACTGCACACAATACTCCAAGTGAGGTCTCACAAGAGCAGAGGGGCAGGATCACAACCTTCGACCTGCTGGTCACACTCCTTTTGATGAAGCACAGGATACAGTTGGCTTTCTGGGCTGCAAGCGCACACTGAAGCCGGCTCATGTTCATTTTCTCATTGACCAACACCCCCAAGCCCTTCTCTGCAGGGCTGCTCTGAATCTCTTCTCTGCCCAACCTGTAGCTGTGTCTGGGATTGCTCCGACCCAGGTGTAGGACCTTGCACTTGGCATGGTTAAACTTCATGATGTTGGCATCAGCCCACCTCACAAGCAAGTCAAGGTCCCTCTGGATGGCATTCCTTCCCTCCAGCGTATCAACTGAACCACACAGCTTGGTGTCATCAGCAAACCTGCTGAGGGCGCACTCAATCCCACTGTCCATGTGAGTGATGAAGATGTTGAACAAGACCGGTCCCAACATCGATGCCTGAGGGACACCACGCGTTACTGGTCTCCAGCTGGAAATTGAGCCATTGACCACAACTCTTTGCATGCACCCGTCTAGACAGTTCTTTGTCCACTGAGTGTTCCACCTATAAAACTGACCTCTCCAATCGAAAGACAAGGACGTCGTGTGGAACAGTGTCCAACGCTTTGTGTAAGTCCAGGTAAATGACATCAACTTCTCTACCCCTGTCCATCAGTTCTGTAGCCCCATCACAGAAGGTCACGAAATTGGTCAGGCAGGATTTCCCCTTAGGGAATCCATGCTGGCTGTCACCAAGCACCTTGTTGTTTTTCATGTGCCTTAGCATGGCTTCCAGGAGAATCTGGTCCAAGATTTTGCCAGGCACAGAGGTGAGACTGACTGGTCTGCAATTCCAAAGGTCATCCATTTTCCCCTTCTTGAAAATGGGGGTTATATTTCCCTTTTTCCAGTCATTGGGAACTTCACCTGACTGCCATGATTTTTCAAATACGATGGCCAGTGGCTTAGCAACTTCATTTGCCAGCTCCTTCAGGACCCATGGATGGATTTCATCAGGTCCCATGGACTTGTGCACATTCAGATTTTTAAGATGTTCCTTTCCAAGCCCTTTCATTTTCTGTTACTCAGAGGGACTAGGGACAGACATAATTCCTATTCCTGGCAACAGTAAGATACGCCATTTCAGGGGTAGTATAAACCATTTATCTTTGATTAATGAAAAGCAAGGACAAATATTGTTAACATTCACATTAGTAACATTCTTCCTTTATTTTTACCATGGACAGAATAAGATAACTTTATACTTCAAAAAATACTTATACATCTTCATGAAAAGCATCTTCACATCTAAAGATAAAGCATTAGAGATTTTGCTGGGTCCTGCCCCTGATGCCCTTCATGGGATAACATTATTCTTCCTGAATGAAATTGGCCCTACTGTAACTGGAAAAGGAAAATCTGGATCTCCTTATGTTTTCTACTGTCTCATTTATATACATATATATATATAAACATTTGATATTTAAAATTTAAATAAATTTTTGTTTTATGTTTGTGAGTTCATTTTGGGAGTTTCACAAACTTTTGACCTATTACTCATTCAAAAGGGCTCTATCGAGGAGCTGAATGGATGCAGTAGAGCGTTTTCCTTCTTAGAATATGAAAATGCTCAGAAATTATTGTTTTGCTATACAAAAACCCCTATAGACATATCTTCACTGAAAACAGAAGTCACAGGAATTGTAGCACTTTTCTTATGATGCAATATTTACATCAAGCAGTATTTGTGATACTCCTAATTATCATAATCTTACATCAAAGATTATGGACAGCAAATGCTTCTTAGTGTTATAGTGTATTTTTTCCTCAATAATGGTTGGCCACTGCTTCCAGAAAAGATATTCACTCAAATTCTGGGCTTTAGCCCAGATATCATTTGGGAAAAAAACCAAAACAACCCAACCAAACAACAACCCAACCCAACAACAGAACAACCAACAAATGAACAAACAAAACAAATCCCTTTGATTTTCAACCTTCTTGCGTGTCCTTCATTCTTGCCAAAGAAAGAACATTTTCATATGGATTTAGATTACTAAATAAAGAAAAGCAGATTGTGCTGGCTCTTCTAACAGATGAAGGCTTAAGAATATTTCTTTCACTAAGCTATCTGAGATCTCACTCTCTTAGGTTATGTACTCCTGAGGAAGACACTCAAGCTGTTCCCTTGGCCTCTTCTGCTCATGCTTTTTTGTTCATGCTTCAGAGCACTCTACGTCCTCTGTGACAGAACATTACACATTCAGAAACAGCTTCTCACGGAATCACAGAATAGCTGGGGTGGGAAAGGACCTTAAGACCATCTAGCTCCAAACCCCCTGCCATTGGCAGGGATGTCTCACACTAGACCATGTCACCCAAGGCTCTGTTCAACCTGGCCTTGAACACTCCCAGGGATGAAACATTTACCATTCCTTTGGGCAAATTGTTCCAGTGCCTCACCACCCTCACAGTAAAGAACTTCTTCCTTATATCCAACTTGAACTTCCCCTGCTTAAGTTTAAACCCAATACCCCTTATCCTATCACTACAATCCCTGATTAAGAATCCCAACCTGGCATCCTTGCAGACCCCCTTCAGATACTGGAAGGCTTCTATGAGGTCTCCATGCATCAAACTTACACTAGAAACATAAAGGAACTACATATCAAATGCCCATACGAAGATAGCTGTGGACAGATTCCCTGGTTCATTCAGTCAGCACCAGACCTGAGACAGAATGATGTTTTCAAGCCTCAAATATACCCTTAGCACTGAAATAATTAAGTAATTTTTGCTTCAGTCCAAATACAAACAAATAAGCACGAACAAAGTGCAAGGTCTCGCTCGCACTTGCTGGGGTAATGCATGATTTTAAAAATACCATACCTTACAATGTGTATTACACATGTTGATGTCCCCTGCTTTCCAAAGAAAACACAACTGGAGAGCACCATAAAGACAATACTGCCTTAATGGTGTAAGCTGAAATTAAAGTCTTACAGTAAAAGTTTTTGTCCCATATTTTCCCCTCACACCACTGTGAAGGGGATACCTCCACGCTTCTTTCCCAGGGAGACTGAAGAAGTGGTGCTGATCAAACCCACACCCAGCTAGTTTCAGGCCTATCCATACCCAGTCCTTGAACATGTCACCCCCATCCCTCTCATCTTACCATGCTGGCTACTCTGGGGCTGGCCTTAGTGTCAAGACACTTGCTCACGGCATTAAACTGGATGGGGGCTGGCTTAGGCATTTTACATAAGAATTGAAGAAGAAACATCCTACCAGAAAACAGAATGGGGCAGGGAGCTTCAGCAGATATAAACGCCACTGGGGGAGCAAAGAGGAGACGATTCGGGGGATGAAACGGCAAAGCCAATGCAGATACCACTTTCCAGTCTGCAGCCATGAAAAGTCTGGGGGAGTGGTTTAACCTGGGGAAAGGCCACGCAGGGCTGCACAGCGCTAGACTTCAACACACAAGTTTCTCAGAGAATATTAATAATGCCAAGAGAAGCTCTGTCCCTCAAACACTTGTCACAGAAAACAGCGCTCCTCCATCTTTTCTCCCCCAGGACACATGGGGAGGCCAGCAGAGCCAACAGGCCACTGTAATGGAGCTCTGGCAAGATGGCAATACAATAAAACCTCACTAATCTGTTTTTATTTTCATCCCTCAAATAATCAGAGAGATTCAAGTGTTGGATTTGTGTTCCCCTTGTTTCTGCATTTACAGCGTCGCTCATAGCTTTGTGTGTTTTTCAGCACATACGCAGTGAATGCAGGCTGGCTCCAAGGCCAAGAGTGTTACAAATCCACCCAGAGGGAAGCACAGTTCCAGATATTGTGGCACATTTCCTGCAGCTTACAGCGGATGATCCTTAACTTGAGAGTGGTTTTTAACTGTTACTTCCCCTAGACAGAATCACTAGCTATTTATTTTTTGCCATCCTCTTGCAACTTATGTTCTCAGCCACTGCAAGGAGCTATATGCTAATTAAGCAGCTCCTCCAAAACAAAGCTAGCCCCTCTGCACACCTTTGTCCCCCACAAGGTGACAGAACTAGGGACAGCCAGCACATTAGCACGACAGGAGTGACACAACTACTGTATTACTGTATCTCAGAAGAGACAGGCCATGTCTAATTTCAAACATTTCAAATCTAGCAAGATTTGAATAATACTAATAAAACAGACTCAACATTTTAGTCATATGCACCTACACACACAGTGATGAAGATTCTATAGACATAAATATGCCACTGGCACTCTCAGAGTTGAAGAAATCAGGTCAAGGGTAATATTACCAAAGAACAATTTATAATTAAAAAAACTATAATTAGACTCCCCCAAAAAAAAAAAAATCCCTAGTTTTTATTGAGAAAAAAATAGAATTGAATAGCTAAGTTCTGAGAGGACATCCTTGCTAGCTTAAATAACACGCCATGTAGGCATTTTCATACCGAGTACACAGTTACGGAAGTGCAATGTTCTTTTCAGCATTTGCTCATGAAAAAAAAAAAAGGTAAAAAATGTTAAGCTTGGGGGAAGGGAAAGATGAAAGCTACTACTGGGTCACTAAGAATAGGGTATGAGAAGATACCAGGGGCAAACAGGCATATTTTTACAGGTCAAAGCATCCAGTCACATCATTTTGCATTTGCATTTCTAAGAGCATGCTACACCACTTTAAATTATCCCTTTCCTACAGCAGAAGAGAGTAAGATTTTAATATTTTGCTTCTCCAGCAGAGAAGTCAGGAGGCACACTGTCTGCAGACAGCACGCACCTCTTGTGCCGCTTCAGGCTGATCAGCCCACACCCAGCTCCAACACCACAGACCCACTCAGCTGAGCTATCTCAGCAGCTCAAAGGAAAACTGATTCCAGCTGCGCCTCCAGCAAGTCAACCAGGAATGGCTAGATACACTGCCTGAAAATGTAAGACAGTATGAATCAGAACACAGTGGAAACTGTGGATAAGCAATGTACCTTCCTGCCTCCAAGAAGATATTTGCTAGATACTTTTATGGTATTAGAAGACACCTTAAGAAATGGGTAAACTAAGTGTGTTTTGAATTACAGCTGTTTCACTCAAGACACATCCACTCCAGCCAACGTGCTAGCAAGACGCAGCTATGTACCTTAGAAAAAAAAACACCTCCTTTCTCTCTTAGGGTCTCTTCACAGCCGTGACCGTGAAATGACATATGGCCTCCTGTTTAATGAAAAGTCCATATGCAGTCCATTGGCATATGTTATTGGCATTATAAATCTTGGGTCACCTCCACATCTAAGAGAAAGTTCTAAACTCCCTTAAGTCCCTGGGCAATTAAGTTTTCTATGCTGCTGGGTTTTTCTTTTATGAGCATTTACATAGTTCTGGTTTTCACCAGTTAAACTTGCAGCTAGTTTCACTGACATTACATTGAATATATTTATAGCTATTTTCAGGGCTGTGGAGCAAGATACTCAAGAACATGCTTGTGCTGAGGATCTGTTCCTATTCTGATTTTGTACACTAAATTACATACAAATTTAACTGTCAGGGCGAAGAACCATAACACTACTGTAGCTCACACAGGGTAAGGTGGTGGAAGGAGGAGGACTTCCATTTTCTGTTAGCTGGATTGTTTTTTTCTTTCTATACAAAACTTCCAGGAAATAAACATTTATTTACACGTCATTCCTTTGCACAATACTCAAAAGTGCTCCAGTCCAAACTTTCAGTTTATGTTTTAGACTCTTAAAATGTTATCCACACAAGCCAGCTTCTTTTTAATTGTAATTTCAGTTCAACTAAAAAAAGAAAAAAACAAACAAAAAAAGGAAAAAAAACCACACAAAAAACCCCTGCCAACAGAACAACCCAGCACATATCCAGCTGTCAGCACAAACCACAGAGTTAACCATCCAAAGCTAAACAATGGTTTACTTGCAACAGCCACAATGGCACAATGCTGAAAGGTTTATTTGGTACCTCTGTATTTACTTCTACTTCTGCATTGCTCTTCTTATACCCCTACATTAAAAACACAGTAACAAACGAAATAAAAGAAGTTTTAGAGTTTCATCAAGCCTGCAACCATAAGGAGGCCCCTGTACATGAACATGTGAAGGAAGCGTCTTATCTGAAATGCCATCAATTTTCAAGGTATTTTTTTTTTTTAAATATACTGTAGCCTTTACTTCCCTTTCATATGCAACTGGACTGTCTATCCTATACAATACTGACCCTGTATCATGAAAAACTCAGGGAAATGCAACTAAAATTATTAAAAATGGGGTTTTTTGTTCCCAGTTGAAGGCAGGAGGGAAGGCACCCAAACAACACTGGGAGCCTCTGCACACCAGTAGAAAAGTAACCACAGGTAAGTACACAAAAGCTACTGGACCTTGCACGCACATCCAGCATAATCAACACTTCATGATAATTACCGGTCACCTCCTAAAAAAAACTGTGCCATGAAGAAGCTGCAGTTCATTTTCTCTTTTACCATGATCTACAAAAACTTGTAAGCATTCTCACTTTCACAGAGGTTGGTCCTCTAATCCCAGGCACATGGGAACAGTCCTGTAAAAGACGACTGAAGTGTTTTGGGCATGGTCTTCAGTTTGTAATAGTTCAGAAAAAATATTACCTAGTAAACAACAGTAGGTTTGTCCACTCCAGTAAAGCAACTTAGTTGACCAAACTATGCAGTAAAAAGACTAGTTTTTACACTACTACAGTGACACACAGCATCCCTCAGAGGTTTGTACCACTACTGTTTAATATCTTCATCAGTGACATACGCAGTGGGACTGAGTGCCCTGTCAGCAAGTTTGCTGATGACACCAAGCTGACTGGTGCCGCTGACATATCTGAGGGAAGGGACGTCACCCAGAGGGACCTTGACAAGATCAAGAGATGGGCCCATGAGAACCACTTGAGGTTCAACAGGACCCAGTGCATGGTCCTGCACTGGTCGGGGCAACCCCCAGTATCAATACTGGTTGGGAGATGAAAGGATTTAGAGTACCCCTGAGGAGAAGGACTTGGGAGTACTGGTGACTGTAAGATTGGACATGTATGACCTGGCAATGTGCACTTGCAGCCCGGAAGGCCAGTTGTATCTTGGGCTACGTTCAAAGGAGTGTGGCCAGCAGGTCGAGGGAGGTGATTCTACCACTCTGCTCTGGCGAGACCCCACTTGCAGTACTGCATTCAGCTCCGGGATCTTCAGTATAGGAAAGGGTCCAGAAAATGGCCACAAAAATGATCAGAGAGATGGAGCACCTCTCCTGTAAGCAAAGGCTGAGTTGGGGATGCTCAGCCTGACGAAGACCCCAGGGAGACCTTATTGTGGCATTTCAGTTCTTAAAAGGGGCCTGAAAGAAACATGGAGATTTTTAGTGGGGCCTGTTGCAATAGGATGAGGGGTGATGTTTTTAAACTAAAAGAGGAGAGATTCTGGCTGGACATGGGAAAAAAGATCTTTACAATGAGGGTGGTAAAACACTGGCAGAGGCTGCCCTGAGAGGTGGTGGATGTCCCATCACTGGAGATATTCAAGGCTGGGCTGGATGTGGCTCTTGGCAACCTCTAGTTCAAGACATCCCTGCTCATTGCAGGGGTGTAGGACTAGATTACATTTGAAAGTCCTTTCCAACCCAACCTATTCTACTATCCTATTCTGTGATTCTAGTTTCTCACTGTGGCAGACAACAAAGCTGTAGAAACATGCTCAAAGAAGAAAACAGATGAGTGAATCCCAGAGGCTCAGTGTTATTTTCTAATATAAAATTTAAAATGAATGTTTCTATTGAGATAAATATCAATTCTTTTTGATTGTCATCTGAGATCAGCTTTAAAGTCGGATGATCAAGTTTTCTTGTGCCATCTTAGCTTTCTATATTTCAGTTTTATCTGTTCTCTGAATATGGCAGAAAAAAACACATTTTAAAGGCTTCTGCACAAGTTTTCAGATACTAGACTTTAGTCAGGTATTGCATATCTTTACTTCAACCTGCCAAGTACCTTTTTTTGCAACAAAATAACTTGTGAAGTCAGAAAATGAATGTTTCCTACAGTTCAGTAAGAAACTTTCAAAATGTGAAAATCCTGGAAAGATAAATTTGAGTCTCAAGTGTGAATTTATTTCTGCAACCTGAGTTTTTAAGAGAAAACAAGAGAAAACTCACACTGTATCTGCATAAAAATATTAATGTTGATATTAATTATGCAGCTTAGGGTCAAAATACCAACATTCCACTACCAGAACTACAATAAATAGTAAACCGTGCTGCAGATAAGCAGACCCAAGGTATGTTCAGGCCATTTTTAGAGGGAAGAAGAAAAAAAAAAACAATAAAAACCCAACACCCCCCAGTCCCACCTTTGTTACCTCCTCCCATACTGATTCTACTGATAGCAACAGTAAAGGAAAGACATAGTCATACTTCAACAAAAAAAAATTGATGTTACTAGATAACTTGGAAAAAGAAATTAAAGACAGTGATAACAACCTCATGAAAGGTTAATCATGAGCCCCATTTTACTGTGATCCCTATTAAGAATTTTATTATGCCATCCTTACTCAAGTAGTACCAACAGATTACTGCAAACTATGGCCTTGTTAATATGCAGACAGTTAAAAAAAAGAGTAGACAGAGTACACCATAATTCTTGAAAAATAAGCAATGAGGCACATTACAGGTTTTGAAAAATTCTCTGCCCATCACTTAATAATCCAAGCACCTAAATAGTTCTTAACATGGAAGATAAAAGTCCAACAACAGAGTTACATGGTGTGAGCAGTTACCACACATTAGCTGCTCCACTGCAGTTTTTGCACAGGTAGCTTACGTTTTGTTCAAATGTCAAGCTTTATCAAACTGATTTGTTAGTCCTCTTGTTTCAGAAAATCCTGCTGGACTCGCTAGTTAATGAGAAGGTTAAACGTGTTAAAAACACTGTCCAAAAAGCAACTTCATCTTTGTTATACTAACAAATGAAGAAAAACTTCTTTAAATAGCTGGCTCTGTAATTTTCTAGTAACCACTACCTTTTTAAACTGAACTATCAAATGAAATCAGCAGAACACTTCATTTTTTGCTAATCCTCTACATTTTCTCTAGTGCAGCTCTATTGTCACAAGTTTATCATTAACCTGTTCTAATGTTTTTTAACTTCTATTTGAGAAACAATTCTTTGAAAGGTATTTTGTTCCATCACAAAACTATGTGTACAGTTCATGATCCCATTCCTTCTCAATGCAGAGGTGAAATACACTTACCTGAATGAGTACACATTTGAGCCCAGTGTGGTTACACCTGTTGTATGTGATGTACCAGTCCTCAGAAAAGCTTCTCTCACCAATGTGTTCATTACTTTTGTTTATTTTCATTACAGAAAACCATTTACTTTTAAACAATCAAAAACCCCAAGTATCAGTGACATTTTCATACATTCCTTTTAACGGCTATTGGTCTTAATCAATAAGTAAGGTTACTTAATTATCGGTCTTGCAATCTGAAGCCCAAATCTGCTTTTTTTCCCCTGCTCTCCCCTCATAAATCTCAGCTGCATGCTAGATTTTACTGAGATTTTAAAAATTCCACCTGTTTTTCTACATGACCTGTCAGTTTCAAATCAGTTAATGCTACCTACACTGCTGGCTTTGCACCTTTATGATTTTTTTAACTACAAAAGTCACACCAGGCTCCAGGCAAACAAGCTACTCCATTCAAACTAGATCTCCACAGACTGCCACTTAGGTTTATTTAAAACTCTGCTTCCCGGCATTCCACGACTACACTCCCCTTTTGAACACTAGAACGTGTATTAGCTGTCTTAGTAAAAAAGAGATGCTGTGACAACAACCTGGGACAAAGCGCATGCAGATGCAGAGATTCAGATTTTATACCGTATGCCAGCTTCCAATTACACAAAAACTTTGTCTCTCCAACAGCAGATGGCTGCAGGCAATCTAGTGTTTTATTAACTCTGGAAAATAAGTGAAATTTGAAAGACGTTCCACATTTTTATAGCCCTAAATACTATGGCCTAAAGACTAAGTAAGGTATCTTAGTCTCTTCTGTTCCCTTGCAAAAGGCATTTCCTGAATTAGCAAGACTGAAATGGAACCATTCTTGCTTCTGTAGGTGAACAGAAGGCAAACTTTATGTTGAAACGCTATGTACTATCTGATACTACCGGGCTGCTGGCCATCACATTTCCGTGGTGCAGGGAACGACCTATGGCAAGTTCGGAGTTAAAGCACAACTTTCCAGGGCTGTCATTTTTACAAAGTCTGGATACAGTTCACATGCCTGACACATTTATAAGATCACTATGCTTTCTCCACAACCACAATACAACCACACAGCTGGCACGCATGCAGTAAGCCTAGCACTCCCAGAAAGTACTGGCTTTACTATGCATGTGCACAGTGACTACAGGATGTGTGTATATTACTTTTACTCTGAGCATGTGAGTGGGCCCCGTAAGAACATTCACAGGCTGCAATCGCTTGTATGGCAATTAACTGGCCTATCCATTATTCCAGGACTGGCTCTGCAAGAGTTGAGATTAATATGCCCTAAAATGCTGAAGTATTCACACTTTGAAAAGCACAAAATTATATCCAGCACACACTGAATATCTACATGAACTATCCTAAGCTATGCTCGCTTTGGGCTGTCACAGGCAGAACTATTGTGAATTACCAGTGAGAAAACAGGAGGTTTCTTTGTGGTGCTGGCGTTCACCCAAAGGCCTTTTACAGACATAACCCTGTGCTGAATCATACCACTGCTGAAATGCATTCATATTTTGAATAAGCTCAACAGACTAGTACAAACACCAACTGCTACTGAAGCTCTGCAGGTGAAAGTAAGCAGAAGGTACAATAGCTTCCTAAGTTTTTGCTTGTGGACTACTAAACAGTAATGTGTCGCTCATGCTGAGAAATGCCATCCAGATGCACGGAAGGAGATGCCCTGGAACTTTGGTGTAACCAGGGATAGTGCCACCAAGAGCTACGATGAAGCACCTGCAATTTATTAACTAGCCATAAATTATTTTCTTTGACTTGTAAACCACGAAGGCTCACTGGAAAAGGCACTGGACTGGGATCCACGTAATAGGCTCTACTGCTGGCACTTTTTTTAACTTGGTAAGTAGGTTTTGGCAAATACAATCTTTGTTTCAGTTTACTGCCTTTATTAACTGCATTATTTTATGTAATAAAAGCCCTGCGTAAAGTGTTTTAAAAGCTACTAACCCAGTGCTTTGCAGAAGAGCAAACGGTTTAACCATTCAACCACCCAGACAGGAATCTGGTTAAGAACGTCAGCATCAACGAACCTGAGTACACAACACACTGGTAGGTTGTGAAGAGCTCATTTTTATGTCAAACTACAGAGATCCTGTGTGAAGCATCTACAGCACTGGGTATTTTCAAACTGCAGCAACAGTTCATTACTGACAGCTACTAAATCATCAATGTGACCTCCCAGGACAAAGAGGCGATTCCTTTATGTCAGCTACTCTTGCACGGCTGTTGGTTAACATGCATCCTACCAGCAATATTGTATAGCTTATTTCACTTGAGACTGTACAGACTTTTTTCATACAAAAATGTTCTTATACAAAAATAGATCCAACTTTTTATGCATTTTACGAGCAATCTCAGAAGGTAATACATCATACAGTTACACTATCATTTCCTTAATGCACTGATCATCCTTCTCATCAATTTCATGAGACACTTACTAATTTTCTGCAAGGTTGTGAGAGACAGTCTGTGATTCTCATTGTCTGTGAAGCTGGACAATGAAGTTAATGTTTTATATTTCCATTTTCTGTGAATTTAGCTTGCAGGTTATCTAGCTCCAAGTCCAAACCTGTCTCAAGAGTTTTTACATGTTTTGCTTTCTCATCTTCATCTTACTTGATGAACAACTACATTTCTTCTTAAAAATTAATACTATGAACTATATAACCTAAATAAGGTTGGGAGCTTTTTGCTTTCAGTATCATTAAGATTGCAATTAGGGCAGTATTTGATTCCTGTAATATCCTGTAACATCTGTAGCTAATCAGTGTAATAGCTTGCCCCCTTACAAACTCAACTGATGGACTAAGATTTGTTCTTTCCTCCTCCCTGGTGTAAGACAAATTTCTGTGACTTCCTTCTCCAACATTTTAAACATACTCCATCATAATCTGATCAAAAGCTTCACTAAACACCATCTGCTAAATTAAGGTTTTCTTTATTGGTGGCAAAAAACCTTCTGAGAAATGTGTAAAACATAATTATGTATCAAATTAATGGCATTTGGCTCACTTTAAGGATGAAAAAAATACTGTCAGGGTCATTTTGGTAGATATACAACTTACATATGGAAAAGCCAGCATCAAACCTTTCATAGTATGTGTAGCTGTACAGCAGTGTTGTCACAGTATAGGTCAAAGTTATGCCAAAGGCTGTATGAATATACTTGTAACACGCAAGAAGAGACCTAACAAAGGATGGCCTGTAAGGCTGTCTATTATTTCTCCAAGCTCAAATCCTTATTTTTAAGACCAGAAACATTTAATATCATTTTCTCCTGGTCTTCTGATGCTTCCACTGAAGAAAACTGATACTGTAATCATTAACTGAGAGAAAAAGTCAAATCAAACAAAAATGACTGATAATGACATTAAAGACTAATAATAACCAAAGAGTTTTTACGTCTCGAAGAATAAACATTTTTCTAATCAATTAATTATGTTGCAACATAAACTTTCTAACATGCTGGGTCTCACATGGACAGTGAAGCCAAGCCAAGTGCAAAAGCATTACTGTTTCAGATGATTCAAAATTTAAAAAATACCATAAAGAAGGAAAGATATTCAAAGATTTTTCACGTAATGGACTAATGACTTTAAATTACTATTGGCACTGATACACAGAAAGAGAAAGTAGGCAGCTCATGTTCTTCATAAAAACTGACTTAATTGAAAGATGTTTTTAAATCTAAATCAACCTATTTCAAAGAATTAATATTTCATCATCTTTCAGCAGTAACAGGGTGGGAAAATTCCTGAGGTGGACTGCCAATTCCACAACTTTCGTGCAAAGTAGTAGCCAACCACCAGGGCCAATTTTTTGTTCCATGTATATAAAATGGTATTTGGAAATGCCTGCAAACATAAGCCTTTTTCCAATTTAGCTGTCCTTAACAGCTCGGAAACTCACAGAATTAGAGAATCATTTAGGTTGGAAAGGAGCTTTAAGATAGAGTCCAATCATTAACCTATCACTACCAAGTCCACCATTAAACCATATCCCTAAGCACCACATCTACATGTCATTTAAACACCTCCAGAGATGGGGATTCAACAGCTTCCTGGGCAGACTCTTCCAATGACTGACAACCCTTTTGATGAAAAATTTTTTCCTAAGATCCAGTTTAAACCTCCCCGACTCAACTTGAGGCCATTTCCTATCCTCCTATCACTTACTACTTGGAAGAAAAAACTGACTCCCACCTTGCTACAACATCCTTTCAAGTAGTTGTAGAATATAAGGTCACTCCTGACCCTCCTCTAGTCTGGGCTGAAAAACCAACCTGTAGGCACAATGAAACTCCCACCTGAAACAAAAGTATCCCCCTGGATAGACATAAACTAGTTTTTAAGTTAGGATCACGAGAACACTTTCAAAATTAACATTCTAATCCCCCTTGCTCACTGGGTTCTCCTTCATTATCATCAAAATGCCTCCAAGTTAGAAGCTGGATTCCCTTACAATGAAACCAGTAAAAGTGGAAGTTAAGGACCACACCTAATAATGTTCTGTAGCCACAACCAAGCATTTAGTCCCTGGGATTAGACTAGATGTGGTTTAAAGAAAAAAAAAAAAGCCAAAAAAAAGAAAACCAAAATTCCAAAAACCTATCAACACTGTAGCATGGACATCAGGTTCTCAGCACCTACTGTTTTGCCCTCCAGGCCCACTCTCCTGTTCACACTATGTGCTAACTTAGACATAGCCCTTGTCTCCACTCCCCCACCTACAATCACAGGGATAATAATAATGAATTAGTTCCTCCCTCATGGAGGTGACAGTGTGACTGATTAGCTAGTGGGTGTACAGTACTCTGAAAAGATTCAGTACTACATACTACATAACTATTCCCTCTCATTACAAACACTCATTAGCTGTTATCATCTAGAAAGAGCAGTATGAAAACAAGAATCAATCCAGACAACACCCCTGGTTTCTCTATATTAAAACTTTGCTCCGGTTGATCATGGCGCTTTTGATCATAGCAGATTTACTTCAAAGTTAGTAATAATCTGACATGCCCCTCAAAGTACATACATTGATTTCAGTTAGGATGCTGTTAAGTAAAAGTCTTCCCTTTTATATAGCAAAAGCTTTTCTGGGCCTTAAAAGGTTATTCAATATTTATCAAATAGAATAAAAAAAAAAATCCCATGAAAAATTAACCGGATCCTCAATGCCATTACTACACACAATAGAAGCAACAAGTACCAAGTACTTATGTGTTCTTGCTTAATAGAACTGAAGATAATGTAAGGAATTTATGGATATTTACTTATGACACAGCCTTTTTGTTAATTACTATCTTTTGTGTATCTCTTTAGCACTGTATTTAAACTTCAGAGTTCCTTACCTTTCAGGCTTGGCAGTACAGCAATAGTTTATTGTGAGCTTTAATTTGTGGACTCCTGAAGCTGAAGCAGAAGATAACATGGCAATGCACATGTTATTACAAAACTCATCTGTTATGTATGTGATGAAAACACACTTTCTACCTACAAACAAGAACCCTGAGCTACGGCTTTGACTCAGGCCACAGACATGTGTTCCACTATTCCCTGTGGGAACTTCACAGATCACCCTTAGTGGCAGCTTTTGTGGATGGCTCCGAGACATTCTCCTCCCATCAACAAGAATTACTTGGAATTTAGGCCCATGTCCACAACTGCAAAGATTTTACATCTGTGCTCTGCTGCTCTATAGTTCTATTGAGCAAAATCTGTACTTTTTGACAATCAGTTTCCCCACTGTTTAGGATTTTGCTTTTGGCTTACACAAAAGCACACTGCTGTTGGCAAAACCAAGGAGTGGGTGCCACAGTTTGTAAGAGTCAATGGACTCTACAAACTAAACATCTCCTTACCTGCCACAGGGGCTCATCTGACAAGTTAAGTCTACCAGAGCAGGCCTGGCATAAAGTGTAAGGACATCTTCTCTGCTTTGAAACACAACCAGAAGAGGAAAACAACCCCTTCTACTTGAACGAGCTTACTGTTCAGCAATGTCAAGCAGGACACAAAAAAATTTTTAATTTCTCATTTTGTCAACAGAGTTCAAACTCCAACCCAACCTCTCAAGAAAGGTAACTCACTAGCAGCTTACACTGCCATGTATCTTCCACCCATGCAGAAAAGCAGGAAGCAGTGTAAGATAAAAGGAAAAAAAAATTATCACGTTCTCACCCTTCATCAAAAGGCACGCTCTGTTTCCCATCCTGCCACTTCTGCCCATGTAATACATATGCTTATTTATACACCCTATTTTGCCTGGGCTTCTAAATCAGGTCAATGTGTAAGTTAGGCACTGAAGTACTGGAGGAGAACTCAGTTCTCTCTAGAAATCCTGCAATCTCTCAGAACAGGTTCTTCATCTACACAGTGTGGCACGATGAGGATGAACGTATGCAGTCAGGTGTGCAACCCTGCTGAGAAGCCAGTAATTGAAGAAGCTAGATGAACTGCAAATAAATTACTGAATTTGAGCGTCTTTAAACAGACAGAGGAAAAAGTGACATGATCTTTCATACACACATTCAAAAATACAAGTCAAAATAGCTTCCAAATACTTTTATGATTGCACAGTTTAGACCAAACAGTACACTCAAATACATCTCACAGTAAGGTTTTTCAGAACAAATGAATTACTCATGCCATCAAAACCATCAGTACCTGAGACAGGACGCAACAGAAAAGAATGAAAAGGAACTATAAGTAGTCACTTTTTATGGAATTGTAACAAGAACATGTTCCCAAGATATTTAAAAGTGAAGCTTAGTTCAGACATTTAGTGAAGTAATTGGATAAAACACAGAAAATCTTACTACTCCTAGGCAACCATTTCCAGCCCAATGTAAACTAAAACCTGCCTCCTTGGTAGCTTTGGTACCTCAGACTCTTCTCCATCTCAGCCTATAAACTAGGTGACTTGCTAGAGGGTGAAAGCATCATCCGTAAGAGTAACATCTCCTGCCTCTCTCCTTCCCCTACTTGAAAAATCAGTTTCAGTATCACACTTCCAAATAGAAAATTATTGTGTGAAGGTAAGTCCTGAAGGTGAACTCCTTATTATTTAGAAGAAGAAACATGCAGCAGGATCCAAACTGTAATGATTATTTGAAATGGATAACAAAAATCGCTAAGTTGGCCAGATGCAGTCATACTCTGGTAATTTACAGCATGAGAAGCACTGAAAAGCAAATTATAAAAAAAAAAAAAAAGCCACAACCCAAAACCTACATCAGCCTAAACCATGATTTATTTCATTTGAGAAGTGATGGTAAGTGTGGATTCACTAATTGATGCAAGAATAAAGCCTGGTATCATTTCCAAAATTCTTCCAAAATATAACACATAGAACTGTAATTACAGTGAGATTACTGGGCTGAGAAAGCATCTCACAATATTTATTGTTAGAGATACCATTAACTTAAGAAAAAGAGGAAGTATTCCCAGGTGACATTTATGCCATCACACAGAATTACAGTAACAGGCATTATCACAAACACAATCTACCCTGCTTGCTGGTGGACTTAATGGGCTCCCTGAAATTCAGAACAAGATTACTATGAAAACAGTGAACTTCAGAATTTTCATTATCAATTGATCAAAGGAGGCCTTCTGCTTCACAAAGACTTGGGGAGAGAATAATCTTCCCCCTCTGTGAAAAGTGATTCATTAGTAGAATCACAGAATAGTTAGGGTTGGAAAAGACCTTAAGATCACCAAGTTCCAACCCCCTGCCACGAGCAGGGACAACTCACACTAAACCATGTCACCCAAGGCTCTGTCCAACCTGGCCTTGACCACCACCAGGATGAAGCATTCACAGCTTCCCTGGGCAGCCCATTCCAGTGCCTCACCACCCTTGCAGTAAAGAACTTCTTGCTTATATCCAATGTAAACTTCCCCTATATGGCAACTGAATCAGAAGTATCCCTTCTGGCAAGAAGGCAGAAACCTTAATTTACAACTGCAAACCTAAATATAAAAATTAAATTCAGATGTCCTCATTACAGCCTTCTCAATAAAGCAAACCGGAGATATTCCAAGGTACTTCATAATAGAGCAAGATACACTAGAAAATTAACAAGCTCACTATACTTCCTCACAAGGAAGAGTGGACACCAAAAGCTTCAAGATTTTCTCTGCTTCTGTTCCATAACATGGAAGGGGGTTTGTTTGTTTTGGTTTTGGGGGTCTGTTTTGTTAATATGCCCTTTTCTGCAGGAGGGGTAAGAATGAAAGACCAGTTAGAGGAACCATCTAAGGACAGCCTGGAAAACAATGCCATCAGTTGCTTTTTCAGGTCAAGATGCAAAGAAATTCTACAGGTTTAGGACTCAGAAGACTATTTAAAAAACCCAGGCCATAAAAAAGTCAAAACGAACAAACAAACAAAGCCCAACAAAACACAAAACCCAAACCACCAACCACAAGAGTCACATAGGGTTATATAAAAAGGAAAAAACAAAAAACCCCCAAAATGGACAAAACCAAAACAAACAAACAAAAAAAACCCCCACACCCTATACCAAAAAAAGTCCGGTTTTAGAAAACAGCAAAAAGCCAAAATGTAACCACATTTGCTGAGGTGCAGCCCTCCTGAAGGATTTCACTGCCGGGTTACAATAGGAGCACTGAGCAGCAGGTTTTACATTAAGAGACCTACTGATGGGCCAGGGTTGCCATTCCAGGGCAGCCTGACAAATGTCCCATCTATTCCAAACTGAACTGCATGGGATGTCTTACCACAAGACCACGTCAATACCTCCTTACCAGCTGCAGAGCAAATGCAGATAAAGCTAAGGTGCGCATCACAGCTTCACACTGCTTTCCAGCCATCAGTGGACATGGAGGCAGCAGATGCTTTTGGGTACTAGAGGTGGGACACGGGAGACAAGGTGCACCATACCAGTGCTACAAGCTTACCCTCAAGCATGAGCTAGGAGAGTGGTTCCTATAGAAAGGAACAAAGCAGTGCAAGTAGGACTACTGGTTGCTTTGGAAAGGGGTGCCCTGTCTGCACCTGAGCCTGTGTCCCTCCATACCATCCCCACAAGTCCTCTAATAGAAGCCACCAGCCCTTCTAGCAGGCAATTGCTTACACCAAAGTCCTGGCCTCTCCCAGGAGTCAAGGCAAGAGCTGGCTGCTCTGCCACTCCAGCACTTGGCCTGAGCACAGCAGGACTACAGACCAGCAGACTAAGCACTTCTTCCTCACTTCCCAGCCTTTTCACCTGCCCTCAGAGCAACCTCGACTGGACAGACTGGCTGTTTTAAAATATTACCTGTATGTATTTTAGAACACACACATTCACTGCACAGTAACTCTGGCAGAAAGCCATCTTTCTTTCATGAATATGCATAATGGGAATTAGCCCCCATTTTTTTGCAAATAATCATGATTTTGCAGCACACTTCTGTTGGTGATGCATGTTAAGATGGGAGGGGAAGAGAAGAGAGCATTTTTCTTGTTACTTTTTTTAAAATCTATAAATAATTCATCTTGTGTAAAAGGAATTTGCTGGCACTAGACAGGGCATCTTGGAGCACTGGGCAAAACAACCGAGTCTGTAACCACACCCAAATGTCACTTATCAGGATGTTCTGGTACTGGTCTGGGCTTATATTCTACCTAACACAGCCCACAACCCAAGGGTACAAGCTGCGCTGCTGTGTTCCCTATCAGACTTAACCAAGCAAAGGCAGCTATTCTCCGAGAAACATGCTGCATACTGTCTGCTATTGGAAGACCTCTGAACTGTAGAACTTTTTCCACTGGTTTCCCCTCAGGTACCGGGTCACAGTGGCGCACAAGTGTCTACAAAACAATTCTTTGTACACCTATAAGCAACTGATAAATGAATGGTAGCATAGTGAAATGCAATCCCATGGGATTCTCATACAAATACTAATTAAAGGCCTGAGTAAACTGGTGACACAGCTGACCTCTATCTGCAAGATTATGCTGCAGCGCTAATATTGTATTTCACAGAACAGCTGAAGTTGGAAGGGCCTCCTGGAGGTCATCTGACACAACCTCCTGCTCAAGCAGGGCCACCTGCAAGTTGCCCAGGACCACATTTAGATGTTTCTTTAGTATCTCTAAGGAGGGAGACTCCACAACTACCCAAACAACCTGTGACAGTGCTGTCACTCTCACAAGTACATCCTGAGGTTCAGGAGACACCTCCAGTGTTTCACTTTGTGCCTGGCTCTGTTCTCTTTGTACCCTACCTTCAGAGATTTATGTAAATTGGCAAGATCTCTCCTCAAACCTTCCCTTCTCAATGCTGAACAGCTCCAGCTCTCTTGGCCTTTACTAACAGGAGAGATGTTCAAATTCTTTCATCACCTTAGGCACTTTTTTGCTGATGCCTCGCTCTCTTGTACTGGGAAGCCTAACTTCAAACTCACTGTCCCCCCAGGTAGTACAAGAAGAGGCCTAAACACTCTACTACGTACAGAAACTTTCTTGCCAGGGCATATAGGAGGCTCAGGCTGCACTTGTGTTAGTGCAGAGTCAAGTCCCAACCATGCTTCGGCTGTGTCAGTGCATGTCTGAAAATTATGCAAAAACCTGCTGGTCTCCACAGTTATGCAAGTAAAAGCAGTCCTACAAGTAACTAGTAGCTCCATGGGCCTCAAATCCTCATCCTGGTAAGATTAAGTCTGTCCACAGAAGTCTGAAAGCTAGATGAGTGGTAAGCAGAAGAAGGGATCATATAAGCATGCCAGACTTCCAACAGTAGCTAGGTCCTGGAACATCCACTTCTTCCTTGATGACAAGGAGCATGTGTCTTCCATGGATAGACCCCATCCCCTGCAGAGGATGCAGAACTCCCTTGCAGCAGGCCTCTAAAGACCATGTTTCTCAATGTGCAACCTGAAGCTGGTTTTGCATTTCACAGAAGTGCTAAGCGCTGCTGCCAGCATTTACCAAGCATTGACCCTTACATAAAACCACTTGCATATATTCATAAAGTGCTCATCAGGTGGATGAGCCATGACCACTGTGCATGCACTACACAGAAGCAGCCTGCAGTAGGTACCCTGAGGCATAGGCACAGACACTGGGGATAGCTGTTCCATTAGAGTGCGCTCTATTCAGATGCAAGCAAATCCCTGCAAACAGATCAAGAGACTTGCTTAATTGCCTTCAACAGAAATGAGAGTAAAATTCTGCATGTGCCTAAAGTATACTCCACGAGACAAACTTGTATGAATGTCTCAAATTATAAATACCTGAACATCCAACACTTATTAGCCTGACACCTAGTCTGAACAAAAATTTCTGTTCCATACCAGAAGAAAAATAACAACCAGAATACATGACAGGGTTTTTGTTCTGGGGACTAGTCACTGTATTTCTGTGGAAGATGGAGTTGCAGAGTTTGGACAGTTTTCAGTGCTAGAAAGGGAGGCTGGTCAGAGAGGTCAGGTTATCGTTGCACTATTGAAACTGAAGAATGGAGGAGGTGAAGTTGTCAGAATGAATAAATAAGAAAGTCAAAATAAGATTAGGATCAAATTAATAACCAAAATAAATGGAGAAAATGTTCTAGACACATAGATAAACTGAAGAAATTGCTAACATACAGGTGAAGATTTGAAGGAGTTATAATTGAAGCAAAGATTTACACGAGTGAAAGTGCAGTGATTAGCTTTTTTGTGTTCTTCAGAACTGACTTGCAGCTAGTGATCTTTAACATTTTTGGTTTAAATTCTAGCACAGAAAAATTGACACAAAAGCTGGTGCTGTGTCAGATATCACAGCTAATGTGACAGACAACTGAGTGGGGCTCTTTAAACTCTTTAATGAAAAGGTAAGGAGGTATAGTATCCCAGGGCCATGTAACTTGTTAAAGATCTTAAGCAAATTACCTTCATTATTTCTGCAAGTTTACAAACTGTAATTTCTAAATCAGAAAAGCACCACACAAATACTTAAGAAAAAGAACATGTGGCAGAACTACAGTCAAAAGTAACTGCAAAAGCATGTGATTACAACTCTGTACCAGTGGCTATGTGTAAACAAAGTCATCCCAACATCAGTAGTAGAGGTATGTTACAGGTATGCCGTGTTTTGTGAGAGCTACTTAGCAAAAGCTGACAGAATTACAAGTGTAATTCTGGATTTAGATTTAAAATAGGGACAACTGGGAGTCATTTCAGCAGATTTTATGAAACAGCCTGGACAGGCTCAATTCTATAAAACAAAGAAAAGTAAAAACTAATAAAAGCAGCCTGGATAAGAGGGGATAGAAAAGGAGAAAATTGGAATAGGTAAGCCAAAAATTTGTGAAACTTCACAAGTTGTTAAAAGAAAGTCAGATGAAGAAATGTAGGGCTCCACATAAGACCTAAACTGATCACCAAACTGCTACTGGAGAACGTAAGCATTTATTAACACAGAAAAAACATACATAATTTGCAAATATTTCTGGTTTGGTTTTAGTGAAATAGAGACCATACTTCCAATGCTAATTAAAGAGTTTCAACTGGAGCACCGACCACAGATAAACATTACAGAAGATTTACTAAAATTAGAACATTGTCACTCAGCAGGTCCAGGCGGACCTTATCAAAGAGCTTTAGAAGGACTGGCTAGGAAGTCCTCCTGCCTTGTAACTCTTCAATTACCACCCAAAAAACCTCCAAAGGATGAGAAAGGTGAGGAAAAGAGAATGCATACCAACAGCTATGCAGTTACAACATTTCAGATGGTTTGCCGTACAAAGTCATGGTTTTGAGGAGCTAGGCATCTGCTAGGCAACTCATACAACAAACCAAGATAGCATGCACTAAGTAACAGTTGTATAAACAGTAAGTATTAAATTACAAAGGCAGAAGTCCTCAGACAGCTATACTCCAAACCAGATTCCAGCAATACTGAAACTCTGATAAGAAACGTCAGTATCTTCACCCAGAAGATGGAATAAAAATATAGAATTATTACTAACACTACTTGTAGGTGACCAAAAAGCTTTGAACTAGTAAATTATGAAGAGTATCTAATGCTGAAAGTAATCCGAATAAACTTGTAAAACAGAAACCAGCAAAGACTGTGCATCTCAACATTGTTAAATACATGCTTGCCAAACAATGAATGAACCTACCCTGGAAAGCAATTACTTGGAAGATCATTTGCGTTACAACAGGTAATCATCTAAACATGATTAGTTTAATGTTGTGGCTCAGAAGGCTGTTGCACTCCATGAACACACCTCAAAAGTGGTATCCCACCTATCGGAAGAGAAATTTTACCCCTGTATTTGTAATAAAGTATATACAAACCACTGCTCAACTCTCATCATTTGTACTTCAGTAATGATGTTGGAAGAGTTGGAAAGTAGTCAAAACACAGCTACAGGAATGATTAAAATTCTACGAAGTCCACCCTACAGTTACAGGGTTAGGGCTGAACTACAAACCACCCTGACTGTGCCACGAACAGAGGACATTAAAATATTTTGGTTTTGTCCCTTGTTTCTTATTCATCTAATGTCAGAAAATATATCCCACAATAAGTTAACAGCTTATCAGACAGGTTGCTGGCATTTTGTGGAATAGCCATGTATACGCTCGTTCAAAAAATACCCCCCTCACCCAAAAAAAAGAGACCAAACACAACAACAAACCATACACAAAACCCAACACCACAGGAGCAAGCCTGAGAGCTACTGAGAAGTGATACACCTAACGTTGCTATGCCCAAACTACAGTCTAGATTAGTAGGCTGAAGTACTGTTTTTTAAGAAAACATACACAAAAATCAACAAATGAACATTTGTCTTGCTTATGTCTCTGTTCTGCCCACTTTCCAGAGTTTTGGCTTTCTTGCAAAGAAACCAGAAGGTGTAAGAGAACTGCATGTCACTATGCAGAAGTACCTTGGTATCATGTAAACACACAGAATTATAGAATAGTTAGGGTTGGAAAGGACCTTAAGCTCATTTAGTTCCAACCCCCCTGCCATGGGCAGGGACAACACATAAACAATCAAAACACATGCATAGAAGGTGATGACCCTCTTCCCCACAGATGCATTATTCCAGAATATATCATCACTCCTTACAGATATGATAAACTAAAACAAAGCAAAGGCATTAGAGAGTACAGTAATAGTGGGGTTTGGTTTTGGTTGGTTGGTATTTTGGGTTTTTTTGTTGTTTTTCCCCCCCCTCTTTTTTTTAAGCTATTCTAACATAAGAATGTGCACTAATGGCTTGACAAGTCATATATACAGTAACTTCGCATAATTAGCAATGAAAACTACCTTATTTTGCCTTTTGAAACAACAAAAGTTATGTACTTCCTCCTGTTTTATTGGTTACATATTATTTTATGGGAAAACTCCACAGACAAAAAAAAAAGCAATGTAAAAATTTGTTATGCTCCCCACTTTATAAATGAAATTGCAGGCCAAAAAAAGTATGCAAAAAGATTCAAAGTATTTTCTGAAAATAACCAAATGAAAACTGAACTAGTAAAACTGACATGGCTGTAATTAAAAAAAAAAAAAATACAGGCACAATAATGCCAGAGAATGCTTGTGCCAGAAATTTCTCAAAGCGAAACACTTAAAGGCATACTTATTAACTGTTTTATGTCAGAGGTTTGCATCTGTCATTTGGAGTAGAGCCACAATTAAGCTATTAGCAAATTCTGTTTACCTGGTTTTGGTTAAAGGACTAAAATCTTCAAAGATTATCTTAAGTCTAGTTCTTAACCCTAACTAGATTTAATAATTAATAGTAGCATATTACTCTGTTGGACAGCCAAACACAGAACAAAACCACAGTGAATCAGAATTCATTATTATCATGTCTTGCAGATAAGATGCAAGAATGAATGGAATTAAGTAAATAAACACCAAGAGAACAAAAGTTACCCTGGACACAGAATGTTTCTAGATTCCTATGATCACAGATAGTACTAAAAGCCAAGCTTAAATGACTACAAGCCAAGCCATCTTTAAAAGTAGAGTATTACTGATGCTAATAGTTAATTTAATCAAGTAGTCAATTTACTCAGATACAAGTACGTACTGATGGCAGAGATTGCCAGAACACAAGGTCAAGGAGCCCAGGACCTTGCACTTGGCTTTACTGGACTTCCATGAGGTTTACATGGGCACACCTCTCAAGCCTGTCAAGGTCACTGTTGATGGCATCCCCTCCCTCCAGCATACCAGCTGCACCCCTCAGTTTGCTGTCATCTGGAAATCTCCTGAGGGTGCAACTCAATCCCACTGTCTATGTCATAATGACATTACTGATCATTACAATCCTTTGAGGGACAACACTCATTACTGTCTCCACTTGCACACTGAACCATTGACTAACTCTTTGCATGCAGCTATCAAGCCAATTCCTTATCCATCTCCCAGTCCATCCATCAAACCCATGTCACCAATTTAAGAATATTGTGGGGGACCATATTAAAGGCCTTACAGAAGGCCTAGATGACACTGTAGCTTTTTCTTTGTCCACTGAGTTACTCTACCATGGAAGGCCACTAGATTAGTCAGGCACAACTTGGCCTTTGTGATCCCAGAGGATCTGTTCCATGTTCTTAAGATTAAGGCTAAGTGATAGCCTGATTCTGGCTGGAGCTTTAGCGTTGCCAAAGATGTTTCTCTATCTTGAGTAGTTAAAAAAAGCTTCACACATGAGAAGTCTTTCTCATGGGGGATTTACACTAAATCCTTTTGACATGACATGCAATACCTGCAACCTATCAGATGAAAACCCCCCACAGAAATTCACTTAAAAGGGTATCTGATGGATTAGAGGAACAGTAATGAGATAAAGGGACGCTGATCTCTTAAATCTCTCTCAGTAATGAGCCGGATCAGTAGTATTCAAAAGTCAGTCAGGCACTTGCCTAGTGGCCTGCACTCGGAGATAAGCTACCTATCTCATCATTGTTAATGATGACCAGATGCATACATCATAACCACTCTTAGTAAAAACTGGCAGCCTCAGGACAAGACAGATTAAATGGGTATGAAGACTGACAGCCTTTTTGAGAATACTTCTAAGTCAGGTACCATCAACACACCAACCTGGAATGAAAAGGACCAAAAGAGAATTTAACCAGAGCTCTTAAAATATATGTGTTAAGATAATGTATTTTACTCTTTGGGCTTTCTTCCCCCCCAGCACGGTGTCTCAGTTTCCACACTACTATTACTTCTTCTTACAAATAAACAAACAAACAAAAAGGAAGTAGAGTACTGTGAGAATCACCATTTTCTCTCCTAAAAGATCAACTGAGTTCAAGCAAACTACGCTTGTAACAAAAGGAATATTTTTTTGTTTGGCTTTTGGTTTTATTTTTGGGTGGGTTTGATTTTCTTGGGGTTTTTTTTTTGTTTTGTTTTTGTGTTGTTTCTTTTTTTATGTATTTTATTTTTGTTTTTGTTTGTTTGTTTAGGGTTTGGCTTTTTTTTCCTTTTCCAGTTGTTCCTTTTGCAAACCACCTTTGAAAGGTTTTCACTATCAACATAAATGTTGATTTCAACAGCATCTAGGTCACACACTCCAAAAGGGCAAACATCAAATCACTTAAGTACTTGGATGGCTGTATGAAAACCTGAAGATACATTAGCTATGCCTTCAGCTTTCAGCATTTAATATCCATTGCTTTTACTGCTCTGGTGTATGAAACAAAGTGGCACATACAGTGTTTAGTAATTCCAGAATCAAGAGTAAAATACATGTTCCATACTTGATCCTCAGCTTTCTAAGCCTCATCAGTTCCTAAAAACACAATGAATAATGGCATCTTTTCTAACTTATTTGAGTTTTTCTGGCCCTGTAAGTTAGCAATTGCTGCTACAGAAACCTTCTGTTTGACTTTCTGGCTCACCCTGTTCACCCAGTAGTGTGGACTGGAATAGCTTTCTGCATTCTATCCCAGCATTCTCTAATATGAGCAAAATAATTAACATTAACATTGAAGACTTAGTTAAAAAACTCTCCTGTGATGGATTTACAGAACAAGGGGAGTAAAGCAACTTTCCCTAACTTACAAAATGTTCTCACTTAATACAAAAATTCCTGCCAAAGATTACCTTGTTTCTTTTGAGTCTGCAGCTGGTGGAGCTATGAACCAAGCCAAGGACCAAGAAGCAGGATGCGAGCAAGGACCTAGTGAGCATGTAAGGTACAGTGACAAGCATACTAACAAGACTAGCCAGTTAATGCATATTCTGTGCCAAAAGAGCAAATACTGTGACATCTAAAATATTTTTTTCTAATGGAGAATTTCAGAACATACCCAAAATGTTCATTACACAGCAACTCAGCTTATGAAACTATACCAAGAGGGGATTTTCTTTTGGTTGATTTCATGGGTGTATCATAACTAAACCAGTAACTTCTAAACTCTCAATTTCTGCTTACAGAATGAATCTCTAACAGGTTGGGGTTCCATCTCAAACAGCTATACCACATTCCTATGGAACAGTAAACCTGATCTCTTGGCTTGTATTTAATTTGAAGGTGGCCAACCTCATCTGAAAAAACAAAATATCCACATTTGATACTTCCAAGATTAGAGCTGTATTTTCAGTTAACTTCACAAAAAAATTAAGGACCTACCTACCCTGATCTCTTCACAGAAGATAAGATTGAGAATTGATAGAATATAATGTATTTCAAACGTTAACTGCCCTTTCCACAACTTCCCTTGGGGAAACCAAGTCCTCCTTCAACAGACTTTTGATAGCTGGGGCTGAGTCCCAGAGTATTTTGACAAGGACCACATGGCATTCTCCCAGACACAAAACAAAATCCATAGATTACCTGGGAGGACAGGACCTTGGGTAGACATCTAATACATCTGTTTGCTCTGAGATCAAACCAGACCCAGACACTAGACAAAACTATGTAGTCCCATTCTTAATAGATGCTTTTTCCACACACAGAGCAGGTCAATGTAATTTACAAATAACACAGCTGTGCAGACGCTACAGTGGTAACAGCCTCTATCTTTAATTTACTGAATCACTAGGGGTTTCCACTTCCAGCAACTTTGCTTTATTCAAACTATGCACTTACTGCACACCACCTCTTCAGAGAAAGTCTAGCTGCACCACCACAATGGAGGTCATCTAAGCCATATCATTCATACCAGTGCTTGGGCTGGATGATTTTGCTTGTATGGATTAACAAAGGAGGAAACTTGTTTCATGGAGCTTATTTTTTTTTGTTTCTGGACTACCCAAACCACCTTCTCAAATGTGGAATGAAATAAACTTTTCTCTGGGCTACTGCACCTTACATAGGCTTCTGGGTAAAACACTACAGTACTACTAAACACAGCATAGTGTACAAATTAAGTAGTTTGATTATTCCATGCCATTTGTCCTTTGAAAATCTACAAAGGACAAAAATTTGTCAACAATCACACTTCAATTTAGTCTCTGTATCAGTATTACTTATTTGGGGAACAACGTGCTTCCAAAAAATTTAAGATTTAATCTTCGATTTAGCTTAAACAAACAAACAAAAAAAAAACAAACAAAAAAACCCCAAGCCCACATTTGTGCTGTTCCTGGAACTCTCCCAGTAACTTCCAAAACTTTCAACTTCTAAACCTGTGGTTGTCTCTTAAACTCATGCCTTCCAGTGTTAATGCATCTAACTTCTTTACACAAAGCTAACAATAACTAAAGCCCGCTGCATGCTTCCTTTTTTGATGCTAAGAACACTGCATATATGGCTTCCTAATTTCCTACATTCTAATTCCTCCTTGGTTTTCTACTGCTGTCCTGATCTTTCTTCGTGACAGAGGTTTTGTAATTAAACAAAAGGTGAATGCTGAAAAGCTTCCATAATTTTATTATTAACAGCTGTGCATACATAGTAGCATTCAACTGCAAGAACAGATTTTCTCCCGAGTCTTGTATCATTCAGTAGTGCGAAGAAACACATTGGTGTGTTTACAGCATTCTATTACTGCAACAAAGCTAATTACCATTAATCACACATCTACCTTCTAATGTTGTTTCACAGCTACCTGGGATTAATTTTGCAGAGGTTGTTTTATTATTTCCAAAGAAATGCTCTCCCCTATGAAAACCAACAAAAATAATTTGAAGCACCTAAAGAAGCAGAATTATTCCTCAACTGTCAGGATCCACTCAAATGTTCATTCTCAAGAGTCTTCTGCACAGCATATACTTTTCCTTCCTGCACTAACTCAATATTGTTTATCAATGTAAGATATAAATTTGAAGTCACCTGCCTCTCAAACATATGAATAAAATTAAATTAGTTACAATTCTTTGATTATTCAGGCCCTCAGCTAGCTCCTGTTACTTTCTGTGGGTGTGTACACCGCTTTTAAAAATGTAAAGCTGAAACAGCAACAACACATTTTTAACAGCTGCAAAAAATATATCCCTTTAATAACCCCTTAAATATGTTCTTAAATAGATGTTCTTTATATGTTATCACATCAATGTCCAGATGATAATTTTAAAAGATAGTTTTATAGACATGTCTGTGTGAGGACGTACCAAGGTGTTCTTATTCCAGAAAATTGTATTTCCTTAGAAACAGATTCTTATAAATAAGATGTATTTACCTATCAAGATGTATGTTAACTATTTGCTCATTTTAGTTACATACTATCCTAAGTACCTAAAATTATTTTGAAGTATTCGGTGTAAGAAAGACTGATACAAGTTACCAGAAAAATAAGGTAGCCTCTTTTGTTTCTCCAGCTGAAGAAAACATTACATAAAACCAGTGTATTCCATTATTGGCTAAAGGGACCTACTTCCTTTTCAACTTATCTACAGAAAATCTTAAGTCTTCGCTAATTCACCAGGTTTTACATCTAAATCTTTAATTCAACTGATACAGGTGTACGAAACGCATACATATCTTGCATGCTTGCTGGACATCTCCCTTATGTTCAAGAGCATCTTTCTTCCCATGTAAGACTGGTTGCTATTCATGCTAATTCAAATGGCGTATCTTCCACCTGTTTCCTTTGGTAATGCAGAGAGTTAAAAAAGGACACTCAGGCAACTCTCTTTACTAACACATCTGCTAACTCAAACATAAAAAACACCCACCCCTTAAAAAAACCCAAATATGTTTTGCACATGACACCACACTAGCACACATACCATAAAACAGCAAACACTATCACACACCTCCAGTACTCTATTTGGCCAAGGTATATACACACACAGGCACAGCTAGACAGCTAGCATGACACTGCCAGATTATTTTCTTAAATACTCAAGGCATTTCCCACTGAGAAGATAGTGCATAATATAAATATATACAGCCTCCAAGCAGACAGTATCCAGGACTGAAGGTTTATGGCTACTATCTTTCATGCAGGCTTAAATACTGCTTCCTAAAACCATGCAAAATTTCCATGAACAACAAGCAAAATGACATATGGTAAGAACTAGAGGACATGGTTCTTGCTACTTAACAATAAGTATGTACATACATGCCTAACATGCATGCAAGCATGCGGAACGCTGTACATTTTGTTTGGCATATACCAATATAAATCATTAAAACACTTTTTTTTTTTCTTTTCCCAGTTTTAAAAACAATGCAAGTGTTTTTACAGCTAACAGCAAACAATGGGTGGATATTAACAACCGTAAGCTCTGGAGAACAATCATAGGGTTTTTACGAATTGTTCAGCCATAACGAAATCCAGAAGAGTCTGGCAAACACATAAGATTAAAACCAAATTCAGTGAAAGACTGCACTTGTTCCAGAGCACCTTAAAACATTACAGCAAAGTTGTGCTAGCCAAACTACTACTATGTAATATGCTTCAGTGCATACTGCTGGATTCTAGCTTTTTAGAATTACTATAGTAAAAAAAAAAAAAATAAAAAATATTCTGTTCTGGTGTAATCTATTCCAAAAATTAAGCAATGATGTATAAAAAGTACCTAAAAATGGCATTTTAATGTTTAATCATAGAGTGGGTCTACTTTAATACTTAAAAATACTCTTTGCATGCAGTAGAGAAGTTTTCCATAAATGACTTCACATTTTGAACAATCTGATCCCATGAAAAGTAAAAAAATCAACATCAATACAAAATCAGGGTGTACCAAGCAGGGTCTGTGTGTGTCTCACAGTTAACAGAAAAAAAACTAACCCACTTTGCAAGAAAGTATAGTATCTTCCACAGGTCAAGGAAGAAAAAAAACCTCCTGATGCACTTTTTTTTTTTTTTTTGCTACATTTGTGCATTTGTATGCACATACATCTAATTTCTAAATAAATAGAAGAAAACAATCCGGCACAGAAAAGCTTCTTTGTGCCTTAAAACTTTTTCAGTTATTACCTTTCACTCTGTACTTGCAACAAGAAAATGCATGGTTCAATTAACATGGTTCAGCTTAAACTGTACTAGTACTCTTTTTATGAGCCTCAGTGTCATAACCAAAAGCCTTTAACCCACTTAGCCTTTCAAGTCCTACAATACTTTTACAAAGTGGGAGTGAGAACTTGGCACTTCCAGGGAGGAAAAAAAAAATAAATAAAAAACCACAAACAAACCCACAAACTAAAACCACGTTCACCTACACTTACATACAGTAAAATTAAGTAACACAAGTAATTTAAGTTTGAGATGGAAACACATGTAATGAGACAGTAGAGGCCTATCCAATTAAAAGAAAAAAATTCAGACAATTTCAGGATATTTTCATGCTACCACCCTTACCATTTCTAATGACTACTTGCATATTTTAAAATGGTTCTGTCTCATAACCATGTGAATGACCCACACAAACAAGACAAACTTAACTGTCAAGCAACTGCCTATGCTGGGGAACAAGTGAGAGCGACTGAAAAAAAAAAAAAAAGAAAATGCTGTCAGATAACTTAAAATAAACCCACTAATACAAAAAGTTTTCCTCAAAATTTGTTTATAAATTGAAACTTGAATCCCTACCCAATCCCATGACTCCAACAGTAGCACACCACTATACTGCATTTTACAAGATGAGATCATCAAGTGTTAATCCAAACAGCTGCACATACACACACACTTTGAGACCAATGACAGAGCCTGACAAAGCGAAGGACCAAAAAAGTGTGTGCACAGTAACAGTTTCTGCACTGCACAGACACACAGTTAAGTATGAGCACCCAAACATTCACCCCACTTGGTCTCTAGCACACTATTCTTATGTCCTCACAAGCGTGTCAGAACTCTTGGTTTGCACTGATAATAATGAACGCAAAAACTTTTCATACAGGCACTGGAGTTTTTCCCAACGCTTTCTGCAGGTTGGCTTCTCCCCTGATCTCCCTCAAGTCACTACATGCCATTTGCATGCCACAGCCGGACCCCGATCTACCTCGACCTGTGCCTACACCTCACATTACAGGCGGGAGGACCTTGCAAAGCTCTGCATTACTGAGTGCATGAGGGGATCTCCAAATTCTCTCTCTGGTTAATATATATTGATCTGATTCAGTTAATTTCACGCATTTTTAAAAAATCGGGAGAAGCCTCTAGCCCTACTGCAAGAAAAAACAGGAAAATACAGAAACAATTTGGACCCAAGTAACAAGTCAAATATGCCAACTACCTCTCCTGAAGCAAATGTGTATCATTAGGTAATTAAACATCCATAAAATTAAGCAAAGACAAGCTATCTATCTCCTATTTTATCTTCTTTGTGAATCCCAGAACAGTCACAACATGCACTTCCACAAATGAAAACCCAGCCAAAATGAGACAGAACGTTATTACTGGGAGTACTGCATGTCTCCATCACTTGCTGCATACTCCAGTTAAGGATCCCAACAACCTTTCTCCGTATACAGAAAACAAGCTGCAAGAAACAGCATATTCATATGGAAGCACCAAAATGTACTCTGACTTTTCCTTTCAACTCTCTTTACCTCACTGAAAAGGCAGTTTACTCCCCCTACCTATAAATCACGACTTTCATATACATAACCCAAGACAAAAATCGTCAGCATAAACATCCCGCATTCACTTGGAACATCCCCACTTATCCACACACCAGACAGCGATGCAGACAAATCTCAAGGCCTACAAGTCCCCAAGCAGAAGCTGTATTACCACGGCAGCTATACGGCATAGTAGAGCAAAGTGGGTGCAGGCAGACGTATTTTAATTCAAAAGGCTTATTTTAACATAAGCCAAATTTCTGTTAAATAAACACTGCCTCGGCATACTTGCAGCTCTAAAATAACAACCTGTGTTTTAAATAAAGAGAAATGATATAATAGATTTTATTTCCTGACCAGTGGGTGGATTCTGAAGGTATTAAAGATCCTGCCATCCTCAGGCATACTTCAGGTTACTCCTCAGCTTCATGTGTGCATCTCGGGCTTTGCAGTTCCCTACTCTTTCTACAATCTGAACGTAAGCCTCTTATCCCAGTTTACCTCATTAAATGAAAATCACAATAAAAAATAGGACCAGCGAGCCAACAACCTTCCCGAGGTTCACAGAACAATGCAGATACTAAACCCTCCACCATCGATCTGTACAGCGACTCCCCTACGACTCCCTTCGCTAACCCGCTTCCCTGCCACCGCTCCTCCAAACACCACCACCGAAGGTATGTCCCCCGCTCTCCCCCACTCACCCGCTATCCCTCCCCACTCCATTTTGGAAGGCCGTTTCCAGCGCACACCAAGTGCCCCGGCCGGAGCCGCTCGCCCCGCCGCCGGGCACATACACACCGCCGCGGCGGGGGCACGGCCTGCTGCTCCCAGCGGCGAAAACGCCGAGCGCCCAGGGCTGCCCAGCCAGACCCGCCGCAGCCCCGGCCCCGCCACGGAACGCGCTGGCTGCAGGGAGCCCGGGGCGGCGGCTGCGATGCCGGGACTGCAGCCCCAGCGGCACCCGGGGCGTGCCTGCCAGCGGCGGCCCTGGCCGAGCCGAGGCGGCCGGGCCGGGCTAATCCGGGTGACGGCAGCCCGTACTCACCCAGCAGCAGCAGCTTCAGCTCCCGGCGGGCGTCCCGCTTGTCCCGACGCAGCTGCCGCTCGATCTCGTCGTTGATCCGCCGGGCTTCCTTGGCTTCCTCACTCAGGCAGCACGCCATGATGGACTCCAGAGTCATTCTTCCTAACTGGTTCAGACACAACCCCCACCCCCCTAAAATCGCACGCACACTCTCACACACGCACCCCGCCGCCGCACCGGCCCTGGGGGCACAGGCGCTCTTCGCTCGGGAGTCCCGCCCGGCGCCGCAGGGCAAGCGGCAGGCAGCTGCCTCGGTACTACACAGCGGCGAGGAGAAAGAGGTAGGGCCGCTGATGGCGCGGATCTCCGCTCCCTACCGCTGACACCCGCCGCTGCCAACTCCTCCTCTCCTCTAAATCATGCACCAAACAACATGGAAACACGCACCGCGGTGGCAGCAGCGATACCGAGCCGAGCCGCTCGCCACCGCCACCCGTTGCTTTCCTGCTCCCCTTCCCCCGCCGCCCGCAGCCGCTGCTCTCCCTCCGCGTTCCCCGACAGCCGACACCCCCACTGCCTTCCGACGAGACCACCCCACCCCCGTGCAAACGCTATGGCCCGTCGATCCCGCCCCCGACCCGCACACGCATCTCCCTGCCGCTCCCCGTGCCCCGGGGCGGGAGCACAGCTCCCGCCGGCTTTGCGAGCCCGCCGCTGCCCGCTGGGAAGCGCTTCCTCACAGCTGACGCTCCTTCCCGGCGCGGCGGCGGGGCGGGCGCTTCGCCCTGTGGTTGGGAGAGCTGCTGCTGGGAGAACTGCTGCTGGGGAGCTGCCAGAGAGTTGCCGCGGCTCGCTCCTTCCCTGCCAGTAAAGACAGGAGCTAGGGAGAGTACCGATGGCCCGCTTGGGACAAAGACAGAGCTCCAGCAAAGGCCCGGCGCGCCCGGCTTTTGAAGGGTTCGGCTTAGCGGGCGTGGTGAGGCAGGAACATGGCGGACCGCCTCTCCCACCGCCTCGCCCGCTCTGCCCCCACACGCTGGGGTTGGGGGGGAGCGAAGCGGGGGGGAGCCGGGCCTCCCAGCAGCGCGCCCCCCAGCGCCCGGCGACCTAGAGCCGCCCTGGCCCTCCCTCTGCGGAGCCCGGTGGGGAGGGGGTGGGGGGGGGAAGCAGAAGGAGGGGCTGAAAAAGAGACCCGGTGGCTCTTCATACTAAATGGCCGCGAGGAAGGCTGCCGCGTCCGGCTCGAGCTGCGGGGCACCGACTTCCCGAGCGCCTGTATGCGCCTTCTCCTCATTCGGTTTCAGGCGCGAGAACGCGTTTTTATTCCGTGCCAGACCTAGTGACCTGGCTTGGGTAGGCAGGGACGGCGGTAAACGGGACAATGGAGAGGAGAGAAGGGAGAAGAAGGGAGAAGAAGGGAGAAGTCCCTTCTCCGCGGTTTCACGCCGCATCCCCGACGCCCTACCCGAGGGGCGCTGCCGCACGCCGCGGAAGCGAAGGCGCTGGCCGCAGGAGCGGCGGGACGCCTCAGAGGCTGCCCGAGGGGCACTGACCCGCGTGGCGCCGGCTGTGCTCCGGTTGTGCTGCAGGCGCTGTTCAGCCGACGTACGATCGCGGCCACCCTTTGTCCCGGTCCCTCTCGCCCAGGTCCCAGAAAAGCTGTCCGTGTTTGTCGTTAAGAAAAAAAACAAAACACAGCAAACAAAACCTGATTAGGATGGCATATGGGAAAGATAACTTGCCTGCCCCAGCCCCCGGGATGACCCGCACGCAGCCTGGCGGGATGTATTGATGGACGCAGCTTCCAGTTTCTGCGGATTCACAAAGCCCTCGCAAAATTCCCACACCTGCCCTTCCTTTGAACACCTCCATATGAAACCGTTTGTATTTGGGAATGTTGGAGAATGTGCTGGGAAACTGGGACCAGCTTCTCTAGCAGCTAGAGGGGCATATTGTTCTCCATCTAACAGCATGGAGCGCGATGTCCTTCCCAGCACCTGTTGCCACCTGCTTCGAAATTCACCAGCGCTTTGCTAAAACTCTCCGCGTATACTGGCAATGTGAATTATATAAAGACTAGGAGGGAATTAAAAATGGAGAATAAAATAGTCAGGAAAGTAAAACGTTCAAACAGGTTTTAGAGCATGAAAAAAAGGTCATGATTTCCACTTAGGTCTATACTGTATTAATTAGTATAGTAATTAATGTATAATAGTGTATAAAACCAGCTAGTATAACTTTGAATCTTTTTTATAATTATGTTTCTTTATTCCAGTAAATTAATACATGAGTTTTGGTTAAAATTGCACAAGTCCAGGTATTAATAATAAATTATATTTCATTTGAAGCATCTTCTCTATGAAGAATCGCATCTTTTCTCCACGTGTTGGTATACCTATGTATTTTTTTGTATACCTTGTGGTCTCACATGAATGCATTATTTTTAAATCCAATGAAGATTTCTAAAGATCGAATTAGAAAATCTAATGTAAAATGTAACAAAAGGAGGGAAGCGGGTATTTCTTCATGAAATTAATTCTCAACATACCACAATTTTCTTCTAAAGCCGGGGCTCAAAAGTGTGAGGATGGGTGCATGGTACAGGTCACAAGAGACAGTCAGTGGATGTTTTGTGCCCAAACCCAAGTTTGCAGAAACCATCTTCAGGCATCATGTCTGAAGAAAGGGTCCAAATGGGTCGGTGAGTTTTCAGCCTTTGGGTGAACTGTATCAAAATCCACACCCGAACTGAGGGCATGTGTTTCTACTAAAGACTGCATACCTCACACAATACTGTAGCATTCCCCAGCAGATGAGGTGTGACTCAACTTCCTTAACCCTTTGATATGCTCGGTGTAGAAGTCACAAACAGTGTGTACCACAAATGCAGAACTGTCATTTAATTTTGCCTTTTTAATAAGAAAAGACACCCTGGGGACCATAAACTTAATCCATGTGTGCCACTGCCATTGACATAATTGGATTTTAAATCTCCAATATCTCCGGATTTTTAATAGATAAGCAATCTAGTCCTGAACCTGGCATCGGCAGAGAGCCATTACATACTGCTTTGCCCATTTTGCTTTGTGACTTGGTGGAACTCAAAAGAACCCCATTATGAAAAAATTACACAACAAACCTACAAGGAAATTTCTTTCCAACCCTCAACTCCATAATGGTTGGCTTTTATTTAAAATAAAATAAAATACAATGGAAGAGTCTTCATAAATATTTTATCCTAGTGATAATTATCAGTAAATGACAGACCCCATTATTGCTCATACAGGTAATTATTATCCATTAATACTATCCATGCTGTCACCTAATCCTGGACAGATACTTCCTGGTAAGCCTCCCCTGTAGCATTAATAATCTCATATTCCTCTATCCAGGTAGTATCCAGCACATGGCTCAGCGCAACCCATTGCCTGTGAGACATTTTAACGTTGCTTACCAGCACAGTAAATTGAAAGGGGGGCTAATAGAGAGAGCAAATTATGGTACTGGACACCCTGCATCTCTGGTGCTCTTTGCTCAGAGCCAGCAAAGATCGGGAGACCACGGCTTGTTCTTACTGTCTTCATATCACTCTTCACATTGATCTATCCCAGTTTTTAATTTCTTCCTTCTTCATGCGTGAAGATACTTATCATTGCTCTCCTCTGCCTCTTCTGCTTGAGCTAAGTTTTCTGTGATGCTCTGACAGATTCCAAACAGCTTCTGATGAACTCAGTAGTTGTGTGACAGTGAAAGAGCAGACTGTGTATGGCTACATTGCAGGATTTTCAGTCAGCATCCCATCTCAAGCAATGGAATATCTTGTAAGTGCTTTTCAATTGCCATTTGCACTGGGAAGATGTTTTCACAGTGCTCAAATACATCTCAGTCTTGTTTGTGAGTACTTACAGTTAATTTAAAGGTCGCCAGTATGCCCAAGTGGAGCAAATTATCCTTTCAGTGTGCTATCCTAATCGTTTTTTTGTTTGGTGGGGGTTTTTTTTGAACAGCAACAAATTGTATCTGCTGGTTCTCCACGGTTAAATGAATAGCATCCAGTATCTGCAATTTCCTTCAAATGATCTGATCAGTTTGATCAAGTGTGTGTTGCTTTAACAATCACCTTCTAAAAGTTATTTATTTTAAAGTGAAAGCAGTCTGCCTGAGGTACAGAGTATTCACTAGGGGAAGGGTTAAGAAACCTATCTGTTTGCTTGATTTATGAGAAATTTGAAAAGTGTAGTGCCTTTTACCTACCGGCATGACGCGGTTTTATTGATTACTTATTTATGACAGAGCGCAATAATTTTCCGATATTCTTTTGCTCTTCAAAGGCTTCCTCGATGCCGCTGAGGCCAGCGGAGAGGTGGTGTGAGCCGCGGGACGCCCAGCACCACACCGCACGCAGCGTAACTCGGCCACTTTCCCGCTGCTCCAACACCTGCCGGCAGGTGCTGGCCACTGCCGCGGTTCTCGCCCCCTGCCGGCGCGAACGCGCGCTGCCCGCCTGCCGGCGGTCCGCGCAGTCGCGGCGGGGTGCGGGGGGGCCACGGCGGGCCGAGGAGGAGAGGTCGGGCAGCGGCGGTGCTGCCCCTTCGTGCTGCGGGGCGGAAATGTTCGTTTTCCTCCGTCCCTCAGTCGGGGACCCCGGTGATGTCAGTATCGCTGCGTCTCGGCAGCGCGGTGAGGGCCGCAGCTCCCGGCGCAGCTCCTCTTCGGCTGGCTGCCCGGCCAGGTCCGGCCGCGTTACTGGGTCTGTCCCTCCGCCCTCCCATGCCACACAGCTCTTCCAGAACCACCACTCTGGGCGGAGACGTTTATCCGCGAAGCAGGACGCCGTGGCCTGCTGTTCGTCTCCGGGTATCTGTGCTGTGGAGTGATAGGTTAAGCTTGGGGGCTGGATGAAGTCTTGGCCAGAGTATACTCTTCGTGTTTGGAGGGGGCAGGCAGGAACTGAAGGAGAGTGGAAGTGCCTTGGCAACTGCAGGGACAGGAGTGACACCGAGGCCCCCTACTAGGGGCTGTGTGTGAGATAGCGCCTGGCTGCAGCGCACCTTGGTGTGACATCCACTGTGCACAAACAGGCCCTGGTGCTCAAGGGTACAGGCAGGCGGGACACAAGAGAAAGAAGACGACTTCTTCCCCCCGCCCCCCCGTCACCTCCTAGCTCCCACCCGTGCGGTGCACTGTTCTCAGACCTCTCTTCCGGCAGCCCTGGCCCTCACAAGCTGATATGACTGCTTAATTCTACATGGAGACACTCCTATTTTAATGTTTGGGACTTTTTTCCCTGAGTTAATGTGTTAGGAACTAGATCAGTTTCCCAGTGCTTCTGATGACCCTTCAAGCCTGCTCAAGGGAAATGGCCAGTAAGACAGGGTGGAGCAGGCCACCTTTTCCATGGCAATAAACCATGATCAGCTGCATCAGCCTGCTGTTGCCGTATGGTCTGCACAGCTCTGGTGGGACATGCTCAAAAATTCCAGGTCTGAAAAGAACCACTTGGCATAGCCATATGACATATTACTAGAGCATGAGTTAGACATCACAGTATTACAGCAGTTCACTAAAGAGATACTGAAGTGGTCAACATTAATGCCTGCTATTGCTGTGATGATGTTTCTCATAGAATCATATAATAGTTAGGGTTGGAAAGGACCTTAAGATCACCTAGTTTCAACCACCCCTGCCATGGGCAGGGACACCTCACACTAAACTGTGTCACCCAAGCCTCTGTTCAACCTGGCCTTGAACACCGCCAGGGATGGAGCATTCACAACTTACCTGGGCAACCCATTCCAGTGCCTCACAGTAAAGAACTTCTTCCTTATATCCAATGTAAACTTGCCCTGTGTAAGTTTTAACCCGTTGCCCCTTGTCCTGTCACTACAGTCCCTAATGAAGAGTACCTCCCCAGCATCCTGCAGCCTTCTCCAGCTGAACAGCCCCAGCTTTCTCAGCCTGTCTTCACAGGGGAGGTTCCCCTTTCCCCTGATCATCCTCGTGGCCCTCCTCTGGACTTGTTCCAACAGTTCCATGTCCTTTTTACGTTGAGGACACCAGAACTGCACACAATACTCCAAGTGAGGTCTCACGAAAGCAGAGTAAAGGGTCAGGATCACCTCCTTCTACCTGCTGGTCATGCTCCTTCTGATGAAGCACAGGATACAGTTGGCTTTCTGGGCTGCAAGTGCACACTGCTGGCTAATGTTCATTTTCTCATCGATCAACACCCCCAAGTGCTTCTCCACAGGACTGCTCTGAATCTCTTCTCTGCCCAACCTGTAGATGTGCCTGGGATTGCTTCGACCCAGGTGCAGGACCTTACACTTGTCCTGGTTAAACTTCATGAGGTTGTCATCAGCCCACCTCACAAGCATGTTGAGGTCCCTCTGGATGGCATTCCTTCCCTCCAGCGTATCAACCGAGCCACACAGCTTGGTGTCATGGGCAAACTTGCTGAGGGCACACTCAATCCCACTGTCCATGTCACTGACAAAGATGTTGAACAAGACCGGTCCCAACACCGATCCCTGAGGGACACCACTCATTACTGGTCTCCAGCTGGACACTGAGCCATTGACCACAACTCTTTGAGTGCACCCGTCTAGCCAGTTCTTTATCCACTGCGTGTTCCACCTATCAAATTGACGTCTCTCCAATTCAGAGACAAGGATGTCATGTGGGACAGTATCGAACACTTTGCACAAGTCCAGGTAGATGACATCAGCTGCTCTACCCCTGTCCATCTACACCCATAGCCCCATCATAGAAGGCCACCAAATTGGTCAGGCAGGATTTCCCCTTAGTGAATCCATGCTTGCTATCACCAAGCACCTTATTGTTTTTTGTGTGCTTAGCATGCCTTCCTATCGTTGCTCTACTGTTTTTATCGTTAAATGGATGTGATTTATATCTAGGCTATTGTATTTGTATTTTTTTTTTTTGTTAGCTCCATAGATTAAAATCTCCTCCCAAAAGTTTCAGCAAAGTCTGTGATAAATTGTTCCTCCCAGTATCTAGTCTGTGGGACAGTACTCTTCTGCCTCTGTGACCTAAATTATAAATGCATACTTTGGCAGCACAGGAATACTTCTTTTTCTGTCAAGATAACTTATATGCTTATTTACTATGTTCTTCACATTCAAATACTTTTTTTCCCCCATCTGTTTAAATAGGCATTTTTTACAAAGCAGCTTTTAATCTTTATGAGGTTTCTATTTTTGTGCAACTCTGAAATAAGTTACTCTTTGCTATTTCATCAAAGAATGTCTAGTTCTTTTTTAGTCAGTAGGACATCTGATGCTTTGCTGGGTTATAGGTGTTAATGATATTAGATGTTTGGATTATTTATCTGAGACCTCAAGCATTCTTTTATAACTTTTACTCTTCTCCTACAGGCTCTTCTTGGGTAAATGCTACTTAATTCTGATTTCATTCAAGTTTCATAGTATTGTAACTCCATCATCTTCAGTGGAATTCCACTGGTTTTCATGATCACATGCTGCAGTATCAGACCCTGAGCTTCCTTTACGATATTTAATATACACACTGCAGTGATATGAACTCTCCAGTTTTTTCAGTGAATATTTTATCATACATCCTCAGAAATAGTCTAACCATTAGACTATTGTAGGTAGGCCATCATTCCCACCTTATTTCTTTTCTATGTCACAAGAGAGGGAGACAAGAGTTATACAGTACCTGTACAGAGATAGTTCTTTTAGTATCTTATTGGAAAGTATTATCATAATTCCTTCCATCATCCAAAGAGTTTATCAGCTGAGGTTACTTTTTTGCAATCTGAAGTATGTCACTGGAAGAACTACGGAAAACTATCTCATTGGCTATAACTTTACAATGAAATCAACTCCAAAACCAAAGCATCAAAGCACGTCAAAATACTTTTCACAACCTTACACCAAAATTTGGTAGGTAAAATGAAAACATCATATTGCATTATATTGTTTCCTCACTTAAAATTCATGAGCAATGCATACTTGAAAGACGAGTGTGAAATAAGATTTGGGGTTTTCAAAAATATTTTTGTATTTCAGTGCAAGCAAAGTGTTCCAGCTGGGACTGAGTACTTACAGTGCAGAACCCATTTTATGTAACTGTAAATATAAAGTAATCACCACTACAGCAATACCAGATGTAAAAATATTTCTGTATTGTTCTGCCTGAATAATTCCATTGCAGAGTAAATAATAATTGGATTCTCTTGGCACAATTCCAGCAGACACCACACACTATCATTACAGATTCAGGTATCATGCAACACCATAAATCAAAGAGGGGCAGCTATTAGTGAAAGATTTAAAGGGACAATGCATTTTAGTTCTCTCACATTTATATACATATTTTCACCTGGTAGTGAGTCTTAAAAAGTAGGAAACACAGAAACATTTATAAATGGAGAAAATTCAGTGTAAAAATTAATTTGTATGTGAATGCAAACTGACACTTCACAGCTAGGAAACTGCAAATACCTCTTTCAACAGAACTTCTGTACACAGAGTATGAAAAAACATGAGTCAATGTGACATTTTCCTAGTTAATATCAACAGAAAACAATTACTCCCTTTTATGTAATAGTGCTTCTTAAAATTGCCTTTTTGGTATGCAATTCAAACAAAAATTCACTGCAAGAATTTGGAAGCTTCTCTGTACTTTGTCTGCGCTTTGCATTTGTATTAATAGGAGCATCAGTATCTTTTTGTACATTACTACCAGATCTCTTAATGAAAAACAAAAGGAAATATCTGAGTGGTAAGTGACATTAAGGATAAAGATTATGACCTGGTCAATTTAATTTTCAGAGGGGCTATTAAGTGACTCTTACTGCTATAGATAGTTTCATAAAATGCTAACAGAAGTCTTTCCAGGAGACTGTATTCAGTCTACTATTTTAAAGGGAATGCAGAGAAGGACCTGAAAACAATGACTAATTGATGTCCTCCTTTAAGTGCAAGTACAGTAACAATGGAGTTATTTTCGAACTTCATGTTAAAATCCATTAGACAAGCTTGTAGTACTAAGAAAAAAATTATCCTCTAAGTCTTACCTAAAGCCATCACAAATACTGGAGGAAAGTAAGATTCCTTCAGAAGTATTTAAAATAGTGTAGAAAACTGAGTTATAAGGTAGCAAATAATTGGCTTCCATTTGATACTTAAGCAGGAATTGAGCCATTCAGTTACATACTGAAGTAAACACATGGTTGTATTGTAAGCATCAGTTTATAACTATAGTTATAACTTTAGTTATAGTTTAGCATAGTTTAGTTTTGTTATAGTTTAATTATAGTCTATTATATATATCATTTATATCTACTTATATGTAGTTTATATATATAGTTTAGTTATAACTGTAACCTCAGTTTATAAGATAGCCATATAGTATGTTGCCTAAACCATTATGAGTTCATTTGTGAACCTGAATTTAAGCAGAAAGGGTAAAAAATCTCATGCCTGAGATGCACAACTAATGGTAGTAGAACAATGATTGCTGTGTTGTAGAACAATGATATTAATTAAATGCCCCTGAACTTAACACTGAATTTAGATAGCGCTCTGTTCTCTTAAGGAAGGTTGGTTAATCTATGATAATATTTGAAGAAACTTTAAGTAGGGAATAGAAAAGGATAGGACTGGTTTAATTTGAAAAGACAGAGAAAAGAGACTTTTTAACACTTAATTACAAAATGCTGCTTTGAAACTAAACACAGAGTTGTATAGGATGCTAATATTGCTTAAATACATGTTTGTATAAAAAAAAAATCTATTACCCTGTTGTGGGTATAATAACAACCAGGCTGTCATGGTGCTTCATTTCTATTAGCCTGCTACCTAATCAGATTATATTTTGAATTGTGTGTCTGCATTTTCTTACGTAGAATCTAAATTAAGAGACTCTGAGTTACTGGTTTTGTTTTGATGGTTATATATTTAAAGAGATTGCAAGAAGTTGATTTTTTACTCCAAAGTAAAGAATGTTTTATGGATCTACAACTTTGAAGAGACTGGAAATTTTCAGAAGAGTCAGTGGTTATATTTTAGGTTGGATACTGAGAACAAACTTTGAATTACATTGTGTATTCAAACTTGAGGCAAAACTTTTGCCATTAATACTTGCCTGTGCTATATATAGTGATTCTGAGGTTTACTCACAGAATGACTTGAGCTCCCTCTACTGTTCCATTGCATACAAACAACTGAAAAACCTGGATTTTGTTCTCACGGGTAAAATGTCCGTCAGGTAAAGATAGAAGTTAAATACCATTTTTTTCTGGTAACATGCTGCTAACAGTGGAGAGGACTGAAGTTCTTAATTTGCTCTGAAGTACTTTGCTTAATTTGCTTTACTTAATTTGCCTGAGTACTTAATTTGAGAATATTTAGTATTCTCAAGTTTTTTTTGCATCTATTGCATAATGTGCATGAATGTGTGTACTTTCACATTTAACAGTTTTCTATGTTCCCTGGGCAGAGATAGGATTTAATGTTTGTGCAAGAGAGTCCTAGATCTAAAGAAAAAAGGTACATCTTACAAGTATTTATTTTTGCTATAAGGAATTAATTCTAAGAATTAATGACATCCTGATATTTGTAATTTTTGAAGCTTATAACAATCTATGTTTTGTGATAATTATCTGACAACATACATGTGCACATGGATGCCTGAATGACACTGATTACTTTATAAGCCAGTAATGCTGTTCTCTCTACAGATCTTTGGATAGAAATAAGACCAATTAGACTGAGCCACTGGGTTGGACTCAGAACAAAGTAGAGTTTATTCCTCCAAAAGGAATGCTCTGCTATGTCACATAGCTAAACAGTCAATTAAATTGACAGAAATTAAAGGGTATAGTTTTGGTATTGCAAGGTGGAAAATCAGAGAAAGAAAAAATATTAAAAAAAAAAACAAAAAAAAAAAACCCATTAATAGCTATTTCCTTTGCCTTCAGACAAGCCAGTATTTCTCTCTATATGCAGCACTGATATTTTTTTTTCACAGATACACTGAAGAGGCAAAAAGACATAAAGACAAGTAACAGAAAGCTGCAGCTGAGTCATGTCTTTGGAATTGTACCTGTTGGACTGAACGTGGCAAACCAGGGACTCTCTCCACCCTCCATTGTATGTTTTTATGTAAATGCACACTCACATGAAATCAGCTCAGGAGCCTTGTGACACCAGTATTGTATTACAGGGGTACGATGGGTTCCTCTGAAGAAACTCTTAATGTGAATTGCATTTTCCTAGAATTGTTGTCTTCATTAGTATTTCCAGAAATAGCTTGTTCTTTGGCACTAACAGGCACTGTCAGAAATCTGCCTTTTTTTAAATGTGAATCCTGATGAGCTGTTGGCCTCAGACAGAGTTACAGATAGGGCATTTTCCCATTTTAATTTTCTGGCATTATTTAAGTTTTCTTAGCTGTATTTCTTAAATTTGGCAAAGTTCTTGTCCACCCTCCTGGCTCTTGTTTTGTCAGTTTATTACCAGTGTAAGGGTTGAATACCCCGTCTCAGTGGTTCCCGGAGATTTTATGGGTGGAGGCATAAGACTTGTGTTTCAGAAGAGTTTTAAACCCAGGCTAGAAGTTGAATCAAATGTTGAAACAAAAAGTTAGCCAGTGATGTACTGCTAGATTGTCAAAGGCATTTTATTTGGTTGTAACGCAATTGCACTTTGTACAGGATACACTACAGTGTTGTTGTGCTGCTGTTCATTTGACAGGCCCTACAAATTCAGGACCCGGACATGTGAATCAAAAGGAATACGAGCACACAGGTATCAGATGGAAGCTGATGATTCTATGTCAGTGATGCTGTTGTCTCTACAGGTATTGTGGATGTAAAGACAACCAAAATGAGACTTTAGGTTCCGTTCAGGGTAAAGCACAGTTTTTTCCTCCAAAAGCTCTAGGAGGTAACTGAGACAGGTGTCATGTTTGAAAACCCGTTTACATGAAATGTTACGTTAATGCATCTACATCTTTTCCTCCATATAAAGCCTTACTTTCTTTTCTTGCCTGTTTGATGACCACTAAACTTTTCAAATATTTGCTTAGCACTCATTTTAACCTTGAATTAAAAAAATTAGCTAAAACTGGTGAAAGAGAACCCCTGTGGATATACTGAAAATCAGAATTTGTCTCTTCATGTGATTTCTTGCACAATACACCAAGAAGCGTGTTTTCCAACAGGAAAAATATCCCTTAGGAGCCTTGAAATGTAAATGCATCAGACCATATTGCTTTTTAAGGCTTAGTTCAAAAGTGTGCTGCACACCATTTCTGTTGTAGTTTCACAGTTGCTTGCAAAAAGCTTAAGGCATACTCTTAAAAATTAATTCAGTGCATACAAGAAACATAGTAATTCATTTCTTCGCACAGAAGTAGCAATGTCGCTATTATCCTATTTCAGGTAATTATAAATGTATACTCTCCCCCTTCACTTCTGGACTTTCTTGAGTCAAATATGTATTCTGCTTTTAATGACCTCAAAAGAGCTGGCACATGGAGAAAGGGCCTGAGTCAAAATTATAGTAAACATGTTCTGACATTCATACCGACAATGGCTGTACCAATTCAAGATTTTACATATCATGACTAGGCTTTGGGGTGGATTTTTTTTTTTTTTTCGTTTGTTAGAATTAACCTAATTGGGTGGAGAAACATGAAAACACAAACAAACTATCTTACCAAATAACATGCTAGCTGAATTTAAATTTAGAATTTTTAAGAAGGGGAAAAAACCTGATATAGCACTGTACAGCAGTCTTCCCTTAAGACACTGACTTCAGTATTTTCTGTTTTACTAATTTCTTTACAGTTTATCTTTTTAGTAACTGAACACTTCAGTGTGTAAATTATGGGTAAAGACAAAGTAATGCAGGCAGTAGTGAAGCTGATGGGTCAGCTTTATTGGTCTTCATGCCGAAGAAGATCACAGTATGTGTTTGCTTTACTGAATCAACTCCTGACAACTTTATTTAACGTAAGTTAAGCTCTGTATTACATTGTGTTTAAAAAAGCAGTATCATCTGCAGCATGCTCAAACTGAAAATCTAGATCCAAAACTTACACATATCAGATGTTCTAATGAAAGATGTTAGCTTCTCCTACAGATTATGCCTTTCAGCAGCTGCAGACAGTATAATGTGTAGAAGTCACGCCATTGTTCCTTTTCTTTCAACAACATCAGATTCTGAGAAAACCATCAGTTCTCAGGTACAGTAAAATAACAAGGTTAATTGGGGGTTTTGAATCTGAAAGATCATTGTTGCCATTAGAAATTACTTGCAAAATATAAAGCCTGATGAAATAAATTAAACCAAAGTAAATATTTTGTAATACATTCTCAGTGAGGTAGGTTTTGTTTTAATTTGACAAATAAACGCCATCCAGTGTGTTAAACAAGCAGTATACAAAGCTTAGTAGATGAGTAGCATTCAGGAAAAAATATTAATTTCAAAGAGAAAATCCTGAAAACCCTGCTACACCATGTACAGACTGCATCTGTTCTGTGGCGAAGGGGGCCATGTGGCATGGCATTGGCACGGCACAGCCTGAAGGCCATGCTGGTCAGTTGAGGTTTACAGTGGTCTCCCCATCAGGATCAATACATTCCACCCTTTAATCCACATGCAGTTTTCCAAACATGTATTATAATTTACTGATTATATTAATAACATATGGGCTTCCCAATAGCAAGTTCCAGTACAGCAGACATGGTAGAGCCTGTTAAAGATCACCAGCTCCTCAAGTTTAATGTCTTCTGCAAGGCTCACAATACAGCATCTTCTTGCACTCTTTACAAAGCAATCACGTCGCTAGTTTAGGCATTTGTGATAGTTAATAAGCCTACTAAACCAAAATGGTTGATTTTTGCTCCCACTTTGTGGTTGTATTAGTGAGATAGCTCTTCAAGATTCATGAAGACAGTTGTTTTTGACCTCAGATAATTCACAGTTTTTTTTGTTCCCTAGCTCACATGAAGTACAATTTAATTACAGTTTTAATTCAATTTTCCTGCTGCTAATGTGCCCAGTTAATCTTCTTCTGTTATCTTTATGATTGATATCCCTCTCTCTTCCTTTTAGGAATGGAAAAAAGCAGCTCTACAGCCAAAATAAAATCTCTATCAAGTCCTTCCTTGAGGCTTACATTTGATATACTACTTAAATAGCTGATCAGCTAGTTCTACCAGTGAGCTGAGAGTACTGTTTATCACTGGAATTCTGTTACAAACTGTAAACCCTAGTTACTACTGTTCCCTTAATCTCTGTTACATCCCAGTTTTGTTTCTTTTGCCCCATTTGGTCAGTTTGTTCATGTTGCATATTTTCATGCATTAGTACCAAATCTGCTTTGTAACCCATGTGGACAGACAGCAGTTGACAGTTTAAGAGTGCATTTCCTTTTTTCTGTAATTATATTTACCTTATAGAACATTGGGATCTCAGCCCTATTTGATAGTAGCTGTAAGAGAAATACATGTGTGAAATCCTGTGTCCTAAGATGTGTTTCAACAATACAATGGATACATATCCTAATCTCTGCCATATCCATTCTCTCAATGGATACACTTCCTAATCTCTGGCATGGCAAAGTCCTCTCTTTAGTCATGTACACCACCTCAACAGGAGTAGAACTGAAGTCAGAGAAAACTTCAGCAATGCTGCAGATAACTCATTTAGCAGTTACATGTATCATTATTAATAAGACGTCGCCATCAGTTAGCAGATCCCTTATTACTGACCAAATGACTTGTTTGGTTCTGGACACTGTTTCCTTGGTCCACATTTGGGATCTGTTTTGGTTTGAGCTGTCCATTTTTGGATTTCTTTTTAGCACCTATTGCTTTCACAATCTCTAAGCAGCTCTCCCCTTTGAAGGAGCATATTCAGTAGACACATTGCATCTAATAATCTCCATGAGGACCAGTTTTTAAAAAACGTTTCTAGAGACTTAATTCAAGTTTGCTACTCAAGAATTACAATAAAGGTCATACAGATGAGTGTACTTTTACACACAGACTTCTGTGGCCACATGCCACCAGATGAGATTTTGTGAACTTTGACTAGTCATTGTGATAATTAGATAAAAAATTCAATGAAATTACAAAGGTGGTGTGGTTTAAGCACAGCTGGTAACTCAGCACCACGCAGCCACTTGCTCACTGCCCCTTTTCCTCCTGCCTGCTCTGGAGAGGAGAATCAAAAGAATGTAAACCTCACAGGCTGAGATAGGAGCAGTCCAGTAACTATAGTATAATACAAAACTACTATTAGTGATAATAATGATGATAAGGGAAATAACAAGGGGAGAGAATATAAAACTAAAAGGGGAAAACAATAAATAGAAGTGATACACAATGCAATTGCTCACCACCCACCAACTGATACCCAGCCTGACCTGAGCAGGGATCTGGGCCTTCTGGCTGACTCCCCCCAGTTTATATACTGGGCATGCCATGCTGTGGTATGGAATACCCCTTGGCCAGTTTGGGTCAGGTCTCCTGTAAGGGGAAAACAATAAATAGAAGTGATACACAATGCAATTGCTCACCACCCACCAACTGATACCCAGCCTGACCTGAGCAGGGATCTGGGCCTTCTGGCTGACTCCCCCCAGTTTATATACTGGGCATGCCATGCTGTGGTATGGAATACCCCTTGGCCAGTTTGGGTCAGGTCTCCTGTCTCTGCTTCCTCCTGGCTTCTTGTGCCCCTCCTCACTGGCAGAGCATGAGAGACTAAAAAGTCCTTGACCAGAGTAAGCCCTACTGAACAACTGAAATTTTGATGTGTTATCAGCATAGTTCTCAGACTAAAGCCAAAACACAGCACTGCATCAGCAACTAAGAAGAAAATTTACAATCTCAGCTGAAACCAGGACAACTCATTAAGGAAAGGAAGTCTTGTGCAAATCCTAACCACAATTAATGTAGTCCTACAGAGCCAGAGAGCAGAGCTATTTATTGTGATATAGACACTTGCAGTTCTGTACTGCAGCATTGGAAATGGAAGGCAGCTGTATGGAGTCCCTAGCAACAAGCTGCAGAAACTGCTGAAGGGGACAGTGAATTATCTTGAGCCTGGTGGGCCCATGACCCTTAAGGCCATGAGAGCAGAGATGCAACATAGAGATGGACTCATGATCGAGGGGTGGACTTAGCAATTGACACTATTGCCCAGGTTATTCACGTGTGTGAACACTGCACAGAGCCTCTCGTGCTCTGAAAGACTGTTACAAGAGATGGAGCCTGACATTATGGACCAGATGGACTCAGCAGCCTTATAGGGACTGATCCATCCACTAAGATAAGAGTGTACTTAGATAAGACTGATGGTATATTGAAAATGTGGGATCTGAGCATGATGTGAATGGTATGGAATAAGGGGTGGATAATGTCCTGGGTTTAGCAGTAGCAGTCATTTTTCTCTTTCTTGGTAGCTGGTGCAGTGCTGTGTTTTGACTTTCGGGCTGGGAACAGAGCAGATAACAATGATGTTTTGGTTTGGCCAAGGACTTTGTGAGCCTCATGCTCTGCCAGGGAGGAGGGGAAGCCGGGAGGAAGCAGAGACAGGACACCTAACCCAAACTGACCAAAGAGGTATTCCATACCACAGCACGTCATGCCCAGGAGGTAACTGGGAGTGACCCAGAAGGGCGAGGGGGACTGCAGGGTTGGAGGAGGTATCGGTCAGTGCTTGGTCGGGCTGGGGGGGGCAAGTTATCAGCCGCCTGGTGATGGGGTGTTGTATTCTCTTCCCTTGTTATTTCCTTTATCATTACTATTATTGGTGGTAGCAGTAGTGATTTGTGTTATACCTTAGTTACTAAACTGTTCTTATCTCAACCCGTGGGCGTTGCATTCTTTCTGATTCTCCTCTCCGTCCCTCCAGGAGTAGGGGGAGGGCAAGAAGGGGGGGAAGTGGGTGAACAAGCTGTCTGGCTGGGTTTAAACCACGACACTCAGTAACCTTGTTAGAAACACTTATAAGAAGAGGTGTTACCATTTGAAGGGAACAATTTGTTTCTCCCTGAATCTTGGTCTCAAATATAATAATAATGTAGTGGTAACTGCTGTTAATTGAATACTAATATGATTACACCTTCAGCATCGAAAATTACTAACCTGTGTGTTGTGAAAATCTTAAGCAACTGCACCTTGTGGTATTTATGACCTTTGTGAAGTGTTTTTACAGAATCATAGAATACCAGGTTGGAATGGACATCAAGGATCATTTAGTCCAACCTTTCTTGGCTAAAGCATGACCAAGACTAGATGTTCCAGCACCCTGTCCAGCTGAATCTTAAGTGTCCAATGCTGCAACACTTCCCTGGGGAGATTATTCCAATGGCTTATTGTTCTATTTGTGAAAAACTTCCCTCTTGTGTGCAACAGGCATCTCACAGGACTAACTTGTACCTATTACCTCTTGTTTTTTCCACGTGACTCCTTGCAAAAAGTAGTCTCAGTCTTCTTTGTTAGCCACCTTTTTAACACAGGAACATGGTGATAAGGTCTGCCTGACCCTTCTTTTCTCTAAGCTAAACAAACCCAGTTCTTCAGCCTTTCCTCATATAGCAGGCTGTCCAGTCTTGTGATCATCTTTGTGACCTTTCTCTGGATCCTCCACACCCTATCCACATCTCTTTTGCATAGTGGGGAGCAAAATCGAACACAGTATTCCAGGTGTGGCCTGAGAAGTGCAGGGTGGGATAATGACTTCTTTATGTCTGCTGGTGATGGCCTTGGTGATGTAACCCAGTTTTCAGATCTTCAGACTAAAATAGCATGTTATAGGACACAAAAATCTAAAAGTCAGTATTGTTTTCTTAGATATATGAATTAATGAAGATTTTTATCCTATTAAATCTGGATTTACAATTTTCATATTTATCTGGATATTACTTTTACCAGAGTTTTTGTAAGTCACTCTGCTTAGAGTAACTAATTTCCTTAGAATAAGAAACTAATAACTAAGAAAATTAGGATGAAAGTCCAAAACCTAGCCTCCCTTTGCTTAGTTTGGGTCAGGTGTTCTGTCTCTGCTTCCTTCTGGCTTCTTGTGCCCCTCCTCACTGCCAGAGCGTGAGACTGAAAGGTCCTTGACCAGGGTAAATGCTACTGAGCAACAACTAGAACTTCAGTGTGTTACCAGCATTGTTCTCAGACTAAAGCCAAAACACAGTATTCATTCAAAGGCATTCAACTGTGCTATCATCTGGTTAAAGCTTCACAGGGACTTAACAGAGGTTTTGTTTCATGAGACAACATTTGAAATCAAGGTTAACATTTTCAATAAAAACATTATTTTATTTATATCCTGTTATCTGTATTAGCATGTACAGTTTAATATTTCAGAATTTAAGACAAGTTCATAACATGTTTTCTACCCAAAACAATTCAGCCTTTAATTGGTAAACTACATTAATGCAGGCCATAAAGTGAATGTTTTTTCTCCCACTAAGAGCAAAGTCTAATCAATACCTGTTTAGAAATCCTATCTGCTTATAAAGTAGCAATAAATAATGAATAGCAGTTTTAAAATAGTAATATGTAAGTATGAGTGAGGAATTCAATATTAAAAAATTGTATTTTATTGCACATGATACAGCCACAAGCTGCTATTCTTAATCTCAATTTTTTCTGTCTTCATAAGTATCAGCAATGATGTGAAAACTGCAAGGCACTTAGCTATAGATTCCTCTTGGCTCAAGCAGATGTACCTACATGAATAAAAATGAAATGATTTTTTACATGTTCTGCTAAATAAGTACAGACTGCACAGCTAAAAGCCAAAGGAAGAGGCGTTGTCTTGTCTTCCTAACAGTATCTCATGTCTAGATACTGGAGAATTGGAATACCTGACTGCTGGTCTTAAAACTAGCTGCATTGTGGGTTAAAAAAAAAAAAAAAAAAAAAGAGGAGCCTACAAATAGAAAACGCCAGTCAGATAGTTTTAAAACCAGACAGTCAGGGTTCATTTGAAAATACCTTTTTTCCCTTAGGATAATTCTCAATATAAACAAACAGAGAAGGTGATGTGTTGCAAGAGAGAAGTCAAGAGATCACTCAGACAGAGCTGATGTAGTAATTAGTTTATTGAGTTCCATCAGTAAATTTAAGCATGTAAAATACAGGCATGTAAACCATAGATGATTGGCAGTAAATATTATTTACTAAGTGTAGGATAGAAAGATTATTGCATAAACCTACTGTATGTATCTTAAATGTTACATGCAAAAAATGTCATCTACCAACCCACGCATGTCTGGTGATCAGGTGAGGGATGTCTCAGACCCTCTTGCTGAGAGGTAACTTCAGGAGGTGTCCCTACTGAAGGGGAGATCACCACCATCAGCTGCTGCGGAAAGAGAGCTCAGTCAGCCCTGGTGGCTGCAGGTGTTTACACACAATACAGATTTGGGTTATTTCACAGGACTGTGACTCACTGGGTATCACAGTGTAGCTGTTGCTGTTGGGGATTCAGCATAATCCCTTTCATAAACACATGGAGCTCCAATTCATAAGAAATGATCTTTGCCTCCACTGGTGGAAGCAGATTCCAGTATCTGGCAAGGGGCTTCCTTTAAGATGTGTGTGTTTATGAGCTGCTTACTCGTCACATAGGGGATACAGGGATTCTTCAGGACTCTTTGCTGCAGCTGTCTGTCCAAAACCTTCTGTTGGATCCATTCCTGTGGTATTTTCTCATAACTTCTAATTGTATTTGTTTTCTTCTAACATATTTTCTCAATGGAAAGACGGTTATTTGGATCAATAGCTGTCCAATTTTGGCCAGATATTAGCTAAATCCCCAATTCTGCAGCTTTCTGCTGTTCAGGAAATGTACGAACACACTGATTTCAATAGTGCTTGCATTCTTTTTTCAGGAGTACAGGAAGTCATTCTCTTTTTATAACAAATCAGATTAGCAGCATCAAAACGAATATTAATTTTGATAAACTGGAGTGAAAAAAGAGGAGTATTTCTTCATTACCAGCCTTAGGGAAAGAATCTTGAACATTTACAGCACCTGCCTGATGAATAGGCAACAGCCTGCATGTTAAAGCTGTTGATTTTCTGCAAAATTAAATGCTAGTCTCTCAATTAACTTGATGAATAAAACCTAAGGTTAGAAAGAAAATGTAACAGTAAAGGAAGACTGAAATATGATGGAAGACTAATTATATTGAGGAGATACTGTTCTAAATAGGCATGCTTTTTCTAGGGTTTCCTCAGAAGTTTTTGAAACATGTCAGAGCACTTGGGTGAGTGAGCATCATGAGTAGTCTTCACAAGAAACCCCTGCTGTGACAGTGGAAGAAGCCATGTTAGCTACACGTTCAGGAGAGCAGTGGAAAAATGTGTAAGAAATGAACAATCTGCTTCCAGATGGAGACATTATGACACTGAAATTCAGGGGAAAAAATATTTACTTGTTGATCAAAAATATTTCTATAGGCAATTCTTAGGTACCATCAAACCAATACCAGCTCAGAACTAGGACAGCATATTCTATACTCCTACACCTACACTTCTCTTAGACTCACACTTCCACTCCTCCATTCCACCCCTTCCTACTTCCATACGCACTGACTGTGATGCTAGATTTTATCCTTTAACATTTTTTATACAATGAGCATATAATTGGCTTGCTGTCAAGCTACTTTTTCTGAGCTGGGAAAATGGTACTGTCTTTACATGTCACTGTTGTGAAAATGTGTTTGGCTACAATTCTGAAAAATATTACTGGTTTTGGAAAATGGGATGTTTCTCTTACTGTTTGTTTATTTTTTAATGCCATCAAACATAAACACACTGCAGTTAATGGCTGATGTCCCAGTCTTTTAATTTCCTATACGACTGTCATCTCAAGAAAGTTCAAGCAATACTGCAGAATCCTTAGTGACTTATGTGAGTTTTCTTACTGTAACAGATAGAATCATAGAATAGTTAGGGTTAGAAAGGACCTTAAGATCATCAAGTTCCAACCCCCCTGCCATGGGCAGGGACACCTCACACTAAACCATATCATCTAAGGCCTTGTCCAACCTGGTCCTGAACACTACCAGGGATGGAGCATTCACAACCTCCCTGGGCAACGTATTCCAGTGCCTCATCACCCTAACAGGAAAGAATTTCCTCCTTACATCTAATCTAAACTTCTCCTGTTTAAGATTTAACCCGTTACCCCTTCTCCTATCACTACAGTCCCTAATGAAGAGTCCCTCCCCAGCATCCTTATAGGCCCCTTTCAGATACTGGAAGGCTGCTATGAGGTCTCCACGCAGCCTTCTCTTCTCCAGGCTGAACAGACCCAACTTTCTCAGCCTGTCTTCATACGGGAGGTGCTCCAGTCCCCTGATCATCCTTGTGGCCCTCCTCTGGACTTGTTCCAACAGTTCCGTGTTGTTTTTTACGTTGAGGACACCAGAACTGCACACAATACTCCAGGTGAGGTCTCACAAGAGCAGAGTAAAGGGGCAGGATCACCTCCTTTGACCTTCTGGTCACACTCCTTTTGATGCAGAACAGGTCATAGTTGGCATTCTGGGCTGCAAGCGCACACTGCCTGCTCATGTTCATTTTCTCATTGACCAGCACCCCCAAGTCCTTTTCCGCAGGGCTGCTCTGAATCTCTTCTTTGCCCAACCTGTAGCTGTGCCTGGGATTGCTCTGACCCAGGCATAGGATCTTGCACCTCTCATGGTTAAACTTCATGACGTTGGCATCGGCCCAGCTCACAAGTGTGTCAAGGTCCCTCTGGATGGCACTGCTTCCCTCCAGCGTATCAACCGAACCACGCAGCTTAGTGTCATCAGCAAACTTGCTGAGGGTGCACTCAATCCCACTGTCCATGTCAGTGATGAAGATGTTAAACAAGACCAGTCCCAACACTGATCCCTAAGGGACACCACTCGTTACTGGTCTCCAGGTGGACAGTGAGGCATTGACCACAACTCTTTGTGTGCGGCCATCCAGCTAGTTCTTTACCCACCAAGTGGTCCATCCATCAAATTGATGTCTCTCCAATTTACAGACAAGGATGTCATGTGGGACAGTGTTGAACGCTTTACACAAGTTCAAGTAGATGACATCAGCTGCTCTACCCCTGTCCATCAGTTCTGTAGCCCCATCATAGAAGGCCACCAAATTGGTCAGGCAGGATTTCCCCTTAGTGAATCCATGCCGGCTGTCACGAAGCACCTTGTTGTTTTTCATGTGCCTTAGCATGCCTTCCAGGAGAATCTGCTCCAAGATTCTGCCAGGCACAGAGTTGAGACTGACTGGTCTGTAATTCCCAGGGTCATCCATTTTCCTCTTCTTGAAAATGGGGGTTATATTTCCCTTTTTCCAGTCATCAGGAACTTCACCTGACTGCCATGATTTTTCAAATATGATGGCCAGTGGCTTAGCAACTTCATTCGCCAGCTCCTTCAGGACCCACGGATGGATTTCATCAGGACCCATGGATCTGTGCATGTTCAGATTTTTAAGATGGTCTCGAACCAGTTCCTTTCCTACAGTGGGCCCAAGGTCTTCATTCTCACAGTCCCTGCATCTGCCTTCCAAGACTTGGGTGGTGGGGTCAGAGCCTTTGCCAGTGAAGACTGAGGCAAAGAAGTCATTAAGAACCTCAGCCTTCTCCAAATCCAGGGTAGCCAGTTCTCCCGAGAGCTTCCTGAGGGGGGCCTACTTTCTCCCTAGTCTGTTTTTTATTTGCTACGTACCTGTAGAATCCCCTCCTGTTATCCTTAATATCCCTAGCCAAGTTTAATTCTAACTGGGCCTTAGCTTTCCTAACCTGGTCCCTAGTGTCCCGGACAACATCCCTGTACTGTTCTGAGGTCGCCTGTCCTTACTTCCACCTTTATAAGCCTTTTTTTCCCTTCAAAGTTTCCTCAGCAGCTCCTTATCCATCCAAGGAGGTCTCCTGGCCCTCCTGCTACACTTCCTTCCAGTTGGGATGCAACACTCCTGAGCTTGTAGCAGGTGATCCTTGAATATCAACCAAGAGTCTTGGGCCCCCCTTCCCTCTAGGGCTATATGCCATGGAACCTTACTAAGCAGGTTCCTGAAGAGGCCAATTTCTGCTCTTTTGAAGTCTAGGGCAGTGAGCTTGCTGCACACTCTTCTCACTGTCCTGAGGATCTCAAATTCGACCATCTCCTGATCGCTGCATCCAGGGCTGCCCTGGAGCGTCACATTTCCAATGAGCCCTTCCCTGTTGGTGAGCACAAGGTCAAGCATGGCACCTCTCCTTGTCGGCTCCTCTGTTACTTACAGAAGGAAGCTGTCTTCCACACAATCGAGGAACCTCCTGGATTGCTTGTGCTGGGTCGTACCGTCAGTCCAACAGATGTCAGGGTGGTTGAAGTCCCCCATGAGAACAAGGGCCTGTGAGTATTAGGCTGTTCCTATCTGCCTATAGAGGGCTTCATCCACAGGTTCTCCTTGATAAGGCGGCCTATAACAGATCTCCACAGTAATGTCTCCCATAGCTATTTTCACTTTAACCCTCACCCACAAACTCTCTGCTCACCTGTCCCCAGACAGAGTTCCATACTCTCCAGCCTATCCCTAACATAAAGGGCAACTCCCCCTCCCTGCCTGTTGGGCCTGTCTTTTCTAAAAAGCCTGTAACCTTCCATTCAAACACTCCAGTCACAGGAGCCATCCCCCCATGTTTCTGTGATATGAATTATATCATACCCCTGTGGACGTGCACGCATCTCTAATTCCCCTTTGTTCCCTAGTTCCTCTTGTTTGTTCCCCAAATTCCTCATTTGTTCCCCAAATTCCTCGTTTGTTCCCCAATTCCTCGTTTGTTCCCCAGTTCCTCTTGTTTGTTCCCCAGATGAGGCCTCCTTATGTATTTTGTGTTCAGTTTTTACATTTGGATTGTATAGAATGAAGTACTAGTAATACCAGCTTTTGTTTCTGAAAAACTTCACTCCCCTGAGGGTCTTGATCAATAACAATATTAAAATTCTTCCTAATTTTTTACTTCATCCCAACCGCTTCAACCTAGCCGAGTGAATCCAAAACTGTTGCTTCAGGCTCTTTTAAATAGTTATATGTACTACATGGATGTTCTAGGTAGTGCTGTATGACCTTTGAAGCAGCATCCAGCATAATGTCAAAGACTCATGGTAAATAAAAAGAGGATAAATCTTCCCTGGAGGAGAGGCAGTAACAGGAAAATTAATTTTTATAGGAAGGAAACTGATTCTGTATTATATTAAAAAGCTTTTCTGCTGTCATTGTCTTTCTTCCTTCTGCAAAACCAGTACCACTGAACTCTCACAAATGCCCTTCCATGAAGTGTAGGCCAAAGATGAAGACTGCCACTGAAGAGGCGTTTCCTGCCTTGAAATACATAGTTTTGGGGGGTTTATTCTTTTTGACTGGGGAAGCATAGGAAAATTCAGCACTGATAACATTATACTCAGGATGAGAAATACTCTAAGCACACAATTAAATGCTTTTATAATGCTTAACTCCAACTTGCAACTCAGGAAGGGGATCTGGGAGTCATCACTGATGTCTGTTTGAAATCATCATCCCAGCATGCATTAGCAGCTCAAAATACAACAGGATGATGGGCATCACCATAAGGGTGCTGAAATCAGATCAGAGGCATTGCCTTGTGGCCTAAAGCTCGGTGAGCCCATGGGCTGTGGGTACCTTGTCCAGTTCTGTTTATTGCACCTCAAGAAGTATGCATGGAATTAAGAGAAAGCTCAGAGAAGGGTAACTATAACAGTCATGCAATGGAACTGCTGATTTGCAAGAGCAACTTAGAGGGACTAGGACTCCATTTCAGAGAAGATAAACCTGATTGATGATATAATTGCTGTTTACAAAATCATGAAGGTGGCTGCCCAGGTGAATGCAGAATTGGTACATGCTAAATCCCACATTTGCAGAACTAAGGTGTGTTTTCTAAAACAACCTGGAGATTTTGTGTAAAAAAATAACAAGTCTTACATAGTCTTACATAGCAGGCATTGAACTTGGGGAACTTCCTGTCCGGAAGCTTGTAAAGGCAGACAGAATGAGCAACTTCGGAAATGGATTCCACAGCGTACTGGGTGACAGGTCAGTGGTGAACAGTAAAAACACCTCCTCAACATGCCTAGTAAGACAGCTGTGGATGCACAACGGGAACAGACCACAGAAAAGTGTCAGGCTTCCATGCCACTGCAGGAGAAAGAATAAAGAATACTGAGTTAGAGGCACAAATTCTCCGAACAAGAACATTTATCATCTCAATTTGAGGGATGAACATTTGTTGATTCTTACCAATGTCTGAATAGAAATTTTCTTTAATATTTTTCTTTTAATACTTGATCTCTGTTTTGGTAGACTTTATCAAACAGGTTTTGATTTCTATATGCTTCATTACTTTTTAAATTCTATTTTAAAAATGTTGTACTTCCACTATTCATCCAACCTTACCTAATTCTGAAAATTGAGTCTAATTTGTTGAAAAACTGAATCTAGTTCTAAGTTATATAGCCTTGTTATGATTTGTTGGCAAAAAATACTGTTCTTGACAGCAGTGATGTTGCTGATTCTTTTAAACTCGTCTCAAGTTCTTGAAATTTCATGGTATCATAGTTCTTATTTTTGTAAAGCCTGAAATCTTTTCTTGTGCAACAATTTTTTACATTGTTCTGTAAGTGCTTTTCAGTAGAGAATAAAAATTCACATCAAACTATAAAAATTTAGTTTTTGAACATCCATCATGATGGACTAAAATTAATCATACCTTAAGTGCACTTTACTAAGGGCAAGCAATGAGTTTAAACTCCTGATTTAGTGTTACAATCCTTAAATATGTCACTTTCATTCCTCATAATACCCTCTTATGCAGTACAGTCATTCTTGAAGTCTACTTTTCTCAAAGGTGCTAAGAAACCTGTGTGTCCTCTCATGAAGTGAAATGAATTTTGCATTCTAAAGATTTGAGCATTCTCTGAGTAATGTTTTTGGAAGTAACACTGTCATTACAGTATAGTCTGTAATTTATTAAATTTGGGTTAAAAGTATGCAAGTTCTTTCTTCTATTGCTTGTATTTCTTATCTTTTATAAAAGTTAAACAGTTTTTATACTGAGGTATAAACCTGTCTTTGTAAAACGTAAAAAGTTCTTTGGTATACTTTTTTCTTTTCTTTTGACATTACAAAATTACCAGTCCAATGTGTGCTAGCAGTCAGAGTCAGTATCGCGCTGTTCAGTAGCACTGCCAAAGTACTGTGGTGACCTGGGTGTCTTGCTTCCTGTCTGTGCCTCTTGGGAGATGTTCTGTCTGGAAATTTCTGTGTTTTTCAGGTATTAGGATCTGTTTCCAGTACCATACATTAATATCACACAGCTGGAATGATGATAGGCAACATTCTTCCTTTCAACCATTTGAATGCTACATGATTGAGTCTATTGTAATAATAGGTTTAATCACCAGATAAAAAGTGTTTCTGAAAGCTACCCTAGTGTTCTCCATCCTTCTTCAGCACTGATACTCAAAATTACTATATATTTCAAAATTAGCATGTGGTAATTACTATTGTTACTCTAACCAACTTTGTCAACTCAGGCTGTGCAGGTCTGTGTAGTGAATCAAAACACCATGAGTAACTGTGCAAAGAAGCATGGGAAATGGCTCCTAAGCTAGGAAAGGAATTAAGGTCAGGAACAGTCAGCTAAAAGTGTGTTGTTTTCTTAGACCTTGTCTCATAAGTTTTTCCTACTTAGTTATCTATTTCAACAGAAAATAGATGTTTCACATATATTATCTTACATATTTAATTTATATTCTTATATATAGAATTGTATGTAATTATACATATATGTTATATACAATATACAATATAATGTACATAGTATATATTTTCTTTAGTATATTATATATCCACACACAGTAAATTATGTTGCTACTTTCTTCGTACTTTCTTCCTATATCCTCCAATCTCATTTCTTAGTAATGTCTTAACCCTGGGGCATTTAATTTTGTTTGATTTTGGGTTGTTTGGGGTTTTTTTTCATTGTGGCTTCTTCTAAAAGTTATAACAATATTTTAGTTTCAGAATTGATCTTAGTCTTCAGTACAACTTTTGGGGAAATAATGATTTATTTTTGAAGACTTTAGTACTTAGATGGTAGATTTTGTTTAACAGCAATTTTGAAAAATAGGTAAAAAAATTAAAAGGCAGAAGGAAGGACAAAAAGAAATAAAAGGTTTTCTGTACATATCTAACAGTGAGACAAAGTAAGAATAAAATTATACTGCAGGCTAGCTTTTAAGAACAAAAAGCAAGCAGTGTTAGAGAAAAGGAAAAAAAGTCCTATTTCCACTGAACAACTTCTGCTTTTCATTGAGGCTTCATTACATGGACTTGGAGCTCCCAAGTCCACTGAAATGAGTGCTAACGCATGGAACAGGCAGCATGGCTGGCTATTGCCGAAAGAAAAGAAGTGGATCTATTTGGCCTATACTCAAGATTTTTAAACCAGATAATATTTACCCTTGCACTCTCAGCATTTTTCTTCACCTCCTTAGTCTGTAAGTCCGTAAGTATTTCATGTATCTGTCTTGGCCAGCTTTCTCCCTCTCCTTTCCATTCAGGCTGTACAAAGCGTATCTCCTCACCTCTGCTTCAGTCTCTAGTGCCCACTCCATGTTTCAAGAATTTTTGTGCAGATGCTTATCATCAGAAGACCTTCTTTCTTTGTACCAAGTTTCATACCTCTTTGAATCTCTCATTGTGCCTTATTATGGAAATTCACTTTTTTTTTAAATTTTTTAACTTGTCATGCCTTTGGACTGTCCTGAGTTAGACACTGAGATTTTGTGATTTGGTCTGAGTGTGTTGAAGTGCCATGTCCTGGTACAGTATAATGCAAATGATAAATTACACTGTACACTTGTGGTTGTGCAACCATGAGCTTCCAAGAAAAATATGATAAAGCTGTCTAATGATGACACAATGAAATAATTATTTCCTCCTTGCTCGAAGCAAAAGATTTACAGGCCCTAGCAGTACATCTTTGCTTGAGGAATATTGCCACATAGCAACGAAACATCCTCCCAGGCCTCCCCTCAGGCTTCTGGACAAAAGCTATGCAGAACTGCCCTAGCAGCAGTTCTGAAAACTTTTTCAAATATTTTTTTTCACGGTTTTGATTTTGTCCTTTTACCACTTAGCATTTAATACCAGCTGGAATTCTGCAGAACAGAGGAAAATCGCTAGCTATTTAGTCTTGGCTAATAGCTTTAAAAGGCTAGATACAGCAGGGTTACCTTAAAAAACAAACAAAAAAAAACCAACCCAAAATGTTAAGTTATTCCTTTAACACATTTTGCAGCGACAGATAATTGGAAGAGTACCAATAAAGCAGGATACCTTCCAGACATCCGCATAAAGCTAAAAGAAAATATCTGCTGCCCACCCACTGACAGGGTGGAGTGCACAGCCCTTTCACTTTTTTGTCCCCGATGCCTCTAACAAACCTAACAGTGGCTGAGGCACAAGACTGACAAATGTATGTAGTGCCAAATTAGATAAAAAATGAGAATCCCTATACATTAAACAAACAAACAAAATCCGAAGAGCATATGGCCTAGAAATACAGGAAGAAAATAGTGAGAGCAAGAATTAGTTCAACAAATTCAGTAAATGATGACATCATTTGCCAAAGTGACAGAACTGGGTCTGGCTCAGGACTGCTCTCTAGAGCAGAGACATATGGTATCTCCCAAAACATTTCATATTTTTGAGGATCTGAAACTGTAGTGGGAATTATGACTGTTGAAAAAGTAATGGTTATAGTCAGAAAATACAGGACATTCTACATAAAAAAGAGAAATCTAGCCAAAGAGAAAATATAAAAAAACCACAGTAAAACTTCCAAGTCTCATTTTTTAATTACTAACTTAATAGCTTGCATAATGTTGTCAGAATATTATCAGAAGTGCTATGCAAGCAATGACTGAACATGAAAAAAAGAAATACAACAAAATTACTTACTCCAAGGCCTCAGTACTGTAAAATACATTTTTTTCACAAGTATGTCATATATATTACATGCTTAAAAATATTCAAATATTCTTTTGACTATAGGAAGTGTTACTAAGAAGCAGAAAAAAGGCCTCATCATTTTTCAGTCAGTTGGGCTTCTATACACATCAATGAATAAATGAAAGGAATGACAAAAAGTTATTAAAAATGCATTGTTAGTACCTTGTCAATCAGTAATAGTGTAGCCAGCCTGTTTTCTAGTGTCCTGACTAAGTACTGTGAACTGACAACTGTGGTGAACTTTGATGCTCTAATACATGTATTTTCTGTCTTCTTTCTACATTGAATATATGAGACCAGTGTAACTGCCTGAACTCTGTGACCACAGGAGACTACGGAATACTTCAGAATGACAGCAATATCGCTTTTTTATCATGTGCAAAGCAAGAGAGAGTGTACTACATACCACATTCTCATAATAACTGGGGTTCAGGTTGAAGTGGTCATTGCCTGCCGATATGTTGGTTTGGGGTTTTGTTTGGTTTTCTGGATTTTTTTTTTGCTTGTTTTGTTGTTCTTGTTTTTCCTCGGAAATGTAGAATAATTCTTGAATGACATTATCTTACTAAATTTTTTTAGCAACTGATCAGTGATGCAGACCTTGATGTTATTTTCGAAGAACACATTGGCCATAAAAGGGTTTTATGAGAGGCTTGAAAACCCTAAAAATGAATATAGACTGGGATACAGAATGGGACATGAACTGTATATTCGTCATTACACATAATACAGATATCTACTGCACAAAGCCTGCATTTAGAGTTTACACAAAGATTCATAGACATAGACTACTTTTGACAGTTCTGCAGCACCCAGCTCTTTTGGCAGATATATGTCATGTGTACCAAAATTTGATTTAAAAAAACCCCAACAAAACAAAACAACAAACTTCAGATGAGTAAATAAAATGCAAAGCAAAACCAGTGAGCCAAGTGCTGAGGAACAGGGTGCTCAGCATTATTTTTTAAATAAAACCAAGGGAGCAACTTAGAGCAGGTTCTCTGACATATTATGAATTTCAGCTTTGGAGATGTCTGTTTACTGACAAGACAAATTCCCTTTTAATTATAACTTAGTTATGATCTATGCAGCCTGCAGGTTTAAAGATCTAGTGTGATTGTTTCAAAGCTGTACCCCATATAGGGCGTGGATAATAGTTTTGACATGCCACAGAATAACAAGAGCTGTATTAACAGTCTAACCACTTTTCAGGCTTACTCTTGGCGCACAATACATGACTAATCAATTGCATACAGATAAGCTTCTTGCCTCATTTACATGGGTGACCGTGCTGCTGTGATTCAGAATCCATCTTGAAGTCACAGTCTCTACAGTGGACAGCTTAATTGACACTGAAACTGTCAACAAGATGCAAGGTGGGAGAATCTCCCATATATAATGCTACAATCACCAGGTCTGTCCCTTCTGGAATTTTCACAGATGTGTTCTATTACTTATAACCTGAAATCCACAGAATTCCAGGTTACTAGTTCTGAAATATTATATCCAGCACATTAGATTAATTATCCAAAGAGGGACATGCCTGAAAGTTCCACCCCTGAGTGATTTTAGAAGTGGTTGTCATCTTACACCTTTGAGCTGTAGATAAAAGATGGGTTGTACATGTCATGCTATATAAGAGCAAAATCCTGACTGAGTGAAAAGACTGTGCAGAGAAATGAGTAAAGGAATTTTCAAAAAGTATAAAAGTGATTATGGACATGTTGCTCAAGGAGAAAATTCCAAATGCATGTGAACTAGCAGTGAAGTAGTCCTTATCCCTTAACTCCCTACCTGTTAAAAAGTGATGTAACTTTGTAGCACAAGCAGCACATCTTTAAAGATTCTAAGAATATTTAAGTCTCATTTTGCTCGAGTTAGCCTGTGACACCCAGAGGTACACCAAACACCAGGAATATTTTGTCATACAACCATGAAAAGGAAAACTGCTGTTGCCATTTGACTGATGGTGGCCCTGCCTTTTTATGTTCACTTCACAAAATGTCATGGTGAAACAACCTGTATGGACAGTGGCTTCAGACTTACTTAAATAATGCTTGTTCTGGTGCACTTGACTATAGCACTCGGCCTACTCCGGTTGTTTCTGATGTCAGCTAAAGGCACATTACATCTGTGTGCACATGCAGTGTTCAGAACTCGCAGTGTTCTGAGGCCTTCCCCTGCCCGATTTCTCTTGCCTTTACCGTTTAAATCCTGCTGCCTAAAAGCAGACGAGAAGCATAACTTTAAATAACCAAATCACTTTCAGCCATCAATTTACAGTAGTAATCTTAATTAGTCGGTGTCCCTGTCCACGAATTAACTGCAAATTCTAGGATCAGCACATGGACCACATTTGAGTCATTTTGCGTTAAATGGTGCTGCTTGCAATGCTCTGCACTGAATGTTTACGAGAACTCTCTGACCTGAGCTCTGTGGAACTAGCCTAGCCAACTAATGAAAAAGGATTTGCCTGCTCTCACGGCTCTGAGTGCGGCTGCTGCTGTAAATCAAGTGTTTTGGATCTGTGCAGCTCCGAACGGGCACGCTTTGCTGACCGCAAAGTTACACGGTGTGTGTAAAGAATGCGGCAGGACATCCTGCTGGCTTCTGGCTGTACCCTGACTCGGTACAGCTGCTAGGGCGCCAGCCAGCCGCGGGTTACGGACTAGGTTGCTCGGGCTGGGGATCAGCAGCTCCCGCCGCCAGGGCCCGACCTCCCGCCGTGGCCAATGAGCGTGCGCCACCCCAGAGCGGTGCTGGGCGGGCGGCCGTGGCGGCGAAGGATCTGCGCTGCCAGTACCCCGCGGCGCGGCCATTTTGAATCTCTGAAAGCCGGGGGGGACGGCAGCCAATCGGGGCGGCGGAGCCGCGCGCCACGTGGCAGCGGTTGGAACCCCAAGGGAAACAGCGGCGCCCGCGTGAGGCGGCTCGGCTCGGGTCGGGCGGCGGCGGCGGCGGCGGTGGTGGTGGGTGCGGGAGGAGGTGTGAGGGGGGCGGCAGGGCCATAGGAGGAAGGGGCGGCCCATTCGCCTCCGTGCTCGGGCCGCAGTGGAGGAACGGGGAAGGCCTGGCCGCCCTTGCACCCCGCCAAGAGGGCGCAGGGGCTGCCGGGAGTCCGCTGGGAAGGGGGACCCGCAGGGCTACGGTGAGGCGCATCCGGGGCCCGGGGGAGGGGCTGCCGCGGCGCCTGTTCCCCGGGGCGTTCGCATCCCTGCGGGTGATGGCGAGGAACGCGCCCCACATTCCGGGTAGTTTAATGGTGTGCTGCGCTGGGGAAGCGGAGCACTGAAGGCAGTATTGAGTGGGTGAAACATAAAAACCCCTACTGTACCACAGTTGTAACCAGAGTTGCTTATCTGTTAGGTGGATGCCTTGTTGTATACTTAAATACGGTGGCCCAACAGGTCAAATAAAGTGTGCTTAGCCCCAGCAGACTGCTAGGCCATGCTGGATGAAGTATGTAAGTAGAGAGTAGTGTGTAGTTCAGCTTCCTCTGTCTCGCAGCTTCAGACATCGGGCAGGGTCATTGTTTCTGTGGTCAGTGGCCTTGTCTGGAATTGTTTTGGCCCCTCTGTATAAATTCATATAGCTGTTTTTTGAATAACTGTAAACTCACAGCTTCCTAAAAAACTCTGCATGGAGCTGTATTTCTCAGTTTTATTGTGTGCTTTGTTTCTTTAGTTACTTTTGTCACCAGGTGGTATCATCTGGTGCCATCTTGCTTCTGTACTGAAAGAAGTAAGCAATTGCCCCCTGCGTACTTTCTTGGAGGCAGTCACAGTACTCTAGGGTTGTGTCACGTGCACTGACTTCGATGCAGAAGAGTTCTAGTTTACATGCTTGTTTCTCAGTTAGAAGTTATTGGGGGTCTGACTGTTCTTACCCTTTCCTTTGTACCTTCAAATGAGTTAAATTCCAGACCTAGGGCCAGGAGCTCCTTTCCTTGCTTCAGTTACAGGTGTGGTGTTCAGGTGTTGCTTTGAAAGCCACTGTTAAAAGAATATTGCATAAGCTCAGGAGGTAAAAGGCTTAATATGTTGCGCATTGATACATCACCTCAAATCAGTAGTGCGTTACAATTGATGGTTGCATTGTAATTTAGTCATTTGTTCCTGTTGACAGTGTGGTGATTAAGTAGTGCTGTAAATCAGAGCTAAAATGAAAGAAACAAAAGGCCATAGAGGAACTATTGTTAAGGGTTTCTATTACTATTACAAGTTCAGTCATCCAAATACTAATAATGTGATTATTTCTTTTCTAAATTATATCCTTACAAATGGCTTTCCTCACGTGCTTGTATGTACCCGCTGATTCTTGTCTGATGTTGACATACAGAGTGTTTTAGAAGATAGTGTCTGAAGCTTTCTAGTCCTCAACAATATGAGATGTTTGCTATGTGAAAAATACTTGCTGTCCCATATAGGATACTTAATGCTGTCTTGAGAAATTAATAAATAGATAACTAAATGGGTCTTCTAAATATGCTGACAAATATTAATTCCTGTTGAGACTGTGGAATGACTTAATAGCTGTGTGATATTTAGAAATTCTACTTGGAGTTAGTACTGTTTTGCTACATGGGTGTTGATGTATAAGGAAAACTTATGCCTGAAAAGTGCTTTCCTAGATTTACTGGAATAAGTATATAGGGTATGCAATAGCAAAAATATTTAGGAAAACATACGTTTTATTCTGTTTTATGATGTTAGACTTTTGACTGAAGTAGCAGAGAAACTCAGTAGTTCTCTGTGAAAGACTCATTTGAATTCCTTGGTACCGGGTCAGGGAGTGTGTCACAGGCCTTCAGGAGTCTGCAGACTCTGACAATACAAAACTAAAAGAAGAAAGCAAGAACTTCAAAGCAGTTACTGCCTGAACATTGTCTTTTGTGGTTTTGGTATACCTGTTTGTATGGGAGAATAAAAATGCCAGTTTGGTTTTTGTTTTCACAGAATCACAGAATGGTTTGGGTTAGAAGGGACCTTAAAGGTTACCTAGTTCTAACCCCCTGCTATAGGAAGGACTCACATTTGACCAGGTTGTAAATCTCTCTCCAGATTCCCTGTAGCCCCACTTCAGGTACTGGAAGACTGTTACAAGGTTTGTCTGGAGCCTTGTCTTCTCCTGGCTGAAATTTTAAAAGCAAACCCCTAGAGCAGCAGAGTATGTTTTTCACTAGCGCAGGACTGTGCTGCACTGAAGGCAGCTGGTTAATATGCTTCTGTGTGCACAAACCCAGAAGTCTAAGAATTACTTTGTTTATATTTTTAGTTTAAAATTTGAAGAGCTTCAGTCTTACTTCTATCCAGGTAGATTTGATTGTGTGTCTGGGTGTGAGTGCATCAGCAGCAGGGAGTAATTCACTATATGCATTTTTAGGGAGATGTGTATTCTGTTTAGACTTAAGACAAAGGAGAAAACTTACAGAAGACCTCTGTGTTAAATTTTCTTTTGCTTTTTGAAACTTGCAGCTTCTGAGTGTAGAAGTACCAGTGTTTACAAACAGTTCTAAGGAGCACTGAAGCCCAGGAAAAATGCTTTATAGCTGTGGTTTGTTTGCTTGGATAGTTTGAAATGAGTAGTGAATAAAGGATGGTTGTTAACAGAGGAAATGTGTGCAGGAGTATTATGGACACAGGCAGATGAGGGTAGTTAGAATTTAAAGAAAAAATCCTGAATGGTTATTCAGAATGCCATTTTCAAGTAGAAGCAAAAATCAAGAGCAGAAAAACCCTGAGTTTTGATAAGGAGAAAAATAGAGAGAGTGGAAGCAGATGCAGGTTTTCACCACTTTATTCACTCAGTTGTACTGTCACAGGCAATGAGAATCACAAGACATCAGTGCTTTAGCTGACACACCAAAGGCATGTAAATGCTATAGACTTGAACATGTTCATGTTTATCCATACTGTATTGAAACTGTTGCAAAATCAATTATCCATTGGATAAAGTCAGTGCTTTTTTTCTCTTATTTTAGAGAGACATATATCACATAGAAGAAATGATCGAGTCAGTCAAAGTAAGAAGACAGTGCATGCTGGATTTCTACTCGCATTATGAACATCTTTGTGCTCTTCAAGGCTCTGTCCCACTGAAAGCTGTGAAGGCTAACCTGAGTCGTCGTGCTCTTGATCTAACTGTGGATCGCATCAAAGCTACTGATTGGATACCAGTTCTGAATGCTATCAGGCATAATAAGACTCTGACTTCTATTGGAATAAGAGCTTCTCATCAACATGGTCTTGAAGAATCAGGTTTGTACTGATATCTATAAAAGATAAATATGTTGATGTAGAATTTTAGAATTTGCTGCGTAAAGCTTTTCTGTTACTTGGATACACGATAGAGAAATGATTATACTTAAGGAAGTATTTTTGTTAAAGAAAAGCATCAAAAAAGCAGCGGGTGATTACGGTTGCCTTCAAGTCAGTAGGGACTGGATTTTACTGATATGTAATTTTTGTTGTTTACTAGGTGTTGAAAGATACAAAACTTACTTTAGAAGGAGAATTCCAGCAATTCGATCAAAAGACTTGACTGGCCAACTATGCAAAGCTGTCAAATGCTGTCTCAGTATATCAGATGTACTAAAAAATTTAGAACTGCAGGGTTTGCTTCTGAGGGAGAGAGATCTAATACTTTTAACAAAGGTGAGACTGTTACTATACAAGTAAATGGAAAACATGCGTAGAACATAGAGAAGTAGCAACTCATTTTATAAATATTTGTTACAGATGAGGTTATTTCTCTTCTAAGGTATCTTTGTATTATCCTTTACATGAATTATTCTGCTGAGGTATTTTGTATAAACTGTTCTTGCTGAACCTGTATAAATCACATAACATTCCCTTGCCCTGATTTGTCAAGTCTGATTAGAGTGTTCTTAGCAACATCTTTGTCATGTGTTTGGGGCATGTAGCTTATGCTTGTGACTTAAACTACAGTGCATGTACATGACAGAAGGAATGTTGAGGGATACCAAGGAGATAAAAGCAGGTCTTCAGTATGTATTACTGGAACACATGTAGCTTCTAGGAAAAGAGGTTGCTGCTGTTTCCTGTAGGCTATGGCGCCTCCAGTGCTAAAGAGATGACCCAGCTTAAACTTAAGGTTCACTTATTTTAACCTTTCTCTAAACTCCCTATTGTTTCTTGTAGGGAGCATAACGTGTTCTGAGCAGTTTGGGTGACTCAGTCTTTGCTCTGTAGTTTTGCCTTTTCAAGACAGTTAACAAATACTGTTTTTATTCTGAAGGGCTTGGCCACAGCATCATCTCTGGAGAACGTCTCTTTTGCCCACTGTCCAATTGGAGATGGAGGATTAGAAAGTAAGTTCAGAATCAAAAACCTTAAATATACTTCTCTCTTTTTTAGTTCTTTAAATAGGTAAGCTTTTCAGTATTTCTGTTCTGTTTAAAATTGTTAAATAGTGATTAAAATAATAATCTTCACATTATTCGACATGATTTAACAACATTTAAAAATTTTACTTTCTTCACTACGTGATAGAAAATAGCCACAGTACTTTATAATTATGTTTATAGTTTTATTTAAAACAAGTCATAATATTTGTTTGATGTTAGCTTTTTATTATTCATGTTTACATAAGTAAACAGAAATAAAATATGTTCTAGTTTGTTCATATAGGCTTTGCTAACAACATGTGCTAGAAATATATAAACTTAGAACACTTAAATGTATTTAAAATATATTTCTTATCTCAACCCAAGTGTTAAAGCTGATTGAACTTCTTAATATGGCAGTGAAAAAGTGTGTTCTGATAATCCAGCTGTGGTGCATGTAGATAACATGCATGTTTTTGTTTTCTTCAGCCATCTGTCAGAGTTTAAAGAATTCAGCTAATATCAGATATGTAAACTTCACAGGATGTAGCCTCACATGGCGAGGGGCAGAACATATAGCAAATATATTGAAGGTAATTTAATCACCTTTCTTAGAACCAGATGTTCACAAGATCTTAAATACTTTTTCTTTTATTTTCAAGCTATAAATCCATCAAAGCACTTTGTGGACAGTCTGTATGCGAATTATTATTATGTGAATTCTAAAGTATGTGAATAGTCCTGAAATTTGTGACTTTGTATGTAAAAATTAGCTTACTTTACTGGTATGGGATTTAAATCTGTTTTTTCTTAGTAAATACCAATATTTCTTAGTAAACTGTTATATTTTTTTTAAATGAGAATTAGGGCTTTAAATATGTAAAACCTGTTCAGGGAGCACTTCTTTAATTGTCACGGATTTTGAAAAATGTCTGAAGTATTCTTAAACATTTGGTAAGAATAACGAATTTACAGTTTGGAGGTTACTAATGCACTCATTAGTAAGCCTGTGACTAGTAGAATATTCTAATTAGTTAGCAGTGGTTTACATGAAAGCACATAATTTCCTGGAGTTGTATTCCAAGATGTCTTGAAAGTGTCTATCTGCCAAAAAGAAGGTATTAAGACGTTCTGTAGCCATGTTTAGTAATTTGCATCGCAAATTGGATGATCAGAGTACACACGACTTAACTGTAATATTTAAAAATTACTTGTATTTCTTTAACTCAGGAATAGTGTATCTGTTATTCTTATATCAGCACCCAAATGCTGATGTATTACTTTAAACGTAAGGTAACTTGTGATCCTGTCATCAATAATGGCTTTGTCTTTGCGCTTGGTAATAGCTTCTTTGTTTGCAAAGCACCAGGCAATGAAAAGACATGGAGAAGCTTGGGCTGAAAGCCTGCGATATAGGAGACCTGACCTGGACTATATGACTGGCTTGAGGCGTGTTACTTTCAACTGCAACATGCTTGTTGGAGATAGAGGAGCAAGTGCCTTTGCAGATTGTCTAGGAGAGGACCTTTGGCTAAAAGGTATTGTAAAATACTGACTCTTAAGACGCAGTACTAGCAGGCAGAAGACTTAAAATTGTCAGTTACAGCAAATGTAGCCAGAAGAGTAGCTGCCTGTTTAGCTAGAAAAGAATAATCTGTTTTCCAAGGAAATTTTTCTTCTGTTGAATTGTCAAAGTATCTGAATGCAGTTGTCATCTAGTTTTGTCCTCTAGTTTTCTTGCGATGTTGTTTGTTCTACAGTGTATCTGTACAAAATGGCTAATGATGGTGGTGTAAGTCATAGCATTCAGTACATGGAATCACATACTTACTACTGAAATTGTTTTGTAGTTTGAGCCAGGTGTGCAGATCAGAATAAAGAATACTTAAGCAAACTCGACATACAGAAGTCCACAGAGATGAGTGCACAACTGCTGAGGCAGCTGGGACTGTTTAACCAGGAGAAGGCTCAGGGTGGGGTTCCTCAAGGCTCACAAATATCTGAAGGGAGGCTGTAAAGTAGGTGGAGCCAAGCTCTTTCTAGTGGTGTTTAGTGACAGGACAGGCAGAAGTGGGTACTGACTGAAACACTTGAAGTTCTTCCTGAACATCAGGAAATGCTTTCTTTCTGTGGGGGTGTCTGAATACTGGCACAGGTTGCCTGCAGTGGTTATAGTCTTCATTCTTGGAGGTCTTTAATTGCTGACCAGACATTGTACGGGCATTAAGCAAGCCTGCTCTTCAACAGGGGCTTCAGAGCTCCCTTCCAGCCTCAGCCGTTCTGTGATACTGTACATGCACAACATGAAATAAATGCCAGAGCTGTAACAGTACTATTTCTTAATGACCGCGTAATTTACTTATCTTTGCAGGCAAAGAACATGTAGAAACATTGACTCAGACTGTTCAGACATAAGTTGTGTATTTGTTACCTTGGGCAGTTGAATTAATTGATGCCTGGGAATATTATATTTACTAGGAATTGTCAAGAGCAGTTACTTAACCGTGATTTTTATATTCCTTTCTTTGCAGTTGTTTCGCAGTTGTTCATGTAACACTGATTTCAGTTTCTAATTTTATTCTCTGAAAGTATTGTTGGTGTTACACATGGCTGTTACCATAATGTGTTTTTTTGTTGTTTTTATACCTCCTTAAATATTTTAGCACTTGATTTGCAACAGTGTGGAATATCTAATGAAGGTGCAAAGTCATTATTGGATGCTCTTCAAACTAATACAACGTTAGTGGTACTTGACGTAAGAAAAAATCCATTAATTGGTATGTATCTGTATCTGCCTTTGTCCTTTTTGTGTTTTTTTTTTTTCTTGGTTTTGTTTTGGTTGTGTTGTGGTTTTGGTTCTTGGTTGTTTTTGTGTGTGTGTGTGTGTGTGTGTGTGCTGTTTATTCAGTGATCTGCTTAAACACTTGTCTCATGCAGGAAATTCCTAATAAAATATCTTTATTCTAGATACCGTTATGATGAAACGCATTATTGAAAAAGTTCTTATGAATGGAAATAGTGATAATTTGGAGGTATGTGTTAGGCATTTTGGATTGAATTTGGGGCTTTTTTTGTAGCTGCTGTTGCGTTTTCTTAAGTAGTTCTTTCTAAAGGAAGACTTTGTTTGGGGTGAATCTATTCTTTGTAATCTTTGTTTGGGGTGAACCAGCTATTCTAGTTACAAACAGAAGTCTGACTTCTCAGCAGTTTAAAAAGCAATCAGAAAAATCAGAGGGGAAAAAAACTAAAAACACTAGCAGCAACATGATATTTTATTGGGCATTTTGTATGTTTTCTTATGTAATTTAAGATAGTATATGTAATAAAACCTGATATCAATTTAGTGAAAAGAAAAATGGAAATGTGTGTGTATACTTGGGCATTACTGTCGAATGTTAGGTAAGTATTGCTTTTCTACTGCTGGAAGGCTTTCTTGCCTTGTTAACATGGTAGTACTAAGTTTTCATTAAAAAGTAAAGGAAGTCACAATTTGCATTTTAAAACTCTATTTTGAAACTTATTTTCTGCCAATAATTTACATAGTTAGGATTTTTTAAAGTTGGTTGTTACTATTCTTCCTGATGCTAACCATGTCAAGTTAAAGTACAATACCCCTTGCCATCTTTAATAGTCCACAGAGAGTTTACAATGGCATGCAAAAACTAAGTATCTGGGCCATTTATGATTAGGTATTCTATTTAAATACTGAGTTACATGTTTTTGTAACATAAAAATTAGATTCAGTTCCCAGAGGAGACAGCAAACAAATGAGTGTGTTCTTGCTATTGCTTTCATAGAGCTGCAACAAGCCCAGTTCTTGTTCTAGAACTTACTGCTCTTTCCGATTTTGAAAAGGCTTAAAAGTCAGAGCTGCAGATCTCTGTAGGGAGTATCTAATAAACTGAGAAGTTTGTGTGTAGGTTCCTTGGGTATTAAAGTTCCCCATTTCAAACATCTTTAAGACTTCTTTTGGAGAAATTGAGGTTGGTTGTGAAGGAGTACTCATTCTTCTTGGCAGATGCAGTCACCACTTTTAAAATGTTGCAGGGACCACATGAAAATTGCATTTGCCCGGAGAGGCTCAAGATGATTGGAAAATTGTACTGGGAAAAAAAGTAACTCTTTGGGTAATCTCCCATGTACTAAGAGATCATCTAAGACATTTGTTTTGTATTCATCCAGGTAGTAGTATTGGCAATGCTCTTAATTGTTCATACCTCATTAACAGTATGAATGAAAAAGGATTGACCATAAGCTTGCTAAATAACTTCTTCTTCCACAAATAAAATCAGCCTAGATACTTTATTTCATAAGGTCTGTGAGTAGGCTGTTGTACTAACATTTGCAGTTTCTCGTGAGAATGGTGGAGACACTCAAGGGATGATCCACTTGGTTAGCAAGATGAATGCTAATATTCGAATTTGAGGTTGATAGACTTTTGAAAGTGAAACATTTACTACCTTAATCTAGGATTTACAGTTGGCTTTCATCTTAGTTGCAAAAGTCTGGGTATTATGAAAGGAAAACCAGTTGAGTTTCTTTGAGGAGTGCATGAGTGCCTTCATGTGCTCTACACTGAAAGTCAGTGATGTGGGGTTTTGTTTTGTTGCGTGGGGGGTGTTAGTGGTGTGGTGTTCTGTGGCTTTTTGATTTTTTTTTTTTTTTTATTAAGGGGTCAGAACTGAGGGAATAAATTAATAACCTGTCAGAGGTGTTAATGAAAACAAACAGTTGATCACTAAGATGTGTTACAGAAAGAACTGCAAGGACTGTTCCTTCATTCTGTCAGTAGTCAAAATTCAGCTGTTTCATTTATAAAACCCCAATGCGCAAGTAAAAACAGGAGTGCCTTTATGAGAGTGCTAACAGCATATTCTAAATTCTGTATCTAACTAGCACTTTGGTTCTATTTTTAACATAAATTCCAGTTATTTTTCAGATTTTCCATTTTTTTATAGGCATTTACGAATTTAAAGGAGCAGTGTTTGTTCCTTGTAGCTTAAGCTTGACAAACAGAATATAGTCAGTTAGCATCTACATTGCTTCCTTTTGTCATCTGTGTACTGCCTTCAAATCTTTAAGAGGAGGATGTGCTCGCCCATTTATTGTAGTGGAGAAAACATTGGTGTCTATCTTTGAAATTAGTTAATTTAGTGCAGAGGTGGGTTTTTTTTAATTTTACCTGTTGTAGTTGCTAGAGATGTGGATTTCATATTGATGCAAAATGGATAATCAGTTGGACTGATATTAGCCATGTGGACACTTGTTGACCATAAAGTGTAAGACACAATTCTCTGTGAAACTAATGTGCTGTCTGTGCTTGCAGCAAGTGGCCTCAGACAGTATCTCGCCCACAGAGAGCTAAAGCTGCATAGATGATCATCCCTAGTACTGCCTCCAATTTCATCTGTTTCTAGTTTCAGCTCTTTATTGTGCCGAAGGCTAACTGTCATAATTCTCATGAGGAAAACTCAGAAAAGTGATGTTTGTATCAGAGAAATGACAGAGCTGTGTTCTGTGCCATCTGATCTTGTCAGCACTGTGGTTTTGCTTATGCAGAAAATGTATTAAGGTGCTACTGTATTGCTTTACAAAGAGAAGTTCAGTGGCCTTTTGACTGGACTTACAGTCATAAGCCACCATAACTACAAAAGGTTTATTGGCTGCCATAAATAGTCTGTAATACACTGTCACCACTTGCTTACTGGATGCAAGCCACGACAACCCTTCCATCCAGTTCTGCATGAAAACTGGTTGTATCTCTTTGCTTTTCAGTAGCATGTAGGTGCTTACCTTTTTAGTTGGGCTTTCAAGTTTACAGGAAGAGATGCCTACTGCTAGTTGATGGTTTTAGATTTGACTGGAGCTAAAACAGGAAAGTTGTGTTATCTTAGCAGCACTCTGTTGCTAGTATAGTGGACTGTAATTGTAGATTAATTGTAGTAAGTGGTGAAAGCTTGTGTAGATTCTGACACAAAGACTGAATAACTTAAAGGAAAAATTCACTGAAGGTGTCTATAAAACAAATTGCTTTTATAGTCTCAACTCAATTACTGTAATTTTTCAACACTGTCTTAACATGTTTGCTGTCTTTATTACTTGCATGTTGTTAAAGAGCTGCAGGCACCCAGACAAAAGGCAGGCTACTGGACAAGATAAACTTGGGGCTTAACTTGATATAGGTGCTTGTTTATCTGTGTAGTAAAACAAAATGAAGATACTCTTGCTCTTTGAAGTTTACTGTTTAATTTTCTCTTTCTACCTATTTTTTAATTTAAAGTGAACAATTCACTTGTCTCAGGAGCCAGATATAGCTGTAGACCCAGCAAAACTTATATATGAGTTCAAAGCTTTTTTTTTTTTGGTCTGTGTGAGGGTTTTCTTGCCAATGATAAATTTGCACTAAACTTAGAGCAGAGTCATGGCATTTTAATCTTGCTTGTGCATTGGCTGTGAATAACTTCAGCATACTATTCCTGTACTATGATGAGGGGTTTAGAGCTCTTTTGAGGTAAGCTTTGTGTTGCTATCAACTGCATTTCCTTCAACAGCTGCCTCAGCGCTAGACTGTGTACCAACTAAGGCTAGATGCACACTGAAAAATAAGTGGCAGCATAAGTTAATATCCACCTGGAATAATTAAATAATAGAGCTGTTGCTATAAAAGAAATGAAGTTTGAAGTCCATCAACTGCCTTTGATTACCACTATGTATTTATTATAGTTTGGAGGGGTTTTCATTATAGGAAGTGAAAATAAACTTCATATTTTTAAAAATACTAACTTCATTTTTGGTAATACAAAATCATGTTAAGAAGGCTTTTACTACTCTGGAGAACTTTGGCCTGAGCCAGTCATTCCTAGCAAGCCAGCTTTCTGAGAATTAAATGCAAAAGCCAGAGTTTCCTTTTTATAGGGTTGATGCCGTTTTTTTTACTATAAAAGGAGAAGTGTTTTGCACAGGAGAAAGGAAAATATTGGATGGGATATTATAGTGGTGTTCTGGGAACACTTTCTGGTAATGTAGCACTCAGACTTGAATTGAATCTGTGTTTGAATTTGAGCTTTGTGGGATTTTTGTTTTCCTTAATTTTACAGTTTACTAAGTTTTCTGTAAATAGCAGTGTTTTCCATATATCTGACAAAATCCCCTCTAATGTTAAATGTGCACCTCTTTTAATACCAGTTACTAAACCAATTTGTCTTTCTGTTTAAAAAAAAAAAAAATAAATCCAGTATAAGTGGCTGATGTCTCCATCTTCCAAGGACGTTTTGAAAACTAGACCGAAGAGGAGAACTGTTGTCCTAGGAAGTGGTCCGAAAGGAAAAGCTACTATTCGTATTGGTAATACTGTCTTTATTTTCTCTGACTGTAGTAATTTTTGTCTACAAACAAATCTTTTAATGTTTAAAAGCTTTAATTATGAAATAGTCAATGTATGTAAATGTCGGTATTTTGCGGAGTACTTCCCTTCAAAAAAGAAAAATCCATTTATTCCTCATTCAATAACATGTCTTCTACCGTCAGTGTTTTCCCTACAAAACTTGCTCTTGTTTTTAGTGTTACTAGATATGTGGCTGGAAGAATGCTAGGAAATGCTGACTTAAGATACGTGGAAGTATTGCATATATTTATTCTGAGTGCATCCTATGAGCTTTCACTTCTAGGAACTTGTCAGTTGTTTCCTAGTTCTAACTTTAGAGCTAGTTCTAACTAGTTCTGAACTAAGTTGCCTAGCTCTTTTGATGATACAGCCTTTCTGTAGCAGACTGTCCTCTGCCAGAACAAACAAGTATGCATTTTTTACTGATGCACAGAATGTTCTTTTTTTTAATTTCATGTAAATCTACTATAAATAGCGTGTTTAAAATAACATAGGTATCTTGAATATAATTAAATATTGAATATAATTATGTACTGGTAGCTGTAACACACTTGGTATTTTTTAGTCAGTTACTAAAATTTCCACTGTAATACATTTGGCTGTCTTTCATCTTTGCTCTAGTTATCTGGAAGCAAAGAGGTAAGCATAAATCAGATTGAAGTCTTTGTACAAGTAAACTGTGGGGATCCAGGGTGATGGAAGAAGAAAATGCCTGAACTTAAATATAGTTGTGGTGGGTTTTGGTTTTTAGGGGTTTCTTCTTTTTTTGTGTGTTTGTTTTTGAAGAGTAGGAGTTAGGAGGTGAAAATTACCCATCCTGTTTGAACTGAGATTTGGAACCCTGTTGCCGTAGTTATGCATTTCTGTACTATTAAAAAAGTTGTTTTGATGATCTCAGAGAAACAACAATCTGGGGTCTCGCGAGATTATCTGTATGAAATACTAGGTGAACAGTTTTCTTAATTTACGCAGAATCTGGGGGAGAGTGATCATTCATGCTAGATTATCTAAATTTACTTTGAGTTATAGAGTATGATTTAAAGAGCAACAGAAGACTGGACTAGTGAAGATGGCATTTCATTATTTCTCTTAAGTGAAGATATTGCTGGTGTTCTGTAGAATTGATCAACACGAGGACCAGCTTTAGCTGTAAGCATTTTGCCAGTTATGCAATCGGCGTTCTTCTCAGAAAAGCCACTAGAGGGCAATTTGAAACACATAGTTCGCCCTGTTACCTGTGCGAGCTGTACGTGCTCCCACTGGAGACAGTGCCCTTAGGTATCTCAAATCAGTAACGTGAATAAAACTCCTTAGCTACAAAAATTTGCTTCCTTTTTGAATAATAGCATATCTTTCTTACATCTACCTAACATAGCAGTTAAGTATACCAGTTTATAACTGCAAGCAGATAAACTGCCCACCCCTCATTCTAAGAAGCAAACAAAAAGTTTTTGAGCACTTCAGCAAAATTAGACTGAGAGGTAGATTTCTGACAATCCCTTTTATTACATAGGAGATTTTATTTAGATACAGTAAACTGTGAATTTATATGTAAATAATTAAGTATAATAAATCCACTTTTCTCCCATTGCTGTTCAATACAGGGTTACCATCTAAAAAGTCTGTAAGTCCTGGGAAAAAAAGTATGTCTGTGAAAGACAGTTACTCACCAAAGCCACTACCACCAGGCACAAAAGGCTTCCTTCCGTGGAGGACTGCAGAACGTGCAAAGAGATGCAGGTGAGGTTTTCATAGTACAAGGGAAAACACTAAAGCATTAAACCTGCGTGTTAAATACAGTAGAGAGCAATGTTAGTTTTTTAAAAGTATGTTTTTAGAAGTTATACACAGAATTACATATTGCATCCATAATTTTTTTCTGCTTACAATATTTTTGAAGATGTTACATAAATTCTATTTCAATAGGTTTTTAAAATACCCAGACAGGTATAATTTGATGGCCATATTCAGGTGCAGCAAAAAAACTTCCACAACCAAACCCATCTTGTTTGTTTGTTACCGTGTTACTAATTATTTATCAAACTTACTGTAGCTGAAGATGCAATTTAGTTTTCTGAACTTGTTGTATAGTTTGGTTTGGCCGCAAATTCAAGGTACCTAGATAATTTTTCCACCGTTTTCTGCTCTGTCTCCCCCACTACCAACTTAATTATTGTGATCATCTAAGTCCTTTGAAGTAAAAAAAAAAAAAAGTTGCACGTGGAAGCCACAATATTCTTATCATGCTTCCTTTTGAAACAGTTTTTGGTTGGGATTTTATGAATGTATTCCCTTAACCTTGGCCTCTCAAAATAGGAGCTTTATAAACAAAAAATTACTTAATGTTCTCTCATAACTATAGAATGAAATGAGGATGTGATGAGAGTTACAGAGATACAGTGCAGTGTCTGATGCTGGTTTTGGTCTCACTTCTTCACCTGTCCTACAGTCTAGTGTTTGGAAATGAAATACGTTATAAATTTAATTTTTCTCAAAAGTGTTATTTTTTTAACTTTAGAGGAGGGCCAGTGGATAGCACTGAAGAATTACCAGTGAAGATTGAGGTACACTCTCTCTCTCATATGATGGTTTATTTAGCAAATGCATGCCTGAAAAGAAAGATGAAAGTGTTCTCAACAGAATATTACTGTCTAAAAGTTAAGACTGGAGCTCACTGAGAAGTTTCTCTCTGAGAAATGCAAAATAACAGCATATGTGAGCATTTGGTTGAAACTTCTTTGATACTTAGTTTACTCCCATTTCTGTCATCAGTATCTCGGTTTGTTAGAGCACCTCCTCCTCTGAGCCTGGTGTTCCCTCTGCTCTTTCTCACTCTTTTTCCCTCCTCTTCTGCATGTCTGGCATTTTTTTGCCTTTCTTACATACGCTTTCCCTGAGGCACTGCCGTCTTGGCTGCTGGGCCCAGCCGTGGGTTGAATACAGCACTGGGCAGCCCTGGCTGCTCACCATGGGGACCACCCTTGCTACTAAATCCTTGACGCTTATATACACAATATATGCACACAGATTTTTTTGATTTTTTTGGTGGTTTTTTTTCTAAATATTGTTTGATGCAAATTCATTTCGAAATTGCATAGCTGGGCAATGTATATGCATTGTAAGGGATTCTGGGAAACTGCTGCATTTAAATTAAGCTTTCAGTACTGTCTTTTTATTGCACAGTGTAATGAATGCTGTGAGTGGGTGTGGTTTTCTGATGTAATTAGACAGGTATTCCTGTGAAAGTGACAGTGGAAAGTGCTTCTACATCTGAAACCGAAGACACAGAAGATTTAGATGTTGTTATCCACTACCCTGATTTGTCAAAATCATTAGATAAGATTAGTGTAACAAAGCACCAACAATTACAGGTAAGAGGCATGTTCTGTGCATTAAAATCCATGAAGATTGCATCAATTAAACCATGTTTTATTCAGAAAATTATGGTTAAGCTAATAACCAGTCATGCAGCAGGATTTCTGAATAACTTAATTATCCTTCATTATGTAAGGCAGGCTTCAGTTTCAAAAGATGTGCATCAAATATGCACTGGATTTCCAATCTCTGAATAGTTCTAATGAAGATGTGAACAGTGTAAGTATATTGTCAAAACAGGCCATAATGAGGAAGAGCCCCACTTAATACACACAGCTGCAACATGCATAATTTCTCTGTTTCAGTCTTGATTCATGGTTAACAAATCTTTTGATGAGTGTTATTGCTTGTAGTATTTCCTTCCAAGTGTTTCCTTTATAAATATAATTTAATGTTATTTCTAATTATAGAAATGAAAATAGCTAGTATATTGTAATTATTGTGGTGTAAAAGTAATTACAGAAATAACTGGAAGTTTGTTAAAGCTCCATTTTATAATTGAGCTTGGTATAAACTTCTAAATTTCCTTTTTATTATTCCCTCTGTTTTGGCAGTTCTATAAAACTAGCAGTAGCAAGACTGACTGTTGCTGCAAATGTCTTGACAGGAAATGTTATAAAAGGAAGGGAAAACACATGGTGTGTTTCAGTACCTCAGTAACACTGATGAGGTCATCTAGCACTATTATAAAGTAGCACCCTCAGGCAGAATAACTGTGTTTTTTCTGAAATGGTTAGGATTAGACTTTTGTTTGGAGAATCTGCACTGCCTCCAAATGAATACTGTTAGAAATAAGGCCTATAGTCAGTTTGATTTTGGTGGTGATTGTCATGGATTATCACTGGTTGAATGAACTGTTTATGTGTATAAACATGAAGACTGCCTTTATGTAAGTGAAGTTGAAACTTAGTGTTACAGGTCTATATGTAATGGGAGGGTTAGGGTGGCTTAGAGTTATGGTGGAAGGCAAAAAACTGTACAAATACTGCGTAAATAACTACCTGCTTTCTTTTTCAGGGGAAGTACACTTTTTCTTTAGGCCTACTATTTTTCTCTCTTGGGCTTCTGTTCAGGAAGATTTTCAAGGTTTTCACATGTTGCTGGGACTTAAAGTTGTATAGCAGCTTTTTTCTTTGTAGGTGATTTTATATTACTGTTTGTGTGCAATATGTTGACATTGTGCTGTGTAGTGGCTTCAATATTCTCATGAAGAGCATTGTGTCTGGAATCATGGAATTAATTCCATGTCACAAACATATTGCACCAAAACCGTATTTGATGCTTATTGCACCAAAGACAGGAAAGACAGTGCTTTCAGAAAAGCATGTATTTTTGATGTGTTAATTCTTGGTGTTTGAAGAGGTAGGAATATTACTTTCAGGACACACTGCAGAGGAATAACGTGTTTTGTGGTTTGCTGAAGGGTTGTCATATTGACCTGTTTTGTCAGTGTTGCTTGTAGTATTACATACAGAGCAAATGTGAGGAAGGGGTAATTTGTGCTTAATGTTACCTTCCACGGAGGTAAAACTAGAAATTTTAGGAACCTACCCTAAAATTAGTTCTGATTTTCCTGTGCTTGTAAAGGCCCAGACTCTCCTGAATTTTCTGGTTTTGAAAGCTAAAATACTTTTTTATAGAATCATAGAATAGTTAGGGTTGGAAAGGACCTTAAGATCATCAAGTTCCAACCCCCCTGCCATGGGCAGGGACACCTCGCTCTAAATCGTATCACCCAAGGCCTCGTCCAACCTGGCCTTGAACACTGCCAGGGATGAAGCATTCACAACCTCCCTGGACAACCTATTCCAGTGCCTCACCACCCTAACAGGGAAGAATTTCCTCCTTATATCCAGTCTAACCTTCCCCTGTTTAAGTTTTAACCCATTACCCCTTGTCCTACCACTACAGTCCCTAATGAAGAGTCCATCCCCAGCATCCCTGTATGCCCCCTTCAGATACTGGAAGGCTGCTATGAGGTCTTTTTAAGCCATATTTGCACATCTGACAATGCTGCTTAAGCAGTCTTGAACTGTTTTTGTGCCTCACCTATCCTTTTTGTTATGTTGGTTTGTTATGCAAAGCATGATTTCACATTATGGCAGATCCAAACTTGCAACTTGTCACTACTGAATTGTGAGGTCTATTTCCCCTCTGTCCCTTAGTGCTATTCAATTTTTTACTTTAGCCTTTTTCTCTTTTGTGTCTTTTTTTTCATATTTATCTGATTATAAAGTGACTTGATTCAACTTGTTTATGTGGAGAAAACTCATTCAGTTGAGTAGAGACATGCGAAGGCCGGCACCTGGGGAAGAAAAACCCCGTGCACGAATACATGCGGAGAGCAGACCATCTAAAAAGCAGCATTTCAGAAAAAGCTCTGGGGGTTGTGATGGACACCAAGTTGAACACAAGCCAGCAGTATACCCTTATTGCAGAGAAAGTGAATGGCACCCTGGACTCCATTAGGAGGAGTGCTGTCAGCTGATGGAGGTGATCCTTTTCCTGTATTCACTCAGCACTGGTGAGGCTACACTTGGAGAGCCATGTCCATTTCTGGGCTCCGTAGTATGGGAGAGACATGGCATACTAAGGAGAGTTCAATGAAGAGGCATGAGGATGCTGAAGCAGTTGGATCATCTCTGCTGTAAGGAAAGACTGAGAGAGTTGGGACTGTTCATCCTGAAGAAGAGAAGGCTTATAGGGGGCCATATTAATATATGTAAATACCCAAAGGGAGGGTGAAAAGAGGACAGCCTGTCTCTTTCCTGTGGTGCGCAGCGACAGGGCAAGAGGCAGAAGTCACAAACTGAAACACAGGAGTTTTCTCCTGAACCTCAGGATGTACTTCTGTTGTGAGCATGATTGAGCACTGGCACAGGTTGCTCAGGGGGGTTGTAGAGTCTCTCTCCTTAGAGATATTAAAGAACCATTTAATGTGGTCCTGGTAGCTTGTTGTAGGTGGCCCTGCTTGAGCAGGTTGTGTCAGATGACCTCCAGAAGGCCCTTCCACCCTTGAGCATTCAGTGGTTGTGATACTTTTCCAGATTAGTTTTCTGCCATTTTAGTGGCTCACATTGGCTTATGGGATTGTGTTCTAGAACTGGAGCACAGTAAGTGGCAGAAGTCTGTGGCTGGTCATGTTGTGAGGGGAAGTGGAGGACCCTTTTTATGTGCACTAATTGGGCTTAAGTAATTGTGCTTAAGTAATTGGGCTTAACAGGGAATTGCTTGAAAGAGTCCAGTGCAGAGCCACAAAGATGATTAAGGGAGTGGAACATCTCCCTTATGAGGAGAGGACGAGGGAGCTGGGTCTCTTTAGCTTGGAGAAGAGGAGACTTAGGGGTGACCTCATCAATGTTTGCAAATATGTAAAGGGTGAGTGTCAGGATGATGGAGCTAGGTTTGTTTTTAGTGATGTCCAGTGACAGGACAGGGGGCAATGGGTGTAAACTGGAGCATAGGAGGTTACATGTGAACATCAGGAAAAACTTTTTTAGTGTGAGAGTGACAGAGCACTGGAATGGGTTGCCCAGAGGGGTTGTGGAGTCTCCTACGTTGGAGATATTCAAGGCCCACCTGGACAAGTTCCTGTGTGATGTACTCTAGGTTACCCTGCTCTTGCAGGGGGGTTGAACCAGATGATCTCTTGAGGTCCCTTCCAACCCTTGGAAATCCTATTTAAAAAAAAAAAAAAAAAGAAGTACTGTTATGAAACAGCTGTTACTACAGAGCTGCTTGCAAGGGGGGGGGGGGAGGAGCTGACTTGGAGGACTGATGAAGCTGGAAAGTAAGCCAGTATGTATCTGTAGCAGGCGTTGGCACAGCCCTTCAGTAAAGTGGGACAACCAGCTGTGCTAGAACAATGATGGGATGCAGAGACAGGATAAACAGTAAGAGACAGAAGCTCCTTAAATTGCCAGTGTGCCAAAAAAGCTCTTGAAACACCCTTGATATGACTAAATGACCAGGCTTTCACTTTAGTATGCAAGTCCTTACAAACTTCCCTGCATCCTTCTGTTCTAAAAAGAGGCTTTAAGGGTACTATTTAGTGAAATGGTGTTAGTTGTGCTTTCATTAAAAAGAAAAAAAACACAGTCAAAATCCTTTCTTTAATGAAAAGCTGAATTTCTGCTTGAATGAAAAATGAGAACTGATAAGTATTCTTCCCTTCCACTGCATGGAATCTGAAATGTCAGAATTGTCTCTGATGAAGAATGTAGTTGAAGAAACTCCCAGATTTTTTCTTAAATCCTTAAATAAGAATATAAGTTAGAACTTCACTCTTAATATAGTTAGCAGTGTAATTCTTTCTACGTGTTAATACTATCTGAATTATGTTGAAGTAGAGATTACACTATAACATTTTTTTTAAAATAAGGACGACAGTGTAATTAAGAAGAAAAACATGGCAAATTAGTTCCTAAAGTTTTTCTCATATATTTACGCTTTTAGTTTATAAACTTCAGTTTTATACCTGTGTCTGTTGTGAGTTGTCATATTGCATAGGGTAATTCTGAGGGCTACAGATAGCCTTGAAGATGAATAGCAAACATCAGTTCTGTTTTTCTGGACTACCCTACTAGAAGGCTCAATCTCGTAACTTGGATCTACATTTAACTCTCTCTGAGCTTTTTTATGCAAAAGACTAGAGGCCTGCCTAAGGTAGTGAATTACTCAAAAGGAAATAAAAGAATAAAGCATACATATACTTGTAATATGATGGTGACAAATATTTTGCCCAGGTACAAGGCATTGCCCTTTAAATTCAGGCTTCTGATACTGCTTATGAGGAGATATAGCTGCTTTGTTCGTAATTTTTTTCATGAAGTCAGCCCATAATCATCAAATATTGTGTACATCTACAGGGTAATACTACAAAATCTCAAAATTTCTTTTAAAAATCTTAATTTAACCATTTTCTGAGCTTTTGCCTTTTGAAAATAAAACCAGCAATGTGAAGAAAAAGCTCAGTGCTGTTATATTTAGCATTGCCTAAAGTCTATCCAGAACAAAATTACTATAGAACTGTGGTTTCTAAAGTTGAGTTACTTGCCAAAGAACCCTACATGCTAGGAACTTTGAAATACATACATATATGCATACGTGCACGCACTATAAATGGAACTGGAAGAACTCTTCAAGTCTGTGGTACCTGTGACTGATCTTCAAAGCCTGTAAGGATTGTAACTTACATGTCAAGTTGTGAATGTAGAAAATTACAGGTGCTACTTTCTGTGATGGGGTTCTGTATTTGTAACAGGATTTCTAGCTCCTGTTATTTCCGTGTTCCGGGTTAGACTGCGTTAAGACTGTGGTTTTTGTTTAGAGTTCTCAGAGATTTCCCACTTACCTCGTACCTGGAGGCAATTTTTTTATATCATGGCAGTTAGATACTGCTAAATCTCTTCCCAAATACTCTTTGAAATGTGGGTTTCCTGTACATTCTGACATCTGAGAGTCTTTTTCATGTTCAGATGATAAAGATATGACTAGCTTTCTAGCTCCAGGGTTAGCTTAGATGATGCTAATCTAGGGATCTTGGGAGTGGGCTTCACCGGCCAGTAGGGCCAGACCCATAGTCTTCCCTCTGAGTGGTTGTCACTGGTCAGGCTTTATCTAAAACATTTTAGAAACTTCATCTTTGAATTAGGTGCAAAAGTCCCTCTCATCCTACAAGACCTGTGAGGACCTCTTTGCATTTGCAGAAGGATTATTTTCACTATGCATTCTGTTGCATACCAGTCTTCCCAGTTGATTGCTTGTATGAAGTGCAGTAGTATGCACTTGAATAAGCTTTTGATCGTAAAAAAAGGATTTCAGTACTATTTGGGTCTTTGCTCCTCTGTAGAACTGATTGATAAGGTGTGTACAAAAAAGCAGTGTCCTATGTCATATACGTGCTGGTATACAACATATATAGGGAAATGAAGAAGCTTTATATATTGTTCATTCATCTAGGTTACCGTCTGAAAAATACGGCAGCTTGATAATTTTGACGGTTTTTACCTTTGGAACCAGAAGGTTGTGATAAGGCATGCAAGAAATAAAAATCCTATTTGTTCTTCCACTTCAGGTGCTGTAATTAAAGATGATAACACTCTGATGTGGTACGAGAATACATGGTATTGCTTATTAAATCTTGACTACTGTTCACTGAAGCAGAGAGATTCACTTATTGGAGCTAAAAGTTAAAATACAAGTTTAGGCACCTCATGAGTAAGGCTAGAATATGTTTGTTAGACGTTAAAGTTTGGTATTGTTTTTGTTAATTCAGTGCTAAGGTGCTTAACTCAAGCAGTTTGGGTTATGAAAAACTTAGATTTTCTGCTGAACAAGTGAAGCCAATTAGAATACAGTTCTTACAGTTCAGAATTTTGTATTCCTACTGCTGTAATAAGGAATACAGTCCTGGATGAAGAATGCCTTCTAAAAATCTAGGTATGGCAACTAAGGACTTTTTCAGAGCCCAGTTTGAGCATTGATGAGGTTAAAAATAAGGTTTGAAAAGGTTAAGTGGAAGAAGAGATGTAGAGAAGAATATATATTCCTGATGGCAATGTCATAGGCCCAAGAGACTTGTCCATAATCTTACCTGTTGCTATAGTGCAAATCTGTTAAGTGAATCACAGTTATTTCTACTTGCCTGTGTTAATCTTTTTCATCCTTGAGTTACATACTAGTGGACCTCTGTTGTGTTTTTGTAGGAGATAAATTATTGCTTGGAATCCCATGTGATAGTTGTTAATTGGATGTGCTGAGTTTTTTCCATAATATTGCATGTTGATGTGACATTCTAAAATAAATTTTGTGACAGTTTGTATCTGTATTCTGATAGGTGGAGCTGGAACAATGCATGGAAAAATTAAAGGAAGAACAGAGTGCCAGAGTAAAGGCTGAGGAACGAATAATGGAGGTAGTTATTTTTAACTGTTAATCATTTTCACTTTTAAAGGAGGCACCAATCAAACTATCTACTTCCTTAATTAGGAGTAATTAACAATGACCTCTAATGTGGAAGCTTTCAGAATTTCAGTTCAAAGTCACATGGATCATTTACTAGCCTGAGGGCAATTATGAAATCTTGGTTTAGTAATGTGTGCTTGTTCTCCGGATCCTCTTCCAAAGCCATGAACTCTGGGTCAAGCTACCCTTCCAATATGTTTTATTCATTTGGTGTATTAGGATCTGGAGCATTCTGGTGTTTGTTTTTCTCAAGAAAGTCATTAAGTCTTTTTGCAATTTGTAGCGAATGGATAGTTCTCTGAGGTCTCCCACCTTCTTTATCATGACTTGTGCTGAAAAGCTGTTTGTTGCAAATGTTGTTTAATTTGACTTGTTCTGTTGCTTTGATTTTTAAGTTTTGTTTCTGCAAGCAACAAAAGTGTTGGATGGTTTTATAAGTTGGCTATAGTCACCAGTTGTTTTGAGGCATAGTTTTGCTTCATGATACAGCCAAACTAACCACTTGTTGCAGTTGAATTGTAAGGTCTGTTTCCCCTCTGTCTGTTGTTACTGAGCTAAAGATTCTTTTGCAACAGTAAGCAGAATTTATTGTAATAGATTTGCATGTAAGGTAATGTAATCAAATGGATTTGGTTTTTAAAGAAGGTCTGGAGTGGAATGAAGGTGCTGGTACACTTTGGAGCTTGAGCAACAAGTGGTACCCCACAGTACAGGGAGCAGATACCCACAAAATTACTTCCTACAAGGTTCCTTGTAGTTCTCCAGTGTGGCCATCCCCATCCTTCAGTAATTTGGAGTGAACTTCTGGATGTTGGTTGTTTGAATAGTCAAATACTTTTTAGGCTTAATACCCAGTGCAAGAAATATTTATCTCTTGTGCTAGGCTGCTTAGCCATAGCACCTTGTCTCTGGAGAAGGGATAAGCTACGTAGCAGTAATCTTTGAACTTCTTCATTCTGATGCTAGTTTAACAGCTACAGTGCACTACACAGATTTATAATTTTTGTCCTCACATAAAAGATGGAAGAAGAAACACCTGTAGTGGAAGTGATTGCATAGTTAATCTTAAACAAGTGTCTGAGTTAGTGTTTCCCTCAAACACAAAACCATATATATCCTTAGAGTTGTCATTCAACTTTCAATTTATTTGATTAATATTCAATGTGGAGAGAAATTAGATCATCTTAAACTTCCAGGTTTGGGATGCACAGTGCAGGAGAGAGATGCAGTCATATCCAGTCCCTCTGTTACAGAGGGGTGAATATAAGGGAGGGCGTTGGCCTTCATTAAGGTTTTTATTAGTAAAGTAAATTCTTTGGTGTTAATCTGGCATATAATAGATACAAAACAACATGATAGGAAGGCTAATCTTTTTGCTTGCACTTGCTCTCAACATTCTGTATGTAGTGAAGACAGTGCTGAGCCAGCAGTTTTGAGTGCCTGAAGCAATGTCACTATGGTAGCATAGGATTGCAGCCAGCCATGGATAAACAAACCTGCACAGAGCTCAGTCTAACAGTGTCCTGAATATTTCTGGTGCAGGAAGCCCTGTATCTTTTGCAACAGTTAGTTTGGGTATTTCTCTTTGTGATACTGCTCTGTAGGCTTGCAAAGGAGGGGGTGGGTATTTTGTGGGGATTTAACTGACAGTGGTAGAAATTACTTTATCTGCCTCTCTGCTTCCCTTCCCCCCCCCCCCCCCTTTTTTTTTTCCCCTTAATAGCTGGAAGTTGAAAATGCAAGATTAAGGAATCTAAATGTCTCCCTATCTGAGGTTCTTCATGCGCAGTCAGTAACCAACATGATTTTGGAAGATGAAGGTGTTCTGGGCAGCATTGAGAGCTCTTTCCAAAAGTTTCACGCTTTTTTAGACCTTCTTAAAGATGCTGGGTAAGTCATCGCTTAAGCCTTAACTCTTTCTGCTGAGTTCTTTTCTTCTTTTGCCTACGTAAAAAATATTTTTTTCGGATGGGCCCTCCATCAGTTCACGATAATAGGGAGCTGCTCAGAAAGTTACAGAATACCAATCACAAAGACTGCTCTTCTCAGTAAGGTTCTATATATAATACGCTATGCTGTCGATTGATGGCTGCAACTTCTCAACTATTATTGGGGGTTAAAACGCACAAGTGCAGGTTTGGCCAACTTGTAAGCTGGCAGGTGAAGCAACATGGCTGTATTTACGAAGCATGTAATTGGATTTGGCTATTGGCGATTGTGCTAGTTTGGGAGATCTGCACCAGTCTTCTGCTTGAATTACAGAGTTTTAATCTTTGTTCTACCTGAGTGGCAATCTGCTTGTCAGCATCCTGGTTTGACATCAGTGCTAACTGGGAGAACTTCATTCTTAACCTCATAACACTGAATGAAGACTGGCAGTTTTGAACCTTCAGCCTAATTTGTGCAAAGATCTGAAAATACCTTTAGCCACTTATTTTCATCTTTATTAAGCTAGTTTGGGCTTCTTGGAAAACAATGGAAAAAACTATCCTTAAAGCTTCAGACAGTTTCTGTTCCTTCTTCTGGTTTTGAATGTTTAGATTTTTCACATGATAATTTTTTTGTGTGTGTTATGTCCTATTAAACTGTATTTTACAGACTTGGGCAACTTGCTGTTTTAGCTGGGATAGACCAGTCAGATTTTGGTCTTTTGGGGGATCCCCCAATGAATTCTACTCTCAGTAAGCCTGCTAATACGCTAAAGGAGAAGTCTTTTGAAGAAGAAAGACATGAACGTATCCAGAATAGCAAAGTAAGTCTGTAGAAGGAATGCTGGTGGCAATGTACTTGATACTATAATGCTTTTCTGCTGTTATCCCCCTCTGACTGAAAGTAATGATTACAAAATGATCCATGAAGTTATGCAACCTTTTCCTGTAGCTGTATTTATACAGATCACAACAATTCAGTGATTAATGTAGGTTTTTTAAGTGATTACCATTTGGAGCATGTATCATAATTTACTAAAGAAAATGTTGGTGATAATCATGTTGTTTCTTATTCCAGAATACAAAAGTCCTGTAGTGGTATACATCTGTTAAAAATTGAAAATACCATGATTATTTTTTTTAGAAACACTTAATAGTGATGTATAGTATTTTTAAAATCTTAGTCTGATAGAGAGGGTACAATAAGGTTGTTGAAAAGCACAAATTTTCTGTTAAGTACTTGCAGAGCCCATGTCCACTTCAGTTAGATTTCTGTGTGGGCCATTTTTTGCCATATTTCAGGCAACTAAAAATTTGGAATGTTAACAACACAAGGTTTTAGTTTCTACTGTAAAAACAGTAAGTACAGCACCTTGCAGATTTTTCAAAGGAGATACTAAAGTTCACATTAAAAAAAAAAACAAAAACAAACCACAACAAACACCAAAACCAAAACCAACCAAGCAGGCTTAAGGTTTTTTTTTAAAGGAATGAAAAATTAAAATGCTGGCAGCCTGCAAACTTGTCCAAGTTGGATAAAACTGTCATACTAAAATTCATTCTGCATTTTGGTATGTTTATTATACCCAGTGTCTTCCCCATTAAGTGTTCCAAATTCTTCAAGAACAGGATGAGCTTATACATCATAATGGCAAAACGCATTGGGGTTTTTAATGGTGTGGAAAGCAATTTCCAGTTTTGCAGTTTGAATATGCCAAAATTACTTGGCATAATAAAGCAGTTATTATAGGTTCTTTGACATCTGTTTGGCTTGCCACAGTGTTTTCAGCTCATAGAGTCTTCTGCACTGTGACATAAGCTTTTTTCATACAGTTTGAATAATTATCTAATTCAGCTACACTTAGAGGCCTGAACTTTTTTTTAAGTGTACAAAGCATACATGGCAAAGAATGATTACAGAAAGCTTCGACTAACACTTAATGCTACTCTCATACTTATCTCCTAGTATTGGTTAGTTTGGATTCTTGTAGCCACTAGGTGTTGTGGGCTAGACTATTGGGACCACACTACTGCAAACTGTGGGTTATATCAGAGTAATAGTGTGACTAGGCTTTGGCTGCTTCAGTGTAACTGACACATTTTTGTAGTATAAAGTTCAAGCTAGATGTGAAACTGTATTGGTATCACCCTGTCAATCTCGTGAAATTCGCTTGCTTTGAAAGATAATAAAGGTTGTGCTGTTATCTCTCTTTCATATATTATGTGATGACTTTATTTTGCTGTGCAGATTTTAGTATATGGTAGTTGCAATACTGGATTTTTTTTTTTTTACCTTTATTATAATCTCTTACTTCAGAACAGAGCTGAAGATATCCAAGCTTCTCTTCCTGGCACATTTCAATCCCAGATGGCTATGAAAAGTGCCTTCTCTGCTCTTAGAGAAATAGAAGACATTCAGGCTTCTGGGCAGCAGTACCAGCCCAGCTCACAGAATGAAAATGAAGCTCAAATAATTAACCAAAACAAAGAGGATAAACCTCAAAATACTACTCCAACATCCCGTGAGAAGAGAGTCAAACAAAACGAACAACCAAAAGGGCATCAATCAGCAAGGCAGTCGGTTACCAGTTGGCATTCATTTTCTGATTCCAGTGTACATATTAGAAGTAATGGTAGCAGAATATCCAGTGATGCTTCTGGAGACAAAAGCAAAAGTTGTTCCTCAAAGAAATACATCCCTAGAGCAAACGAAATGGCAATTCCAAATGATGGAGCAAGCGGAGACCAAAGCAGACAGCAGACAGTAAACCGCTCTGGAACTGATAGTGTTGGATCTGATTCAGAAATGCAAGAAAGTATCAAAAGTCTTACCAGTATTTGAAATGATTCTAAAATGTTTGGACTGTTTTTTACACTTGCAAGAGTAAAAACAGGTTTTGGATGCCTTGGTATAGTTTGAGAGTTTTTTGTAAAGTAATGTAGGCTTTATAACCTTTTTAAGCATTGTATGCTGTTTAGTATTCCTACTATTTAGTATTAGTTCCATGTTTGCATCACTTGTTACTAGATTTTTGGTTTTGGAAAGGTGATAACACTGGTGGTATGGTACCCTTAAGTTTGTACTACATACAAAGGATTCCTGGCATGTGGATTTTATTGTGTATCGCAGATCTCATTATACAGTGTAAACTGTCTTGAGCTAATAAATTTAATTTGATCACTTTTTTTTCCCCAGCATTAATTTCCAGTGTATTGCAATGGAAGTAGAAAACGTGGGCTTAGAGCAGACAGCAAGTTATGCCTAACAGTTGCGGGGATATGACATTTCCAAAGACAGTGGAAGTTTCGGATTGAAAAATGAACCTAGAAACACGTCTACCAGAAATGCTTAAAACCAGCTACTCTTCCTTATTGCTGTGGCTGTAGATCATAGAGTAATACACATTGGAAGGGACCTGTAGAGGGTGTCAAATCCAATTCAGTTGGGTTGTTCTCAGGGCCTAGAGAAATGTGAGAGCATTAAAACTAAAAGCACGTTATTGTTTTAAAACTCCTGGGGTTTGCCCTCAGCTTTTTGTTCCTGTCCTTTTTGCACAGGCAGCTGATTTGCTTCGGAACTGTAGCACACACTAGCATAGACTTTGATTTGCCTCATGAGGCACAGGAAATCATTTTGTTTTGCAGGAGGAATAATAATAAGATGCAATTCAGTACAGCCGTGAAAAAGAAAGTGGTATCTTTCTTTATATTTCTACACTTGCCAGAGTGCCATGAGAGGGCAGTCAGTCAAGAGCTGAATATAATAATTACATCTTTCCTTCACTACTGTTTTTCATATAAATCAGAGTACTGTAAAAATCAACCTGTGAGGAAGGGTTGGGTTATAGAGATGAGGAAGATGTTAAGCATTTAAGGAAATTTTAGGAAAAATGTTTTAAGCAACATAAAATGTTTAATTCTTCCAAATGCAAAACTTAAACTGTAGTTTAGGGTTTAAGCGTAAGTCATTTGGTTCAGCAGTGGGTGTGAATTCTGCTTTAGAATCATAGACTCACAGAATAGTTAGGATTGGGAAGGACCTTAAGATCATCCAGTTCCAACCCCCCTGCCATGGGCAGGGACACCTCACACTAAACTATATCACCCAAGGCTCTGTCCAACCTGGCCTTGAACACCTCCAGGGATGGAGCATTTACAGCTTCCCTGGGCAACCCATTCCAGTGCCTCGCCACCCTAACAGTAAAGAACTTCCTCATTATATCCAATCTAAACTTCCCCTGTTTAATTTTTAACCTGTTACCCCTTGTCTTGTTACTACAGTCCCTAATGAAGAGTCCCTCCCCAGCATCCCTATAAGCACCCCTTCATATACTGGAAGGTGCTATGAAGTCTCCACGCAACCTTCTCCAGTTTTCGAACTAACTAGTGAAATTTACTTTCTTAAAATAACTTCTCTATGACTTTTTTTTCACAGGCATGTGGTTTGTAACAGAAATCTCTGAAATTTCAGTAGTGAGGTCTGACATGCAATGCTTATCTTTATGAGGGATTCAGATGTTGAAAACTCATTACATTGTGCAGGGGTCATGAACAGATGCCTTTTTAGAAAATATCTTGCTTTTATTTCACTATTTACAGTGTTGGCTTAGATTTTGAAATATAATATTCTAGTCTGTTTGGTGTGGACTTTTCTTGGCATTGTGTATTCCATTTGCAGGGGGAACATTCCCCTGTGAATTCCCCTTCCCATTCCATTGTGAAGGGGACAGAGGGTGATAGAGCAGTGAAAGGTATTTTTCAGATAGAGGAACTAGGCAAGAAATAGGCAAGATGATTTGTGCTGAGCTGGGGCAGGGAAAGAATACTGCATAGCTTTCTTCTCTACTCTGTCATGAGAGTTCCTGAACAGATTGATCTGTAGAAACACCTGAGTCTAGTTGCTTGACGATGATGAAGAAACCAATGAATTCTCCAATAGAAATTTCTGCTGAGCAAATAGCATGAGATTGCCTTAGCTATTGCAATATTGCACAAATAATTGCACATGAAAGTACATTATTTATACAGACTTTGATACTTCAGAATAATAGCAGGTAATACATTAATTTATGCTATTTTTTAGATATTCTCCCAAACATTTGAGGGCTTCAGTCATGATTCGTTGCTTGTGGTTTTGACTTGCTAGAACAATTACATGCAATCAGGTTCTTCAGCATTAATATGATGTATGTTCCCTTTTCAAAGTTAAGACTCTAAAGCTAGTCACTGTGAAATGGTATATAAAATTATGAATTCAAAAGTGTTAGGATTTGTGAGGTTAGAAATTACTAATCTGCTATTTGCCCCTAAAAATACCATAGAGAACTGAAATTGGTTTTTATATAGTATGCCTATAAGCAGGTGGCATGAATACCTTTTATGTTATACTACATAACATATGTATTTGCTTTTCAAGTATGAATAATGTCAAAAATTGTAATTTAAAGCAAAATTGGCCAGGCAGTATATAATTTAGATGGGTGTGGGTTTTTTTCGGTTGTTTTTACTTAACCATGTTTGTTCTTTTTTTTTTTTTTTTTAAAGTCTTAATAAGAGACATTAAGGATTTACTGTCTCATCACTGGTGGTGTTGTGTTGCACTCTTACTGTGAGAAGCTGGAGTGCATACTTTATATATAGTTGAATGTGGAATTTGAAGTCAATAGAGATAATGTAAGTCACCTACAGAAAAGTTTTTTAAGACTATCAATATCTCAGAAGTTTCAAAGATAAAGCATTTTAATAAAAAGTAAAAAAAAAGGGTATAATACATACATTTTAAATTATTATGAACGCATTTTACCCTGAGGTTGTATATAAACTGTTTCAACCTCTTGCTATTAGTCAATGTTTTACACATTTGTCTATGTTCTTGTTTGACAAAAAAAGCCTGAAATCAATAGGCCAGATTTGCTAGGGAACATGTTGCTGTTTACTTTAAAAAATCAAGCGGTTTTTTTCTACCTTTATTTGGGCTTTCCGAAAGTTACTTTTCACACTTCACAATTGCGGTTTTGGAGCTAGATCTCTGAAAAACAGAATAACCCCATAACCCTTGTCTGAATACCTGCATCTGTTTAAAGTCTCTCTAAAATCTGCAGGTCTCACTAGTTTGCGGGACCAGACATCCCAGCTGCCTACTGACACAGCTGCCAGGTTGCTATGTAGTCAGCATTGTTTGTCTTTTAATAGTGACGTCAGTTTGTCGGTTGTTGTACCAAACAGATAACTCGTGCACTTGCTCTCCTTGAGTGAGCTGGTTCTGTTCCAGCAGTAGTTGATGATGGGTTTTGTGTCAAGCATAATGTGAAGTCATGATGAGCCACATAAAAGTTCACTGAAAACTCAGAAACTTTATTTAGATATTACATTTCCTCTGGCTTTTTGCTTGTTGTGTTTTATTTTTCCAGTTGCATCATAGTAAATACATTACTCTTCTCTTTTGTATGAATTATGCAAATTAATGTTAAACTGCAGAGATTTGTGGCACTTGAAGGGTCAGGTACTCTGTCTAATGCTAGAAGCCCGAAGCATTCTTGGAAGTCCTGGTTTACAAAAGCTTGTATTTCATACTGTGTGACTGTGAATATTGACATAATAAATTTCTGATTTTTTTTAATAATAACAAAAAAATCGTAATTGCTGGCAGCAAAATATTAAAATAGGAGAAATCTCGATAGAAACAGTACCCTGACATGGCCTTTACCATTCCTCTTCATTCTCTCCAACTTGGGTTGGAGGATAATAATCCCTTGCATGTTGTAAAAATGGACTGTTCTCTGTTTAGGAAACTTTATGGTTTATACATCCTTATCAATTTTAGTTGCTTACCATCAGTGAGAATGTGGAATTAATTTTCTAAAGCTCTGGGTGGCCATGCTTCCAGCACAGTTGTCTTCTGTTCTCATGGGAGCTGTCATTTTTCACTCTTCTGGTCAGGATGGGATTTTCCTGAGCCAAAAACCTGCAATACCTGGTATTTACTCCTTGTGCTCTGAGCCTATACTAGCACTAGCTTGCCTGGTTTGTGGCTTTGTGTTCTAGCTCTTTGTGCTCCACTTTTAATTCCAAAGTTTTAATTTACCTTGTGGTTTGTGCCACACAGTTAGGATTCAAGACTAATCCTTCTAACATGTCGAAGCACTTCCCTGTAGTAGTGGCCAGGCTGCCTGATCTGAATCACCAAACTAAACTATTTCTGACTGTTTCCACTGCCTCTTACTACCTTTCCCCAACAGATTGGAGTTCAAGGCTGCCCCTTGGGTCAGATGTATGTGGTCTGGGCTTAATACTGGAAAAAGCCCATACTAGGAGCTTTAACCTTGTTTTTGAGACTTGAGTAGAAATAGTCGTATTCCAGTTACATCTGTGTTGTTAGTGAACATTTTAATAGGTGCTTCTATTTAATTATGACTAATGGTTAGAATTAATGTCATTCTGGGTGTTATAGCTTAAGACCTACTTTAAAAATACCTTAGTGTTTTGAAGAGAATGTATTGAGCCTGTAATGTATGTGAAGTTTGTTATTGCCTCTTTAGAACTGAGGTAGTTTCTGGTGTCTGAAAGCAAGTTTGATAGGTTTTTCTTAAGCTAAAGCCATTATTGAAATGAAGGTTATCTTTGCTGTAAACCCACTATCTCCATTTACAGTCTTTAAAAACAACATAGAACTTTCATTAAGATGAAAGTCTGTTAACTAGAGACCAGATCAGGCTGTAATCTATAAATTTTTTTTATCGTTCTAGGTATGACTTGCTTGACAGGAAAAGGAACAAATTCAAGTAGCCAGTATTTCTTCAGTGGTATAATTAATAATGAAAGGTTATGTTTTATCTAAATCTCAGTATTCACAAAATAATGCACATAAACCTTTTCATTTCTAAAAAAACCCTGCAGATTTTATATACAGACTATTAATGTTGATGATAACTGGGTGAACATGCATGGGACTAAAGTCGGGCCAGCATCACTGGTTACGCTGTGGGCAGACCAAAGAGTCTGAGAGCTGTGCTTTATACAGCTACCTACGAGAGCCATAACTCTCATCCAAGGTAGTTGAAAATTATGGGACTCTGTAAAACACATCTGTTTTCAATCGTACTTAATGTCTTGTTTCGTCAAAAATGACTTACTGCTATGGCCTTTAAAATAACTTCTGAAAACTGATTGTAAGGCAGTATGTCTCTCACTAGAACAGTTAGAAGAAATTGGATGAGCTAAAGTCTTTTTCAGTTACAGCAGTAGTTGTATTAACCCTATGTTTTCAATGAACTTACACCAAGGCATATGTGGAAAGAATGGTTTAGTATTTAGGGATATTAGCCTAGGATTTGGCAGACCTCAAGGCAAGTCCCAGCTCTGCTATCCATTATGTGACATTAAGTTTCACACCTCTGTTGTTTTTAATCCCTTTCTATGAAATGAAAATAGCAGTTTGCTGGCAATGGGCTGTTTGGGACAAGAGAGCACAAAAGCAGGTACTTCTTGGATTAGTGAAGGTAGGGATCCTGCCTGAAAGAATTTCATACAATCATAGGTTTGGGTTGGAAGGGACTTTAAAGATCATCTAGGTCCACCCCCCTGCCGCAGCAGGCAACCTCTAGACCAGGTTGCTCAAAGCCTGGCCTTGAACAGTGCCAGGAATAGGGCAGCCACAGCTTCTCTGGGCATCTCTTTCAAAACGAAATACCGCCCGAAATTCATTGTAACTATGGACTGCTGGTTTTAATGTCTTGTGTATTCAGACACATCACTTTTGGAACACGTGTCCCAGGGCTGCAGCAGCAGCAACTGCATGGGGGAAAATCAGAGTAGTTGTAGGACATGCATTCTCTCTATCTGCCTGGCTGCCTACCCACCCAGTGAAATCCTGGCAAGGTTCACTGAGGCTTCCCAGGCATAAGGCTCATTTAAACCCCTCGTTTTGAGCCCTTGTCCACAACCGGTCCCTCCTGCCCCCTTGGGCTGAGCGGAGCCGGGCCGGGGGTCAGGGACCCCGGCGAGAGGAGGTGGTGACGCCCCGCACCGCCCCGGCGGCCTGAGCACGCTGCCAATAGGCGGCCGGGGAGAGCCCTGCCCCTGGGGTGTGTGCGGCAGCAGCCAATCGGCGCGCCAGCCGCAGGGGGTTTATACCGGCGGGGGCGCCGGGCCGCCTGCTGGGAGGCGGCGGCAGCAGAAGCGGGAGAAGCATCATGGAGAGCGGACGGCAAGTGGTGAACTTCGGGGCCGGGCCGGCCAAACTGCCGCGCTCCGTGAGTAGGGGCCGGGCCCTTTCCGCACTGCGGGGCGCGGTGGTGGGCGTCCGGTCGGACGTGTCCTGCCGGAGCTACGCGCTGAATGGGCTCTCGCCGGGGTGAGGCGGCGGGACAGCGGCCGGTACCTACCGGCCGCCCCAACCCGGCTCCCCGGGGCTTCCACTGGCGCCGGGTGCACAGAGAGGGCTGGGGAGGCTCCAGTGAGTCGTGATAAAACAATTACCTGAATTGCGGCGAAACTTAGTTTCTTCTCTCCCTCCCTACCCAATGGAATGCCTTGTTAGTGGGGTTTTTGGAAACTTTCCGTAATGTGGGTTTAGGATTGCTCGCCCCGAGCTGCTTTTCTGAATCTGATCGTATGAAGGGCTATATCAGCTCCTGGATGAGGAGTAAACCCTCGGATGTGCGAGGGTAGCTATGTTGAGTGCGTTACTTGTCAGCTGGTAAACAACATGGTAATTCCCCGAGAAGTCTTTGTTTAACAAATGTTAATGAGTGCAGTGTAGGCTCAACCCTCGGGAAAGTTGCATCAGCAGCTATGGATTATCATCCATCAGTCACATATGGAGAGAGGGTGGCTTCTGTGAAATTGTGTGCATCTGACTTTCAATTTAAGAGTTACGGATTGTGGAGATCTTTCCTTGTTTCCTTAATTTCCTTCACAGTTTCCTTCCTTATTTTATGTGTTCTTTTTTTAACAATTTTATTTAGGTGAAAAAAATGTGCTGTGCCGCAGCACTTCTTTTTTTATTATTTTTTAATTTTGTTTGGTTTTGTGCTCTATTCTCATTCTCCTGGGAATGATCTTTGTAGGTTATGCTGAAAAGATACCTGTTGTTCTGTCTTGAGATTTTGGTTCAAAAGAGCTCTTTGAAGAACTGCCGCAGAGTGCTCAAAGCTGGGCTCAGGGTTGGAGGAGACCACAGCTAACTCCCTAGCATTAATCTGCTCCCTAGTATTAATCTGGTTTTCCGTCTGGAAAATTCAGTAACCTTACATGGACTCCTGTGTCACCTCGATTGTTTCACTTTGATCTGGGCTGAAGTGCTCGAGCTCACTGAAAAAGGTGGACAGAGCTCTTTGTGGCTATTATAAGGCATATCATAAACGTCTTTTGCAACACGTGCCAAAGAATATTACTAACAGAATTGGGTTTTATCAAGCAGTTCAACAAGCACTTTCTTCTAATAATCTGTGTGCCCCCTTTGACTTTTTTTTCCCTCCTCTGACATGAATGCAGTTGCATGTGAAACATGGTGGTTAAAACTTCACAATCTCTTAACATCGAAAGCAGTGTAGTTGTTTCTGGTTGACCTCTTGGTGATCAGCTGGATGCAGATACCCGGTCAGCAGGGTAGACCTCTTGTTCCTGAAACTGGAGCACTTCTGTGGCTTTTTGGTAGACCCTGAGGTGCATGCACACAGTGCTTGTTTTGGCGGCTTTTCTACTGGGGCTCCCTCTTCTACTGCTGAGAATGTTCTGACTCACACAGGAGCTTGCTGAAATTGGAAGCTACAGATCTAATGGATAGAATGTAATTCCATTTTGTTGATAGCTCAAGAGCTGTGGGAGAAGAAAAAACAACAGAAGGCTGAAGCAGCAGATTACCTGGCTAGGGCTTTTATGAGTGTCCTCTGTCTTCTGGTTGTCTCAAAACTTTGCTTGATTTCTTTGTTAACTTTCAATGGCATAGAGAAGGCTCATCCTCAAAAAGTGTGGGGCTTCATTCTTGTCCTGTTGTGTCAGTTTGAGGTATCCAGTTTCCCATGATTGATTTCATTTATGCTTTCCTCCTTGGTTGTCCTGTTTGCACAAGTCAGGTGAAAGACACAGGCTGGAGGGGTGGGCATTTAAGATGCTTGCTTAGAAAGAATATGCATGGAAGCATTAAGTGTTCTGTAAGAGGCTGGGAGTTCTATCTAACTCCTAGAAATCATTCTGAAATCTGGAAATACGGCCATTGAAACAGTAAGTTAAAACACAGTCTCCACAACAAGCATTTGATTTAATTATGCTATTTTATGAAAAGCCTTCCACAACAAAATGATCTTGGTGACCATACTTCTGTTAATCTCAAGTGTCAGGTTACTGCAGTATGGAGCAGCTGGCATATGCATGATGTACTGGTGTCTCCAGATAGTGGAAAATTCCCTTAATTTATTTGTGGATTTTTTTCCTTTGTTAGGTATTACTAGAAGCACAGAAAGAACTGGTGGACTACAAAGGACTTGGTATAAGTGTTCTCGGTAAGACTGAAAAATGTAGATTTTGTTTTGTTTTTTTTTTAATTTAGACGTTTGACAAACTGTTTAGTAAAACTTTTTCATCTTGGTATTTAAACTCCTTTTCGTTACTAATGACTTATGCTGTTACTGTATATATTCAGAGAATATTTTTTCAAACTGCTTTTCTGCCATTCATCAGACCATGAAGTGATACATAGCCAGATGTTTAGTGATACAAACAAAGGATTAGAGACAAAAAACCCCTTAATCATATTGAGAACATTAGTACTTTCGCACCACTGGGCAGGGGTATGGGAGTGTATTAATATGTAGGCAATATATATAAGAAAATATGTATCTATAAAATACTATATGTGTATAAACACATTATCCACAGATATGCAAATGCTATATGTGTATATATAGAATCATAGAATTGCAGAATAGTCAGGGTTGGAAAGGACCTTAAGATCATGAAGTTCCAACCTCCCTGCCATGGGCAGGGACACCTCCCACAAAACCGTATCACCCAAGGCCTTGTCCAACCTGGCCTTGAACACCGCCAGGGATGGAGCATTCACAGCTTCCCTGGGCAACCCATTCCCATATATATATATATATATATGGGAATATATAGCATATATATATATATATGGGAATATATATATATATATATATATATGGGAATATATAGCATATATAGGATCTTATATACTGTGTGGCAGAACACTTCAGCTACACCTAGAGCTGGGTCTTTATAGTTTGGAGAAGAGGAGATTGAGGGGTGACCTTATTAGTGTATATAATTATATAAAGGGGGAGTGTCACGAGGATGGAGCCAGGCTCTTCTCAGTGGCAAACAATGATAGGACAAGGGGCAATGGGTACAAACTGGAACACAAGAGGTTCCACTCAAACTTGAGAAGAAACTTCTTCTCAGTGAGGGTGACGGAACACTGGAACAGGCTGCCCAGGGAGGTTGTGGAGTCTGCTTCTCTGGAGACATTCAAAACCCACCTGGACACATTCCTGTGTAGCCTTATCTAGGTGTTCCTGCTCCGGCAGGGGGATTGGACTAGATGATCTTTTGAGGTCCCTTCCAATCTCTAACATACTGTGATACTGTGATACCGTGATGCTGTGATACCTGATGGATAGCATCCTTCCCATTAGGAAGGCAATGCTGTCCTGTCATAAGGAGGAGGTGTCTTCTGCACCATATAGTAGCTGACTGGCTTTTCAGCTCCAGTTGCACATAACTTTATTCAAGAAGATGGTCAGCATTTTACTAGTTCTGTGAAACTGTTTGTTTGCTAGAAACAGAATGTGCACCAGTCTGTAGGATTTGTATGCATGTTTGAATTGTATGCTCTTACTGATGGAAGGAAGCATATGAATATAATAAAAATAATTAGTGTTAGCTAACCCTAAGTGTGCTTAATATTTAATTAGGATTACAGCATGAAGAAGTCTTGCAAAAAATAAAAGAACAAAACAAGCCATTACACCTTACTCTATACTTGTTGCAGCATAACAAGCAGGGAAAATTCTTAGAGTGAGAAAAACTTACGCCTTTCTAGGGATTATTGTTTTCACACAAATGTAGTTGTTCTTGGGGTTACTAAGGTCATGTGGATGCCAAATGTGAATGGACTGGGTTTGCCTGGATCTGGACAAGACTGGAGGTATAAGTCTTGTTTAAGTATTTAGGAAGGCTCGGCAATAAAAGTAACATGACTTGAAACTGGGAATGGGACTCCCAGGCCTTTTAGGTCTATAGAGTAAAAGTTTTAAAGCTTAACGTAATTTTAAAATAAGATTGGTGTATTACCATTTTGTTTCATGTTATTTCTTCTTTCCTTTCCACCAAAGAAATGAGCCATCGAACCTCAGACTTCACAAAAATTTTAAATACAGCTGAAAATCTCGTGCGTGAATTGCTGTAAGTCAGTTACTTCCTACTTATTTTTGTGTTAGTTGTACCAGTAATGACTAATGTGGAGACTGTGGACACCCTTCCTTGAAAGCACTTGTTTATGGGGGGGTGTATTACCTTTTGTTTTAGATACTGTGTTTGACAGAGTATTAATCTTGGAGAGAACACTGGTCTTCTGTTTGTCTGATGCAGATTTATTTGGATTTGATTAAGGGTTTTTATTATGTTAAGATGCTTTTTATATGTCTACTACACACTGATTAGTTGCATTTCTTATGAAACTTTAATTTTTATCACCTTCATAGAATTAATGAAGGGCATCAACTTTCTTCAAGAAGTAAGTGGAAACAATGGAAATCAGTTCTCTAGTGGTATAGAGGTGATCTGTACGTTACATATCTTAGAATCCTTGAGCAGGAGCCCTTTTCCTATTTGTAGTGTGACACATTTTTCAAAGTTTGAAATAATTATATTGTATATTAGAATTAGTGTTGTCATAGTAGCTTATGTTAGTCATCTCATATAAAAGCTTGACTGCCAATCGCAGGCAGAATGATTGGCAGAGGGGTTTCAATGATCAGTTTGAACAAGTAATTTTTGTTACTGTATGGACAATTCCTTATGGCACTTGCTCTACATGCACAGTTTGCTATACAGTTGCACTTCCGACTGAAGGGTCTCAAAGCTGGGTTCTACTGTGAGCACTTTGGTGTGAAGTTTGTGGCCTGACAGAAAAGTCGTGAAGCAAGCAGTAGACAAAATTACAAATGAGCATTAATTCTACTGGAATATCTTCTAAGCTTGTGTGTACTATGATAGTAAAGCTATTCAGGAGTGAATTTATTTGATGATATCCAAGGGGGGTTGAAAAACTTGTTTTCATCAAATTTTTGCAGTAAAATATATAGCATTACAAGTTGTTAGTGAAGATCAGTGCTGAAGTAAGTTAATGGGATTTGGTCTAAACTCTTGGCAGAGTCTTCTGAAATGACAGTGTTTTTCCTCTGTTGCTATATGCTGTAAATGCATAATATCAAGTAGTATGCATTCTTTGTCTTCTGGGAATAATAATAGATGGTTATTTATTGCATGCAGAAATGTACCAGAAAACTACAAAGTCCTTTTCCTCCAAGGAGGTGGATCTGCTCAGTTCAGTGCAGTCCCACTTAACCTTATTGGTTTAAAGGAGGGAAGACATGCAGATTATGTAATTACTGGAGCTTGGTCAGCAAAAGCAGCTAAAGAAGCAGAGAAGTATGCCAAAGTGAATATCGTTCATCCAAAACTAGGAGCGTATACAAGTAAGTTGATGACTACATCTGTTCATATGAATGCTTAGCTTTTTGAATCCCTCTAAAAAGTGGTCCAACTCAGATATTAGGTTATTCAGTGTTAACTAGTTAGAGTTGACTGTCCAGCACTCAAGAGATTGCCTGCCACATCTCCCCATGTTCATCACTGGGAGATCTGTTAGATGTCTTAACCTTCTCCACCAAAAGAGAATTGTGAAACTAGACTGATCAGATTGCAGAAAATAAGCTGCAAGAAGCAAACATGTATTAGTAGGGAAATGATCTGGGCTGTCTGATTTCTTTTTTTCTTTTTCTTTTTTGTTTGTTTGTTTTGACTGAGTTCTTAAGCTATTTGCAGGGATATTGCAAAGTATTTCAGTTTCAAGTACACTCAATGAGGTTGCTGTGAAATTCAGAAGCATATTTGGTATCTTAACCTTGTTGGCCCAGGAGATGGGAGATCTGCATTCTGTTGCCTACTTTCTGGGGTTCCCAAATACTTATCTTTCCCACCCATGTGTCATAACAGGCAGTTAGTTCTGAAATAGAAGAGGCATTTCAGCTCTTCCTCTGGCACCTTATTACTGGACATAACATAATCTGAATGAACACAGTGTAGAAGGAAGAAAAAGGTTTACTGTAATTGAGGCATTAGGCATTTTTATGACACAGTCTGTGTGAAGAACTTAAGTGTATAATTTGTATGTACATAAATAATTCGTGCCGTAGGGATACCTGAATTCTGGTTTCTAGCCCTGCTAGTCATGCTCACTTGTCTTAGTTTTGGTCCAAATGACAGCATTTGGATTTTTAAGAGTGGCAACAGGAAAGGCAAAGAATATCCACATATAAGTTAGTATATTAACAGGTGATTAGGGCACAAACTTGGAAGATCAGTTTATACCCTTTGAGGCACAGGAAGGAATTCAACCTACAGTTTTCCAGTCGAGGGAGTGTATCCACCATTTGGCAGCTGTAGATAATGGGAGAGGTAGTAAGTAATGATGGAGGTCATAACAGCACTTCTTCCCCATGTGTTTTGGAGGAGAGAAGAAAGACAGAGTAACCATTTGTTCTATGCAAAACCTGTTCTGTGCTGTCAGGGCATGCCTGTATTTTGCCTGTTGACAGAGGAAGTACTAGTTTTGCAAATCGGTTGCAAAGCTTAAGTGGGAGGTAGGCAGATAAACTTGTGTTCAGCTTGGGCAAGACTGAAATGCTTCTGGGGACCCTCAGAAATGGAGCTTTGAAAAACTTTGCCAGTGCGAATCTGGAGGATTCTTGGATCCAGTGCCTCAATTCTCTGAAATGCTATTTTGTACCCCGTGGCAGTAGTTTTCAATCTGGGATTGCAAACATGATTAAAATCCCTTGAGAAATAAGGGCTGATAATTTTCAGGCTGATCATTGAAAGGTGTTTGCAAGCTTAATGGTGGCTCATCACAGAATTTTGAGAATGCAGTGATGTGTTTCATTTGCAGATAAATTATATTTTCCTAGTAACAAGATAATGAATGCTTTATACTGCAGAATTGTTGTAGGTTTGCAGTTAAGTCTGCATTTCACTTGAACACAAAAATTCCTTATCTCCAGTGACCTTTGGTTTTCTTTTTTGTCTGTCTCAGACATTCCTGACCCAAGCACTTGGAATCTTAATCCAGATGCATCTTATGTTTATTACTGTGCTAATGAGACTGTTCATGGTGTGGAGTTTGACTTTGTACCTGATGTCAAAGGAGCAGTCTTGGTTTGTGATATGTCATCAAACTTCCTGTCCAGACCTGTGGATGTTTCCAAGGTACATGTTGGACACAGTGGCTGCATAAAGCATTTTCAAACTTAAATGCATATAATTAGACAGTTTGAAATGTCCGGGTGGCTGGAGATGCTGAGCAGTGTAATACAGAACATTGCGTTTCATTGATTTTTGTATCTGATGGTGAATATAAATTTTGAAATTTAAAGTTTCAGATTTCAGTGTCTACCTGTTCTCCTGTTTTGGTTTGTTTTGTTTTGTTTTTTTTACATTTTTTTTTAAATTATTACTTTTTTTTCCTTTTTCTGGTAAAACCAGGTTGACCTATGTTGAAATAGTTCATCTTAGTAGCTGTCCAAGCTTGTCTGCTTTGTGGTCTTCACCGATGCTGTAGCTGAAAAAGATACCTTCTGAATTGTGTTTAGTCTGTAGATAGTGTATATGGTTATAGCACGGTACTGTGAATCAGAGTTTTTGATCATGCCTCTTACATGGAAAATCTGTAACCCCTTTTAAGCTGATAAAGCTTCCTATGCCTCACGACTGTTGTGTCTGTTTTATAGACAATACAGAGACACAACACAGTACTTGCTTGCTTAAGTTTGTAAAGTGTGTTAGGAGTGGGAAGTGTTACTGACCACTGAGGTATCATGTTTTACCTTTTTTTGTCTGTGTATAGCAAAAAGAATTGTTAGTGCATTCATCTTGGGCTTTCCTCATCTGCCTTTTCAAACTGGTAGATTATATGATCCTCTGAAATACCAAATCAGTTGAAAATATTGTGATCTCTGTATGAATTTATTTTAGTCAGTTTGCTTGGAGTACAGTGAAGTTGGGACAGGCTGCCGTGAGAATTATTTGTGGCTACTAAATAAACATTTAGCAAATCTTTGGGAAGTTTATTGTTCCTCAGTTGGAAGAAGGTAGATGGCTCTAATAATAGACATATATGGGATAACAACTGTAGCTGTAACTGCACTTCGAAATCAGAACTTCTAACTCTTCTTTAACTTAGAACTTGCATATTTTCAACACATTCTCCAAGCTGTTATGCTGACTTGTACCCTGTTGTATAATGATACTGGAGTATTAATCAGTTATAAGATCTACTAGTGTATGCATGTACCAAGGCCTTCTTTTCTTCTCTTAGTTTGGAGTGATTTTCGCTGGTGCTCAGAAGAACGTTGGCTGCGCTGGGGTTACTGTTGTAATAGTACGTGAGGACTTGTTGGGATTTGCACTGAAAGAATGCCCTATAGTGCTGGATTACAAAACGCAGGCAGTGAACGGCTCTTTGTATAACACTCCACCGTGCTACAGGTAACTTGCCCTGCTATTTAACATCTCCTGTCTGGAAAGCAACTGCACTGCCATCTGCTGCTCTTATCGAGAAAAGTTTCACAACCTCAGTATTTGACTTGAAGTCACTGATTCGTTGGTGTGTTTCACAGGAACCCTGTGGGAACATGGGATGTGTCCAGCCACGACCGAGCGGGGTTTGAGGTAGCCTAGTAGGACTCAGCCATAAAGGACATAGTATTTTTAGAAGTAAATATTATATGTCCTAATTACATTATGAAAATTTCAGGTTCCAGTTTTGCCTTTTAAGAGCTCTTGTCAGTTCAGTGGTGGTGCTTCTGTCGTTTGCAAATAGGTAATTTGGCACTTAGTCTTGCTTCTTGAGCACTCAGTATAGTTTTGGTTTAATTTTTCCCTGAGGTTTTTCTTGGCATTTGAACCTCCCGATCTCTACCTCTGCTGTAAATAATAGCAAATGCTGTTTTTTAAAAATATGTCTTGGTCTAGCTACATGATTTACTACTGTTGGTTTTGAAATTAAATTGCAAAAGGTTGTGGGGGGTTTTTGTTTGTATGTGGTTTTGGTGTGGTTTTTTTTTGTTTGTTTGTTTGTTTGTGTTTGGTTTTTTTTAAGGTAATTTAGTCACTGCTGTGTTTTATTCTCTAGTACAACTTATTTTTCTACTCACTTCAGTCTTTGACTTGGCATCCGGAAATGAAATTGGTCTAGCTTCATAATCATTGCTAGCAATCAAGATCATAAAATTGGCATTTACCCGGTGCTTTCATGTATGCAAGAAGCAGAACAGACTGCAGGTTGCTCTTCTAATATTACTGTCTGCTACCTTGTGTTAACTAGTGAAATGATGTTTTGCTACTGGAATATTTAGGTGTTGACTAGTAGTATCTACCTGTTCTTAATCTGGAGCATTTTTATACCAGTGTTCACTAGAATGAATATTTTAAAAAAGCAAATCTTCAAACCAGGTATTTCCTCCCCTTCCGCCCTCCCTCTTCCCCTTCCCTCCCTAAAGTTTTTTAAATTACTTCAAAATTCTGGCATGTGTGAAAAAGTCAAGATTAAAAATTTATGTCAGACTGCATTATCAAAATTATTTGAATAAAAAATAAATGTTATCTTTAGAAGTAGAAATCATTAAAGTTAAGTTGCCTAATGGTGTCCAACAGATAATAAATACACTGTATAGGCATAAAGTACAGTGATTCATATGTATAAAGCCTACTTTAATGCCACTACTTACTTAAAGTCAATACAATTTTAAGTGATACTAATTGTATTTCTGAATCTGCTGATTCTTACTACCTAAGTAACAGAGGCAGTTATATTAATTTATCAGAAGAACAGTAAATCTCATAAGCATATATTTACCCCAGATTTTACAACGCACAACTAGTTTTCCCAAGCAGTACGCATACTGTAGAGTATATAGTGCTGGAATGACGTACTCTGGCTGCCACCATGTCTGCCCTTGTGAGCTGGGTACACACAGTGTCCCTTAGGGCTGCTGTTAAGACAAGAATTTACCTTAAATGTTTCCAGATTTTTTGAATGTTGCTTTAACATGGGCTGTGTGTCTCTTTTCCCAGTGATTGAAAAGCCTGTATTCTATGATTGATTGTTTTCCTGACTGCCAAGTCCAGCATTTTGATTTGGACACTGTGTACTTGCACAGCCATTTGTGTTCTCCAAGTACAAAGCTATTTGCGTTTGAAAGGTTCTACTTAATCTCAGCATTTAGACCAGAGGAGCAACACAGTTTGAGAAGCAAACCAAATTAAATCATGCAGCTTTATTGTAGCCACTGCAAAGAACTTCTGAGAAGAAAGTGCGGCTTTAGATGTAACTCAGTATGTGTCAGTAACATCAACAAGTTAGTGAGATGAAGGGAGCTGAAAATAAAGTTGAACTAGTGTTTTTTTCCCTTTCATATCACTGCCTTGCCAGATTTCACTCCATGCTACAGAGCCACATCGGAGTACACTCCAGGATGCAGAATGTAACACAGACTGAAATGTTGGCAGGGTGCACATCTGTTTGGCTTGGCTCTACATGCCTGTTCCAGTTCCTGCAAGGAACTGGCAAAGCTTCTCAGTTCTTTCTTTCCTCAGCTCTTTTCCTTGCACTCTCTAATGGTCTGCTGGCAAACAGGCAGGAAATATTAACTGAATTTGCAAAAGCTACTTCAGCAGGATATTAAGTAAAATTAAATTAAGGTGATGCTAACGGCTTTAAACTCTTTGCACTACAGAGCTTGACTCTTTGACCCTAATCTGCTTTGCTAAAATTAACAATAAATTTGCTATAAAAATCTCATTTCCAAGCTCCAGAGTGCATTTTGCGTTTAAAATTGCTCCAGAAACATTACTTTGACATGAAAGAAGGATAAAAGATTTCAGCTGGCTGGGTTTTGTGGATGACTCTAAGGCTGACGTCTTTAAACTTTACTTACCCAAGAAGCTTCACTGAAGGAAGTGAGGGCAAGAGGTGAATGTAGCCCTGTATTTTTGGCAAGGGCATAGGCTTCACTTAAATCTTTTACACTGGGGTAGTTGATAGTGTGTTGTCATAAATGTATCAGGATTCTGCTCTTAAAGCTGTAAGGTACTTTGTATAAAAGTCAGTCTTCAGTTTTTCTGCAGTGTTCAAAGATTTGTTGCTGGCATCCCCATAGAAATTAAAAGTAGCAAAGTTTAAAGCAGCCTCCTGCTACATTTGTGTTAGGGAAATGTGTAGGGTAATGTTCTCTGAGCACTCCCTTGGAATCTGTAATGAAGGGATTAATAAAAGCGAGCTTGTTGGGGATATGCCATAAAAACTTGTGAACAGTTTTTTTTTATGTAAAGTGTTGTAGCTGTGGGCAATGCCTAGCCTTGAACAAGCTCAGTTTTGTAGCTAAAGCACAAGGGCAAAAGGCCTCAGGGATTTTTTTATGTGGCACTTATTAACTAGCATTGAAACACTAAATATACCCAAGCCACCTGATGCCAGGAGGCTTCCAGATCTCTACTTAGAGCTCGAATGGTAATGAATAATCAAGTGTGGTATATCATTATTTGTTTCACCAAACTTCACTGTTCATGTGGGCAGAAAGTCTTTTTAGACAGAAATGGGATTATAATTTTTATTTTTGATGTTTGAAAATATGATTAGGTTTCTGGTATTTGGGGTTCACTGCTGTATCTTTGCTATAGTAGCCATGCAGGGTGGGTGCTACTCGCTTTTGCACTACCTCTGGCTCTTTTTAGGGTTTGACAGACAGTTGTGTGGTCAATGAACTGGCAGTCTCTGCAGCGTGTCTGGGGATGTCCTGGGGAGCCTAGCAGGGCTGCAGGAAACCGGCAGGAATTGTCCTTCTGTGGTGCAAAGTAGGAGGTTTGGTACAACAGATTTGTGTAACATTTGAATTTCTTTATCTGTGTTCAAAAAATACTGCCTGCTTGAAATTGCCATTAGTTCTAAAATACTTCAGACTCTGGGTTGTTAAGCACTCTAAAACCAAATATATGGTTTTGTGACTGAAACAGTTTGTGAACTAATAAACAGGACTGTGATTTTTGTGGGGTTTTTATTTTGGGGTGGTTTTTGGTGGGTTTTTTGTATTTTTATTTTTTAGTAATCTGAAAAATATTCTTTCCTTTTGTAGTATTTATATCATGGGACTGGTACTGGAATGGATAAAGAATAACGGTGGAGCTGCAGCCATGGATAAACTTAGTTTAATCAAATCACAAATGATTTATGATATTATAGACAAATCTAACGGATTCTATGTGTAAGTTCCTGTGCTTTTCCCTTTGTTTTCAACATTCGTTGCAGAGCCAGACGTTTGTAACTTTTTAAGAACCTGGTTGCAGCATATTTTTAACATTACCTTTTCAGTATATAGAAATTCCTGTAGGATTACTTGTGCAAAGTTGGTAACTATTTGTTCAAACTATTCACTTGAGAAGGATGAGTCGCATTCCAGTAGGAAGCTATTTCAAGTTATCCTGTATAGGTCAGCTGTAAAGCATATTAGTAATCTATGTTCTAAAATTAATAAAATTCAGGAGCCTAGGAGAAGAGTATGCAAAAAAAAAACAGATACAGAGCTTGTGGTTAGTATGCTTACTGAATCTCTTGCAGGCCAAAACAGAGAAAGTGTCTTGTAAGAAATTGCAGTGACTGCTTTTGTATCACATCCTTCCTACTGTCTCTTTCAGTAGTCAGACTCTGCTTTTTCTCTGTCAAGCAGAGAATTTTAATTAGCTAATTATGCTGTGTTCTCAAACAGTTTCTGGACAGAAAGAGGCAGATCAGACCCAGAGGTAGTAAAAATGTAATACAGTTTATTTTCCTCAGTTATTTTTTATGTTTTTCCAAAGCAGACTTAACCCTCTGATTTTTACATGTTGTTGCAAGGTATTTTTGATCTCATAGGACCAAGTATATGTGTAGTTAAAAGCAGATGTTGTAATTTGGAATAACTGTAATATTTGCCAAGCTCAAACTAATAAGCGACTGTGAGACTGCAAAATATTTTCCTTCACTTTCAGTATAAAATCCACATTTTTGGGACATAATAACTTTCTAGCCAAAGTTAGGTTAGGGTAAATTAAATTTGGATTTTAAATTAAAGCTGGGTGTAACCTTAATTGGCAGGGATATAGTTTCATCATAATATTTAATACATTCTGCTTATCCATTTAATGAGAACAGCTTTGCCTTTAGCATTGCCATGATCATGATTGTGATCCTACTCTACTGAAATCCTGAGGGTTTTTCACAAACTTAGTAAGCAACTGAAGCCTTGAAAAAATATTTTGTGACAAAGAGAAACCTGTTTCTGGCAGGCTGGTCTGTGAGGGGATATACAATGCAGATGGTATGGTAAACACTGGGAAGGCAAAACAGAGCCATATACATCTTAATAAGCAATACCTTTAAGTCTGGATTTTTTTTTTGTTGTTTTATCTGCGACTAAAAGGGAGACTCATCTGAAGCTGCTTTCCCAGCTGTAATGTGGCATGCCTCACTGGGTAAGCAGTGTGACAAGCCAGTTAGCAAATGGAGACTTTCTTCCACAAAGTACTGTGTCCCATTTGCAGTTTACTTTCCGAAGTCTGTGCACTGACTGAGTTACACCAGATTGCCTTATAGTAACTGGATCTTCTAAAAGCTATAGCATAGCTACAGATTTGCAAATAATGGGGATGCTCACATGCATAGCCCTTTTTGAAAAGTATTTTTCTGGTTGCATCTCAAGTATAAAATTTTCATAGGCAGATATGATTGATCATTTTTCTCTTCAACATGGGTATATCTGTACAAAGGAACCAAGGGAGGAACTAAAAAATAATGATACCCATTCTTTGTCAAATAGAATAATAATAGGTATGAAACTTGCATGCAGTTTATGAGAACTTATTCCTAATGAGTCCATGTAAGAAACTATATCAACAGCCTTAGGAAAGAATAAATCTAGAGGCTTCATATCTCCTGTGTAACTGGATGCACTAAAGAAAACTATTTAAATCATCCCCCCCCCCCCCCCCCCATTCTTACTGTCATAAAATAATTGAAGAGAAATTCTGCTTTAAATGTATCTTGAATTTTCTAGTGTAGATTAAAGGGAATTTTAAGGGATTAAAGAGCTGTGATGCACCTTGTATGTTGTGGCCATGTATGCAATGCAAGATTTGTTTTGTAGATCTCTACTTGAGATGTTTATGATTCTGAATACTAATGTAGAAGGTGGACTGAACCCACTAACAGAAGTCCCTAATGTCTATGGAAATTTCCTTCTTATGCTTCCTTTAGCTGTGAAGAAACTGCTTAAGAGTTAGTAAAAATTCACTGTACCTAATCTCACTCACCATAGGGAATGTAACTGAGACTGTTGTGGGTGGGGCGGTGGTTTTTATTATGCCTCCTGTGCATTCTTCTGGGGCAATTTTGAGTATGCCAGGAGTTAAATAAGTCTTCCACTTACTGTCTCTGTTAGTATACTTGTTTAGAGGAAGGTTGCTTTCTTTCACAGAAAGTAATGACTTTTCAGCTATAGAGGAATGACTTTGGTGATAAACAGATGCAGTTTTGCTTTCTGAAAGTGCATGTAGCTGAAAATGTAAAATTAGCACAAAATGGATTAATCATCACATTCTGCAACTTTTCTAGATGTCCAGTGGAGAAAAAGAACCGAAGCAGAATGAATGTCCCTTTCCGTATTGGCAGTACCAAGGGTGATGAAGCACTGGAAAAGAAATTTCTTGAGAAAGCTGTGGAGCTCAACATGATATCTCTGAAAGGGCATCGGTAAGTATTAGTCAGATGAATCCTTTTCCTGTGCAGAATAAACTGTTACTACAGTGACAGAGCAGCAGGCTTGTGCATTGACTTACCAGCATTTCTTACCCACATGCTGTTCCTTATACTGATTTGGCATCATTTGGGAATAGCAGTTTGAGAGAGTCTGAGACTGTAACCAGAGACTGCAGCCAGAGGCTGCTGGTCGCTCAGCTACTGCTGAGGTGTCGTGGGCTTCAGAGAGCTTTCTCCTCAGTTCTGCTGTCAGTTTGGTAAATCTGGCTCTGTGCAAATGCCAAAGAAGGTGACTCTTGAGGTCAGATTCTGTCATTGTATAAAGCTTTTCCGTGTGCCTTGTCTACCTGGTTGCAAGAGCTCCTTCCCATGTCCAGTGGTGTTTGTGGGATTAAAAACAGATAGCTTTTTCATGTCATAGAGCTACAGTGTTAGAGCTACAAATAACTAAAAAGCACAGAGTTTCTCTAGGTTGCAAGCTTGATATGAAGACTTAAATGTTGCTTCTTACTCACATACAATGTGAATTTTTACCCCTTTGGAGCAGGGGTAGGTTAAAATGTCTGTGAATGTTAATGTCTCTTTTCAGAATATACAAGACCTTTTTATTCTTTTTTCTGTTTTCAATTCAGATCTGTGGGAGGAATCCGTGCCTCTTTATACAATGCAGTGAATGTAGAAGATGTTCAGAAGCTTGCAGCATTCATGAGAAGCTTCCTGCAGATGCATCAGTCATAAATGCTGATGGGTTAGAACCACGCTGCACATCTATGGCATAAAAGCTAAAGGTTTTGAGAGTTACTGTGGTACCACACAGCTGTAGTGCACAAGTTATATTTTCTTTTAGTTCCTGTAGCTGTTTTAGTTAACTGCAAAGGATTGAGGCTCAATCTTGCAATAACTTGCTAGCCTTGACTTCACTGAGGGTGAGGATCCCCAGACTGATCAACATTGGTTCCAAAATTTGCAAAACAGTGTTCTAATGTGTAGTTAAAACATGAATAGCATTTTAAGATGCTATGGATCTGAGTCTGATTCTTGCTTCTAGTCACAAATGACTTCTTCAGCAATGCCTTTTTTTCAGTAAATGTCAGGAGACAAAATCTGTCATGTGCTTTCTGTAATGCTTTACAAATACCCTGTGACTGCACAGTGAAGCTAGAACTAATGTTAAGTGTTCTCTAAGGACATCTAGTTGGTTTATCAGATATATTCCACCATCAGGTATATAATCCAGAAGTTAGTGTCTGTGTTCCTAACTTGAGGACCTTGCCTTCAGACTTCTGCTCCCATGCTTGAAACACTTAACAGTTCCATGTAGTGATACCCATTGTGGTTAAAGTCTGTAGGACTGAGCCTTTTCTTGTGTTATCATTTACACGTTTAAAGCTAGGATGCATGAGTCTGTAATTACATAAATCTGTATGATGTTGTTTATTTCTCTATGCATTTTGTATGTAAAACTTCTCTAGGTTAATTAATTTTATATTCTTATTTTGGAGTGCGCATATGTGCTCCTGCCAAAAACTTGGTTTTAATTTTTTAACCTACTGCCGAACTGGATGGCTGTATTCCAGTCAGTGAATCTGTGACTTTCTCTGCACTGACTTCCTAGCCCAAAGTACATCAGACTTTCTTCTTTGGTGCTTATAAAATGTCTTCCCTCTCTAATTGCTCCAGTGTTTTCTCTGCCTTTTCATTGCTTCAGTTCTGTACCTTTTTGTATGTGGGGATTTGCCCAGTTGCAGTAAATACAAGTCTTGACTTTTCTGCCTTTTCTTGACACTTCCTCACACTTTTGGCCCAACTTTCTCCCTCAGTCCTTGCAGACTTTGGTAGTCTGGGCTAGAGAAAGAGCTGTGGTTTTATGCAAAGATCTGTTATACTACCCTTAAGTTACTTTTCTTTCTCAGCTTGTGACTTTACTGCCATTTACCATATAGAGATAGTACCCTCCTACTTATGTAGAAGATATTTGTTAGTATCATACTGTTTAGCATTACTGCAGCTGTTTACGGACTGTAAACTCTTTGGTACAGGACTGGGGTTTTCTTATTTTGATGTAACAATTAATAATGATGATGATGGACTGTCACTTTCTTAGTGGAACCTCACAGCAAGTCAGTGGAGTTGTGCTAAGGTTAAGTTACATCCGTATCTGAAAAGTCCTATATTAACTAGTGTTTTGAGATTTTTGTCAACTTAGTTTAATTCAAAGTAATTAAATAAATCTGATGAAGAAAATAAAACTTAATCACAGCATGCTGTGAAGTACCAGTGTGTCTAAAGCTTTTGTTTTTGTCACTTTCTGAAGGATGAGAAGTCATTCATAATGTGTTAGAATTTTAGATTCCAGTATTATCCTTTTCCCTAGAAGGCAAGCTTGCCTCATTTATGTTTTATTTTTTTCTGAAAATGATCTTTTCTGTAACTAGTGTGGAAACAAGAGTACTACTACCAGAAGGCTTTGAGAACTATTTGTACCCTGCCAATGATGAAGATATAATTCGGGTTCCATATTAAGCTTGATAACTTTCTTAAATTCCACTCCCTCCAAATTTTGTATACTTGTTTTCAACAATAGCTGTGGCTTATATCTCTTTTGAAAAGCTAGTAAACTTTTCTTTTTTTATAGTAGGTTTGCATTCCTTGTAGCAAGAACACCTTTACCTGTGACTGCAAAAAGGCTTGCACTGCTGTATGCAGTCGTCACCCAGCTGGAAACCTCTTTGCTGCTTCTTAATTGTGCCTCGCATCCTGTCAATTAAAGTCTTTTTTTTTCTACCTAGAAAGGCAAAAATCCTGTAAAAGCAAAATGCAGAATGACTAATGTAGTAAGACTAGACTGAATTTCATGTGAGGGGAATGCAAAAATGCTGGGAAGACTGGAGCATGTGCTGAATGAGCTAGTTACCTGAGATTTGTTTTGACTCATCCATGCAATAGTTCTGCCCTTCCAAACTGTATCCCTGAAAGATGTAATCAGGGTATTGAGCCATGGTGGACAGAGAAATGCCGCTTCCACTCATCGGATTAGTAGGAGGAATTTCAGCAAGGGGTTGCTGAGAGTCCTGGTCTATTTCCCTTATGTCAACACTTCCAAGCTGGGTCAATAATGCAGTGTTTGAAAGCAGGGCTTTTCTTGGTGTGGTATGAATTCTCCTGAGGCACTTAAAGATGCTGTAAAATGGAAGTACTTGTCTCATCTGAGTTTGTGCATGTAGGGAGAGAATTGTAGGAGAGAATTGTAAGATAAACTCTTTTCAAAGAACGCTGCTTTCAATTCTTCTTATAGTGAATTGTCTCTACTGCATCTCCTAGCATTTGTCTTTGATTTGGTAAAAGCAGTTGCTAGAGAACTCTGTAGTTTAAAAGTCCCTAGCCACCATCTAAACCAGCCCTGGCCTAAAAACAGAAAGCTGCCAAGGAGGTTTCGTGCTCCCTGTGTACCTGCTTGGCAAAGTAAGGAGTGCTTTACCCCAGGTGAGGAAACTGTAGATCAGGAAGGTACCCTATCCCAGGGAACTACTGCCAGTTGTCAGTGATAGGGTCTTTCCATGGCAGTACCACCTCTGAGCCTGGCATGAAAGAATAAAATAAGTCAGGTTTGGCACATCCTTATTTAATTAGTAATTCTAGTGGGGTTAAATGTTTTGTGCTGACAGCCTTGGCCCTCTTTGTCAGCTGACACTCGGTATTTTCATATATTTTCCCTGTTTCTGTTTAGATTAATCATGTTTTTCTTTTCAACTTGCAACTAGTTTAATATTTTTAGATGAGCCCAGGGATATTTTGAAGTAAAAAGTGTAAGTCTATTTTTGACATTCAAGTAACTGTTTGGAATGAAACAGGAATAAAAGACATCATAGATGTCTAATCCATAGATGGATTAGAAGTTGTCAAAGTATGCTGCAAGTGTTGCTAGATCTGGCACAACACTGTATGATTTATGTTTGCTGTATTTCATTCTCTGGGTAGAAAATAAAATGAGGGTGAACCTTTTTGTGTCTGATAAGGATGTACCTAATTAAAAAGTGAAATGTTACAAGGTTTTACATTAAATCAGTTACTTGGAAAGGAGGTATCCCCATTCCTGTTGGTAATTGAACTCTTGATAATTTAAAACCAGGATTCATGACAGTCTGTGACAGATCGGTCCCTTTTAGGCTAAAGAAGCTAAGAAGTTATAACTACCAATGGATTACTGAATGGTTGGAGGAGCATGATCAGAGAGATGCAAAAAGATACACAGAAGAGATGGTAGCTTGTGAAAATGTTTCTGTTTTCTTATTAGTAGTTAAAGAATATGTGTTTGATTAGACAAAAACAAATGCTGTGCAGTTTCTAAAATGCAGAAAATTTGAATTCACTATGCATAAAAAGCAAAAATTGTGTGTGCAAACAGATTAATTGCAAAAAAGATGTGAAGAAATCATGTAAGAAGAGTTGAAAGTTTGCTATGCTATTACAAGAGAAACTGCCATTAAGCTGCTTGGAATTTATAACACAATGAACAAATCTGAGAATGATTATTTGTTTTGGTTCCATTATATAAACTGAAGACATTTGAGAGACATACTGCTAAAACTAGGGATGGTAGTAACAAACTCTTGCTGCTGTGTAACTGAACAGATGTTCTTCCGTAGTAAGCACTAGTTTTTGAACTTGAAACAAAACTGTATGAAACTTTCAGACCCTGGTGTTGGGTTTAGTAGCTGATCAAACTGGAAATAAAGAAGTATAAAAGCCAGTAAACTTAATTCTTAGCTTGTACTGGCCTGCCACCATAGAATCACACTGGCTCATGGCTTTTCTTCCCTATCAGGGCAGCCCAAATCGCATTGCTTTTGGATGCATTTTCATTGTGAAAACAGTCTTAGTGGTGGGAGGTTTTAATGCTTGTCTCAGTTGTGACTGTGCTTCACCAGGTGTCCTTGTACTCAGTATTGTATGTCAGGTCTGGTCCCTGTATCAGGACTGAAATGAAAGGTTTTTTCTGGAGGTTTTTCAGTCAGCCACCCAAACTGTACCTCCTCTTTTCTGGTATGGGATCAAAGCTTGTCTTCAATTCTGTAAATCTGGCTGGTGATGTGAAGTAGTGTGAAGTAAGACAGGACATTGCTCTGGTGGTGTGAGGGGTCCTGTGATCATGTGGCAAGAGAAATGGTGATGGACATTGACAGCAGAGCTATGTGCTCTGTGACTTCTGGAGGAAGCATCACGCCAAGTTAATGGAGAAGTATGTGGAAGGTAAATGCTGGGTGACAGCTGGCAAATAGGTATAGATATATTGGGAGGCTTTGGAATTAAGTTGTGTAAAACTAAAGCAAAATGGCAGAAAAACCTTTAAAGGGCAAGACTAGATGAAGTTGTTATTTTTGAGTAGCTGTTTTACCTATTGGTGTATGAGTTAGAATCATGTTAAGAGGTAGTCCTCTGCCTTGCTTCCCTGCCTTCCTCATCCAGGAAGAGTCATGCCTATTTTTGTGGTTCCATGACTACTAATATCACAATAAGGGATGCAGCAAAATGTGGCTAGAGCGGGGAGCATGGCAGAATACACCTGTGTGTTATAGTTGTTATATATGTGTTATAGGTTACACTTATAACTGATACCTGTGTCAGTTAAATGTGAGTAGAACTCTCACTTTGCATGCACAACCACACAGTGTACACCCAATGTGTAATTTAATTGATCCAGGTTGTAATGATAGCTGCAGAGGAACAAAATTCTTCTTTCAGCTACTTCTTTACATTTCTCTTGCAATTGGAAAAGCAGTCCCATTGTGTCCCAAATGCCCTCTAGCACTTGTTTTAATTACAGCATTACTTTGAAAGCAAACTGCTTGTTTGACAGCATTGGCCAGAACTTTTAACTGGTAGTTGAGTGTACATTTTAGTAAGTAAAAAATAATCCACTGTATTACCAGCAAACCTTTAGCATTCTTGTGTAGAATAAACAACTGTACATGTGTCATACAATGAGCTCGATATTGCTTCTGTCCCTACTACGGTTAGTATAGAGGCGCAACCAAGTCTGTGATTCTTATACTAGCTGTCTGCCAAGTTTCACTTGGTTTGATCTCTCTTTACTGGTTGGCAGGTGATCTGAACCGTGCCTGAATGAAAAAAAAAAACCCGAACCAAAACCCCAACCTATTTTCTTCACATGTGATGCAATGCATCCCCAAAATCAGCCACAAATAGTCAAGTTTAAAAGTTATCATATATAGGTCAATATTGGGTACACTTTTTATAGAGTTTTGTGTTTTGATTGTGTTGATTCCTGTGGCTTTACATATACACTGAAATGTGACTGACTTAACACAATATGAAACTGGTTCTGTAGTTCTTCCGTGGGTATCGCTTTCAAGATGTTAAACTGACAAAAAAAAAAAAAAGTATTGGTTGTGTGTGAAATGATGCTCTTGTGAGACCCCACCTGGAGCACTGCTTCCAGATCTGGGGTCCCCAGCACAAGAAATACATGAACCTGTTGAAGCAGGTCCAGAGGAGGGCCACAAAAGTGATCAGAGGGCTGGGGCACCTCTCTTGTGGAGAAAAGCTAAGACATTTTGTGTTATTCAACCTGGAGAAGGCTCCAGGGGTACCTTACTGTGGCCTTTTAATATACAAAGGGAACTCTAAGAAAGACAGGTATTTTTTCATCAGGACTTTTGGTTGATACGGTGAAGGGAAGGACTGCCATCCAGAGGGACCTTGACACGCTTGTGAGGTGGGCTGATGCCAACCTCATGAAGTTTAACCATGCCAAGTGCAAGGTCCTATACCTGGGTCGGAGCAATCCCAGACACAGCTACAGGCTGGGCAGAGAAGAGATTCAGAGCAGCCCTGTGGAGAAGGACTTGGGGGTCTTGGGCAATGAGAAAATGAACATGAGCCGGCTTCAGTGTGCGCTTGCAGCCCAGAAAGCCAACCGTATCCTGGGCTGCATCAAAAGGAGCGTGACCAGCAGGTCGAAGGAGGTGATCCTGCCCCTCTGCTCTTGTGAGACCTCACTTGGAGTATTGTGTGCAGTTCTGGTGTCCTCAACATAAAAAGGACATGGAACTGTTGGAACAAGTCCAGAGGAGGGCCACAGGGATGATCAGGGGACTGGAGCACCTCCCATATGAAGACAGGCTGAGAAAGTTGGGGCTGTTCAGCCTGGAGAAGGCTGCGTGGAGACCTCATAGCAGCCTTCCAGTATCTGAAGGGGGGCTATACGGATGCTGCGGAGGGACTGTTCATTAGGAACTGTAGTGACAGGACAAGGGGTGACGGACTCAAACTTAAACAGGGGAAGATTAGATTGGATATAAGGAAGAAGTTCTTTCCTGTGAGGGTGGTGAGGCACTGGAATGGGTTGCCCAGGGAGGTTGTGAATGCTCCATCTCTGGTGGTATTCAAGGCCAGGTTGGACAGAGCCTTGGGTGTCATGGTTTAGTGTGAGGTGTCCCTGTCCATAGCAGGGGGTTTGGAACTAGATGATCTTATGGTCCTTTCCAACCCTAACTATTCTATGATTCTATGACTTGTACTGACAGGACAAGGGGCAACAGCTTTAAACTCAAAAGGACAGGTTTACAGCTGACATAAGGAGAAATTTTTTATGGTGAGGGTGGTGAGAAACTGGCACAGGTTGCCTAGAGAACCTGTGGCTGTGACATCCCTGGTAGTGTTCAGGGCTAGGTTGGATAGGGCTTTAAGCAACCTGGTCTAGTGTGAGGTGTCCCTGCCCATGGTAGGGGGTTTGGAACTAGTTGATCTATAAGGTCCCTACCAACCCAAACCCTTCTGCGATTCTATGATAAACCTGGGTTTTTTTTTATTTTGGAGTAAGGCTAGGGTATTCTCAGTACAAGATTTGTATCACCAGTGAATCAGTTCTGGACATAGTAAAATGATAGAACTTTAGCATGATTGACAATCTGTGCTGAGAGAGGGATGAATGAGTAACAGGTGCAGTTCACAGATCAAAATAGCCTTGGCTCAACATGGCTCAACAATACTGAAATAACACCTGCAAATATTGAGCCAAAATGCTGCTGAGCATTGCTAAATCCTGACTGAAGCAAAATGAACAGCATCAGAAGACTGTTTGGCCTGGTATATTTACTTCCAGTTCCCACTTTCATTAAAATTGTGTTTATTTAGACCATTTGTTTAAGATTCTCATTCCGGATTGTAGAAAATGTGGAGCTTACTTTATTAAGAATGCTCATGCAGAATGAAAGGCAATGAGGAATTTACTTAAAGGATCAGATGTCTGGGGATGTAGTATGAAGTAGCACATACTTTGTGTGGCTCTCCCCCGTCCCTGTGAAAGGGAGGACATTTTACACAAAGGGATCTGGTTAAGAGGTTTAACTCTGGAATAAGGCTGTGTCAGAATTAGGTGGGAATTATGTATCTTTGTAGAATAATAAAAGTATATTCACAGAAGAAGATGCTCCAAAGAGATCATAAACAATCTGGAGTGCTGGTATGCATTCTACTCTGTTAACCTCCCTGAGAATGTGAAAGGCTCCTTGTTATGTCTGTGACACACAAAGAATAACCTTGTATTTCAGTTAGATGAATAACCTAGATTTCAGTTAGTCTTTTATTTCAGATTAAGGCAAATGAACAGACTAGCCATTTAGAAAATGTGAAAGGCTGGAAAGTCCTCTGTGTCTCAGGAGATACTGGTGGGAAAGATCCACAACGGTAGAAGGGGATCAGCAGTTCACAGTATTGTGCTTCTCACTCTGTGCTTAAGTGCCTCACAGCGCTTGCTAGCACTCTGTATGCCTCTGCGAGCAAAAAACATTGCGATAGGGCCTTATTCAGTGTAAAAGCAAATGATCAGTTCTTAGGTATGAGTAAATCTGGAAAGTTCAACTCTAGGCAAAGGTCAATAAATGCATTAGCATGTTACAAAGCTTAACAAACTTTCACTTTGTGGGGCAAATTGTAGTTCAGGTCAGGGAGAAATATATTTGGTGGACTATCAGTAGCTTAGCATCATTCAGCTCCATGTACAGATGAGGTCCAAGAAGGCAAAACAGCAACCGTTTGTAAATTGCACAAGCGTTAAAAGCCAGATGAGCAGTATTTTACTTGAACCAGGGCATCACCAGTGATGGCTGTATCTCTGGTATGACTTGCAAGGCCTACATCTCCTGCTTCAGGTTACCATTCTGGCTCCCAAATGGGAAAGTTTCCAGTCCCGACAGACAACCAGGAGCAAGTTGCAGTACATCTCCGCGAAAACATGAGCTCCTTATACTGCAGCATGGAAGTGTGAAAGAGGAATTGATTTCATTTAAGGATTTAAAGAGCAGTGAATAGGCTGTTACATGTCTGACTGACTATGTTCAGAGCACCTTTTTACAGATTATATACAACATTATATACATCACCTGAAAAAACTGTGATCTAAAGTAGTTTATGGGCTGAAATGTCCCAGGTTCCTGAGTGTGGAGGCTGATTCAAGTATATCCTTAAAGTGATGCCTTATGATTTTTTTTTAATCTATAAAGTGGTATTCTGTAGTCTAAAATGAAGTCTCAAAAATGCCATTCACTAGACTAAAATCTTGCAATAGTATTAAAAGCTCAGTTCTATAAAGTAGTGATTGTTCTCTGAGAAGAATGTAATTTCTGTAAAAATACAGGCTAAAAGGGCATTTTATGACTCTCATTCTGTTACTGCTGCTCTTTTAAATGTTTTGAGTTACTTTCACTGTACACTCCTATTAAGGGGAACTGATGTCACGTTGTTGATTATAGCAACAAGATGTGAAGCTATAGCAGCTAAGCCAGAGACCTCACTGGTGTGGGCCCTAGCATGTACTACTACTCCAGGCTTATTCTGAGTCATGAAAATAGGCAGTCTTCCCATCAGAAACCTGGTCTGCAGAAGTCTGTAGCCCCAGGTCCTTAGTGGTGGGACGTTTGGCAAGAGGTGTCCAGCAAAAGCCTTGACAGTTCTTTTGTTTCTAAAAGGGGCTGCGTTTTTCCTTTTGCTTTCCTATTTGTTAATCTGTGACAACTAGGGATAAACTGGCCAGAGGGCAGATGGCTCAGGTTTCCAGCTGAGGCTGAGGCTGCCACTGTTTTGTGGAGAGGTGGATGGGTCTCTGTGTCCTACATCTAAAGTATGATGTCCATCCTGTTTCCCTTCACCTGGGCAATAATTGACAATATACCCTGGAATCACCCATACTCTCAAGACTAAGCATATGGGCATAGATGTTAAGTGACATCCATAATTATGAAGTGAAGCAAGGCTTTGGAAAAGGCAGTGTCTTTTATTGCACTCACTGAAAGTTATTTCAGTTCCTTCTTCAAAACAGATAGCACCCCCAGCAGCTGGCAGTGTGGTGCCCCTGTTACCCACAGCTTGAAGTGTATCTGAGTGAATGACTGTGAGCTTTACTGTCTTGTTATTGCTACTGGCATAGATCCTTCTGCTGCACAATATTCTCCAATGTGCTACAAGATAACAACTTAGTTTTATAAAATATTGTTTAAAATCTTAACTCTATCAGCAAATGAGCGAGTTCAGGGGATTCTTGGTCATTAATGCAGTATTTAGTGATAGAAAGTAAAGGCTGTTTGCCACACAGTTATGCTGTGCCTCTGTTAATAGCCCATTAAAGCATACTTTATAATATTTTTTAAACTGTATGCCTCCTTTTGGTTTGGGAATAAGGGGATATAGATTTTATTTATCTGGCTCTTAGGGCTCAAAACCAGTTATCTCCTAATTCAACACATGGTACCTGTGGGGTTGAGGAATGGCTCAATCTGTTTTAAACTTTCACTCAAAAAATAAAAGCCCCATTAACAAGTATGTGCAAAGTAACTACAAACTAGGGCTTTTGGCATATAGTTTGCTTTTCTGAACGGTGTGAATAGAGCTATAGGCTCCTGAGTGTCCTGCTAACAGTCAGGGTAGTCACCAAAGTGATCACACATAGCAGTGTAACATGCACAGCTTATTAAAAAAGCACACTAACTCTATTTAGGTTATGTATGTATGTATCTATCGAAAATAAGCACAATAAAGCAAATCAGATGTATACATATAGCACAGAGGAAAATTAACAATGCATCACATCATTGCTGCATAGAGAGAACAGGGATTAAGAAGAAATACATCACCAGTTACCACCAAATCATCCAGGCCCACACTTCAAGCTGGGAAACCCAGTTGCAGCCAATGCCAGGAGTCTGAGGTAACTGAGAAAACTCCTGTGCAGTGAGTACACCCATAGGTGAGGATTTGGATTCGGCTACAAGGGGGTCCTGCTTTTATACTCTTAGAAAGACAACTGGCTTTATGCCAGATCGGTAATTGTTTACTCGTGGGCGGTGCAGTTTCTCATGATCCCACTGTTATCCACACCAGTGTGGCCAAGTATAACGGTCATAGAGCAGCTGCACGTTTTCCTGCCTCTTTCTGACAGACAGTCATGATGAACATAAACATACATACTCTGCTGAATACACTGTAGCAAAACCCATACTTCGTTATGTTTCTTGGTCATGAGTTGGAATCAACTCTCAACTATGCTCCCATTCATCACACTGAGCTTATGGTAATGCCATTTGTTAATGCCAGGTGCCAAAGCAGGTAGCAGGGCACTGGGCTGCTCTAGGGGATGTCTCCCATTAAGCAGAGACAACCCCCCAATCTCAGCTTATTTTTCTCCTGTTTTGCGGTCTTATGCCATGTCAGAATTATCAGACGTGTGCACTGCAGGTGCATGGAATGCCAGTGTGTTTTGTTGGGAATAGGAGAGGCATAACATGGGGATGAACGAGTGAGCGTTATGCTCAGACAGTGGGATCTGAAAAACCGGGGTGCAGTTCTGTCCTAAGATGTGTCCTTGCAGGTGTCCACTTTGAATACTGCTACTCCCCATGTTAGGCTCTGATTTCCAAGTCGGGCTATCATTCTGTCACTTAGAGAAGGCACTCAGGATTTAATCATGCTGAAATAAAGATTGAAGTTGACAAATTAAGATGACAGTAGGAGTAGGAATGCTGAAGCAGCTGTTCTGTAGTTGTTGTGAGGCTCTGGTTTGGGCTCAGAGTCCCATTTTTTCTTTCCCACTGCTGAAACTGTTGAAACAAACAGCTGCTGCAGACAACAACCCAGCCCTCAATTTTACTTTCACCTACTACTCAAGGGATGTCTGTTTGATTTCCTTTAAAGAGGCTGCTAACCCCTTTCTCTGCTGTCAATGTGAAATGATGGCATTTGATTGCAGAAGACACAGAGCAACAAATTTCTCATCTGATGGCTCTTATTAGAAGCAGATCTCCCTTGAAAGTGGTGCAGCTCAGCAGGGCTAATTTAAAGTGTTTTTTATCTCCTAGATTGATATAACTGTTGTAGGATGTTTGGGGTGCAGCTGTTCTGGATGTTGTGGAAGAACTTCCAATTCCCAGGCAGAAACTGGGGAGTGAGGCAGCTCTTCTAAAGAACCTGTGAGTGTTCTACACTCCCCAGAGACTGTGGTACCTAATTTGGGAAAATCAGCTGTTGTATATCACAGTAAAAACGTGAAATAAAAAAGTTAAGGGGTTTGTCATCACCCACAGCCTTTTGCATTACTATTTGGTATCTCACCCTGTAATAAATGAGTTTCTGAGCCGAACAGAATGCTGACAGAGTAAGGAAAGAATAAAGCTAGGCTGACACTGGCCTTACTCATCTTTTATCCCCTGGTTATTCAGTGCTCTCTTACTTGCTACTGTCAATTTCTAATTGTCTCCTGCAGCATGCTGTAGCCAATGATATTGAAATGCTCTCTAAATATCAATTATGTATGTATGTGCATATATACATTATGTATGTATGTATATATATAAAACCAATATAATATGTATATATATAAAACTAATATGTATATAAAACCAATAAATCATCTTGTTGGTTCACAATGTTTTTATGGCATCTATTGCAATACCTTTTATAGAAACATGGATACTTCTGTATATGTGTACACTTCTGTGTGAATCCTGAACCGTAACCAAACTATAGGTTACCTCCAATCCAAGTATTTTTATTTCTTCCTTCAATATCCACATTCTTTTCAGAAGCATTGTTATGCTCAAGGAGCAATTGAAAGACACAGTATCTCAGTAGTTATTTGTATTTACAGCATAAAGATATCAACGCGAAATGTAGAAATCTTAATGCAGCAATAGTAAATGTTTTCAGAGTTGCAGTATACACGCTTATACAATACTCTTGCTTATACAATACTCCTAAATTTAAAAGACCACCAGTCTGAATTACTGAATACACCATCAGGGAAGTAGCCTGACAGAACTGGATGTATTCGGATGCTACAGAGACTTAGGGAATGGGTTGTGCATTTAAAAAGAATCACTATTTTCTCCCACTTCCAAAAAATTTGAGTTAATTTTCTGCACATCCTGGCTTTATAAAAAATGATGCAAAATTTTGGAGGTGTGTTGCATACAAAGGCAATAATGGCATTTGGAATTCACATCCACATGAGGCTTGGTCACATTTCAAGCAAGTAATCTTCATAGAGTTTTGTTACTGCTGACCATACCTGAAAATTTACTGGCTGAGTTTATACAGTGTTTATATTGATTTCTTTGTCCTGCTAAAAATGTGGCTTTTGCAATTTTTGCTGCTGTATTTTGCTCTGTGTTAGTGTCTGCTGCATATCTATCTGTTAAAAAAAATATGGGACCTAACTATGAAGTGTAACAACAAAGAAAATAAGTAGTCTCAAAAATATGTAGTCTGAAAGTCTTCCTTCCTGAAATCTCCCCTTCAAAGAAACACAATTCTTAATTTTGTTTTGTGTAACAGTTCTCTTTCTTCTAAATTAAACAGAAAAGTATTTTTTTTTTCTAAACAATTAGAGAAAATCCAACTCACAACTTCTTTAAATCTGCTCATTTTATGGCGGCTTCCAACCATAATACCAGCTACATGTGGTCCTTATGTTAGACTTCTTTCTTTGTGCTGTAAGGCAGGGTTTTTTTTTTACAGCAAATATCTCTGTGCATCTATGCTGTCACAGGAAGAATGATTATCACATAGACAGAACTGTATTCATTTTTCTACCTTAAAAAATTCGTAAGTATGTGTGAATACAACTATATTTTTTGTACATATGCCTTGATAATAACACTTGGATGTGGTAACACTTGGATGTCACAGTGAAAGGAACAACATGAGGGCAGAAGAGGACCTAGTTCCTTTTGTGTATGTGAACATAGGTTTTGCTGCACATCAGAGAATCACCTTTGCTGAACTTTGAGTGGTGTCATAAAGTTAATAAATACACATATCACAAATGTTCTTAAGAATCTGCAGCAATATCCTGTGAATAATATATATATACATATATATACACACATATAGATGTATAAAAACCCCAAACCCCAACCACCACATTAAATCTTTGAATATCAGAGAACTGTCTCTGTAAACCAGAAAGTAAGTCAGAAAATCACTAAAATTCCAGAAGGACACTCTGAATAGGGAAGGCTGTTAGGCTGTTTAAGAACTGGATTGTAATTTGGACAATAAACCCTGTTCATGATAGTCTCCCAGTCATTAACTGTCTCTGCTGCCAGAGGAAACTGGGACTATTAACTTCCTCTGACTGAACCAGAGGGGGAAAGCAATAATTTCTTTTACAAGCAGTAGGAAAGGTTCTGCTCAATAAAGAGCAATTAAACATTTCCTATAAAAATGAATGCTGAGGAGCTCATGCTGCTGTAGACATGTGGCTGTCAAAATGTTTCCTTTGGCTCTTTGAAGGATATTGTGTGCTATTTGTGTGTTTACTAAAATTCTACAATCACAAACTTGATAGAAGCCAGATTTTGTTAGGGTGAGCGCTTCCCCTGGGTGACTAGTGATCTAATGAATTTTGTTCTTGTCCCAAGCAGGTAATCTTCGATATGTTTTCAGAGATGAGGGCTAAAGATGTGCTCTTGTAGGGTAATCTTGCTTCAAATAACTAAGGATGACTCTTTAATTACTAAGATAACCCCCTCTTTCTACTTTTTTAATTAATTTAGGTTGTTTTTTTTTTTTCTCTATAAGATTACTATCTTGGATCAGTGACCTGTCAGGAAACCATACTGTATCATTATGTACTGTATAAAGAAATGTTTCCTTTCAATTTATTTAGGTTACAAAAATACTTTGGTGCTATTATTTCAGTTAGAAGATTAAAATCTTGTGTCCCTTGTCTGGACCATAGCATTCTGTGTGCCACAAAAAGAAGTGAAAGAACAGTCCTTTTTGCATGGAGTTCAGAATTGGACAGCAGTGAAAAAATGCAAAACTAGCAAACATGGCTTCTAGCTGTAAAAGGGAATGACTTCATTTTCATAGTATACTGGTAACATTTAGCCATATGAATAATTTTCTTTCAAGGAAAAGGGTACTAAATTATTGCCAATTACTCCTTCTATTTATCATTATCAGCATGATAACAGACATAGCGATTTAACAGTTCCTAAAAATGTGGTATTTCACAGTGTTTTATTAGTATCTGGATTGCTGTACAAACCAGCTTTCAGAAGAGGAAGACTGCATCATTCCACCACTTCCCATCCATCACCAGCTGGCTATCAAAGGATACAGGAGTAAAACAAACAATGAAAATTACTGCCCACATGCTAGCCCTCTTTCCACTATGGTGTCTGCAGTAATTGAAAGCTTGGCTTGTCTAAGTGCAGCTGAATTTATGCAGCATCTAATGCCAAAGAAAGCACCAATATTACTGCCATTTCAAAACTCATTTTCAGTAATGTTCCTACTGGAGACCGTTGAGCTCTGGACTATGTACTTCAATACTTAGGCCAAATCCTCTCTGAATGTCGAAGAGAATTGGACTTGACTGTACATTTTGTCTCAAGATCAGTCTGTCAGATTGCACTAGAAAGGGCATGTGACACAAGTGTGGGAGCTCTTCTTCATCCCACAGACAAATCACTACATCATTTTCTGTCTTCTTGTGACCTGCCTATCATTCAAAGACCTCAGGATGGATTACAGATCCAAATGCATTGTGGTTGCATTTGCTGTCTGAATACATCAAGATGGAGAAGAAGGAAAGCAAAGAGTTAACGGGGCAGAAAATATTCAAACGCAGGTATGGCAAAGAGGATAACTACTGAAGAAGCTGTATGAAGCAGCTTCATTCCAGCTCTACTATATTGCCTACCTCTTTAGCTAGGTAAGAAAAGTTATTATGAGAAATGCTTCAATGTTCTCTCATTTGCCCTGTTGGAGGGGTTCTCAAAGCCATGAAACTAACAACATTATCTCATTTCTCCTAGGAATGGTGAGAACATAACAGGTTGATGGGTTACAACTTTAGAGAGCTGTGAGCCATTCTGCTGAAGTCAGTGAAGGTAGAGGTTTATGGAAAATAAGAATACAGACTGCTCAACAGAAGAAAATTCCTCTAACTGAAAGCATAAAAGGGTTTGAGAACTGTTAATATTTTCTATTAGAAAAACTGAGAGTTAGAAAAATAAGAAAAATTTTGACCCCTCCATTTGGTCAAAGGAGGATGAGGTAGCAACATAAGGATCAGGTAGCATTTAAGGGTACAGTCCTCAAAATGTTTGTAGCTGTTTTAGGTCCTCCAAATCACTCAAAATAGTAGTAAGAGTGTGTAAATTGTTTTAGACGATTACTGGCTATGCATTAGCTCATTATTTGCAGACTGATGGCTAAATTAAAAGATTATTTGCCTAAAGATCTTCTTGTTCAATTCCTATTTATTTTACCAAACCAAAGCAAGAATTATCTGGAAATTCTAGTTACCCTGTTGGGAGCAGGCAGTGGAAAAAGCAATGATAGCAAATATATCCAAGCTCTACAAAAGGTCTACAAAACACATTATTTTAATTAAAAAAAAGACTTTAAAAATATTTTCAATACTTCTAGGGTAGGATCATCTACCCCAGTTTATTGAAAGATACCTGAGACCTGACTTTGAGATGTATATGGCTAAAGCATATATGAGAAAAGGATTTGGCCCAAAGTCTTCATTCTGCTGTGGGAAAGGTACACAGAGCTAGCAGCAAAGAAAAATGGAAGATTGCAAGCCGTTGCAGATGGATAAGCTTAGTAAGTAACAGGCATGTAACTCAACAGCTGAAGTTCTGTGGGTTTGTGCCAAACTTCCATTTAATTAAAATGGTGGCCATTGTTTATTATTATTATTATTATTAATTTCCCCCAAATGAGTGCATAGCGACTGTCTATTTATATCTCTCTTTTTTTGTTGTTGTTGGAAATATTTAGAACATAGTTTACAAATTTCTAAGAGTTGATACAAAAGGGCACATACGCTTTGGAAACACTTTTTCTCCTACCTTGGAAGTTCAAATGTTTATGCTTGAAATGGTGTGCCTTCCAGGGAACTTGACTTGGTTTAAATCCTCACTGAGAAAAGAAAGGCTCTGCCCTGCAGTTTCCCTTAAAAAGGAGAACACATCCAGTGCTAGAAAAATTAACAACAAGCCACATACTAGGTGCTTCACCATGGCAGTTGTCTCAGCCATTGCAAATACAAGAAAAAGGAAATTAAATGAAAAATAAAAGAGTAGATTTTATACGATGTGTTCAAGGGTTTTTCCTATGTAGTAATATCTTTCTTTTAAAGGAGTCTCACACTGCTTAATGAGTTGAAGCATAGATGTGTATGTGCATCAAAAATGCATGAAATATCCACCTTAGCTTTCTATATTCCCTTTGGAAATAAAAACAGGCAACTTTACTAAGATATTGCAAAATTTAATAATCGATCAGTGTTAGGGTTTAATGGTATGTTTCATCTGTGCTTTAATAATTTTTTTCTCCCTTCAGAGATAAATGTTTTTGAAAGCCACTGCTTTCAATGGCTTGACGAGATCATGTAAATTCAGCAGTCTGGCAGTTAAAAGAAAGGTTTAGAAGCCTTGGATAAGTTATTGCAAGATACTGTATTCCAGATTACCAAGAAATGTTAGATGCAGTATTTTAGCAGGGGATGAAATCAATCATTAATCATGTAGGGGCTGCACTGATTTTGTTCAGTCTAGTTTGCAGGTTTTTTTCTGACCTGCTTTTATCAAATGTGAACTACTTTTTATCTATGAAGTATTTACTTTATATGAGAAATAGTCATGTTGCTTTGCAAATGCCTTGAAAAAAAAAGAGTTTAAAGCAGTGCCTGTAAATATTTGAGAGATCTCCATTCACATCTCTCAAATTCATGTTAACTACAGGCTGGGAACACAAGAGGGAGACAAAGACTTGGTTAATAGGACAGAGTCAGCAGCAGAAAATAAGCTTCAGAAAATAAACATTGAATATAGCTAGTGATTTGTAATATTATGTCTGATTAAATATAACAATTTATGCCATGCCATATTGATTTCTTGATTGCCACCTAATGTTACTCAGTAAGAAATAGTTTCTCCTTTTTCTAAATACTGATAATTCAGCATCTTGGCCTGTTTCCGGAAGTGGTATCACAGCCAGTCTTCCCTTGCTGCCTGTGCCTATAGCTGACATTGAGGTTTTTTTGCCAGTAAAAAAATTACATTAAATCATATGAAGGTTGTGTTGTCTCTTACTCCAGATTGCACCACTGATGTTTGTAAGAAAGGTGCATTATTTTTTTATTATCTTGTTTTTTAATTTAACACCATTTGGCACGTGTTTATGGTATTTTGCAGTGCCTTGCCTCATTTGAGAACTGTTAATGAACAGACATAATAGAAACTGATTTTTAAAACCACCTTGTTTTCTTCCAAAATTTCTTGGCATAAACAATACCAAACCAGGAGTGCACCACCTTTCCAGTCTTTTATAGTTTTCAGTGAAAGTAGAGTTGAGAAAACCTGATGGCTGGTTGATATCTGGTGGGCTGAAGCCGTCTTTCTCTACAGTAGAAGTAAAACAATGTGCTTGCCCTTGCCAGTGTCAGACAGCCATAGCTCTGAAAAAGCTTCTGCAGAATTCATTTTCCTTGTACACTTGGTTTCTGTCTCCTGAGACTGAAAACCCGCTGATTTTTCTGATTGCTGATACAGTTTCTTCTTTGCTGACAGGTGAACTGAAGCTGCTTATACTGGTCATCAAAGAGCCAGAGGATGGACTTTGTGTTGTAACCATATAGCAAAAAATATAAATCCATCTAAAAATGCATCCTCTTGTCTGACTTAGAGATGGTGGGAAAGAGCTGCGTATAATAAGCCAGCAAAGTGATAATATGGATAAACTGCTGAGTAGTAGGAGTAGTTAGCCATGTGCATTTTACCAAGTTGGCTACTCTGTCATTGTAACACTGCTTCTCTGTTTTATAGATGCTTACAACATTATAAAATGAAAACACCACTTAATCCTTAGGTTTTGGTAGATTAAAAATGTGCAAAAGTAATTCCATGTGATTAGGAATTAATTCTTTAAAGTGCAATTAAGTTCAGGGGATGATGAGTAAATTGGTTCAGTACTACTCTGTAGTGTAGATAATCAATTCAGAATTGGATTACTGGATAGTTCTATATTCTTTTCTCAGACCTAGAATCACACAGCCTTCTTCATCTTGTTATGAATTGCAACTAGCTAAACAACATTCACAAACTGCATCAAAGAGCTCTGTTACTTCCATGTGTAATTCATTGTAACAAGAAATCTTCAGAAATAAAATGAAGGATTACCATATTGGATATTTAAAACCTTGTGAAACATAGCTAAGTTCCACTTTATTAAAAAGAGCATTCAAACCAGATGTTTAATGGACGTATATGTTTAGGCTACACAGATGCAGCATCTGTGTAACTTCTAGAATGGCAGAACAACCTGAAAGCAATTTTTTTTAGTTTAGAGAAACCCATTGTATTCTAGCAGCATCTGGAATTTCCTTAAATATGAACAATTTTGATTGCAAATTGATAGGCACAAGCCAGGTGAGTCTCTTGAGCTATTTAATGACTATTTTTGCTGGAATGGTGGATAGCCAGAGCTTTAAAATAGGTACTAAAAGGGGCTCTCGAGCAGTCTGGAAGAGCCGCCTGAGCTGTGTGGCAGACACAGTGCTCTCCTCTCTACTGTCCCTTTTCTAAAATGATGAGACCGCTGTGCCAGCTCTCCAGTAGATCTTTCTTGGTAACAGCGATTGGCACAGTGCAAGCCACTGGAGTTTTAGTCAGTAGGGTAGTTCTGAGCAGCTCATAAAACCTAGCCATTGGCAAGAGGCAGAGCTACAAGACCACTGCACCAGTATGAGATTGTAAGAAAATACAGCTGTAGACACTAGTGGCTGTTGGTAGGCTTTTCACTGCAACTCTCCTAACTATGACAAAGTGGACTTCCTTCCTATCTCTGTCTTCTGTGACCACTAATCCCATAGCCCTAAGACAGAAAAGAAGGTTTCACTAAAACAGGCTAACTCTGTTTCAGGAGCATGAACTTCTCAGAAAATGGAAGTGGAATGTACTGAGGTTCATTTACAGGTTCTGTGTACAGTGTGCCTTAGAAGTCTGCAGAGAATCCTGCTTGTAAACTAATCCTAATTTGTTCTAAAGCTCATTTAAGTACATGCACTTGTAATTTATTTTTTGAATGGGGATGGTGGGAATGGAGTGCAGCAGCTTATTCACTGGCAGTAACTTTGAAACATAGCTAAAAAACTTGGCATCAAAATGATATTTGTGCTCTCAGGATGAGACAGTATTCTTTAGACATGAGGCTAGTAGGCTGATTTATTGTAGCTTCTTGTGCAGAAACTGCCTGTATGGCATAGTTCATCATCCTTGGAAGCTGGCAAGAATGGACTCAGACTCTTTGTTCTTTAAGCAGTTGTCAAGACAGTTGTGGGGATTCCAGCTGCGTAAGTCTCTTAAGAATTTCATCCTATATCCACACCCAAAGAAATGACTAGTAATCAAAGGCTGAGATGGCAGAAGTGAAAGTATTAAATGAAGAGTGGTGCTGTTGGAGGAAATGGAGACTAGATGTAGCTTCTTGTGCAGAAACTGCCTGTATGGCATAGTTCATCATCCTTGGAAGCTGGCAAGAATGGACTCAGACTCTTTGTTCTTTAAGCAGTTGTCAAGACAGTTGTGGGGATTCCAGCTGCGTAAGTCTCTTAAGAATTTCATCCTATATCCACACCCAAAGAAATGACTAGTAATCAAAGGCTGAGATGGCAGAAGTGAAAGTATTAAATGAAGAGTGGTGCTGTTGGAGGAAATGGAGACTAGATATCTCAAAAGATGGATAAAAGGATGCAGAGCTCTACTCTGGACTATTAGTCCAGTGCCTGTCACTCCTCTCCTGGTTAGCATCTGCTGCCTTCTTATGCTCTTTCCTGGGAAGCAGGGCTGTTGCACAGAGGTCAGGATCAGAACCACTCCCAAAAGACAGCTGTACTACTCCCAGAGGATCTGACCTAAGAGAGAAGGACATTCCTCTGACTAGATGTGACAGCTTTGAGCTGTAGCTGAGACACAGAACCTGAGAAATGTTAAGAAAGCTCACTTTGGATAACACTAGCACTTCAGTTTGCGGTGCTTTCTCCATTTAGTGACGCTTAAGTCTCTCATCCCTCCTGTTATCTCCTGGTGCCTCGTGGAGGCATGCTCACTCTGTACTGTTGGTTGTATCCTGGCTGCCTGCAGCTCATCTGGGTGACGAATGATTCAAGTGAGTGCTGGAGGTATCCACCTGGACCGGATTATTGCCTCATAAAAATGGGAATGAAAGGAAGAGTCTATGAAAGGATTTCACACTGAGGATGAGTGTTAATGATTGTCAATATCACTGTCACTATTCAGAGTAAATTAAGATCTTGTTTTAGGGCAGCACAACTAATCATGTAGAGTGAAGAGGGGATCAAGAATACTCTTTCTGCATCACAGCGGACATACTTCATGATAATGAGCAGAGAGACTTCAAGGCTGTCACATCAATATCAATGATTCTGTCATGCAAACCTTGTCAGCAATATTGCATTATTTAAAAAATATAATACTCCACACAGAGACTGCAACACTAAATAAGCTTGAGAAAATAACCAAAACAAATGCACACAGAGATAAAGGAAAAGAGCAGCTCAGTATCACATGTGTTACATTGATTCAGTAGTTTTTAGGTTTCATCTTCCTGGGAAATAAAAAATTTTCTGGTGTAAAGCTGCAGACAGGTAGAGACTTAAAGACATGTGAAGAACACAAATTGCAAGAAGAAATGAAAATGGGAACTGTTATGGGAAGACAATAGGAAAAGCTGAGGCTCATTTACAGTCTCTAGCTGGCAAAATTGTGTGGCTACAGGTCTGCTTGTTCATCTGTGCCTGATCTCATTGCCTCTTGTGATAAAGGCTGAACTTCTGCGGACTTCAAGCGAGCCGCTCACAGCCCTTGATTCTACAATGTTTGGTGGGCAAAACAACACAAAAGACGACAGAAAGGTCATGTCTCTCAGAAGGGCAAGAATATCAGAGCCAGATAGTTCTTCCTCCTGGTCTGAGGGAGAAATGTTATTTATTTACCTCATTTCATTGCTACATTGTTCATGTTTTCTCTGTATCACCTTCTGCATATATTTTCCTTTCAGTGTCAATAGAAGAGAGAAGTCAAATTCAAACGAAGACAAGAAAGCTATGCATCTACTTTTTAAAAAGGAACTTTGTGTGGCTTGTGCACAGAGAAGCAATTTTGCAAGTACTGAATATTTCCTGATGTTCCTCAGAAGTACTTATTTTCCTCTGCACGTGTCAGAGCTGCACTGTGAGCCCATTTTAACAAACTGACACATCTTTAACAGAACCGAATGTGAATTTACTTAAAACTTGAAGTTATCTATTACTGATGTGTTAGAATTATCCATATAACACAGTGGCCTATACACTACTGTGTAAGTGGTTGACTTTTATTACAGTTCCACAGGTCTAGCTTTTAAGATAATTTCAATGAAAATGTTTTGAAATATTATTTACGTTTCTGTATGAATTACAATTATTACTTCATAAACTTGTTTTTTTTTTATTATTTCAACCCTTAATACTCTGCATTTCCATTAGACTAAAAATGACTGTAATAAAGGAAAAAGGAGCTCTGCAATTACGATTGACAAGTTGGTTTAATATCCAGTGAAAGAAGAATACAATTCTAGAGTAGCTCGATTAATTAAGTAATATGGCAAAACAAAGCATGTATTATTATCATTTTCAGGCTGCTTTAGGAGTTGTGGAGGCCTGAGGGCTTAAAGTTCAACTTCTCTCCACACAAAAGGTGCTGGTATCTATAATTGCCCTGAGTGTCAAGATATTAAATGTATTTTATATACGTAAGTGTATTCATATCTTATAAAAATCTAAATAACATGTATTTTATTTAATATATCTTGCTATAGAATCATAGAATCATAGAGTAGTTAGGGTTGGAAAGGACCTTAAGTTCCAGCCCCCCTGCCATCTTGTATATATTTCTCTCTATAGAATACATAGATATACAGACATATAGATTGCTATCATTACAGAACACAGGATAAAAAAAGGGGGGAAAGTCTCAGCCTCTAACATGATCAGAAACAAAACAATCTGAGGAAAGAAACCCGTAAGTGCTCCTGAGGAAGTGAGTGAAATAAATGATGTGACCCAGTTTGCTGGAAATCTGCTGTTGCCTGGGGCATTGCAAAAATCAATCAGACAGGTGAAAATAGAAAGTGAAGGACTGCTGGATGGTTTAACAAATTTGTAAAACTTTCGTAGGAAACCTGGAGACCCTGAAAATGATTCTGAATAAGTTCACACACCAAAAGTTCAGCAAAAAGACACACAGATCCCAGAAAACAACACTTGCGTAAGTTACCCTTACACACATTGAGTAGACCAACAGACCATTTAAAAAAGAAGCCCTGCACTCCTGGATGTACAGGGGAAGAGTTCTCATTGGAGCACAGCATGGTGAATGGCACAAAAGACAGAGAGTAGTGATATTCTGTAGAATATGTGCAGACCTTGCTGTCACTGTGGAAATTAGGTATGGTGAAGCTTTGTTAATTACAGGGATTAATTTCTTCCCTGATTAGAGGTAGAAAACAGTGGTTGGTCTTGCTCAGTCTATTGGATCTGATCTGAATGACTGATGAAGGATTGCCAATACATGTAAGACTGGGGATTGACAATAATTTCTGTTGACTGATGACTGGGGTAGAAATGGCATGACTGGGTTTGAGAAGGTTGCAGCTGTTGACATGATGGAAATTCTGCTGGTGAGCATCTGGGAAGCACTCGCACTGCAAAAGTCTTGAGGCAAGCCTGTAGGCAATGTTTGCCTGTGTATGAAGACCTGAGTACAAGTGCCAATATTGTTCTTCCTGTCCAAACTGGGGACCATGCAATATTGCCTTGTGTTGGCCAGTGAAGTGTGGATCTACTTGGACTTGAGACACATCTGGGAGCAGGTGGGTAATGAGCGAGGGATGAGTCCCAGAGGAGAATGAACAGAGGAAGGAGGCCAATCACTACCACTTTGGAAATATGCTCCTTGACAGAAGGTATAAAGGTTAGGACAGAACAGACCTGTGGCAAGGTAAATTCAGGTAAACTGATAAGTGACAGTAAGAAAACTTTCATCAAAACACAGACAAAGGTGTTGAGGGACCAACATTTCAACCACTGACTTTTTGTATGGCCAAGCTAAAAACAAACCTGAAAATAAAATATAATATCTGGGTAACGTGAAATAAAGTCTAATAGCAGCCACAGACAGATGATGTGAGCAAAACCAGCAAAACCATGTATTTCCTTTCAGAACAATGAAAACAAATAAACCAGTAATTACTAATAAAGATAGGAACCTGTGTGAAATGTTGACGTTTATCAAATATTCTGCAATAGAAAATGAGCTCAGCTTGTGAAGTATCATGTTCCAGGCCTGAAAGCATATGAAATAAGTAGAGACATAGAGACAGTTCTTATATTTGAGAAAAAAGTTGTACTGAACAATGAAGAAGGTAATCAGTCAAAACGATCAAGAAAAGCACCAGGGAAAGCAGTATCAGGTTATGGTTAGGAGCCAGTGAATAAAAACCAGCTAAAATCAGAAATTAGGTTATCATGGGAGACTAAAATAGTAATTCTGCTGATATATATGACACAAATTGCAAAACAAACAGTAATTGTTCAATGTTTGCTCTGTACGGTAGTGGAAGAAGTTGTTTACTGCTTTAGTAGGCTAAACCAATGTAATTTTATTCTAAATTACTACACCAAGTCCAGTCCTCATGTCATGAAAATTAGTGGAAGAGCTGTGAGAGAAGGTAGTTTAGAAATAAGCTTGAACTTCTGAAAGGAACCACTAAATCTCAGAGAACCACCCAGAACTGTGGATTCTGACACAGCACCAAATAATCAAAAAATTGTATCTGAACGAAAGGCAAATGCAAACAACATTCTAGTCAGTACACTGTAATAGGGAAACACGAATAGTGTATCTGTATTGCATAATAGGAATTGTAGTCTCTGTAATGAAGTTATATTCTCCAAGTAATTTACATATTCAATCCTAGTTTGATATACATCACCACTCAGCATATAGGAAAAAAATGCTTACAAATTCAAATAAAACAGCATATTTCAAATTCCATTTTTGAATCTAGAAGCTCATGCACCTGCACATTTGAAGCATTTTATGCTTTTAATTCTCAAAATAAGTGTGCCTACATAGCAGTGTAAAGATGGCAGTACAGTGTTCTTGGGGATATTAAATACCAAAAATGCCAAATGTTCATAGATATTGGCAGAATGCTTTACTGTGCTAGTGCTTATCAATAGAGAACAATTTAAACTAATCTTTGTGGGCAAGAGCTCTTGAACAAGAGTGGGATAGTTGCTCAAAAATAAATTCAACAATTTCACTGTTACTTTTTTCACTGTCTAGTCTCACCTAAGGAAGTCTTGCTGAACAAGTCTCTAAGAGAGACTGTAAAGATAACACTATCACACTCCTTTCTAAAGCAGTCTGGGAGCACTGCATGGTTACTGCTCTGTCAGGAATAAAGAACACTAAGGTGTTTACTTGAATGTTTGGCTACTGCAACCTTAATTCCTTTTTAATATTTCGTATCACTTAAAAGTTACTTGCCTCATTAAATACTTTATCTCTTGATCTGCTTAATACTTTGCTAATAGAATCCAATCTAGTTATGCCTTTGTCCAGTTTACCTTCTACATGGAGTTCACCCAGGGAATTATTCCCACATATATTGGTCAAAATACGAAGTATTATTTAATTAGTTACCAGAAAAGGAAAATATCTTACTATAAGTTTGTGTTTTAAATATCATGTCATAGGATCATAGAATCATAGAATAGTTAGGGTTGGAAAGGACCTTAAGATCATCAAGTTCCAACCCCCCTGCCATGGGCAGGGACACCTCACACATTGGCCTCGAACAATGCTAGGGATGGAGCATTCACAACCTCCCTGGGCAACGCATTCCAGTGCCTCACCACCCTAACAGAAAAGAATTTCCTCCTTATATCCAATCTAAACTTCCCCTGTTTAAGTTTGAACCCTTTACCCCTTGTCCTATCACTACAGTCCCTAATGAAGAGTCCCTCCCCAGCACCCCTATAGGCCCCCTTCAGATACTGGAAGGCTGCTATAAGGTCTTCACTCAGCCTTCTCTTCGGAAGAGGAATTTAGACAAATTTCTGAATGGTTGTAACTGCTGTCTCCATATGTCTTATTTAGGCATTTTTTATAGAGGTATTTAATTACAATGCCAAGTTTATCTTGCTCTAATCCAGAACAAGAGCTCATATTTGGCACATTCCTCTATTTATCTTTTTCTGAAAAATACAACTGAAAAAGTGATGAAGAGTTGTAAAACACTAGCATGCATTGGCATGGAGGATCTTGACAAATAAATACATTTACTGTTAATGGATGACTGCTTCAAAGTTAGCAAAATATCAGAATTGGCACTAGAAAGCAGCCAAATGTCAGAAAGCATACAATATGGAACTAACAGTGTGTTTGATTATCTGCACCTGTCCCATCTTCTATAGTGCAGGTATAAATTTATGCAATTTATACACATGGAATATGTTGCTGACTTGCCACAATACTTTTAGACTTACAGAAAAGCTAAGATGTTAGTTGGATATCAACCCAAATCAGAAGCCATCTAATACCTCAACAATAAAGAGAATAGTATACAGCTTACATGTGATCTCTGTTGTCTGGAAGGTTTTGAAGAGCTTCATATTCCAGAGCCTTAAGTGCACCTTGGAAAAAAGAGAAATTATAGCTGTGTCATTATAGCTGTATCAATATGGAAGTGGGAACAGACACATCTGCAAATCCACGCAGTTGTGTCTGAAACATCATGCTTGCCAAAAATTAAAACAAATAAAGCAGATTTGGAGTTGTCTGGCACGTCATGCCTGCCTTCCACTTTCCTAACCTGAAGATTGTTGAGCCCATAGAAAAAGCTGTCCTCTGCCTGAAAGGTGGGGATAGAGATGAAGTATACCCATTGGGCCAAATTCCCAGTACAACTGAGGTAAAGAACAGAGAGAGGCAAATTGAGCTCAAGTCATTAGAAAACAGTCTTAAGGTTTTTCTTAGAACTCCAGCTGCCTGTCACAGGCACACTCACAGAAATAGTAGAATCAGCTTGTATTTTCTATTATTACTGCTCCCTCTATATGTGGAAATCTGACAGTTGCGAGTGTCTAGGATGTTTGTCCTAGTACTCTTCGGTTTGGATGGCTGAGGAAGACCTAGTATTTTGGGGCTCTGGGATTTGTGATCCCTCCTAAACACCAACATATAGTTTGCTCACCTGTAGATGATGGTTAAGCTTATCAGGTCTTAGGCTGTCAGTGGTGACAGAAGTGGTGACTATATTGTGCATTGGGGTAGAGATCAATTTAAAAAGTTCAACCAATAAGTTTAATATTTAAGATAACAGTTTGGATTGAGAAACCTTTGGCAAGAGTTTGATCATGGCAGCTGGGCAAAAATAGATCCAGTCAACTGACTGTATGTAGCACATATTGGGCATATTTAAGTTGCAGTATATGAATGGATGTATGCTCACTGATCTGCTCCACTATTTCATAAATGTTTTCATCTTAACATAAGGCCCAGGAAAAAGGTCACTGCTTTCCAAAAATCAAATTTGTTATCAGACGAGATTGATTTTCTTTGCATATATTAAAGAAGTTAACACATCATCAGAATTAAAAGCCCAGCTTCTCCACAGGAAAATACCTATATTAAAGATTTCATCTAAAGGATTTAATGAAGTCATTTTAGTGGGTGTTCATTCAGGGCGAAGGGAAATGTTTACCATGGATGAGAGAAAAACTTTGTGATAAGAAAGTTCTTTCAGATACTTTATTGATTAATGAAGGCTTTCAGAGACTTCAGCAGAGGACATGAGATCAGTCTGTATAGGAAAAATGTTCCTTTCCAACATGGTGTCTCATGTTTGCATACTTACCCCAGCTTAGTATTTTTCTCCATCTTCTGTCACCATCCAAATTTTGAACAAGGGTTTTTAGAGACCCTCTTGAAGTAAGCTGCATTAAATTATTGAGGCTGTTTTCTAAACCTCTTTAGGAAATTCATAGGACACAGCACAATTTCTGGCCACACACCCCACTCCATCCCTATTAGATGGGAGAAGCCATTAGAGGGGAGAAATGTGCTAAAAGTGACAGGAAAGACTTGCGTGCGTGCAAACACTTGTCTTCAGTAATTAGCAAATAATAGGAAATAAATCATCACATACATAAAAATGGCAAATGAACTCCTGCCTCAGCAATATGCTACTTTGCTATGATTGAGCAGGCAAGTTCATTTTTAAAGTGGTAATTCAAATGGTGTAAAGGGAGAACTGTTTGTTTGCTTCCTCTCCCAACCTCCAAAGACAGAGCATTAGTTAAAAAAACAAATGAAGGAAAATTCCCCAAAGAACCTTAGCAGGGAACAAGAAAAACATCCATTGTAAACAGCGGGTGGGTCTTCTGACAGGCTTTGTTTGCAAATGATAACAATTACAGGTAATTTTTCATTTCAATTGGAAGAACAGGTATTAAAAAAAAAGAAAAAAAAGAGAGAGTGGGAGAAACAGAGAGCGAGTGAGATTTCCCAAGTGTCTTATTCCCTCCCAGGTCTACAACCTAACAGGAGTGTAGAGAGCTTGCTAGTTTCTTCTCATTCCATTAAGTGAGATCTAATTGTGTCTCTTCTGTCTGTTGGCAGATGCGGTTTCTACATAACAACAGCCCAGAGACAGAGCTGCCTGATTAATGCCTCCAGCTGTCATATGCCCCATTATCTGTGCATTTGCATAACTTAATGGTTTAGGACAGGGGAGAGAGGATGCTTAATTTAATGTTTAGCAGGCCCTTGATAGCTGAATAATTTAAGAACTGTCAAGGGAGGTCAGTCCTACAGCGATTCAGCAAGACAGCTATGATTTCTGAATATCATTAAATTCCTTACATAGGATAATTTGAAAAAGAAAAGGAAGAACAACAATGCCTGAAAGGAGGTCTTGCTTTTCTGTTAACCATTCCTTCTCTGAGGAGTAGCAGAAAGACTTGGGGAAAAAACATCTATTTACAACACGGCCAAGAAAGAAAGGGTTAAATGTATGCCTTGTCTCCCCGTCCCCCAGTCTTCTTCTCATAGCTAAAGGGTGGAAATACAGAATTTAGTTAAATTCAACTAACAGCCCAACATGCTTTGAACAGGAAACACTCTCGGTTTCATTAGATGCTAATGAATATTATTAAGCTAATCTGCCATTTGTTTTCTAATTATGTGTCAGCACCGCAGTGGCAGCTGAGGCAACTGCCAGGGTGCATTTATTTATCTTCCTCCAATCCTGTGTTTACTGATTGACTATAGCACAGAGTGATTAGGATCAAATAAGAAGAGACAAAAAATATATATTTTTTTCAGGTTAATTACTGCTGTTCTTTTCCAAGTTCATTAACATCTGCATGACATTTGATTGTTTTTTAAGACCCAATAAAATGGACTTATTTAGGTCTCCTTGGGAGGCATTCTGCAATAATACAAAAAATGTATGAAAGAAGTGTTTCTTGGCTGGACTGACCCTATGTACTGGGTCTGGCTGAGATGGAGTTGATTTTTTCCCAGAGCAGACCTCCTAAGGCTGTGCTATGTATTGGCATCTAGGAAGGTGTTGGTAACACATCAGTGTTTTGGCTACTGCTAAACAGTGGTCGCACAGCAGCAAGGCTGTCTCTCCAGCATTCCCCCTCACCAGTAGGCTGGAAGTGGGCAAGATCTGGGATGGGACACAGCCAGGAGAGCCGACCCAAACTTACCCCTAATCTAAGAGAAAGGTGGAGGGAGGATATTCATTATTATGAAGTTTGTGTTCTGGAACAGCTGTTATGTGTTGTGAAGCCCTCCTTACTAGGAAGTGGCTGGACATTGCCTCCTGATGGGAAATAGAGAATAACTCTTTCATTTTCCTTTGCTTCTGCATGCAGCCTTTGCTGTTTCTTTATTAAACTGCCTTTACCTTGACCCATGAGGGGTTTTTTTTCCATCCTACTTTCTCCCTGCCCATCCTGTTGAGGAGGGGAGTGATAGAGCAGATTGGTGGCCATCTGACATCCAGCCAGGGTCAACCCATCACACTCTACCTATTTGGTAGCCAAATGAAGGACTTGCTCAGCCATGGAGCTGTGCTCTGCTATTTTTGTTGAGTCCATTGCATTCTTCTGGCCCTGGCTTCCACTCTGCCGAAACAGAGCTTTATACTTCCTGGGATTTGACACTTTGAAGACCATATGGTTAACATTTGAACTTCAAAATACAGCTAATTAATGCTTCTGCTAAAAGCAGTAGTTGGTAGGTTCAGTGTTACTCACTGGAATTACAATATTTACATGGAAGGCATACGAAATGACTTCACTGGATGAGGTGAGTCTGCTTCCTTGCTTGTGGTAAGCAGGATGACTTTCTAGCCAGTGCTTTGCCCCTAAGCACTTCTTCTTGCATACCTTCCTGGGCAACCAGTTCTTATCTAGTTTTATCTCCTTTCTTCAATTGCTGTCTGTTCTGCTTTGCCCAGCTTCAGTTCCTGTGGTTCTAACAGAAACACTTATGATTTTCCTTGGGTTAATTTTGTGGCCCTTCTTGGAGCTGGCTTTTAGGCAAGGACTTCTGTTGTTTCATCTATACAATTCTGTTAAAAGATGTGAACATCTTATTTAATTTATGATTTAACTTCTGTTGTGTATGGGCATTCACAAAATGTGCTGATGTGAAACTGCCAGTACCTGATGTGTGTTCTATCAGTGCATGTATGCACACAGATCATATACACCTCTACACAAATATATGTACACACAACTGGGTGTGTTATTTCAAAAGTTTTTTTTCATGTTCTAGATCAATAGCTTAGAACATTACCTCATATGGGAGCACCTGGTATTCCTCTGAGACTCAGAAAAAGGGTAGGAAAAGCTGAGTTGGAGAATTATACTATGTTGAAGGACAGCGATTGCTATGGCTGGTTGGCAGTTGGCCAAGATTTTATAAGGGATTGAGAACCACTTGTCTTTGTGCTGTAAAAATCTCCTCCTAAGCTATTTTTCTCTTTACATTTTATAAATATGGAAACTCATCAATTTTCTGCTGGATTAATTATTCAACTGGTTTATTCTGTACATAATGACCTGCATCCTCACCTTATAGTTCTCCCACTTGATAAAAGACTGTTGGTGGGATGGGGTAGTACAGCTCTAACTCTCAAGTTATTCTGCTCAACTAGAGCATGGAAAGGAAAGAAAAAAAAGAAATCTCTGTTGTTGGGTTGTTTTGTCCTTTTTATGATCTTTCCCTGAAGTATGCAGCAATTACTGGGAAAGGATGTAGGACTCAATGGCACATTAGTCACGCGTTGTGTGGTGATTTTTACACACAGAACTGATCCATGGCAGCAAAGTCATGGATAGCTCTGGTTTGTACTCCTGAAATGAGAGGAAATGAGAGATGTTGCTGGGGGTTTTTCTTTAGACACATTACTGTTTTTTGCTTGCAGAAAGCAAGATTTTTTTACTCACTGATATAATTTTAATATTTGTTTGATTTTCTTTTCAGTTGCTCTGTTTTAAAAAGGGAAATTGGGAAACAATGTGCTTTGTGAAGCTCAGTTTCTTAGAGGTATATTTCCATCACTTTCATTTTTGGCCATTGCCTTTTTGTTGCTTCCTAGCAGGGAACTGATTAGAAGCAGTGTGAAGCCAAAGTAGAAACTGGGATCTTTTATTTGGTGGAAACACGTAGTTCCAGGTTAGAGACTTCACTTTTAAGCATGTATTTCTGTACTGTTGGCTTTAGAATAATTTTGCTCCTTTTTTTTTCTTTCCCCCAGACAAATATAGCATTAATTGCTGGAAACCTGTGATGAAAGGTTGTCCATTCTTAGGCTTCTACTAACAGAACAAAAATAAGAAAACGGGAAGGGAAAGAAATGCGTGCTAACATAAATCATCACAGTTGTTCCAATCAGCACATATGGTACAGTAACATTGCCCACTGCTTTGAGACCCTCTAATGGAAGACCATATGGGCTGCTGCTGCACCAAAACACAACAGGCCTGTGTTTAGGACTCTGCAGTGACCTGGATTCAGAACTTCCTCGCTTTTACTGGTTTGTGTGTCTGCATCAACATTTTTTCTTCCAGCATAGTGTTATTGTTTTGTTTTCCTGATTCCTTTGTTCAGTGACAGATTCCTATGGATAGAGCAAGGCAAGTGTCTGCCTGTGGTTTTTGTATTTCATGTGATTGCCTTTGCATATTCTGGGACATTCAAGATTTCAGAAATTGTAAGGGAACATTACAACTGGATCACTTTGTCAGAATAAATTCACAGAGAGAAAAAATATTTTCCTTTCTCTGGTGCATATTTTTTGAATCACAAAAATGACTGTTTGGAATCATGGAAATTATGGTGTTATCCTGAGAGTTTCCAATGGTTCACAGTCAGTGCCTTGCCAAAGTCACTCTGTGCTATGGTTACACTGAAAGAGCTGGGATGCAAAATGTTGTTAAAACTGTGGTACTAGGGTGTTAAAAATTGTATTTACTTAAAGGTTTATACACTGTTACTGAAGTGTGCACAATTAATACTCCCGGATTTAAACACTCCAGCATGCTGATACTTGGTACTAAGGATATTTTCTACAGCTAGAACATACTTCCTTGTTTTTAACTCACTCACTGATCCTTAAAAACAATCAGTCAAAGCCTCCTTTTTTCCGTGTAAAATATGCGTATCCTCCACTGACTCCATACTGGTTTTCCTCAAAAGATTCTCTTTGTTTTCCATTGTGTTTTGGCCAGCTTTTTTTACCATTTTACTGTATCCCTTGGCTGACTTTAGGTCTCCTGAAATCCATTGGACTTACAGCCCTCCAGCAAGCTATGGCTCTTTAGCCTAGCCCTCAGCTGGAGCAGGTTGGGTGGGATCCTCCATTTCCTGCTCACTCCTGAAAACAGCAGCAGATAGGTTGTGGTCTCTCATGGACCAGACTGTGGTGTGCAGGCAGCCAGTGTCTTTGTACGATGCTCCTCCTTTTCCTCTTGTCTGTCATGCAAATATCAAGGATAATGTTTTTGATCTAGTGAGCATTTTTGAAGTATAACCAAATTAGATTCACCAAGGGTTATGCATTCACCGAGCACCTTCCAAGCCCTGTGTAAGATAGAAGACAGAAGACAGCAGATGGATATGGAGGACAGATGGGGACATGGTTGTTAACACAATGACAGAGAGTGTTTGGATGAAGAATGGGTTCCCTTCTTGTTCCCAAAGTAGACAGGTTTTCTCTGGCAGCTGGGACTGGCTGGTGGAAATGAGAACAGGCAGAGGAGGGCAGATGTCTTCACACTGGTGAGCAGGCAAATAGGGCATAAAACTCCCTTCAAGTGATAGTTTTTCCGCATCCTGGGTGGATTTAATTGATGGGTGTTGAGAAGTAACAGGCTGAAATGGCAGTGGACATATATGGAAGCATAAGGGGCTTAAATGGATTGTGAAAGGGCTCGGACCATGGCAAAGGACGCATGGATGCTGTGAGGCAGAAAGTTGGGTATAGCTTACTAACAGTATGAGCATATTTCTGTCAGTTTTTGTAACCAGTATGGCTGAGCAAGGGTGCAAGTTTAGCAATCTATATGTGCAGTAAAGTCATTATCATTCCAGCATTAGGCAACTATTTAGTAACTACTCCTGTCAGTGCTATTGCTTTGATGCTCATGCAGCATGACTTTGAAATGAATTGTATTACTTGACACTACTTTACAGCATAATAAGTAGCAAGTTAAGTAGCCACCATATCCCTGAGCTTCATTATTTTTAGGTAGAGAAAAGGCAGGGATATGAATTTTTGGTAAATACCTTTAATTGCTTCAGGTCTCTCCCCTCTCCAACAATTTATTATTTTTTTAACTTTCCTTTTAAGTCCTCTTTCTTCAGTGCTCTGACATGTTTATCAAGCTCCCCTACCAATACGTGTATTTTAAGCTTTGAACCAATTCAGATAAGTCTCATAACTACCTGAAATTCTTGATTCTGAAACATGGGCCTGAAAATTATGTGAAAGCTGGTGAAATGGAAAGTAGTTGCTGATACAGACCAATTTAGGTGCTGAAAGGAGCAGGGAATCTTCTTGTTTTTTCTCTATCCTGAAGTAGTTGTGATTCTTTGAAATCTAAAAATCAGGTTTGGTTTTAAGGAAAGGTTCCAGTCAGTGCTTGTTCTTCTCAATCATTTTCAAATCATGAGTCCTGTGATAAATGCCAGATGTCCTACATACAGATTCAAAAACTACTTTTGCATTCTTTTTTCTGTCACACAGAAAACACCAAGAAGTCTAACGTTCATATTCTCCCACTCACATTTAGCAGAAAACAATGCAAGTGTTCTTCTTCTGCACTAGGTGTCACCTAGATGAAAATTTAAAAATAAAATATCCTCTTCCCTTTGTTTCCAGAGGCGATTAGGATGACAAGTTAATCAAGACTTCATCTGAGCCCCTCATTTTTCTGTTCATCATATCACAGCTCTTCTAATGTAGCTGTCCAGTCCACTCAAAGCAGGCTCTTTAAAAGGACTGAATATGTTGCAGATTAACTTCACTGAAAAATCCCTTAGCCTTTTTTTAACTAGCCACATACGAAACAAAACCCAGAAAGACCGCAGGTGTCCCAGAGAGGTGGCTATTAGGAGGATAGCTGGAATGACCTTAGTGCCCTGAACTGAAACCTTAGGAGACCCAGAGAGGGTTCTTGGCAGAGTGTCACGCTTCCCTGTGACCTGGGGAAATCACTTGTGCTCCCTTCTGCTTAAGGGCCCTCATTTGCAAAAGAAGAATAATTTCTCTTTGCTTTAAGAGTCCTGCACCACTAATGACAGTGAGTGTTCAGCTTCTGAGCTGATGAAAGGCAGTCAGATATATGCTGGTCATCTTTAACCTGCTTTGTGTCTTTTGGGGTCCAGTGTGTAAAGAATACAATTTTCCTGTACCACCTACCATGCTGCATATAATTTACAGAATCTAAATAAGTATCTGGAGAATCATATGACGTGATGGGGCTGACAGTCACAAAGAACAGAGGTAGTTAAAAGCAGTCTTTCAAGAGGGAGAACAATTGGGTTCAAAGCCCTGGGTAATTGAAAGCTACCCATGAGTTCAGAAGTGCCAGTTACAATCTCCTGCTGCTTTGGCCGTATCCTGGGCTGCCCTGTAGTCTGAATGTGGAAAGTGAATGATATTTTGTATGTATCCAACTGTTGTTTTTCTTTTGTTATCATCTTCTGTAGCTGGTATATAAAAAAAGGGCACCTACTGAAAAGCATTATGTTTCCCTTCTGAAGTTTTCTTGAGAAATGCACAGATTAAGGCAAATTTGCTACTCTGTAATATGACATTTTACTTTTAAATGGACTGTAATGTTAATAAAGTCTTCACAAACCCCAGCAGTATAACAGTAGTGATAGAGCATGTCTTTGCTCAACCATTAAAATAAAGAAAATTAGTTCAAAATTTTTTTTTTCTGAGAAGCTTTATCAGAAATCTCTTACAAATGTTGCACAAAAGGGATGCTATGAAAGGGCTAAAATAAGCACCCCTCAGCTCAGCCTGAGGTAGAAGTCTCTCTCTGGTCAAGTCACTGTTTCTCTATCTTTGGTTTTGTGGGTTAAAGCCCATCAGGAATACAGCTATGTCATAAACTTCTGATCTGTGTATGAGTAACATATTTTTAGTTCCCAAGAGATAATTGAATATATTAAAATTTAACTCAAGTTTTGATATCTATTTTTATTATTGAATTAAGAGATTCTTTTGAGTGGCATTTGTGGTAATCTAAAAGAATGGAAATGGAAACCAAGAAAATCCATGTATGTACGAAAGGTCAAGTACCTGTGAAGAGACCTGATTTCTCTGTTTAGATCAACAGCCTACGAGAAGAGGTCTTAAAAGAAAAGAAATAAATCTGAGTTTTCATCTTTACAGACATACATATTGTGATAAACCCTGCAAGCTGTGAAGGGCCCAAATACTTGTATTTACTGACCATATAAAAAATTAGTTACATATCTGCATTCCTGTGCTGGCAGGTTCTGATAACTTCTAATAAAGGTGCAAATGATTTCTTCAGCAATATCCACTTGAATGCTGTTTCATTTGATGTCTATTTGAAAAGAACTAGCAAACATGAGGATATATTCACACAGACTAGATGATAGAAGGTTTTCTAGATCAAAAAGTAGGTATCAACATCAGTTGTGGACAGGGAGAATCGTAAATTTACAATTGGAAGAAATAATTTCAGAAGAGCTGCTGTCTTCCACATCAGATTTCTTAAAGTTCAGGTTAGATATAAGGAGGAAGTTCTTTACTATGAGATGGTGAGGCACTGGAATGGGTTGCCCAAAGAAGCTGTGAATGCTCCATCCCTGGCAGTGTTCAAGGCCAGGCTGGACAAAGCCTTGGGTGACATGGTCTAGTGTGAGGTGTCCCTGCCCATGCCAGGGGTGTTGGAACTAGATGATCTTAAGGTCCTTTCCTACCCTAACTATTCTATGATTCTATGATTATATGTCTGCTTCCTACAAAAATGGCATTGTCAGAAAAGAGAATAGTTTGCAACATGATCATGGGATCAACAGAACCGGCAATGTGTGAGTAAATGGAGACTGAATATTAGTTTGCCTCTAGAGCTGGGCTCAGTTTGCCAGGCTGATGCAAGGGGACAGTGGGCAGCTTGGGGAAAGCTGTATTTTTGTTTCATTTCCTTTGCTGTCTGACCAGAGGTTAAAAAAATGCTGCAGACTCTTGACCTATGTCAAGCCAGCAATTTTCACCAGCACTGCTAGACACTAAAGAAATACTGGTGCTGAATGTCACCTGTAATATTTCAGTTTTCTGCCGAGAAGAGTGTGTTAGGTGCGAATTGTCCTGTAAACCTGGTGGTCTATTTTTCACTGTGAATGTTTGTTTATCATTTGTGCCCTTACTGAATTTTTTGAGGCACAGTTCAATGAAAAATGAAATTGTTGCTCTGCCACCTCTGCCAATGGAACACTGTCAGCTACTGAAATTCAGCCTAGGATCTTGCTTTGAAGACATTAAAAAATATTACTGCAGGCAGAGCTCTTTTGTTCAGTCGGAAAAAGTATCCTTCCATTTAGCTGCCTTCAAAATCAGGACTATGAATGCACATCTGAAAGCGAGTGGAAAAATTCTTAGTTTATGCTAACAAATCTGAATGAAAAGTGCTGGGGTTAAGGAATCCAGTGTGGTGCAGAAATGAAGGACTTGCAAGTAATTGTACAGTACCAAATCAAGGCCAAGAGTAAAGCCAAATTACTTCATCGTGGGGATGCTTTACAGCTTTCCCCTGCTATGTAGGTTTCCAAAGCATATGAAAGAAAAAGCATTGCAGTTTTGCTTCATCTGCAAGGTAAGAGGGTCTGGAATGACCTACATGTAGGTCTAACTGCAAGAAAAGGGTCAGACTGAAAATGCTTCTGGTACAAGGGATTTATATTTTATGCTCTCCTAAACTGTGCTGCTTATTCCCATTTATATTTGGCTAGCAGATTCAAAGACTGTTTCAGTGAAGATATGTAATGACAAGCAAAATGTGTCAGAGCAGGACTTAAGGACATACTTGTCATTTTCTTGCTCCTCCCTGGCTGTATACTTATAGTCACCACTGACTATAAATGGGAAACGGGACACTAGGGCTAGACAGACCCTTGGTTTAAACCAGTATTCACTTCTCTACAGGCATGTGTATCTATTAAAAAGGTGAAAAACTAATAAGACTGGTGAATATATTCAGTGCTTCATTTACATTATTCTGTGGCATTCATGCTAACTATTAATTTACACTGATTAGTGTTAACTCCCATCAATCTTCTAACAGGGCACTATGCATGCATCAGCTCTGCTTTTTGTTTGTAAATAGCTTGTCTGAAAGCAATTTAAATTCTCCTCCTCGATTTTGTGAATAGAAGAGATAGGTGCTGGTATTCACCTTATCTGCTGGTCAAGCATTGTTGCTTCTGAGCCTGATCCAAAGTCCATCGAAATACTCCTGCTGGGTTAAACATGGTTTAGATCAAGCTCTTAGCAAAAGCAGCACTTTATTAAATCACAGCCTGGCAACCTTTTTGACAGGTCACGTACTTTTCTGTTTTTTTATGGTCTTCTAGCTTTATCATTTTCTTTGTCTTTTTAAGGATTTTATTCTACCTAAGCTACCCTGACTTATATTCTGTACAGCCCCCCTGAACATAAATAAAAGTTTTGCAGACTGCAAGTCAGAACTGACTCTGATTCTCTGAAGCTGTCTTTTTCTGATCTGAAGGTTCACTGTCACACTAGCTTGTCTCTTCCCCCTTCTTCCTTCAAAATTTCATTTCTTTCTTATTTCTGTATTTCCAGATCTCTGGCTCCATCACTCAGCTGCTAAATCTCTGTTTCTCTCTATTGGGCTGACTTCTTCCTCTCAACTGCCAGATCTTTTTTTGCTCACAGCAATCTTTTTTCCCTCCTCAAGTGCCATAATGTATTTGCTATTTAATGAGATGCCCAAAATGGGTGAACTGACACTTTTATCCTGTCTCCCAGCATCCTTAATGGATAGCACGATAAATACAAACCTAAACAGCATTTTCTGCTGATGAATCTGAAACACTTAATAGCCTTCCCAATTCTCCAAAATAGATAAAGCCATGTCCTCTGTCAGTAACTTGATGAGACTCCATTGACTTCACCAAAGTTACTTTGACTTACGTTGACTGAAATTTCACCCGATAGTATATATAAATAAAGCTTGTGTTTCATATAAATCACAAGAAACTAGTTAGATGTATGGCAAATTAAATTAAATATCTGATGTCAAATTACTGCAGATTCCTGAAGTGGTGCTGCTTAATAGAAATTCTTAAATTTCCATATGAGGTCAAATTAAAATTGCCATTTTCTAATAGAAATAGCTCTATACTCTATCTTCAGTGACAGTTATGAGTTTAATAATCTGACAAACCACTGGATGTCTCTACTGTGTCATGCAAGTTCAGTTAAAATATATATATGTGACACGAAAGACTACTTAAAAAGAAGGCAATTTGAACACAGAAATATTTGAATTGATAAAAAAGAGACTGGAGATGGAGATGGATCCCTCACTGCATTTCTATGAAATGCAGACATTAACTATACTGTAGAGCAAAATTCATTCTTTCGAATAAGGAAGTTCCTTTTATTTTTATTGATTAGATGGCACATGTTTTCACAGGTATATGAAACCACAGCTCTCTAGTAGAATGAATTTTGTTTGCTTTTATTTCTTTAACTCAGCTAAATGGCATTAATATTTAAATGTTAGTCTTCCTGCTTTGAACACCCTCCTAATGCTCTGTTCTTTTGCTGTCTCTCTCCACGAACTGGGACTGACGGAGATACTCCTCTGGAAACTCTAAATGTTAGCTAAGTAACAAAAGGCTACATGAGGACCAAGCCAGTTTATAATAGGAAGGATAAAAACATAAGGACAGGAATACTTATGGGTGTCAAATGTACTACATGGACTATGTGCTTATATGTGTAGGGAGAAGAGGATGAGCCTTCTGATAGATACCAGCTGGATTTAGTCACCATGGCTACACATGATTTGTTCTGGCTGTCCCTTCAAGCTGTTTTTCCAGTGAGAAGGATCACAGGGCTGTGAGGTTTCTGTGGGCAGGCACCACACCGCTCCTGAGGCAGGCTGTCAGCAACACATCCAGGCACTTGATGAGGACGTTACAGGCGTTTCCTACTCAAACACCTCATAGGGTACAGCAAAAGCTGTGTTTGGAAATAAAGCTGGTTTTGTTAGCTTGGCATCCCGTGTCACCACCCTCTCTTTTGGGGGGCTGTTGTATTCTCTGGCAGGGTGCATTAGTTTATTAAGGGATTCCAAAAGCACTTTGCTACTTGTGTTGTGTAGGGTGGGCAATTTGTTACATTCCCCTGGATTAAATACCTACTATATGACCTAAATTGGTCTTTCCAGTCCTATTTTGATTTGAAGTTAAAAAATGAAGAAGTAAAATTAATAATAAACAACACCACTACACCATTTTCAATTTATCACAAAACTACCCATCCGTCAGAGTAGTTATAAGTCATTACCAGTATGGATGCTCTTGCTTGTTTGCAATCCCTCACACAGTCACTTCCACTTCTGAAGAGGAATCAGGATACAAAAAATGGGTGCCTGGTCTGTGGACTGGGATTTATGACTCAGCCAAATTGCAGAACCCCTTCAAGGATGAATACGTGCATGTTAATGGATTTCAGGTGCTTAGCTGAATGTGCAGCAATAAGTACTGTATGTGTTCACCCAGTTACCTACTTTACTCAGGTTCCCATATAGCTTGACTCATATGATGCATTTCATATGATGCATATCAGACACAAATATTTACTTTCTCCCACCTGTGGCATTTTCCTAATGTACCTTTCTTAGGTTTGAATCTATACAATGTTTAATATTCCAGAACAATCAAGTTTGCAATTTCACCTGGGGACACTATCTGCTACCCTGGTATGTTTTCTGACACTCAGTCTTCACATCTTAGAATCATAGAATCGTAGAATAGTTACGGTTAGAAAGGACTTTAAGATCATCTAGTTCCAACCCGCCTGCCATGGGCAGGAACACCTTACGCTAAACCATATCACCCCTGGCTCTGTCCAACCTGGCCTTGAACACTGCCAGGGATGGAGCATTCACAGCCTCCCTGGGCAACCCATTCCAGTGCCTCACCACCCTCACAGGAAAGAATTTCCTTCTTATATCCAATCTAAACTTCCCCTGTTTAAGTTTGAGCCCCTTACCCCTTGTCCTATCACTACAGTCCCTAATGAACAGTCCCTCCGCAGCATCCCTGTAGCCCACATTCAGATACTGGAAGGCTGCTATGAGGTCTCCACGCAGCCTTCTCTTCTCCAGGATGAACAGCCCCAACTTTCTCAGCCGATCTTCGTACGGGAGGTGCTCCAGTCCCCTAATCATCCTCGTGGCCATCCTCTGGACTTGTTCCAACAGTTCCATGTCCTTTTTATGTTGAGGACACCAGAACTGCACACAATACTCCAGGTGAGGTCTCACGAGAGCAGAGTAGAGGGGCAGGATCACCTCCTTTGACCTGCTGGTCATGCTCCTTTTGATGCAGCCCAGGATATGGTTGGCTTTCTGGGCTGCAAGGGCACACACTGCCTGCTCATGTTCATTTTCTCATTGACCAGTACCCCCAAGTCCTTCTCCACAGGGCTGCTCTGAATCTCTTCTCTGCCCAACCTGTAGCTGTGCCTGGGATTGCTCCCACCCAGGTGTAGGACCTTGCACTTGTCATGGTTAAACTTCATGAAGTTGGCATCAGCCCACCTCACAAGCGTGTCAAGGTCCCTCTGGATGGCATTCCTTCCCTCCAGTGTATCAACCGAACCACACAGCTTGCTGTCACTGGCAAACTTGCTGAGGGCACACTCGATCTCACTGTTCATGTCAGCCACAAAGATGTTAAACAAGACCGGTCCCAACACCAATCCCTGAGGGGCACCACTCGTTACTGGTCTTCAGCCGGACATTGAGCCATTGACCACAACTCTTTGCATGTGGCCATCCAGCCAGTTCTTTATCCACAGAGTGGTCCATCCATCTTCTATTTTCACATGTCAATCATTATACCTTATGCATTGTTCCACATAACTCTTTTTATTGGCTTTGGATTTATACCTTCAAAATGTCCTTTAATAGGACATTTCCTATTATGTCTCTGAGTCATCACTTAGCCAAGCTCTCATGCAGAATAAGCTCCTGCGATCTTCACCTGTTGACCCCTAGGGTTTTTTTAGCACTAGTGTAAACTCCTACCTGCTTATTGATATATTTTGGGCTGTGGATTGCATGCAACATACTGAATACAAGTATATAAGAGCTGTTCAAGGGAATCATAAAATGGTTTGGGTTTGAAGGCAACACAAAGATCACCCAGCTCCAACACCACTGCCATGTACAGGGCCAACTTCTGCTAGATCAAGCTACTCAAAGCTCTGGCCAACCTGGCCTTGAACACCGCCAGGGATGCAGCAGCCACAATTTCTCTGGGCAACCTCTGGATATGTCTCACCACTTTCATAGTAAATAACTTCTTCCTAATAGCTAATCTAAATCAACCCTCTTTCAGTTTAAATCCATTCCCCCTTGTCCTGTCACTACATGCCCTTATAAAAAACCTCACTACAACTTTCTTGTAGCTACACTTTAGGCACTGGAAGCTGCTTTAAGGTCCCCCTAGAGCTTTTTCTCCAAGCTGAATAAGCCCATCTGTCTCAGCCTGTCTTCATAGGAGAGGGGCTTCAGCCCTTGGATCATGTTTTTGTTCCTCTCCTGGGCTCTCTCTAACAGGTCCATATCCTTGATATGTTGAGGGCCCCAGGGCTGGATGCAGTACTCCATGAGAGCAAAGGGGCAGAATCACCTCCCTTGACCTGCTGACCATGCTCCTTTTGATGCAGCCCAGCATACAGTTGCATTTCTGGGCTGCGAACACAGTGAAGCTGGCTAATGTTGAGCTTCTCATCAACCAACACCCCCAAGTCCTTCTCCTCACGACCGCTCTCATCAATTCTCTGTCCAGACTGAAAGGAGAGAAAGACAGAACAGGCCCATTCCAGTCTCCTTATATGACACCCAAATCCAACTGCTTTGCTTCTTTTCGCTGCTTCATAACATAATGAACTCTGCATTGCCACCTTTTACCCCTTCTCAGTCCTGCCCAATGAACTGAGAGCATTTCTGCCTGTAGACTGTGTCTTCCACCATCCTAGTCGATGCATGTTTCTCTTTACTAGCATTCACCAAATCCACTGAACTATTACCAGTAAACTACTAAAGAAACCTTCTTTCACACCACCATATGGTTGCTGAGCTGTTGTTCGGCCTGAACAGCTTTTAAACAGCTGTTTCAGGCCATCCATCCAACACTTCTTTTATTTGCACATGTTGTGCTCAGATCGTAATGATTCATCCTGCTATTCCACCTGGGGAAGTATCTCCCCTATATGCCCATAGTTGCTTAATCCATCAGGCATGGCCTGAGCTCTCTCTCTAGAAGAAACCTGTGCTCAGTCTACCAGGCTCTCCTGCTGTGGTGGGATGATTTTCTTCTGTTGTCCTCACATGTCTGCCATTAACCCATAGTGCAATGAAGGGGGAAGTACAGGGTGAAACATGCTGCACCTCTTCCCTTTGTGCCCAGGGATGCTCTGTACTGAGGTCTGGTGGTCCTCATGCCTCCTGAACCATGCAGGCTTTCTGTATGGTCACCTGTGCTGTGCAATTTCCCTTTCTAGACCAGAGGGCAGGACACTTCCATTTAGGTTTGCCGCAGGCTCTAGTGATCATGATAGTCTGCTTGGAGTCAATCTGGACTAATAGTATTGCCAGTGCCTTAAATGAATGAGGGGGAGATGGAGAGGCCTTCCTGTGAGACAGGAGGCTGCAAGAGGACTGTGATTCCTACAACTCTTCTGAAAGACTTTTAATGTCTACTTCATGGCCTCATTAAGTGAGCAATGTCAGAGCGTTGCCCTCTGTGATTCTTGCACTGGATTGGTAATATATGTCACAACAGATGTATATATAAAAGCAAAGGAGCACAGAAACGTGCTGTATGGTTGGACCCCAAAGGACAGAGCTAGAACATTTCTTCTTTCACCTTCTACTCTGAATCCTTGCAATAATTAGCCAAAGTAAAATGAATATTAGCTTATGCTTAACTGCCTTTCCAGCATGTTACTCTGCATTGACCCAGTAGTGCTAAACCAATTATTTTTTGAACTTTCTGGATTTAAATAATCCTCTGCTCTAAAACTCCTTCTACCCCTCAGCTATTTAACCACAGGCGGACTGCCCTAAATCCTTTTCTTATACTTTGTAGCTTTTTAAGCAAGCCCCCTCTTTAAGTAGACATAATCCCTTCTCTGTAGAAAACATGAAAGACCTTGAACAAATCAAGATTTCTCCATGGAGAATTCAGCTAATCCTGTGCTTAGCTCCTAACAAGGAAATCCATCTTGCCACCAAGCACCCCATTACTAGAACTAATGCCTGACTTGAATAACAAGCACATTATTGTGCTTTAATTGTATCACTGCTCTGTCACATGGAGAACTAGGAGAAGAACGTGACTTGGCTTCTCCAGGAAAGACAGGTCATGCCTTTTTGTTGTTGTTGAGGTTGCTGTGATTTAAAAGCAGACTAAATTAACTATTAATATGGACTGCACATGCTTCAGATTAGATGAAACAGCTGCACTGTAGCTCTGTAGTACACTTTATTATAAAACGAGTGCTGTTATACTGGATTACTGTTCTCCTTTACTTTGTCATTTGACTGTTGAGAAATTCGCGTGCTGGGGCTTAAAAAGGTATAATTGTGCCCTTGGGGGGAGGCAGGCACCAGCCGTTTGGTTGCAGAAAATTATGTTAGTTTTAAATCAGAGTAAAAGCAAACTAATCCACAATGTGGATGCATGGTCAGCACTTTTTCCTGGAAGGGCTGCCCACAGCACAAGCTGGTTACTGCCGTGATGGTAGGAGGAAACAAAAACATTTTGTGGGAAAATCATGGTATATATCAGAGAGAAATAGAAGGTGCTGTTCTGACTTTGGGGTAGCACTGTTAGCACTGATGTAAGCTGCTCACTGTGTACTGTAACAAAATCGAAACAGGAAGAAGACACCTGGTATAGATCCCAGGTACGAGGGGGTACAGGGATCTCACTGGTCACTGGTGTTGGGATAGTCATTGCAATTGCCCCTTGGGTCCCTGGTGGTCCCTGGCCATATCTAAATTGGAAATGAACAGAGTTGTGGGAAGGAAACTGTGTGCACCTCATTGCATGAACTTATGTGGGCACGCCTGGGGGGCACATAGCTTTTTCACTAGCTTGCATGGGTTTGGTGAGTGGTGTCCATTGCATTCCATCAACATCTGTAGAGGCAGATACGGAGCTGGGAACTGATGTGCAAAGAGTGAATAGCAAATATTCCTCATAACTGATGTACTCATGTAAAGCCATGGTGTCTCTGATTAAGTCTATTAATCAGCTCCATCACATGCAATTACTGTATGCTCCTTCTGCCGGTTCAGTTTTGTGAAGCTCCTCTGGAAGCCCTGATGTAGCGTAGGACTACAGGTTATTCCCCAACTTTTTCTGGATTAGAAGAAGAAATCCAGTTGCAACATGTCTGGAGAGACTCTTGGATTAAGCAAGGAAAGATCTTTGATTTTGCTTGGCAGATTGGAGGGAATTAACTGTGAGAACTGTGACTCATTTCTGTGCTTGATAAAAGCATGCTTGTATTACTAGACAAGAGTGATTGTAACAGGACAAGAGGAAACGTCTCTTCCACTGTAATGAGAAATTAGGATGAAATACCCTTTTTATTCAAACATGCCTTATCATCATATGTGGAGAGCATAGGTTGGATGTTTAATCTCTTGGTTTATAATGTCCTTTTTAAAATAAAATTGTTTTCTTCTCTGTATCACAAAATTTAGATGTGGCTGCTGCTGCAGTCATGTCTCTAGATCCTGAAAAATAACACTGAGGGATGGGTGGGATGGCAGAGTCAAGCAGCAGCATTACATGGATTTAATGTGACATTAAGCAAATATTGAGCAAGATTTTAATTACAGCAGTTATGGCAAATTTTCCTGCTCTGGGAGTTGTCAAAAATCTTCCTGTATTTAGTAACCTTAATACAAGAACCTCATTGCCTACTTTCTCCATCTGAGGCTGCAAGTAAATTGCAGACTATGAGAGTTAATGGGTTGTAGTTTAAGGGGAGTTCCACTAGATGATGGTATAAATCTTCATTATGAACAAGACATAAGTGGGCAGCTCAAACAGGAGTCCAGGAAAAGCAAAATGCCACACCACCAGAGGCAGTGACAATCCCTAATCTTCCCCTTGCTGTATTACAGGGAGCCTCCCAATAATTACATGGGCTGCACAAACACTGTCAGTGTCCAGTAGCATTGCAGCTGGCTGTGGCACCACACAGGCAAACTGAATGGAGGGGCTGATTTACCGGAATTTAAAATCAAGTAAAATTTTTCTTCATTTATTTTGCAAATTAGACTGGGTTAACACTAATTTATTTTTAAATGATACTATAAATGAAAGTAATTTTGTAATTAACAGCAAATTAATTACAGAGTTGAAGAACTAGTTGCATGACTCTGAAATAAAAAAATTAAAGCTAAGTCATACATTTCCCCAGCTGACATATGTCAGGATGTTACTGGGGCACAAGTCTTAGTCTGTCTGCCCCAGAAGGAGAAAAGGTACAGCTTTTTGAACAGATAGGTAGCATCTCCCATAGCTCACTCAGATTGGCACTAGAGGACTCAAACGGGAGTTTCATGGAGATATTCTCCAGCAGGAGGAATATTCCCAGATGAGATCTTAATTAGGAAAAGGGCATATGGGAAAGGAAATGCCATCAAGAAAATCTGCTGGAGAGAACAACCTTTGAAATGTATTAGTAACAGAGAAATGCTTTCCTTGGTCTCTGGGGAGAATATGAAAGACAATGCCACTTCTGGATGCAAGTTAGAGGAATACTACCAAGCCCCACTTTTGCCCGGGGGCTGGTGCATCTCTTGTAGAACATGACCGCACCATCCAGCTTGAGGAATGTAAAACCCAGCTTCCATTTTCATTGCCATTTCATTGTACCACCTCTGGCGGGATGCAGTTCATTTTCTTCAGAGCAGCCCATTGAGTGCTATGTTTTGCATTTGTGCCAAAAACCAGTCTCGATACACACAAGTGTTCTGGCTGCTGGTGGACAGTGCTTGCACACCACCAAAGCTTTCTATACTTCTTACGCACATCTTCCCTGTCCCCAGGGTGAACAGGCTGGGGTAGAAGCTGTGAGGGGACGCAGCTGGAAGAGCTGACCCCAACTGGACGAAGAGGTAGCCCATGCTGTAGAACACTGTGCTCAGCAAGAAAAGCTCAAGGTGGGGTGCACACACATTCAGGGTTATGGTGTTTGCCTTCCCAAGTCAGTGCTAGTTGTGCTAAGGCCCTGCTGTCCAGGGAGCAGCTGGACGTCTGCATGCCCTTTGGAAATGGTTAATGAATTCCTTGCTTTGCTTTGACTCTAAGTGCAGCTTTAGCTTCACTTGTTGAACTGTTTGTGTCTTCATTCATGAGTCTTCTCATCTTCTGTTTTGTTCCCACTCTGGAGGAGAGACGAGGGAGCAGCCTCTGGGGTGCTTGGCTGTTGGACAGAGCCAGCTCACCACATTCATGTAGTGGATTTATTATCCTCCATTTAACTAACTGCTAATTGCACAGGTGTTTGCATTAATAGTATGAATAAACCCCAGAAAAAAAACAAACCCACAAAGATGGCAAAGAGTAAGTTACTGATGTAAAAGGGAAACAGAGCTCAAGTATATTGATCCACAATGCCCTGTCTAACAAGTGTGAAGAGAATAGTCTGTGATTCTGTAGTAGCTCTGCTTTTTATATCAGTATATTTCAAAAATAAATGGGAAATGCAGACTCTTGAGTGTTAGGACTTGAAGTACTTGCTGCCACACACATTCTGCATAAGCACTCACCTGTTCAAAGATAGAATTATATGTTCATAAGATAGTCACTGAAAACATCACACTTCTAACAGGTATAGGTTTAAGGATCTGAAAATAAGAGTTGATTTTATAGACATACCTCATACACGCTTTTGTTAGAGGATCTGTGAAAAAAGAACCACAGTTAGGAAAGGTCTGACTCTGTGCCACACATCATCTGCTTAGCCTTTCATTTCATCTAGAACTGCTTTTGAAAGTGGTGACCTTGATGATTCTTTTTACCCACACAGCTTTATAAAGCTGTCTTTTTACATCCTGTAGGGCTGTAACTTCTAAGACCCCAGAGCCAGCCAGAATCAGGTGTCATTGTACATGAAGCTGCTTGTTGTACAGGGCTGATTGGTTATAAATTGGACATTGAGTAGCACAGGCCTCTGTAAGTCATCTGAGTAATTACAGTAAATTTGCATCCTTTCACGGATCTACTCAGGAAACCTGTGAATCTATAAGCCCAGCTCGATGAGCAGAGGTGTGTGCAGAAGCTGAAGAGGGGCATGAGCAAAACTTAAGTGCTAAATTTGGGCTCCTTCTCTCTGGCAGTAGTGATTCAAAGCCTGAAGATATCATGGCCCTCCCTTGCTTTGTGCATACAAGAACAGTCAGCTGTAGTAAAAGACTCTGGTTTCCAAAGGGAGCTAGGCTGAACTGAGTTGTAGCGGTACTAATGTTGTACTGGACCTGAGCACCCTGGTAGGAGCAACTTCTGCTTCTGCAGAAAGCCTGTACTTGTGAGAACCACTGGAAGGAGTCACAGCTTGGCCCCTTTCCCTCTTCCTCCTTCCCCTTATGTACCAATTGATGACCATTCACTGATGCCAAACTTCAGCTTTGAAAGGGTCACCATGAGCCTGGACCCCCAGACAATCTCTCTAGCGGCTCCCTTTGAAAATCAGCTGTTCCACAACTGCTTTATTATTATTATTATGAGACTGTACTTCTTTTACACGCTGACCTGCTGATGGCTTCTCACTTGGATTTGTTGAACTTAGCAGTCACAAGCTCTACTTCTGTGCTTTATATAATCGAGCCCCAAACCAGTGAGGGAAGCGGTAAGAGCCCTGTAATTAATGTCGGGACGAGGCACTGCCAGACCAGCCAGCAGCACAAGTCACGTAAGGGTATGTGCTAGGTCTTCTGCTGCAGTGTTTCTGATGTGGTTTTAGCTATACTTCCTCTGTTGTTAAACCTGTGGAGAGAGATCTTTTGACCTCAGCAGCATAAAAACAGAACTAAAAGCTTTTTACACGTCTTTTGCCAACTAATGGATCTTCATTTCCCCATCCCCCAATAACAATAATCTAATATTCCCACAGAGGATGCATTATGGTAATTTTTGTGGTTTCCCCTTCCTCCATTTACTGTAGGATTTCAAAATCAGTCCAATGAGTTCACTGTGTATGGAGTTTTAATGCTTAATAGTTCATAGTTTTCTACAAGCACAGGCAGCAGCCTAAAATAAAGAGAGAAGAAATCTTGTGGCTTGACATCTGAAATATTCCCAGACTTCAAAGAAGTTTCAGCTGCCCAAGCAGCCTCATTTCAATGAAGCTCAGAAGGAGAGTGTTACAAAACCTGCGAGTGGATGAGTCCCACCAGGGATAGAGCAATGGAGAGCATGAAAGAAAAGATATCTCTCCTGGTGGAACTGGAGTTGAAGTGTCAAGGAGCTGGAGTCCTAAAGGGGCCAGTGTGGACTTCAGACTGAAATATATACAGGATGTATTTGGCCTCAGCTGAACTCTGAAATAATAAAGCAGTAGTCAGAGTTGGGAAATAAGAAAGAGTAACCTTTGAAGCTGCTGGGAATGGGTTTTTTCCTTTTTTTTTAATTTTTTTTTTTTTAATTTATTTTATGAGGGTGGGGGTAGAATCATTCATCAATTGCAAGTTGTCCAAGAGCAGGTTTCATTGTCTCTGCCTCATGAGAAGACAGCAACTGCCTTCTGGGCAGAAACAAAGTATGTCTGAATGCCTGGTCCCACAGGGGAATCTGATAGTGCGACACTAGCTGCGCGTGGGCTGGGTTTGGCAGAAATGCTAGTGGTAGTGCAACTTACCGTCATCCTCCCGGAGATGGCTGCCTTCCAGAGCACACACAGGCAGGGCAAGGGGCCACGCAGAAGAGTGGCAAATGACAGCTTTTCCTCCCTGTTGGAGGGCAAGGGAGGTGTGTTTCTGTATAACAGAGAGATGTGTAGCCAAATGCACTCTTTCAAATTCTTTGGCTTGTTAATGAAAATATCTAAACCATTTCAGCTGCTTACTGTGCAGTTGGGCAGCTATGCTGCTTACTCTTTTCTGATAGAGATACTCTCTTAATTACACTATGGAGCCTCTTAAGTGAGCTGTTCTCAGTCCGTGCTATAGAACAGGTTAACTGTACGCCATTAAGTGTTTTCCCTGGAGAGGGACTCCACAGAAAACCCTACCAAGGGACCCTTCCATAAAAAGAAGCAATCGTCTGAAACAAGCGAGTGATTGCAGAAGGCTGTTGGTAGTAGCTCTGGCAGTGGTAGTCATGATAAGGGAAAGAAAAGCTGGTTAACTGTCTTCCAGGAGTGTTAAAAACTGAAGGCTGCCAAGGGAATTGGAAGTAAACAGGAACAACCACAGCTTCACTGTTTCGTAGTGTAACAGAAATGCCAGTAACTTGTGAGAACCCGAGAGCAGTAGATTATCTCGTCGTTGCAATTTCCTCTCAGGTTTGGGGTTCCTGTACATGTGCCTTTCCCTGGTGCTAGTGCAGTAAACCCCTGTATACCAGCCTGATTAGAGCTACAGCTGCCTTTCCACCTACCTGCTTGATAGCTTGAGGTCATCTAGGACTCAGGGGTTCTGGGTTTATAAAGATCTTCAGTAAAGCAGCACATTGTGACATTAAGGGTGTTAAGATATCAGACCTGAGGAGGGATCCAGTCCTTCGAAATGATGTAGCTTTTGAACCTGTATAAATTTATCTTCAGTAACAACTGTGGGATTTATGTACAACATATTTTATGGCATTTTGTACAGCTACAGATTGCTTTGTTTCTTTGCATAAACAACAAAGATCTCCAGTACATTTTTTCAAGCTGCAAGAATTGCAGGACATTCAACATTTCTGGGTAGGTATACTTGCTATAAGTATGTGTTGTAGATTGAGAATAAGAAGGACTAACTTTTTATAGACCTCTCTCGTTAAAAGTCACCTTCAGAAAACACTGCTGTACCTTGCTTATAATCAAATGACACCTTGTAACCACCTAACCATTTTTAATATCCCCTAGACTCTATTGCATTATGCCAAGGCTCAGACACTGTCTAGCTAGTCAGGGAAAAGAGTATACCATCATATTTAAGAGCAGTTATTGGGACAGGTTTTACAGGCAGTGGGCTAAGACAATTCAGAAACAATTGCTTATGTGATAGTTTGAGGATTTGTCCCTGTCAAACAGTTAATATTGCTTTAATACATGAAGTAGGCTGTATAAGACAGCAATAATGAAAAATGTCAGGAAAGACAATATCAATTGTTATTCAACATCCACATCAAAGATTACTTTTTTGTCAGTAGCTTTCAGAAAATGTATTTTCCATCAGATCTGATTGCGTTCCTCTTTGAAGTGCTTCATCCTCCCGGTAGATTTAATGTGACATCTAGGCACTTTTTAGTCCCTGGGCCTCTGAGGCGATTCAAAGAGGCACAACAAGCCATCACAGGTTTATCCTCAAAGGCCAACACTGTCTGTCTGATTTATTGTAACTTTAAGAATCATCTCCAGCAAAGCATGAGCCTTTCTACCCATCTGCAGTCTCAGACTTTTATCAATTCATTTGTATGCAGCCTGTACATTCTGGAACTGAGAGCCCTATAGCCACTCATGGAAAATGCATTACCTGCTACTAATCCTTTTTTATCTTTAAAGTCTGTATTTTTTATGTATAAGTCATTTTGGGTTATCATAAAATATACATAATTCTAGCCCCCAAAAAGACAAAATGAAGAGAGAATATATAATAAGTTATGAGCTTGCCATGTCCTTATCACCAAGGATTCTAAATAAACAGCTCTCTCTATGTAAATACTGTGGGATATAAAACTGTGATTATTTTCAATAGGGAATAGGAATACTTTCATTTTCGTTCCTTGTTTCAAAGTGAAACAGTGAGATAAATAATTTTAAATGTGTTTGGGAGCAATTTTATTTTCTGCTTCGTTGCTTTGGGGGCCTGACAGTTGTAGTGGTTGCCTGTCAAACTTCTGTCATATGCTACAGACATCCAGAAGCACCTCATAGTTCCAACATTTTGCTTCAATGGTCAACCATAAGTTAATGACAGCTGTTATTTTGGGGATATTTCTGGTTAATGCAGTATGCATTCAAAGCATCTCATGCCATATTGTGAAGAATGGTGATACAGCTAGTAGGATGATACTGTTCTGGGAGCAGGACTTTCTCTGCAAGTTTGGAGTCCGCTTACTATCAGTTTACGAAATTGTTTTCTTAAAATACAGTGCTCTGTGAATAGTCCTGACAATAACTTCACTAGATAGGTGAACCATGCAAACTTTTATCATTTTGGATGCGATATTAATCATGGATGAAACTTTTTAAAAATTAAATCTTACTTTCATCTGCTCATGCCAGTATTGCATCTCGCATGCATACTGCATATGATAGGCCAAGGCTATGAAACATAGTAATATAAGGCAGGCACAGCAATACGTATTTTGACACTTCCGTGTATACATGTCTGTATACACACACATATATACACATACAAAAGTCTTTGCATGTAGGAAGGTATGAACACATGCAAAGTTATGCAAAATTTATTTCATCATGCATATTTAAAAGCAGTTATTGGGACAGGTTTTACAGGCAGTGGGCCAAGACAGTTGAAGTGACGATAGTGAAAATTTGATGCTCTTGCAGCTGATGTGGTCTCAACCTGTAAAAGTGGCCAATTCTGTTTAAAAACGGCCAATTTTAATGGAAAACATTGGGATTTAGGGACCTAGCAAGAACTAGAAATCTGTATGTTTTTTTGTAGATACTGTCCTACATGTCCCTAGGGACTTACTATTTAAGTGAGTCTGGTCTCTTTCTCAAACTCATTCTGTACCTCTGAGGAAAAATTACAGTTTAACAGTATACACATACTAACAGAGATTAGAGTAACTAATTAAATTAGCTGAGTTACACCAAGATAAAATATAATGGAGATTAGAACTAGGTCTATTTGTTAAACGGTGTGCAAGAAAACAACACAGGGAATTTAAATTAAGATCTGTTTTTCACATATAATACTTGTAGAAAATGTGAATGAATATTTTCCCAATCTAACAGACAACATACTAAATTATTAATGGTAAGAACAGTTGTACAATACTGACAAAAAACACTGCTGTAAGCAAAATGACTGCGTATATAACCAGAAATGATTTTTGTTGACAAACTGTTGTTTTTTTCTTACAGTTACGTGGACAATGGCCATAAAACTCAAAGCATATGATGAAAAGTAAACAATACTATGTAAGGCACTAGTGTGAGAAACTTAATGATGTATATCTTTGAGTAATTTTTTGATCCCATTGGTGTTATGGGACTATTCACAGCCTGTATGAGAAAGTTTGACCCTTTGCATATTTACGATTGAGTTTTCCTTGAAAGCTGGTGGACCTGTGGGATTGAATTCAACAAAAGAATTTTGCCTTTCAGGAACCCGCTGATTTACTGGCAAGTGCATAACAGGAAATGTTGGGTCAAGTCCTGCTTTTCTTTTCTGAGAATTGTCTGCAGAACACCATCCCTGATTAAACAGTTATACTTTGCTACCCATTCCCTCCATCAGGACTAGATTTTTAAATTCAATCACAATGCAGTATCTGGTGAGAAAGGATAGATCTTTGAGGGCTCCTTTTTTGTCTTTAAAGAATGCTGAAGAATAGAAATATGTAACTAGGAAAAGAATATTATTGCTTTTTATTTTCCTCTTCTCACCCCCAGCCCTAACATATATGCTTCTTTGTAAACATTATAAATACTACGTACTGTCACAGCCCACTTATTTCTCTAACTTGTCTTCTGAGCTTGATTTTGCTCTTTAATAAATGAATCATCAGGGTTTTTTTGTCCAGAATGAAAAGTACAACTTTTGTGCAAATTACCTATTCCCCCTTGTGATCAAAATGATGAATTATAAATAGTTATTCAACTAAAATAAGTTAGTTATTCAACTAAAATAAAATATAATATTTATCACTGAAATCTGGGCTTCTAGAATGTATTATAACTCTTTCAATGTGATAATTTGCTGGTGTATTGTTTCTTATCTGCAGTACTATTTTGATAATGTCCTTACCTCTGGGTTGTGTTCAGTCCCTTAAGGTACACAACAGCACCAAGAAAAGAAACCTACTCTGCTACGCAGTTTTACCATGAGGGAACACAAATGGTTGTGATTTACTACAGTAGGAATTCTGGGACACACAGAAGTTGAAGATATCCCTGTTACTCACTAGCCCCAAGTGTTTTCTTTGCCATACAAAGATAATTAAAATTCCCATCTACCTACCACTGAGATAAGTGGAAAGACTGTTATCTTCATTGGAAACCAGCTGGAACAATGGGAGGGCAAATATGTGTTCAGCTAGGCAGTTCATACTTAACAGCAAGCTACTTCTTTAAACACCTCCCAGGTGCAGCAGAACCAGCATGTTTATGCTCAGCTATTAACAAAAGGCGTCCTATTGTTTGAGAGAGAAGATATAGAAGGTATACTCCATGGACCACCCTATGGTTTTAATGGTGGGACCACAGAGAAGACATGACAAAGTGGGATGGAAAACCTACCCCAGCTTTGGAGGAATGGGTGAGTGAATTGAAGAGGAGAACAAAGGTCAAGGCTGATCATCCCATGAAAGCTGCAGCTTCAGTCGCTGGTGAGCAGGTTCCCAGATGGAGTGGAAGAGCTGATTTTACACCAGCTCCTGAGATAAAGAAGAATAATCCCTTCCTACAAGACTTAAGTGTCCAGTGTTGTGCTGACTATTAAGAGGGGGCCCTGCCTCCAGCCAGATGGAGGTAGGGGACAATTGGATTTACTGGACTGTGTGGATCAGGTGGCCTGGCACATCAGTCCTACAGAAGTATAAGGCTCTAGTAGATACCGGTGCACAGTGTACCATGATGCCATCAAGCTGTCAAGGGGTGGAACCCATTTCTATTTCTGGAGTGACAGGAGGATCCCAAGAATTGACTGTCCTGGAGGCTGAAATCAGCCTGACTGGGAGGAAAATGGCAAAAGCACCACATTGTGACTGGTCCAGAGGCTTCATGCATCCTTGGCATAGCTTACCTCAGGAGAGGGTACTTCAAAGACCCAAGAGGGTACCGATGGGCTTTCTTTTGATATTGCTGCTTTGGAAACAGAGGAAATTGAGCAGCCGTTCACCTTGCCTGGTCTCTCAGAGGATCATTCTGTTGTGGGGTTGCTGAAGGTTGAAGAACAAGTGTCAATCACAACCACAACAGCGTACCGGCAGCAATATCACACCAGTTGAGACTCTCTGATTCCCATCCCTAAGCTGATCCATAGACTGGAGAGTCAAGGAGTGATCAGTAGGACCCACTCACCCTTTAACAGCCCCATATGGCCAGTGCCAAAGTCTAACGGAAAGTGGAGACTAACAGTAACTATTGTGGCCTGAACGAAGTCACACTACCTGCTGCTGTAGCGGCCATGCTAGAACTTCAGTATGAACTGGAGTTAAAGGCAGCCAAGTGGTATGCCATGACTGATACTGCAAATGAACTTTTCTCAATTCCTTTGGCAGCAGAGTGCAGGCCACAGTTTGCTTTTCTTGGAGGGGCGTCGAGTACAACTGGAACTGACTGCCCCAGGGGTGGAAACACAGCCCTACCATCTGCCATGGACTGATCCAGACTGCAAGCTCCAGATCACCTGCAATACATTGATGACATTATCGTGTGTGGCGATACAGTGGAAGAAGTCTTTGAGAAAGGGAGGAGGGGAAAAAAGACGTGTAATTGCTAAACACTTCTATTATATACCTCCCAAAGTACAGAGGTGGTGACCACACTGGGAACGCAAGCCAGATCAGTTTCATGATCAATGAGTCTATTGTATTACAAGTCATTACCATAAAGTACAATGAAACAGGAACCTTAGCCTATGGCCCCCATTCGATGAACACTAACACAGCAAATACTGGGTGTAAGTAAGGTACAATATGCTGAAACTCTGAGATCAAGAGCAACAACTTTAAGAGCCAATAAATCAGCATTGTGATGAGTGACTATTAATCCAAAACAATGAATGATTATCACAAATATGATTAGACACACTCCGGTAAGATCTGTCATTATCTCAATCCTTCGTGGCCCCACATTGGGCACCAAAAAGAACTGTCGTGGTGTAAGTCCAGTCAATAATTCAGAACCATGTAGTTGCTCACTCACTCCCCCCCTTCCTCCCCCCCACTACTGGAGGGATGTGGAGGAGAATCAAAAGAATGTAACTCCCACAGGCTGAGATAAGAACAGTCCAGTAACTAAGGTATCACACAAACCCCTACTGCTACCACCAGTAATAGTAATGATAAAGGAAATAACAAGGGAAGAGAATACAACCCACCTGCTGACTGATACTCAACCTGACTGAGCAGTCATCTAGCTCTTCTGTGCAACTGCCCCCAGTCTATATGGTGGGCATGATGTGCTGTGGTATGGAATACCTCTTTGGTCAGTTTGGGTCAGGTGTCCTGTCTCTGCTTCCTTCCAGCTTCCCCTCCTCCCTGGCAGAGCATGAGACTCAGAAAGTCCTTGGTCAGACTAAACATTACTGAGCAGCAACTAAAAACATCGGTGTTATCAGTGCTGTTCCCAGGCTGAAAGTCAAAACCATAGCACTGCACCAGCTACTAAGAAGGAGAAAAATGACTGCTACTGCTGAACCCAGGACACCACTAAAGGACCTTCTAGAAGCACACTAGGTGGGAGCAGCAAATTAGCACAGCCAAAGCCAAACACTGCGCTTTGTGCAAGTTAATTGTGAGCAAAGTAACTTGTCATTACAAGTTTCCTCCACTGCCTTATTAATGAACCTTGGCATTCCCTTAGAGGGAATTCTACGAGGGTTAGAGAATAGTTCAGGTTTTAGATTGTGCTTTGGCTCAGATTTTCTCTCTTGTCATCTGTGCTTTGGCTTTTCTCCTTTCACATTACTGCAAACAGATCTGAATTATTGTTAGTAATAAGAAGAACTTAATTTCATAAAGGTATAATTTGTTTAGGAAGTGCTATCATCAATCTTCTAATAAGACATACTTGATTTTTCTCATACCGGGCAATGGCTGCCAGTTTGTCAGGACGAGGATATATAAAACACCTGTATTATTTAATAGGCAAAGTTATAATCTTAGAATTGGAAATTAGAATAGGATGGTGGAAACTCTAAAATCCTGGGCTCTTGTTAGGGCAGGATTTCCTAGGCATACTGCTGCTGACAGATAATCTGGGATGTGTGGGTAGGCTGGGGTGGCCATCCAATTTAATGGTTGCTTAATTACTCTAAGGTTGATCTGGCTTTTGGGACAAGGTCGGCAGAGCACAGACATGCCTCAGGACCATCAAAATTCCCTGGCAGCTTTGGTGTGACATTTCTGTGCTAATTACTGAAAAGCAAGATGCAGGAAATCAGCCATCAGACCTAGCAGGAAGAAAGTGGTTTTGTTACGAAAAGTACATTCTCTTTCAGTTCTTCTGCTGAGACTGCCTTTAAAGGATGTCAGCATCTACTGTGTATTTTGTGTAGCGTGGACTCTATGTACTCCTTCTCCCCACCCTCCTAACTGGAATGAGTTCAGAAAATATCATTCCTTGTAACACAAAAAAAAAAAAAAAAAAAAAGAAAAAATCAACTATCTGTCCTGGAACGTGGTAAGACATGAAATTTGTTTCATTTTGATTTGGTTCTTTTTGCTTTTTTCCTTTCTTTTTATATTTTTCTCTTGATGTTTTATCTCCAAATCAGAAAATGCCAAGATAAAGTTAGGAACAACCAAGAAGAAAATACCAGAATGTGTTTTCAGACCTTTATGCATGTTCTCCTACCTACCTGGATTATTTAACTTAGTGGTAAATATTTCTGTAACCTCTATCAAAGAAGTGAATCAAAAGAAAAATATACAGGGTTATTATTTAAGAGAATATGATGTTTTAATGATATTTCCTGACATTTTCAGAATCTAACACGTACCATTTATGTGACCAGAACTGATCTTCAGTGGTCTACATTCACTTCTTATCAATTCTGTCTAGTTGCTAAATTACCACAAAGCAGAGACTGCAATATTTTGCACAATTTGTAGTCTTATCTGAGCGACAGATTGCAGCAGGTTCCATGGTATTATCAAGAACCAACATTCATCTGCAAGTAGCCTTTTCTACTTACAGTAGTAAGCATGTATCACTTTCAAATTCTTTTTGCCTGGAAGTTTTGGAAGCCAGCAAAGCCTGCTCCAGCTTGGGAAAGCAAATGTCCTCTCTGAATAGCACCACATTTTATCAGGCCCAGGGAAAGACACGTATTAAAAAGAGGGGAAAATCTCTGTAGAGCAAGAAAGAAAAAATAATTTCACAGCCCTTCCATACCCCAATCAACATGAGGTGCTGATTTAAAGGAAACTTCCAGTTAACCTTAAGAAGAACTGGGCTCAAACTGTACAAAGATTTTTAACAGTCCGGACTGATACACCTCCAATTTGCTAAGGTGCAAAGTGACACTGGCAAAGGATCCAGGCTGCCTGTGCTTGCAGGACTATTTATCAAAAACTGAGTTCAGTTCTTGAGATTCCAAAGAGATCACAGAGTAAGAATACAAATCAAGGAAACTTTTGAAAACCGAATACAAAAAGTGATAAAGTCAGTGATTACTTAGATTACTATAAAACTGATGCAATAAAGGGCTATATTGTCGAAACATTTGTAAACCTTCTACAAATATGTTGGAATAATTGACAACAACTTATACAGTTGGATCTACATTTTATTTCTGGAGAGAGCTCTGAGGGTCAATGCAAAAGCTGCTCAAGAGATTAAGCAGACTAGGAAGCACTGTGTCTTGTTCGTTGATTTTGGGCAGCTGCAAAAGTTGCTCTTTCCAAGGTGCAGAGCTGCACATCGACATTTGGCCAGGGTTGGTTAAGTTACATGGGACTCCCAGGACAAACCCTATTCTCAGAGACTGACACCTTGTAGCTATATTGTTCTATATGTCATGTGGGTTTTGCATACCCTTAGGAGGGAGCAGAAACCCTCAGGGAGCTGATAAAGGTGCACTTCTAGTGAATTTGCATTGCTGGAAAGTCACAGCTCTGAATATGACTTGAACACATGCTGCACAGCAGTGGTAGTACTGAGATTGCTATATTCAGCCGTTGATACTCATTTAATGCAAGTGGCAGGCAGCTAATAAAGTATTCCTACACAAAGAAAAACCTGTACAAAACTTTGGTATTTGGTATGTGAAGAAGCTCTGTTGAGTACCAGTTCAGGAAACAAAATGGAGGGGGGAAGGGCTAGAGTATTAGAGCATGAGGATGCTTCGGACGAATGAACAAGGATGGGTTTCTGGTTTGAGCAAAATTGTGAGAGTGAAATATTTGGCTAGAAGAGCAGTGGGAGTATGGGGAAAGAAGCTGTGTTGTGTATTGTCTTCTGCACCAGTAAAGGGCTTTTTACTTGTAAATGAGCTGCATTCTATCAAATTACCCATCACTCTCTTAAAATAAAATCAAGCCCACAGGGCTTCGATTTTGGCTTACTCCTTCAGCAAAAGGGGTTGAAAATAATAGATAAATAGTGACAGAGTAGCTCTCTCTGATTCTAGTTAACAACAGAAACATTTAGGTAAGAAAAAAACTCAATGAAGGCAGCATCAGAAATACACCCCAGGCTGACTTGGCAGTCTTGGGCTGACTTTATATGCACTGTGAATGGAAAACTCTTGTAGATGAGAAGAAATGCTGTAGTCAGTCTGTATATTTAATACTCAATGGCCTTTGCAGAATTACTGTGAAATGCCTGACATGAGCTGGAAGTTGATGATTTCCTGCATGTTCTCCCCATCCTGTTTTTCCTATTTACACTAATGGCTTTTCTTTTTCTTCTTGCCTTTTTTTTTTTTCCTTTTTTTTCCATCTGTTTTGAGCTAGAGAAAAGAATTTCCTCCTTGGAGACACTCAGAAGGTGACAGCATAGATAAACATAGTATGTTTTATTCTTACAAATGAAAACTGTGAATTTGTTTTCCCCAAGACGAAATGGGATTTCTTCCTTGAACATCTTGCTTTTATGAACTAGGGTTGAATAATCTGTATTTCTTCTGGTTAGTTTTTACCAAACATACTGTTAATTTTAAGATATTGGCTTCTGACAAGGGAAGGTTTAATAAAATGCGATTTTTCAAATTATCCCAAGTCCAATTTATCATAGTATGATGCAATAAAGACAAATACTCAACCAATAATGAAAAGCTCAGTAAATGGAAATGTTTAAGCTCTATTGTGTACAGGGAAGTACATCAAGGCAGATCTAAGAGATGCTTTAATGGATTTAACATTAAATCAAACCTGGACTTAGTATACATCAACTACCACTGTATTTCATCCTACTGCACCCCCACTCATTCATTAGCACTGTTCAGCTCAGATTATAAGTATTACGGAAGAAACCTCCGGCTCTTGAAGAACCTTTCTACAGGACCAGCAGTAATGGAACAATAATGATGACAGTCTTATTTTTATGCATCACTATAACTTATTGATTTGCACTTGGGACTTGAGAGAGCTTTCTTGGCCAGTATACAACAGGAAATGGTTATAAGCTGTTAAAAAGCAAAAGAGAGAGAGAGGGATGGAAAGAGAAGAGACATTTTGTATCAGATAATTGCATATACAATCAAGATGTAATGAGAAGAGTTCCCTAACTTATCAGCATGCTGATACATGGTAAATTATTTACCCCACCTCACATATGCATTCATGAATACTCATGCCTTTGAGAAGAAAGGAAATTATGGTGTATCTTTCTTTTGCTTTCCAAAACAAAAGGAGAGGAAACACATGTAAATATTGTAAGAACTGCATATGCATAAGAGTATAAACACAGATGGAAAGTGGACTTTGTAGCTGTCTGTGATATACAACTTCAAAACAACATAAACAGTGTAAGGTTCTAGGAATACTCAATCTATTACTATGAAAAAGAACAGAACTCTCCTGTCTTCTTTTTGCAAAAGATGTACTGGTATTCGTTAGGGAGCTTTTTCTTATCTTGCATTTCAAAACTGGTAGAAAGTTTAATATCCTTTAAAGATGAAGATAATACTGGCATACATTTATGTTTTGAAGTAGGAAGTGCGTGTGTGTGTGTGTGTGTTATTGTTAGCTTTTCTTCTTTTTTGTTTTTTGGAAGACAAAAAAGATGTGAGTTTACAAATATAAAAGACAAATTGGATTCTTTTAACCACTTATTTTATTATCCTAATACTGCACAGGTGTTTACTGAGCCTCAAATAGCTAAGGTGCCACCAAATATTAAGTTCACTTGGACATTCTGACTTTTTCTATAACTGTTTGTTTCAAAAGTAAATTTACATAATTCATGTTAGGAATTCTTTATGCTAGCATTTAGTGATGTAACAACTATTGTCTTCCACAAGACTTTTCCTCCCTTTAATGATCTAAAATTTGCATAGCTTATCTCAATCTAATTTATTGAAAGGAGTTTCTTCAAGGCCAGATTCTGAACTAGATTCAGCTGTGCAAAAGAAATTTTGATATCCAGAAGATCACCGTAAAGCTCCAGGCTGATGGAAGTCTAAAGAATTTTATTAATAGGCATAATTACAGAGATTTATTTTTTTTTTTTTTTTATTCAGGTGTCCTGCTGGGAACCCTAAAATATTTAAGCTTGTAACATAACCTAATGAAACACAGGCATTTAGGAATCTTTTACTGGAAGTAAAAATGTCAAAAGTATTATTTTTATGTTTCCTAATTGTTTTATGGTATATGATTATAAAACCACGTGTTGCCAAGTACAATTACAAAGTGCACTTGGATATGAGCTACAGCCATATTGATTAGGTTAATGCAGATTGCAACACAGTTGCTATATATTGCCATACAAAATGTTCATACTGTACATATGCTGAAAAAGAATGATTGTCAAGATACCGCAGATGTGGGCACTCTGTCAGCGTTTTTCAGGTTAAGGCTCTCTGAGATAACAGGGAGAATTAACCCAAGGTGAGATTGGCCTCCCCCAAATGAAATGAAGCACCTGGTGAAACCAGAGAAGCGGAAATCTTGTGAAGTTCTTTTGGTAGGGCACCTGGGAAGCTCCCTCTCAGGTTAGATGATCTGAAGGACTAAAACGTTAATAGGGTAAGGTAACCCAGAAGTCTGCTGCATGAGAAGATGCCAACAGGTCAGCAGCTATAGCAACTATCAATCTTATTTGCCCTCTTTTAGCAGGTTTAGGACTTCCTCTGGCTAAATCCTTAGCAAGAAGAGGAACTTGATCCTGTATCAAGTACAGTTCTATCCTCTCTGAAACTCTTATGGAGAGATCTCCATGCTAAGCATCTGAGACACAGCAGCCCACCATTGCGGTGCAGCAACTGCTCATGTAGAGATGCCCCAGCTACTCTCAATAGACTGGGAGTAGTACCTCAAATTCCATTTAAAGCATCTGCATTTCATTGCTTACATTCTTAACAGTTTTAATGTGGTTAAATACCATTACCTGGCTGAGATGAATCTGGCAGTAACAAAGAAAGCAATTTTATGTCAGATTTATTTGCAAAATGAACATGCTTGTATGTGAAAGCTGTGTTACAAAATATGTTCACAAAACGAACTAAAAACCTGCAGACTATGTAGACACAGAAACAGAACAGCAACACTTTTGGCAAGTTCCCCCAGTATGATGTCTGAGGTGCCTTCCCTCATGCTAGAAACCGGGATAAACTAAATTATTAACCATGGTACTTTTCCCATGTTTCTTGTGAGCTGTTCCAGAAAACAGATAGAATGATGAAATGTGGGAAAATTTCCCCAGCCTTTCCCTTATCTGTGTTCACTGCCAGAACTTGATTTGCCTTATCTTTTCTCAGCAACAAATCTACCATACTGAGATGTTTGAATAAAAAAATGTGCACAGAAAAAAGGGTCCAATTAAGCTGTGTGCAAAAAAGTTTTTGGCTGCGAGCAAAGTGATATGTGTTTACACTTCCAATACATAAAGAAGGGTGTTAAAAAAGATTTAAAGAGATGTAAAATAATATATTGGAACCATAATGATTATGTCTGATTTATTCTAGGTTATTTCTAAAGTTGCTAAAATTTTTCCCTGAAAAAAAATGATACCTCTGTGGTGGGTTGGCTCTGTCCAACAGCTGAGCATCCCAGAGACTGCTCCCTCGTCTCTCCTCCAGAGTGGGAACATACTAGAAAAAATGTTAGAAGACTCATGAATGAAGACACAGACAGTTTAACTGCACTTAGAGTCAAAGCAAAGCAAGGAATTCATTAACCATTTCCAAAGGGCATGCAGATGTCCAGCTGCTCCCTGGACAGCAGGGCCTTGGCACAACTAGCAGTGACTTGGGAAGGCAAACACCATAACCCTGAATGTGTGTCCACCCCAGTACTGCTCCTGTCCTTGAGCTTTTCTTGCTGAGCACAATGTTCTACGGCATGGGCTACCTCTTCATCCAGTTGGGATCAGCTGTTCCAGCTGCGTCCCCTCACAGCTTCTTGCCCAGCCTGTTCACCCTGGGGACAGGGAAGATGTGCGTAAGAAGTATAGAAAGCTTTGGTGGTGTGCAAGCACTGTCCACCAGCAGGCAGAACACTTGTGTGTATTGAGACTGGTTTTGGCACAAATGCAAAACATAGCACTCAATGGGCTGCTCTGAAGAAAATGAACTGCATCCCACCAGATGCAGTACAATGAAATGGCAATGAAAATGGAAGCTGGGTTTTATATTCCTCAAGCTATATGGTGCAGTCATATTCTAGAAGAGATACATCAGTCCCCAGGCAAAAGTGGAGAACCTTTGCAGTATTCTTCTGATTGGCATCCAGAAATGTCATTGTCTTTTTAAGACTTTTTTTTTTTTTTTTTTTTTTAATGTGGCATTTGCTGTGTATTTTTTGCTTGAACTTTTTTGGATTTAGGAGTAAGAAATGATGTTTTCTAATGCATTGAACTGTCATTGTCAGCTGCTCACAACTCTCTGTTAGAAGACTAATATAAAATACTTTAGTTCACAGATAAGGTGTTGCACTGTACTATTGCTACTGTTGTTTCCACTTGCTTCAATCAGTAGTTGTGCCTAAAGTTGCAAACACAAAAAAGCAAGAGGTATAATTCCATCTGCAAACTGATATGAAAGAGATAGTAACTGATCAAGGAGCTCTATCATACTATAAGCATTATGCATTAAGGCTGTACAATAATTAAATCTTTTATTGATTGAAGGCAGTTAAAAAATCATGATAACCTGAAGATTGATCACTCAGTGCCAGGAAGGCTGTTCCCCTCGAGGCTAAAAATTAAAAGCGATTTTTTAATCTGATGTGTAGCAGAGAGCAATTCTCAGCTGCTGGCTAGCAGAGATGAAAAAGATGCATGGCTCAGAGAGCAAGCTGGCATGTATGAAACACGGTATGTTGAAGTTCTCCTCCAGATTATGCACTCTGTACCACCTCCAATCAGGTGTATCCTGATTAATTCAAATTGATATAATGACAGGAAAAGTTGATGTGTTGGTTTTGGTCACATTCTGCTCTCAGACAGATATGCATATGTTCCAGGTTTTTAAAGTGTTTTCATTACATTATCCTAAGGACTAGACATAACCTTGATTATTTTTCCCTCCAAATAAAAGGGAATATTATACTCTAGAGGAAAGCTGAAAATCATCAAAATCAAGGGAGGGGAGGTGTCAATAGAAAATGATACTTTTTCTGTTGGGTAGGTATGGTGAATGAGAGATGACTCAAAAATGTGAATGCCAATTCTGTATGCCTGTGAAACAAAATACCTAGTAAGAGAAGTAAAAAAAAACAACCGCTTATGCTAATAGGATTCTTTACTTCTGGAGCTCCTGACTCACTGCTCATCAGGCAGGGTTTCCTGTAAATAAATAGAATGAAATAGAAGTAAGAAGGTGGTTTAATTCTTGTTTTCTTTCATTGTAAGTTGGGGCTAGCCATTAACTTCAGGTCACAGCTAGCTATAGAATGGGAGATTGCTCCTGAGCTTTTTTCTGGAAGACCACACATGTATAGAGCTCCAGCAGGAAGAAAGCTTCAGGTTTGGGGATGCTTGGTTCATACGTGTTGCTGTTAGAGGTATGTACTACTGTACTCCTGTCTTTAGTACTATCTGGACAATATTTTACTCCAGGTGAATAGAACTAATGTTCTTTTTGTGGAAAAGGACCCTAACGTTAGTTTGCTTGCTTACATTTTAAGCTTTTAAAAAAGCACCGACAAAGAAGCTTCCTACTTATTTCACTAAAATACAAGTTTTCAGTTGCCAAATATAGTTTTTAGTATAAGCAGACAGGTGCTCATTATTTGTTCAATGACATTTTGGTATTTCATGGTAAACAAAGCTTTGAGATAAAGCTTTGAAAGCTTTCTTATTTCTGAGGTTTGCATAAAAGAGTATGGCAGAGGCAAAACCAAAATAAACCTGTGTCAGTCCACTGGCATTGCTTCCAGGGTGAGAGTAATGGTCAGGAACGTGTTGGGATTTTGAATTCTTCCCGGGAAACAGTAGAATGCCTGCCCAACAGTGCCAACTTTCATATGCCTTTGTGGTTGGTGGTGTGTTTTGGGGTATTTTTATTATTTTATTTTATTTTATTTTATTTTATTATTTTATTTTGTTTTGTTTTATTTTATTTTATTTTATTTTTTTTTAATTAAGAACACTAATTGTTTCTATACAAGAGCTATAAAGAAAAAGGGTAACATTTGGTCACTGCTGGCCTGGGACTAAAGATATAAAAATCCTCTTTTATAATCAGTTGTCTCTGAGTGATACACCTTCCATGATACCCACCAGTTAACTGCATTAAAGGCTGCTTTTTTAAACACATATCCATCACTGCCTATTTATTTAAACTAATTTTTGTATTACTGATGGGATAAAGATCTAAAATAACATTTAATTTACCCTGGATGGTGCTAAAACCCTTTCACAGGTAAGTTTGTTTGCAGAGCTCATAAAAACTTTTTTTTTTTTTTTTTTTTTAAATACCATGCTGCCTGTCTTAAGCCTATCCTCCCTTTTCTTTCTGTCAACAACGTCAGTGGGCCAAAGCAGCATATTCTGGCTGCTTTGGACTATGCTGGCAATGTACAGCTGGTTTAACGTCCATCTACGTAGGTTTTTAACCTGTGGGAATACTTCTTTGTGTCATGGCAGGAATGTGAATCAGCCAGACCGTATATAGACTGAATATGCCTTCCATAGTATACATTATTTCCAGTAAGTGCATTCAATATATCCTGATCAAACATGCTTGGTAAGCTGAATGTGTTCTGGAGTAGTTAAAAAATTTGTATTTCTCTGTCACCTAGTACTCTAGCGGCAAATAATACAGAGAGTAAACTAATTTCCCCGGTATTTTAGGGCAGACAATGAGTGGAAACTTTCCATAATTCAAATCAAAAGGAGACAACAAATGATATTTGTTTTTAGCCATACCACTCTGTCCCCGCTGGAGCAGAGCTCACTAGGATCCAGGGCAAGGAGTACTCTGCAGGAGCTCTCTAAAGCACTGTCAGAGCGCAATTGCCTCTGGGCTTCATGTTTAGGATGCAGGCTCATGAATGACAGTGAAGAAAGAAAAATTTAATATTAAGCAGTTTTTCTGCTAGGTCTGACTGACTGTGCCTGGAATGCCACAAACAGAGGTGTCTGCTGCAGCAGGCACTGACTGCTAAGTTCAATAGAGTGTTTTCCTTTGAAAACTCACTTGCCGTGATCACTGGCTTCATTTCTGTACACATCCAACATAACCATAGTGGGTTAACCAAAGTGGGTAACCCTCCCCCCCCCTTTTCTTTTTCCTCCCCCCCCCCCCTTCTTTCTGATATAGGCTTTGGGGGAGAGTTGGAAGTTTATTTTCTTTCCTCCTTTTATCATGAGACTGCAAAGTGAGCCCCCGCCAGCTTTCCTAACTTTGCTCCTGCAGCTGAGCCTGCCTTTGCATTACTCTCCCCATGTATGTGAATGCATATGTGGGTTTGAGCGTGTGTGTGTGCCTTCTCACCTACATCCAGCTCTCCTGTCAGAGGTTACTGTCCTTCAACTGAACAAAACCCTCACAAGCCATGCCATGAGCTGAGTTGCTTACTTATGCCTCTGGGGGAGTTTATCTCCCTTGACAAGGTTTTGTCTGCTTTTAGTGGCACAGTTGGTGACAGGCCATGCACGCAGGAGCATGTGACCCTGGCTTCTTGCATCCACGCGGGCAGTCGTCAGAGCTGTCACACAGTCAGAACAAGTTAATTCAACGCATGGAGACAGAGGTGGGGGCTGTAATAATATCAGGCCTCTGGAGAGGGTGCTGTCAGACAGCGTGTACCGGCAGCTGCCCCAGCTGCTGCCTCCTGCCTGCGAGGATGCGCTGTGACAGGCGGCAGGTTTATTCGCCCGGAGTCGACTGGGGAGCACGCATGTTAATTTTCTGTCTGTGCAACAGAGATGGTAATACTGCTTGCTGCAGTGCTTGAGAAGCCACTTCGTGCCTCTCACCTTGGAAGATTGTTTGAGGCAGGAGCATGTGTTCTCTGGGGTGTTCGGGAGACAGTGGGAGGTCAGGGCGCCCTCCTGCTGCGGCTCTTGTGCTTGGTTCTCTGAGTTTTCTCGCAGTGCTCTTCACTCACTCAAAGTACTCTGCACCTGTATTTTCTTTCCTTTTTGACAGGAGGCTGGTGCTCTTGGCAGGTCACTACCTTTAAAAATTTTAGGGCTATTGACTCCTTTCACTTGTGTTTGTGTATATACTGCGTGTATGAATTGTATGTACGTGTGTACACACACAGTTTCTTGAAGGATTTTCATCTCTGTAAGTAATGCCATAATTAAAATAATAATAGTCTCTATCAGGCAAGTGAAATTTCTTTTCACTGACAGACTTGAGAAGCCAGAACTGTCTGGTCAAGGACTCTCTGGCTATAAACACCCAGGCGTGATTAAACAAAACAGCAAGATGATAACACTCAATTTAAAGACCAGAATTAGCATGTGAAAATGGTGTGATAAAACACAAAGGCGGAAGGAAAAAAACCCATGCATTTATTTCCTCCCACTCTCTTGCCTAAAATACACTTAATAAGGAATACAGCAAGAAGACTGTGACTGCTGCCAAGGAAGTAGTAAAAATGCTACCAGTGTAACAGGCTTCTGTTTGGTGGGAGCAGCAAGTCTGCTGCAGAAGGAAAAAGTGGGAACAAAACCCGTGGGCAAAATCACTGTCTTATGTCCATTGGACTCAGCAATGACTGAACTGTAAAAACAGAGGGAGAACAAAGAAATTCCTTTTAATCTCTTGACTGCAGCAACTGAATCTGGATAAATCAGATTTGAGATCCACACGTCTGAGGCTGATTCTAGAATTAGATTTTTAGAAATGGAGACAAAAACCCAATGTGTTAGGAAATGCAGAGTGAGACTTGGCTCATTACGGCTGAATTCTACTGTGGGCTAGGAACAAAGGGAAGGAAACACCTTTCCACACCGTGTTAATTAAAACTGCAAACTCTTTGAAATAAAGATGATGTTGAAACCAAAGTCAGTATGAAACACAAAAAAGGTAGGACACTGATTGCTAACAAGAACATCCAGAAGTGTAATTGTGAAGTAATGTATACTTCAGAAGAATTTGTAACCTGCATACTTCCCAGTTCTGATTTCAGACAACTAAAGAATAGGACATACATTACTTTTGCTACTGCTAAAAGAGAGGAGCAAGATAACACATTATTTGGGCTGCATGTTCTGACATGCAGCTGGGCAACATGGGCCTCAGATGGATCAGGGCTCTTCCTTTGTATGTGAGCATATGGGTCTTGTTTTCCTCCTGAAAGCAAACTGTTAAATTCTTGTCATTCAGTTGGATGCCAGGAGCTTTCCACTGACCTAGTTTTCAGGACTTTTGATTCTTACTCTTGAATTGGCATTTTAAGAAGCCTGTTCAGAATGAGTCCAAGGAGCCTTTTCCTAGTGAACTTGGAGTCCACCACTCTGTATATATGTACAGGTTTATAGGGAGATTTTTTTCCTTATAGAGCTCTATCTTACACTTAGCAACACTGAATTTCAATTGTCAATTAATTAGTTGAACATGACACCCTTGATATCTGTGCATTTCTTAAACAGAACCACCAGCTGTCCTATACAGGCAGATATCACTGGAGGTTAAAGTACTAGCCTCAGTTTTGCTGGTAGCTAGAGCCAAAACAGATTGCAGATTTTTAGATACGCTGAACATGGGACAAGAAAGCTGGCTCTTGCTATCAAGAGGGAGATAGAAGGGAGTCTCAGACAAACTTGCCTCAGAAATGGCTAGTGTACAAGCAGCTTTACAAATAGTATCATTTTCAATATGACTCTATGCTACTAAAAATATTTGTTGTCTGTTAGGTAAAATTAGAAATTTATGATCCCTTACTGTTGTCATATGGTAAAGAGCATGTGCCTTAATCTGTGAAAAGTCAATCTCATAGCATGACAGCTGGAATGGATCCCAGCTGTTATTATATACTAAATGTTTACAATGAGGAACAGTTTTATTGGAATAAAGGAGTTCAACTTTTCCTTTTGTGAGAGTAATCTTATGGCATGTCATACAGTGAAGTGTGTTCTTAGATAATTTATCTATCTTTAGGAAAGAGAATAGTGAAATAACTTTTTTAAACTATGCAAAACTTAGACTTTGCAATGCCTGTTTATTAAGGGATTTGAAGTCCCTTGAAATACCCTAGCTTGGGTGCTGTGGTTTATGTAGTGAGACATAACTTTAGATCATGCTACCAACAGAACACGCGTAAGATGTGCTGGACTAGATGGGTATCTGATGTTGATGCTTGTCGTGGTTTAAACCCAGCCAGACAGCTCGTTCACTCCCCTCCCCCCCCCCTTCTTGCCCTCCCCCTACTCCCGGAGGGATGGAGAGGAGAATCAAAAAGCATGCAACTCCTGCAGGTTGAGATAAGAACAGTTTCATAACTAAGGTATAACACAAATCACTACTGCTACCACCAATAATAAAAATGATAAGGGAAATAACAAGGGAAGAGAATACAACCACTCACCTCCAGCTGACCAATAACTTGCCCCACCCCACCCTACCAAGCACCGACCCATACCTCCTCTAACCCCCGTCTCAGCCCTTTCGGGCAACTCTCCGTTATATCCTGGGCACGATGTGCTGTGGATAGTTTCGGTCAGGTGTCCTGTCTCTGCTTCCTCCCAGCTTCCCCTCCTCCCTGACAGAGCATGAGGCTCAGAAAGTCCTTGGCCAGACTAAAACATTTGAGCAGTAAATAAAAACATCAATGTTATTGCTCTGTTCCCAGGCCAAAAGTCAAAAACACAGCACTGCACCAGCTACTAAGAAGGAGAAAAAATGACTGCTACCGCTAAACCCAAGACAATACTTAGGTGATGCAAATTGTAGGATCCTTCAATAAGTGGCTGGTCTATGAATGTGGCTGTGTCTTGAGTGAAGTCTAGAAGCGAAAATGAGTTCGTGTGCTGGCTGCATTTCTCCTAAGTAAGGTGTGCTGGGAAGAATAAGAATATAATGAAGTACGGATTTGCTCTGGTAGTACTTTGTTTGGTTTTTTTTTTTTGGGGGGGGGTAAATTAATACAGTTGTATTAAGTCAGTTTCCCTTGGATTTCCAATTCTTTCCACAAGGGCTGTTGCAGAGATTACTTGCTCTTATGGCAGGGGCTTCAGTCTTACAATTTTTTGCTTACTGACTATAAGTACTTCCCACTGGGTTTTATACCTGTCTCTATACTGTCTTGGTCTTTTCTCCTAAAATGTGGTTCAGGTTTTTTGGTGTAAAGTTGGTGCATTTATTTTCCATTTCCACACTGTTTGAGGGCATATTCACCCGCACCAGGGATGCGATGATCTGCTGTGGCCAGATGACAAGTTTGCCTCAGCCCCCTGAGCAGCTGCCTCCACTGACAAAGATGCTGTGCATCTCCTCAACTGAAAGAACAGGAGAGGGTTGGGAGGATCATTCAATATATCATCCAAAGTGAAATGAAGAAGTGATTTTACAACTTACGGTGATTAAATTGTATCAGTTCCCTTCACATATATTTTATTTGTTGTTTAACCATTTCTTATTTTGGAGAGGAGCAGCAGAAAAGGCTGTAGTCTGACTCTCTCCCCCTGGCTCTTGCACACAAGCACTGCCCCCTTTGCTCCCTCCCTAGATGTATACAGAGCCTTTGCTTCAGGTCTTTCTTTCTGAGTGGCGGTAAACAGTATAATTTTAACTAATCTGATGGTATATCCTGGCTACTAGATGTTTACTTAAAGTTGGGTAAGAAGTCAGAGTATTGTGTTTTATTTTCTGGGTTCTTTTAAATCCTCTTGTAGCCCCCAGAGATGTAGGAAGCACTCCTAAGGTGTGGTGGAGATCTGAATAAGAAAGCTCTGACACTTGCTCACTACTGTCTTGTCAGTGTAGATAAAGTTTCAGCTTATCACAACACCCCTGCAGGCAAGAACAAGACAGGTTTTCTCTCCAGTCTGCTGCTGAAAAGGCTTTAAAGAGTGAGGTTCAGTAAATTAACACTGGCTATTACCAGGCTGAGAGTTTTGTTTAGTGCTTAGCTAATTCTGTAGTCATGTTGTTTGGACTCCGGACAGCAGAATGGTGGTGAGACCTTCCACATGGTTTATCACTGGACTACCCTTAACCATACGCAGGATGAATCCACAGAGACATAGAAAATCAGGTTTAGCAGCATTGCTCGCCAAAAGTGTTTCCGGTGCTGTTTTTATGGATGTAAAGGGTCACATGTTATCAGAAGAGTAAACTGTTACATGTGACCCTGCAGCAATCAATCAGCCAGTGCCAAATGCCTAATACTCTCCTCTTGATCTTCATACTGGGCTAGCTAAGGCTGCTCAGCATTAAGAAATACAGCTGTGTCTTTTGCAGAAATGTTTCTATTGTGATTCAGAGGACCCCTTGAACATTTTGGTGTGTACCAGCTGTGCAGGAGGAAGGCATGTAACGTTTATGCTGCATGAAAGGGCAGTACTTGGGGAGAGTCAAAGGATGGGGTGTTGGCTAAGATCACAGCCCCTTTTCACACTCTAGCTGCAGAGTGAAATGGCATCATCTGTTTTTAGAAGGAGAATAGAGGAAAGGAAATAAAGATTAGGATTGTGTACTGTCTCCTTCCCTGAGATGGGAGAAATAATATACAATATCTCCTGTAGCGTGTAAGATCACTACTTTCTTGTCTGAGATGTGTTGAAGGGTATGGGGGCTCAGCAGGGAATACACTACAGTGAGGAGATACTGAAAGGTTTTCTGAGGAAGCAAAGTCATGAAAAGTCCTGAGAAGGAAAGCTGGGAATCTCAGGAGCCAAAGTCTGATAACTTTCAAAGGAATATATGCTGGAATGACAGGAATATGGAAACACCAAAGGAAAAGAAAGTAATGGCTTTCTGGAAAGACTAATAGGAAAAGGCTGTTAATTTGAGCCAAGATACTAGTTCTCTCCTTCTGGGGGGGCCCCCCCCCCTTCTCTCCTTCTGCCCCCCCCCCCCCCTTATTCCTATGAAAATGCGAGAGAATTAGGCTTGTCCCATAATATTGAGAAATACGATGGTTTACATTGGACTGTGGTTGCTTTATGGAGAGCTGAAAGTTGGGCTTTGGGAAAAACATGAATGGGAGAAACTCAAAGCAGAGTCAGGTACTTTTGTTGCAATCCTGCATATTTGAAAAGAACATAAAAGTTGTGTTTCCCTCACTACAGTAGGAGACACACAGCAGGAGCTTACAGCTTTGTTGCCTTCCTAGCCATTGTTCAGCGCCAAAGTCTGCTTTTCACCAGCCTTTTCTCAGGGTCACATTACTATTGCTGCTGTGTCTGTGTCTAGTGATTTAGCTTTCTTACTTCTTGTTGCTCGCTGTTCCTCTGGTCTTTTGGTATCTTTTTTACAGACATGCAAAATCTTTTGAACATAATACCCAGTGAACCACCTTCACCCACATAGCGATCTGGAAGTAAAAAAGTTCATTATGTACAGAGATTCATCAAAACCTCTTCCATTCTGTTCAAAAAGCATAAGATTTTTGTAGCGTGTGCTCACTTCTTAGTTCTCTTATGTTGCAGCATCAGGCAAGATGCTTGGTGTGGCTGTCATTGTACTGCCACTTCTGAAGGCCAGGAAGGGGTGAGGTAGCATAAGTTCATGAAGCCCTTTGAGAGTTTGAGAAGTCAGACTGGAAATTACTGCAGAATGAGAAAGCTGCTACGTAGATGAGATGAGGTTCTGGCAGTGTGAACACAAGGACCACAAGAAAAGCAGAGACCTCTTCTGCACCAAATTACCTCAGGGAAGTGCAATAAGCATGACCTTGAAATGAGCATATGACTCCATGAAAATTGTGCTGAAAAGAGCAATCATAGACTAGCCAGTTTATTGTGTGAAATAAGTGGAAATACTGCAGAAGAACAGTAGAGGAATTTGTAAAATGCCACCCTGATGAGCCTTGTCTTTTATAAAAGATGCAAGTTTGTGAGATTTGTTACAGTAGGTAAATTAAAGAAGATTTCCAATATTGAACAGATATGTCAGCTGCCCTTTTCTCATAAAAGTTTTGCTGCTGGATTAGTTTTATGCTGGTATTTTTTTTCCTTCTTAGACATGCACCAGTCTGGTTTCCTGGCTGTGTATGTAATCAAGTTTTCTCCTTTTTTCCCTTCATGAATTAAAGAAAGAAAATGATACTGCTTTGATTGTTGCTTTGAAAAGTACAATAAAGCTGATTATATCTCTTTATCTTTTTTTTCCCCCCTTCCTCCTGTATTTTCTGTATTAGGGTTGTATTACTTTACAAAAGGGTAGAAGAAGGAAGTGGAGAGAGAAAATTTGGTTTGGAATTCTCTCAGTGGTTGTGGTATTTGTCAGAGTAGGCCTTGCAACTTGCACAGGCTAGATTTGCTGTTATACGGAGAACTGGAAGAAAACATCCACTGTGTTTCTTCTCCTACTGTTTAATCCTGGACATGATCGGGGTAGCATCTTTTGCAGTCTTCAGGGGCTTTGGCTCTCTGTGTGTACTTACGGACTTATTAGGCAGCCAGCACAGTGTCATTGGAGCAAAAGCAGAGATCTGGTCACGTTCCTTTTTTCTCTGCCTGCATATCTTACCTTTGATGCTGAAGGTAGAATATTAAAAAGGAAGCATTTCTCCAGCTCTGGGATGACTGAGATTTTTTTCTGGAAGTAATATCTATATTAATATTGTGATGTTACATTAAGCTTGTGCTATTACTGTGTTTTAAGTCTGGACCTTAGGAAAATATAAAAACGGTTATCCTGTCGCATTAAAAATGGTAAAGTATGCATAAAATAAATCTTCCTTGACATGCATGATGGTATCAGGCAGTTTTCATTTGGAATCTTTGTTAAAATTTTGTGATATCTTTGAAAATAGATAGGAGATAGAAATTCATATTATCTCCTGAAACTTAAAAACACAATTTTAATCTGGTTGAACAGGTACATGAATATGAAGGGAAAATATTACATGAAACTTTTACTTCCACCAAATCCTCCTTGATTTCTCCATCTGGCCACTCCAAGGCAATTTTAAAGAACCCTTCCCCTTATGCATGTGCTTATATGTAGGAAATTGCTTTTTCCTATTCACACATGGTCAGGATGGTGACCTCACTTCAGTTTTTAAAAGAAGCACTATAACTTGCCTTTCAGTCCTTCAACCTTCAAGTAATCAAGCATTTAGCTCATTTGTAGTACGATTCTCATCTGAATATAAGGAACATCCACTGATGCACAAAAAAAACTTTGAGCTAACCTTTCATCACAGAAGCGTGCAGAAATTGAATGACTTTCATATGCATCTTTGGTAGCCTTTGCAGCTCCTATTAGAAAAGTAAAGAAATCTTTATCATGCTATACATTAGCTTAGAGCAGGAAGTTCAAGTAGTCTTATGAGAAAATTAGGATTTTCTTGTAAGTATTCCAGACAAGGGATACACACCTGAAAGGTTTCAGTCATTTCAGTTTTTATTTTCAGGATTTTTATTCTTTTTTTTTTTTGGTTTTTTTTTTTTTTAATAAATCGAGTTACTGACTTAAATTATGGAGAAAATTTTTCAAATTTTTAAAAATTACAAAATTGAACACAATTGCTGGTGCAACCTTAGGAGCACCAAAGGGAGAATATAATAGTTTTCCTCCATTTTCTGGCCAAAGGCCTAATATAGTCTTTATGAGATTTGACTTATTTTGTGGTGAGACCATGTTTTTGGCTCATAGTCAGCCTAGTGTCTTGTATCTTCCAGGAGAGCAGGTTTAGTACACATAAGTGTGTACTAAACACATTTACACCAGATTTAGGTAGTGTAAATGTGTTTAGTACTACTACTGTCATCAGGGTAAAGCCAGTAAAACCTCACTAGTCATAGATGAGCTGGGATGCCTCTTTCTTTGGCTATCCCTTGTTGAGAAACTTGCTTTAGGGATTTGCCTCATATTATTTCAGTTTATTCACAACTTAGTTTTCTGGAAAAACATTTTAAATGAAGGCTATATTTATAGCACCTTGTTTAAGGAATGCCTCAGTAGCATTAAAAAAAAGCCCCAACCTAATATCATTGTAACTGAAGTCAGTGATGACATTATGAAGTTTCCCTGAAGCCACAGACAAGATGTATTTGATTTAATGCAGGGTTACATCTGCTGGCTATCTGCTGCTGGTCTTTCAAGTAATAAATAGGTTGTTCAATTTATATTCATGTGCAATGCAGCGTATACGCTGAAACTGTTCAGAAGGAGGGCTACCCATAATCTTGTTTTTATCTTGGTGGGGTTTTTGTTGTTTGTTTTTGGTGTTTTTTTTTTTTTAATTTTATTTGAGAACTATTGCTTTGTAGGTTTTGAACCTTTAATTCTTACTGGCTGCTAGCAGCCATCCTAGTCTACCTATTCTCACATACAGGCAGAAATAACTGACTTTTCTCGGTCGTCTGCTTAGTCCCAGTAGTTTAAAGGGAATTACTGAGCTCATATGATTGGTCCCTGGAGAACTCTTCCACTTTACAGAGGTTTCCTGCTTCTGCAAAATAGCCTACAATATATGAAGAGGCTGAAAAGTGATGTAATATCTATTCCTGGTTCCCATAAAACACAGTGAAGATCTTGACTTTCCAGTAATTTTTACAGAGGATTCAATGAGGGAAAACATGATATCTGGTAGTCCCCCAGAACAAATTCTTTAATTCTGCATAAAGGAGACATGGTAGGGATGGAGAAGCTTTCTCTCTATTTTTTTTTTTTTAATACTGTTTTGTGTTGAGCAGCTTAAGAAATGGTATGAAAGCTGTATTAATAATTTTGACCCAGATTCTGAAAAACTCCCTTGATGAAACAAAAACCTCTTTCTCTCAATGGTTCACTGTTTGAAATATGTTTCTGGCTGAAAACAACACCACCATAAAACCCTCACTACGAATAGGAAGCTGCTGCAGGAGTGAAACTCCCTTTCTGGCTAACAGGGCTATGTTTTCCTATGCAAATGCAGCAAAGCCTAGAAATTAGCAATGACTGCTAAATTAACACACTTGAAGAGCTTGGCTGGTTCTAATAGGCAGTCAAATGGTCTTGTTACATTGTAATGGTGCCAAGCTAATTGAAGTGATTACTGTTGCTCATGAGCAGCCCTTTTGAAGTAGAAGTCTTTTAAATTATCCATAGACATTAAATGTCAGACACTATTGTGTAATTATACTTTGTAAATGCTGAATGTCATAAGGCATCACAGGTAATTGAGGTTTACAGAGAAGAGCTTTATCTAAACCTAATTGGGCATCAACTCTCTGTCACTATTTCTAAACCTAATTGGGCATCAAATTTTTGTGCCAGGGGACACTCCAATACCTCATCGAAGCTTTCCCCCGGTTGCTGTCAGCAGGGAAATACATATCACAGCAAATCTGACCCTCCAAATCTAGGATACAACCTGCACAGCCTGTCACTCCAAGCAATGAAAATTTTAGCAGCCGACCAGGCCTCCACATTTCACAGGTGCAGAGCATAAGCACTAACAGTGATCTCCCAACTCACCCACATCCTGGGTTCACCTGCCACACCACCAAACCACTGTGTTAGTCTGTGGAAACTTTGACATTCTTGAAGAGAAAAGCCTGACTTAACAAATATTTATTTTTTTAATTTATTTTTTTTAATAAATTATTTCCTAACATTGGTGCTCCTAGGAGATGTAAAAGTTCACTGAACAGAAATCTGTTTATCAGTTGAACCTTTGGCTTTTAGTGCTGTCATTTTACAAGTAGATGGCTGTTAAGTTCCATGAGACTTTCTTGCGGCGAGTGTCATGCTAGGATCATTCATATACAGTGACTGGGTGTATTTGTATGATCAAATATGACTAATTTTTTTTTTTTTTTTTTATCTGGCTCCTTAATTTTGATTTTTCTTCTTTGTTCTTCTTCTTTTTTTTTTTTTTTCTCTCCTGAAAATCCAAGAAAGGCAGTTATGCAGGCTTTTCCTTGGATCCTTGGTGGACATCTCCAAAAGCATTCTCTTCTGCAGACTTGAGGCCCCCAGCCTTATTTATACAGAGTCTGATCCAAAGTTTACTGACATCGTTGAGTGCTTTGCCTCTGCTTCAGTGCATTTGCTTTGCAAGCCTATTAAATCAGTCCATTAAAATCAATGGTTCACTTGATGCAGAAGTCCAGAAACTGATTAGTACTACCACTTTCATGTAATTTTGTGTCACAGTCTGTTTTGCATGTTTTCGTCAGGTGCTAGTGGGTAGCAAGTGTTGAAAGTACTCATTATGGGTAATGATCTTACATCTGCTTTTTATTAGTTAATTTTAATAATGTGTTGTGACTGGGGAGGATATTCATGAAGCTGTGGGACAAAACTCTCTGTGTGAATGTGCATTTCAGGGGAAAGAGTGAAAGATAGAAGGAGAAAATAAAAGAATGCTAATCTGACCAGTTTTGAAATGAAGCACAGGCAATTCTTTTGTTTATGCTGCATCATATCTCTGAGATGTGTAGGTGGACTTACAAAACTAACTGACATGGAAGTAGTCTACTAATTTATAAGAATTTCTTCTTTTTTTCCCTCTTTTTTTTAGTAGTTGTTTTTGAGGTGACATAATTAATTTCCTTTAGCTTTAATATACATTTTCATTTTAGAAAGATAAAAGAATACCAATATCACTTCTGGACAAACGCACTGTATAAATGGCCCCATTAGAATGTGGCCAAAATGAGAAATAATAAAAGGAAAAACTGAAGTGTATCAAGTGCATATCCAGTTATATTTGAGATCCGCCTCTTGGATGTTTGATTTAGTCATATTGTCTAGGTGTTTGATAGCCTCAGACTTCCTCTCTCTCATATAAAATGATATACATATTCTTTCCTGGGATGTGCTGAAGACTGTTGTCAAAAAGGCGTTTCATTTTCAGTTGTCTGCAGGAGTCCTGACATGACTGCTAAAATATAAGAAAATGAAATTAAACCTGATGGCTGTGCTATCCCCAAAGGGCAGAGAACCTGATTTCACTGAAGGCAGAACACACTAATCCACACCATTAGCAACTTGCCAAGGCTGTCTAAGTCAGTGCTTGTCTTTGTCAGGAGTGGGAAGAAAGAGAGATATATGATGAGTTGGTGGGTAGGACAGGATTGAGCAGAAGGAAACTGGTGCTAACCAGAGAGATCAGCAATAACCTACATTTGGCAAAGATTGATAATGAATGACAGAACAGAAGGAAAAGTAAAAAAAGAGAGAGAATAAAATTATTTTTTTTTAATTTAAGGATGTAGCTTCCTTTCAAGACTTTAAACAAAGTTAAAAATTGCATAATTATGTATTTCTTCAGATGGTAAGTGCTGGAAAATATCAGAGATTTTATTGCACATTTTTTAACAAATTAACATGGTCTGTATTTATTGTGGGGAAATGAATATGGAAAAGAGATATCCTAGTGAACAATCTTGTTAAAGAAGTAGAAGCACATTTCCCTGAATAAGGCTGAGTATCTTAAAATATTAATTTTGAACAGGTAGCCCTCCACACCCAGCAGATTCAGTAATAGCAGGGTTGTCATTTGATAGATACTCAACATGCCCAGTGCCTTCTGCATTCTGGAAAGTCTGACCCCTTCCAGCAATGCCACTTCTACACAAGATAGATGTAGAGCACTAGCGTTTGTGCAAACTGTGAAAGGGCCCCACTGTTTTCTACCAACTCATGTAAATGCATCAACAGAATTGTGATAGAGGAATTGTACTATGATCTTGCCCGTATTTTCTTTTCTTTCTAATGGTTTGAGTATTTTTTCACATTCTTGGTTACATTCCTGTCTTTAGCATTCTGCAGTTTTTGTTAATGATGCCGTATGGGCTTGACTGGGTGGTTTGCTCATCCTTTAATGTCAGATAATGCAATCCCCTCCTAATTTCCATTGGAGTCCAGTGTATATTTCTATTGCTCTTAAAAATATTTGCAGCCAAATTTAATATGAGCATTATAGAGATACAAACATTCAATTTGTTCTTGTTATAAGGTATTTTACCTTCTAGTCCTCATTTAATCTCTCCTTTTCATCCGTTGCTCTCCTTCTCACTGTGCCTCAATCACTATTTCTCAGGAATGGTCTGAGTGGGCTGCACTCTTATTCTCATCACTAAGTTTTTAAGACAAACTTGAAAGAAGCTGCTAATGAAAAAGAGTCCAGAAGCTGTGGGTAAGAAGAAAGAAAATCAAACTTATTGTGCACCTAGCTCTTCTGTATCAGACTGTGACCATCAGAGTGAGTAGCCATACTGTAGCTGCCTGAGACGTGTTAGTAGCATTACTACACAAGCAAAATATTTGTGTCAATTAACCTCAGGACTTACTGATTTCCCCCAGAACTGCTTGCACCTAACACCAGCTTCTACAAAAGCAACATGCGCTGCTCGGTCAGGCTAGTAACGTGGTGGTCAACAAGTATCAGTGCCTGTGGGCTGTTCTGCTTTTTGTGCTGGTGAGTGTAATCCCATAGGTGTAGTAGTCTGTGTATATTTTCCTTTTTATTCTCACTGATGTGTAATTCTGCAGAGACAACCTGGAACTTGTGCTTTTTTAGTTTGCTGCTATCATTTGTTGTTTTATTTGCATTCAATTATTTGTTTTTATTTTATTTACTATTTTGTAATGGATTTTTTTAGACAGATGAATATTTAATAAATGAATTATGTTTAAATGTTTAAAATGTTTGGTTTGTTCTTTCAGTAAACAATTTTATCAGCACAACAACACCATCCAGAGCATGTGTCTGGTGGACAGTACACACGCATACCTAAGCTTGGTTACAATAAAGGCTCTCAGCTATTTTCACAGTGCAGACTGCAGACCCAGATTTCATTGGGTCAGGCTGACCCAGAGTTATCTAGGTTTCACATGGTGCAGTCAAACATTAATCTTACACTGTTCCTTTGTAAACAGAGCCACTTTATTGCCTGCAAAATGAATACTAGAAATCCCTTTTTCGTTTTCTCAGCCCTTTTACCAGTGACACCTTTTTCTTGTCCTCTCCCTTTTGCAAAGCACCCTTGACATCTGTGAAGTGAAGCAATACTGGCTTGTCTTTTGGACTTCAGACAGTTTTAGAGATTTGGATGCTTTTGTTGCAAGGCACTTGTGCCATTTCTGAGGCTTCAGAGGCAAAGGGTGATGTCATACCCCAGCAGCAAGCCTGGCTTCCCTTAGGTTATATTTCAGTTCAGCCATATGGATGATGCTGCTTGATCTCACTGGAGACTTGTTGTTGCCTGATGTAAAAGAGTTGACTCCTGTCCTGGAGAGGTATGCTGGTTGTGTATCTTACCAGAGTATAACCTGAACAGCATCCAGCTGATTTTAGTTCAGTAATAAATTGTGCTATATTGCTAGGAACAGTTGTCTTCTGAGTGGACCTGTTGTGAATACTCAGGTGGAAGTGACTGAACTTAAAACATCTTTGAAGTGGGAGAGGAGCTGTCTGTTGGATCCTGCACATCTGATTCCAATATTGGCTGTTGTTTCCAAGAGCTGATGCTTAATTTCTTGCTAAGTCTTATACTTGGTACTTAAAATATACTACATTCAGCCAAACTCTACTGCATAGGAATGAGTAGATTTCACCAGTAACCATAAAGCTGGGTCTACACTGAAATCAGCAATAGCTTTTCCTGAACATAGGTAAATTACAGAATGCTCAAGCATCCTTAAGAAGTAAATATTTTGTTATTTGTATATTGTTAATTGATCCCTACAGTTATCACTTGGTCTCTAATTTAAAAACCAACAATATGGGAATTAGGGAAATTGCTAGGAACGTGGGTATTTAGCTTGACTTAATACTATAAACAATGACAGGAAGAGAACAGATGGTTTGCATCCATGGTTGACATCCAGCCAAGCTGGGATCAATTTCTTGTTGAGATGAAAACAAAGTAAGTTGAGGTATATGCAGGGTAAACCATTGCCATCTGGGTCAATTCTTGTGGTAACTATAAAGCAGCCACTCCATACATCATTGGTTTATCCTTCCTGTTTTCTCACTTATCAAAAATTTATTGTCAACAATGGGCAGTTCTGTTTGTACACATTGCAGTCGGTCAATGGGATAGGTTTACTTCTGTTATTGACAGTGAGGGCTGACGGCATGAATAATTTCCTGCTCTTATAAATGGGAATTGAATTATTGATGCTTCATTTAGGCAGTGCTTAATTTAGTAATATATTGCCATGGCTGTAGGTTGATAGTAGTAGTAGACAAGATGATACTTGCAGGTGATGGAGTTTTCTACCCTATATGTAGAGTGCAAATTGGAAATTCATTCCCATGAATACAATGATTATGGATTTACTGCTATACAAATACTGCAGAATTTGTCGTGACAACATTGCAGTAGATATCACTGCTAGTAGACAAAACTCAACATTTCAAGAGCTTCAGCTAGCAACATTTTGCTTATAACCCCAGCCATCTGTCACAAAAGGCACCATTTCAGAGATAAGGATAGAGAAAACAATGGTTAAGGAAATAATGCGGGTTTTTTTTTTTTTTTGCTTGCATTCAAAGGGCTTCTAAGATCTTCAGAGTTTATCTGCATTTTTCAGACTGACTAATTTTGGGCTTCCTGAAGCTCGAGTGTCACTGTTGTAACACAGTGATTTGAGTTTCTGCAATCCAGACACTGGGACTTTTTTTTCCCAATCCAAAAACACTTCACGTTTTAAAAATGTAAGCTATACAGAAATAAGTGGCATTTGCATGACATCTTTCAAAGAGGACATGTTTGAGAGAGAAAAAAACTGCTGAGATTCCCTTCTAGCACTCCAACATATGACATTAATGTCCCTTGCCAAATGTAAAAGGTTGAAAAGTGAAACCTTCTTTAATACATTTGCATTTCTTCACTCACTGCTTGCTGTACTCTCCTTTGTCCTGTTTTTCAATTCTTCAGTAGACTCAAATTCCCTCCTGCTTTTCCTAATACCAGTGATCCCACTAGTGTATGAAGCGTAACAATGCCTCTCCTGTCTGCAAACCTCTCCTGGCTGGACCATAAACGAAATTTCTTAGGTGAATGGCAAGACAGTGTGCTAGGAAATTAACACAAAACGTGTTTCCCTCCTCAGATCATAGTTAATAAATTTCAGAAATGTCATGCTGCTCTTAAGTCTTCCTGCTTCCCCATCGTTTTTTGAACACTGAGGTGGTGGCGAGGAGCCATTGCTAAAAGTTTTGCATACTATTTCTGATGATCAAGTACAGAATAGATCAATAATGTAAAAAGAAAAAAAAATAGGGTAAAGAAGATCTCAGGCCAATTATTTTTCTACAAAATACTTTATGTGACAACAGCAGCAGCCCCCAAAGGGCAGCATGTAACAACAGAGCCTAATTAGAATGATTTCAGTGTAATCATTAACTAGCATCTAACACAAATCTACAAGAGTATTTCTGTTTAAACTAAAACATGATCTGCATGGTGGAGAGGCCTTGTAAACTGTCTATGAAATAAAAAATGTGACAGTAAAGGTCAGAGCTGCTCTCATTTGAATTTCAAACAGGAAGCAGTCTCCTCAGTTGGTGTGTACAGGAAGAGTGGTGGCTCTTTTCTAGGCTCTCCTTGCTGACAGTAGCAGTTGGAGAAATCCTCCAGGACTAATTACTGGGGCTGCAAAACAAGTCGTTCTTTTGCCTCTTTCCCCGACCTGGTAAAATGCAATGGTCCTAATTATATTGTGTCAAAGACATGGTTTTGTTTTTCACTGTTGTATGAATGAAGGTCACAAGCTAAGAAAGCCAAGTGGCACCTTACATCTCTCTCCAGCCACCTGCCAACAGCTTCCTCTCTGCTCCTGCTAATCACATCACCTTGCTGCAGAAGCAGAGGAGGGAGGGCTCGCTAATGAACTCTCCTTCAAGAAAGAGTGATGCTAACACACTGTGTTCCACTGGGCCATGTAAAAGCAGTTATCAAATCAGTGAGATTTGGTGTGATTTACAAGTCTGGTGAAATTTAAGAAGCAAAAATTGTAAAACATTGAGTAAGGAAAAAGCTTGAAAACATTTTTCAGGAAAACATGTAAAAGTCAGGAAACAGACATTATAAAAAAAAATGTTGGCAAGAGTGTTATTTATTCATTTTCAAACATTGAAAAGAGCTCTGCTAGCAGCACTTATTGCTCTTAAAAAAAAATCCAAGAAAAAGAATACCTTTAATTCATTTCCTATTTCCTTTTGTGATTTTTAAAGTGCTATATACACACAGAGAGCTTTCTACACTTTGGGGAATCGACAAAGCTACAACATTTAGTACATAAGCTCTGCTATACTGACTGAATATTTCTTCTTTTTCTTCCCACCCTCCCAACTTTACAAGTTTTCTTTGCATTGCCTTCTTAAAATTTCTTTACATACATACTTCTCCCTTATTTTTTGTCTGTCATTGATTGTGTGCTTTCTTTCTTAAAATTTGGAATAGAACTAGTACTTGTGAAGAGATGTGGTAGCCCAGAAAGAAGTACTCGGTGAGTCCACAGAATAACAAAAAACAGTAGCAGATCATCCACAAGAAATTTCTTTCTTTCATTATCCCAGTTCTTTGCCATCAGAGTCATTCTGGCTTGTCTTCAAAGGGTAGGTAGGTGACAGATTGTATACATTTATTAATTATACATTTATTTGTATCTTAGCTAGATAGTCACAGAAAAATAGACTGTAAATTGGCAGAAAGATTATATATGATATTATGCTGTGACTGGGAAACATTTCTGATATCAAATGTCACCCAGAGGTGTGTAGCTGTTTGGTGGCTTCAGGTGTACAAAGGACAAAACAGGAAGAGAATGCAGGCCCTCATGGTTCATTATTCAGTTTAATCACCCGTTCTTCATGCAAAATTTCTTCCTCTGAACCCTGTCATAGTATGCTTCATGCCATATCCACAGGAGGCATAGATAGTAAAATTTTTCTTGAAGTTAATGTAAGTCAGCTGGTTTTCATTGTTGAGGGTCTTGTGCTCCTAGCAGATGAAGTAAGCTGAAATAAAAAAATAAGTTAAGGTGCAGTGACAGTTCAAGACTGTTTGTATCCCCTGCTTCTCCATTGTGGCTGGCTGTGAAATCTTCAATAATATATTATAGTTTTGGATGTAATATGTGCTTATGATAGATCACTGAGGAGCATGAAATCTCATAGGGAAAAATTAAATTGTATTTCAAAATAATTTCTTTTCTGTGCATCTTGGCTGCAGCTCCATTACAGAGCTTCACCCATGGCATGTCTTATTGCCTAGAGAAAACACTAAATTAGTGACATTTTGGTAATTGATTTTACCACAAGTATATTATTTCCACAAATAATTCCTAAGCAACTAGTAACTTTTTCACGTTTCTGGCTTAATATTTTCTCCTTCCACTTGTACTGAAGGACCTCATGGCTATTAAGATGTATGACGAAGTGGAACACTGGAGTACTAGTTATAATTGGATGCCTTCCCCAGCTCTGCAGTGGGTGTCTGCCCACTCTAACCTGCTCCTGCCTGCTCCTTACTGCTCCCATGTGCTCTAGCCTGGTGATGCCTCCCAGGGCTCTGCCATCCGGGCTGTGTTTCCAGGAGTGAGGTGGATAGGGATCCCTGACAGGGGCCATCACTGATGCATCACTGTCCCAACACTGATAGCACTGGCAACCGTAAAAGGGGGACCACCTTTATTAGGGGGACCACAACATCCCCAGGTACATGGCTGCAAAACAAAACAACTGGAGGACCCTCTCAGGGTCATAACTTAGACCAAACTAGAATATGTAGTTAATTGGAAAGACTAAACACACATTCCAACATCCTTAACTAATAGATTTCCATAAAAGGGTAAAATGAGTCAGGGGATTTCTCCCCACATGAGCACCACAACCCCCAGAGACCGCTTTCCAAATTCACCACGGCCTAATCTGCCCAAATTACCACATGCATCAATGAATGCACGGCCTGGCTGGAGCTGGGGCTGGGACCAAGTCTGCAGGTCCCTTGACTGGCCTGTGCTGTGTGATGGGCACAGCCCTTCCTGCTATGAGGCTGGGACTACTGGTAATGGTTGGGGGTACTGGGATTGGCTCTGACAGCCTCAAGGACTATTGCTGGATGAAGGAGCTGCCCTGTCCTGACCCATCCACAATGCTGTGCTCCTGAGGTGCTGCTGCAAGAGGAACGTGTTGACTGCTTGGACCCCATGGTGCGGCAGCAAGTCATGCTGACCATCGCCACTGTGAGGTAGCTGCCCAGCCCCACATCAGCGTCCTTGGTGCCCAGTGCCCCAACAGCCCCTTCCCAGGAGCACCCACAGCCCTGGCATTGAGAGAGGGCACACAGCAGGGCAGGGGGTGGCACAGAGTTTTCCTTCCAAAAGCCAGTGTCAGCATCAGGAGGGGTTGAGATGGCCCCTGCAATGTGGGAATCAGCACAGGTCTCCAACAGCTGGGTCTGCGTCCTCCTTGCTGGCTCCAAAGAGCTCTTTCATGTCCCTGCAGCAAAGCAGGGCTGTTTCCGCAGAAGAATGGCCTCTTGGAAGCCTGCTTCTGCAGCATCTTCCACCTGCCTCCACAGGTCAGCTGGGACCCCAGTGCTTTTCTCTACTGCAAGGTGTTATAAAAATTCCATCTTGGCCATGATCTGATTTAATTAATTTTTTATTACAATTGATTAATATCAAGAGGCAATAAGCAAGCAGCGCTGGGTGCGCCGGGGAGCCTCCGCTCCACCCAAGACTCACACTGAGAGTTCTGGGGTACAGTCTCTTATACACCTCGGTCTTGGGTTTCAGCCAATCCTGTCTCCTTCACCCAAATACCGACGTGGTTCTTTTTCATTGTTCTTCTCCTGTTGCTGGGATCTTATCTTTGGGTGATGAAACTTCTTAAAAAGTCATTGAATTCATTGGCAATACATTAACAGGGAATGTCTGTCACAAGCTTAACCACTATCTTAGCCCCCTCAATTCCATTTCTTATATAGTTACTTATTCAGTACACAAGTTTCACCTCATCCCGTAACAGAATGTATCCCTTGATTACCTAACCCCCTTAAGGCATTCAAGCAGTTAAACAAAACACCCTCTGTAATTAGCAAAGCATTTGAGACATTCAAGTAGTTAAACAAAGTACCCCTTAAAGTAACAAAGACTTTGATTAGGAAGGATTATTCCTTTGTTCCTTCTTTTCTTTCATCATTGTATTGACAGGAACTTCTATCTTAATCTGATCATTCGTATACATTCTACACATGATTTTCGATTCCTCCCAAAGTGCAATGATGACAAGGACTCCTAAGTTTCTGACACGAATCATTCCTATATACCTCACAAAGGTATGCCCTGGTGTAAGCCACAGGGAGTTCCCTGTCCAAAGGCCCCTTCCTGGTCAGCGCAGAGCCATAGCTGCACTGCTCCCCAAGCTGCCAGGGCTGCCCTCGAGACCCTGTTCCCTTGCAGACCCTGTCCGCAATGGACAGCGTGTTGCAGGTGCTGGTGTGCAGTGCCAGCACCCTCGGGATCCAGGAGCTGCAGAACATCTTGAGGGTCTGGCCTTGGCACAGGGTAACCTTCGGCAGTGACCTCTGGCTGTAGCGGTGCTCCTCCCTCTGCCCCTTCTCCTGCCCCAGCGCACCCTGGTCATTGCCCACAGCCTGTCCTGTGCAACACTGCAGACAGAAAGGGGAAACCAGCCCCGGGGCTGTCCCCCTGCGGGCCATATCCCAGAGCCCCACCCCAGGTGCCCAGGGGTCACCCCAAAGCCTCGGGGTCCTCAGGTGCAGCGAGTGGAGGGAGGGACCTTTTCTGAGGGGGAGCGAGTGCACAGCAGCAGGGCAGCAGCAGCAGTGGGATGTGGGGACCTGCCTGGCCACAGCCCTTTGCTGCGAGGGGCAAGAACATGTGCCCCATGTCAGGCACTGCCGAGGTGCAGTGCTGTGCCACGCACGCCACCTTCCTGGCACACCAGCAGCTTTTCTCCTCCCAGCTCCAGGAGCTCTTCACCAGTTCCCAGGCCACCGAGGTGCAGAAGAGGGCTGTGGCACGGGTTGCCCAGCTGGCCAGTTTCATCAGCACCTACACCCTGCCACAGGCAATGAGCTCCTGGTCTGGGTAGCCTCAGTACCTCAGCCTTGTGCCCCTGGGCCCAGCAGCACGCAGTCAGCAGGAGCTCAGGAGCAGGGGCTCTGCCCTGCCCTATCTGTGCTCTTTCCCAGGGCACAGGCAGCAGCCTGGGGCCAGCATCCCTGCCCTGCTTTGGGCTGCTGCCTAGCTGCTCGAGGAGCAGCTGAGGCTCTCCATGTGCCCAGGTGACCTTGTGCTCATCTTCCTGTTCTGCTGCTGCTGTATGCAAGCCCCAGTGCTCTGACATCAGTGCTGGAAGACTAGTGATGAGGAAGCTGGTGGCTCACCTCATTCTCTGCTGCACCTGCAAGGTCTGGGGGACCCACCATGAGGCTGCAGAAGCTCTCTTTCATATCCACATCTTCATCCTGCAGCTGATAAGTAAGAGAAGCCTTATGGGGCTGTGTCTCCCCAGGCATGGGTAGCCAGGGGCCACTCTTCTTGGCAAGAGAAAGTCCAGATCCAACCTGCCTGCCTGCAGCTCAAAGAGCCATTTCCCCTAGCCCACACTTGCAGTAGCCCTGGACCTTCCCTGGGCTCTCTGGCCCTGTGTGGGTCCAGGCCTCTGTTTGCCAGGAACTTTCAGCCCACCACTCTTAGCTGCCTCTCTAGCTCTGCAGCTTCTCTCTGAGCACCCAGATTTTGCTGCTACTCAGGCAGGTACCCCAGGCTGCTGGAGAGAAGGCAGCAGCAGCTCCAGAAGTGCTGGCAACAGAGGCACACCTGGTGGCTTTTAAAAACCAAACACACCAAACAGATGCTTCTGGTAAGAAGTGCCCTTGGCTTCTAGCTGGGGCTCAGCATGACTGAAGGAACACCCGGGGTGTGGGAGTGACAGAGCTTGTGCTGTTGTTCCTGGGCAGGGGCCAGGCAAAGGCCCCAGAGAGCTCTGGTTCCCCACAGGACCCTGAGCCCCATTGCTGCTCTTCTCCCAGCACAGCCTTGCTCTGCATCCTGCTCTTGCTGCGCAGCCAGGATGCTCTGGGTGACCTTTGAGGTGACAAACCTCCTTTCCTTCATCCCACAGATGTTCACGAAGTACCTCCAGCCCTCTGAGTGGACAGATATCATCCTCCTGGCCCTGAAGAGCTTGATAACCCCGGGGGTCTACAGCAGCAGTATGGCTGTCCACGTGGTGGACGTCCTAGTGTCAGACACTGATTTCTGGCCAGACCAGGTGAGCAGTCTGTGATGGCACGGCTGATGCACCAAACCTCCAGGAACTGTTCTTGTCCTGGCTCTGTGCCTGGCCAGCACTGACACCATCTCAAGCTGGCATATCACACTGGGAATGGAAGCAGCTCCTAGTTGGTGCTGGGGATAGAGCCATGCTCACCCTGCTGACATCACTCCCCACTGGCAGCCATGTGTCCCTTGCAGGTGCTGAACATCACATGGGCCATCTACAAAAGCCTGTCCTCTATCAGCACAGAAACAGCCCTCAACAGCCTGAAGATGGCCCTGCTGGCACTGACACACAAACCAGTGAGGTGGTGGCCAGCGTGCTGCAGTGCTCCCCGATATGCAGCAGATATGGAGCCCACCCGACTTTGGGGCTCCTCTCACACTGTAGCAGGGGCCCCAAGGTCCTCCTGAAGGCCTTCAGCCTGGCCATCCTCCAGTGTTCCCTCTGACAGAGCTGTGTGTCCCTGCAGTGTTGCCATGGCCATGGGGACAGCAATGCTCTCCAAGCCCAAGGCTGCAGGGAAGGTGCTGAGAGAGCTGCTCATCACACTGACGAGCCAGTTCCTGCACAAGATCTACGCTGCCACCATGGACAACCTGTGCATCCTGTCCCTGGCTGTGAGTTGCTCGATGAGGCCTTGCTATCTCCCAGGGCTGCTCTCAGCTGTGCGGGGCCCCCCCTCCTCACCCGTGCCCACCCCAAGCCCTGAACTCCCCAAGGGTGAGAGGATGTCGTAGTGTCTGCATGTCTTCTGCAGGCAGCCAGGATGATACATGAGATCCTCTGGCAGTCCCTTTGCCCAAGGGAGGTGGAGAAGGTTTACCCTGAGCTTTTCCTGGCACTGCTGTTCCAAGTGTCATTCACAACAGAACTGACAAACAATGAAGTGCTCATCTTCTGGAAGGAGAACCAGCTGGATCAGCTCACTCCCATCAGGTGTTCTATCCCTGTCCTTTCATCCCACCTGGACACCCTGAGCCAAACCAGGGGTCCCTGTGGGAGCTGAGCACCTCTCCTTGTGCAGGTCAGCAGTATAGTCCACGGAATGCTGTTCCTCAAGGTGGGCCTTGAGAGCCAGGAGCTGGCCATTAGCGAGCAGGGTGGCTGGTACAACCTGCTTCTTTACCAACACCACCTCAAGGGAGTGTGCACTGTGGCAAGGTGAAAGCCCCTTCTCCCTGCTCCATCCCCCAGCACCCCCTCCCTTGGGGCTGATGGCAAGGGGATCCCTGTTGCTCAGAGAGAAGTGCAGCAGACTGGTACAAGCCCCAGAGAGATGAGCCTGCCTGGCTCAGGCCCAACACTGCCTCCTTCCCCCTGCCAGGGAGACGATGAAGACCCCGAGATGCCTACACTCCATACCGTTCAACCAGCTGGTGAAGCTCTTTATTGTGGAGGACCCCACGTGGGAGATGGTCGTCATGGTCACGTTCACTGAGGTGAGCCTGATGCCACCGCCCCAAGCTCCAGCTGATGCTTGGCTGTCTCATGCCCAGCACTGTGCCGCAGGGGGAGCTGCGTCATAGGTGGGATTTGGCTGGTACTGTGGAGAAACAGGCAACCAACCAGTGCAGACTGCTGTGGGTCACAGTGGCTGTCTGCAGTCCCTGACACCTCTGTCTGAGCTTACTCTTGCCCCAGCATCTTTGCCTTGAGTTGATGGTTGGAGCCAGCACCACACTTCACCAACTTCTCCTGTGTGTTTTAGATGCTGAACTGCACTGACCTCAGTGATACTCTGAACTATGCCGTGGACATCTTCCCTGTGTACCTGCAGAGCCAGCATGTGGGAGTGTCTGGACTGGTGCTTAAGTCTCTCTTTGCACTCTCCGAGAGGACCAACATGGTGAACAGGGGTCGCTGGGGCAGCAGCACAGGGTGCAGCGGTGCTGCTCGGTAACAAGGTGACTTTAGGGTTTCTGGGCATTGAGAGCTGTACCAGCTCTGTGCCTGCCCAGTCCGGTGCCCCATGGCTATGCCCTGCAAGAAGAGAGGCAGTAGCACTGCTGGGAAGGGTCTCCCATTGCCAGCACGTCCCGGCAGGGGTGGTGGCAGCACAGCTGGCAGCCCAAGCATGGGGTCTGTAGAGCCTGGCCGTGGAGTGCTGAGCTCTGGGGTAAAATGCAGCATTCACAGCAGGAGCTGCGTCACCTCTGACAGCTTTCCAGGCAGTGTCAGGCACCCAGCCTGCCCAGGGGCTCCAGTGGAGAAGACGTAGCTGAGGGGATGGCAAGGAGCCCATGCTGTCTGTCCTTCCCCTCTGTGCCCTGTGCTTCCACTGATCATGCTGGTGAGCCCAGCCTGCTGGGTTCATGCTCGCCTTCGTAACCTGTGCTGCTTGCTGGGAAGCCAGTGAGCAGGCCCGTGTTTGCAGAGAGGGTTTGCACTCCATCTGTTGGTCTCTGTGTTACTAACCCGAAGTGGCATGTCTCACACAAGCAAGGAAAATCCTCACCCTGATGCCAAACTTCATGGCATGCCTGGAGGATACAGATAGTGCCATCTGCCCGGCCATACTGGGGCTCAGCAGCTTACTCCAGGTGCTGGAGGAGAAGGTGGTCTGCCTCAGCATCCTTGCCATTGCTAGCAAGCTCCGGCTGCTCTTTGGCAACATAAGGCTGGGGGAGAGACTTAGGCCCCTGCACCGGGCAGCTCCATTCACATCTCCCACCCCTGCCGCGTGGTCTGCAGTGGGATGCTTTGCCCCACTGCACCATTGGGTAGAGGAATGGAGGTTCTCCTGGGGCCTCCTTTTATTGTTAATTTTTTTGTAGAAGTATTTTTTATTATCTTTAATGGCAGTGGCCAGATTTAGTTCCAGCTGTGCCTTCGCCTTTCTAACTTTCTCCCTATATAACCTAACAACATCCTTCTGCTCTTCATGGGCGACAGTCCCTTCTTCCACTGGATACCAGGAGCAACCTGGTGACTGAGGGTGAGAGAAAGGCTGAGGTACTTCGTGTTGCCTTTGCCACAGTCTTTAATAGTCCCACCATCCATTAACAGTCACAACAGGGTACTCAGTTCCCTGAGTTGGATGGCACATATAGGAAGCTGATTGAGTTGAAGTCCCCATAATTCAAGAAGGAATGGTTAGTGACCTCCTGCTCCACTTTAGACCTACACAGCCCTATGGGGCCGAATGGGTTGCATTCAAGCATGCTGAATGAGCTGGCAGAGGAGCTTGCTAAGCTGCTCTCCATCATCTATCAGCAGTCCTGGTCCTGGTGGTCAGGTCCCAGAGGACCGGCTCCAGCATCATCTCAGGACCTGTTCAGCCAGGCTGGTCTCTTCCCTGCTGGGTTGATCTTTGACACATGGGGACCACTTGCTCCTGCGCCTTGAAGGGTACATTCTTGAACAGTGCCCAGCTTTCCTGGATCCCTTTGTCCTTCCGTAATATTTCCCACGGAGTTCTGCCAACCTGCGTCCTAAACAGGCCAAAGTCAACCCTCCGGAAGTCTAAGGTGGAGGTTTTGCTGACTTTCTTCTTGACTTCTCCAAGGATTGAAAATTCAATCATTTTGTGATTGCTTTGCCTAAGGCCTCCAACCATCACATCACCCACATGTCATTCTGTTTGTGAACAGCAAAACCATATGGGTCTCTCCCCTAACCAGCTTGGACTCCCCTGAAGTCCTTCTTGAGTCCCTCCCATCAGCCTTTTTGAAGACATTTCCTCATTGCCTACCTGAAAGACTAAGAAAGTATGGTAGTTGCAGGGCTGTACCAGATGAGAGAGTTTTCTGGTGATGTCCCTTACCCTGCCCCAGGGAGGCAACAGGGTCCCCTGTGAGTCTGGTCAGGCCAGCATACAGAGCCCTCTGTTCCCCTTAGGGTGGAGTCACCAGCCACTACTCTTTTTTTGTTTAGTACAGCTGGTTATAAAAGAAGGTGTTGTTTGACTTTTCTGTGGGAGCTCTTCTAACCTGTATGATCTTCTTCACTTTCGTGATCCTGAAGTGCCGGGGCCTTGTATCTATTGTAAAGGGGTACTTAGGAAGGTGGCAATAGCTGGAGGGTAATACGCCATCTACTCCGGGAAGTAACCCATTTCCAACCTCCCTTGTCTCCTAGGTTCCTTCCATCTGCCCTATGGCAAGAATGTAGGGGATCCTGAAATTCTTTTGTTTCAGGTGTCTGGATTACTTCCTCAGGAATGGTAGAGCATGGGTCCACTTGTCAATCTCCTCCTTAGATTCCCTTATGCTCCTTAGCCATGCCACCTCTTTCTGTAGCTCTGCCATGCAGAACAGATCACCAACCTGCTTATTTCTTACACAGCTATATCACTGACAGGCTCTGGCACTGGAGCCCTTCACATCTCAGGGTCACTTACCCTCCCATGTGCAGTGTGTTACTGCTCGGGGAGGTGCTGTCCCTCCTGGCCCCTATGAGTTATTTGTTATGTCAGCAGCGTTGCTGGCTCCTGGGCAAGGCCTGACAAGGACCTAGGGCTTCATTGGTGGTGCTGGCCATTCAGGGTGGAGGCTTCTGTATGCTGTGTTTTCCTTATGCTCTGGTGCTGGACGTGTCCTCTCTTGGGTTGGTCACCTCTGCAAAAATGTCCACCATGAATGTCTACCTCTGTTTATCACCTCAAAACTTCCTGCAAAAAACTCTCTAAGTCTTGGAATGAAATAAGTATCTCTTCTAAATCACCAAGGTGTTTTCTGTGCTAACAGAATGTTGTTAAGAGCTTTATTCCTGATTAATTTATCTCATATAAATTCTCTCTTTACTTACTAGTTGATTTAAGTTACTAAAGCATTGCACATTGCTTGTGATATCTTGACGATTGGCATATGGAGTTTTCTGGATTTATTTTAATAATTTTAATTTTATGGAACTTTTAGAAATGTAGACTCTGAAGTAAATAAATGGAAACATATACCTTAGATGAATTTGTTTTGCCTAGCAAAAATGTAAGGTTTTATGTCTTTAATGTTCAGTGTGGCTGTAGCGTTGTGACTGAACAGCTATTCTAGAGTTCTGAAAGAGATGTGCCTGTGTGGTAAAGTTAAAAGTAACCTTGCAGAGCGTCATGTGTCTGTAAAGCATCTTCCGCAGCTTTGCTATTAGTGGAAAGAGCCTCTGCAGTCCTACTTTACTTACTGAACACAAGGAGATAAATATCCTTTTGATAGACCAGGTGTTTGCTGTCCAAAGGAGTATTTTCATTGCCTTACACAGTTTTAGATGGTGATGTTCTGCCTTATGTTTCATGCAGCAAGCAGAAGAAGGGATTTAATAAGTCCCTTAATATTCTTATTAAAGTGAAATTATAGAAAATTATTGTAAAATATTTAATATAAAATCATGTTTTAAAAAAAATCTAACAGATTTGCCTAAAGGACATCAGAACCGACCAAGATGCTGCTAGCATTTCAGTGGCTTTCTGCTTAGGCCCATAATGCTGTGGAAATAATCTATTTGGTTACATATTGCTGTTGCAGGGGAGGCCAGTGTTACATGCCTTGGACATGTCCTTTGCGCTGGCGTTAGTAGGAGTCTGTTGACCTAGGCTTTTTGTATGTCACCTTCGGTTAATAAGGTTTGATTTACCCTTCAGGCTGGTATAAATTCATCAAACAATGGATGTTGCAGACTAATGCAAAAACAGTTACAGAATACTGATTATTGGAGAGAATGGACTTAGATTAGCATGAAAATAATGAAAAATCTGAAGCAAATACAGTTTAGGGAATTACGCAATGAGTAACATGTAGTAGTCTGCTTTCCTCATGTTCAACATACCCTTTTGTATTAAGGGAAGAGGTCTAGCATGCCCTACTTGTGACTAGGCGTTTGCTGAGTCTTCAGGATGAACACAATTGGGTTCTCCCTGTTGCAAGGCATGCAAAGAACTCACTGGTTTCCAAAAATGCAGTGTCTAACCACAGTAACTTGCTGGCGCAGGTATGACAGAGGTAAATCTTGATATTTGATGGAAGAGTGTCTCTGACTTGCAGAATCCGCTGCAAGCTGCAGTGATGACTGACTCTGGAAGCTGTCTTCTGTAATGCCCCAAAAAGAGTAAGCTAGTTGTTAGACTTTGGGTGCTTTAGTGAAGAACAGTACTGTACCTTTAAAAATGGGACTGCAGCCTCACCAGCGCTGATACAGGAATCAAATAAACTAGCTTTGGGCACTGACAGTTTTGGTCTGTATTGCCATTAGAAAAGTGAGATTTAAGGTACTGTATTGGGAATCATTTTCAGTGTTACAGAAGAATATCTGTCTAATTAAGTGGGTACATTTTTGCAAGAAATGTAACACCTATAGTTTATTAAAAAGAGTTTGCAAAATATTGCAAGCACACTGCCTTTCATAATACTTTTTAATGTTTTTCATTTTTTTTTCCTTAATAGTTACATTGCTTAAACAATAGTTTAGTGATAATGGCAGCAGCCTCTGTAATCAGTGATATCAAAATACAGACAGAAGAAAGAATCTGACCTATTCTTTCCTTTCCTTGTTGCCTTATGCTCCTCACTCCTGTGGTATTAACAGATTCTCCCTGTAAAAGAAATTGATTCTTCACTCTCAGGCAGGTCATTATAAAAAGGGTTTTAAATCATTTGGTCTTCCCATTTCTGAAATATAGACTTCACTTTAATCTTCTCTGCATTACCAGCAATAAAAAGCCCATAATTTGTGAAAAATGAGCTTTTTCTTCAATATGTCTGTAGCATTTCTGCTCCTTGATCACCTTTCCCACGCCTGTTAACCTGCCAGACTAGTACTCAGTACATCATGAAGAGGCTGTATTCATCTCTGTTGCATAGCCACATGAAGATTAAAAACTGTGTTAGGGGCTCAGTTACTAATAAATTCCCTTTTTTGTTAAGTTCGCACTGATAGATCATTCACTGAGTGGATGGGTGCAGCTTCCTTTAGTATGTCAGAGTGTAACATACCAACACTCTATGGTGTATATTCACAGAAATTAGATGAACACTGATATTTTAGTACCATTCACTTAAATGTGGAAAGCAGGCATTTTCATATCCTGACAAGGTGCTTATTTGCTTAATAGAAAAAGATACCAAAAGTCTGCAAAAGTGACCAAAGAAAACCAGGTAGGTGTAAGTTGGAAGCTGGAGGTAGCACTCATGGAAAACGTATGGAAGAGGACGTAAATCAAGAGCTGCACAGTATAAACCTGTCCTTGAGGTCACAGTATCACAGTATGTTAGAGATTGGAAGGGACCTCAAAAGATCATCTAGTCCAATCCCCCTGCCGGAGCAGGAACACCTAGATAAGGTTACACAGGAACATGTCCAGGCGGGTTTTGAATGTCTCCAGAGAAGGAGACTCCACAACCTCCCTGGGCAGCCTGTTCCAGTGTCCTGTCACCCTCAGTGAGAAGAAGTTTCTTCTCAAGTTTAAGTGGAACCTCTTGTGTTCCAGTTTGTACCCATTGCCCCTTGTCCTATCATTGTTTGCCACTGAGAAGAGCCTGGCTCCATCCTCGTGACACTCCCCCTTTATATACACTAATAAGGTCACCCCTCAATCTCCTCTTCTCCAAACTATAGAGACCCAGCTCCCTCAGTCTTTCCTCATAAGGGAGATGCTCCACTCCCTTAATCATCTTAGTTGCCCTGCGCTGGACTCTCTCCAGCAGGTCCCTGTCCTTTTTAAACTGAGGGGCCCAGAACTGGACACAATATTCCAGATGAGGTCTCACCAGGGCAGAGTAGAGGGGAAGGAGGACCTCTCTCGACCTACTAACCACCCCGCTTCTAATACACCCCAGGATGCCATTGGCCTTCTTGGCCACAAGGGCACAGTGTCGGCTCATGGTCACCCTGTCGTCCACTAGGACCCCCAGGTCCCTCTCCCCTACACTGCTCTCTAACAGGTCGTTCCCCAACCTATACTGGAACCTGGGGTTGTTCCTGCCCAGATGCAGGACTCTACACTTTCCCTTGTTATATTTCATCAAGTTATTCCCTGCCCAACTCTCCAGCCTGTCCAGGTCTCTCTGGATGGCAGCACAGCCTTCTGGCGTGTCGGCCACCCCTCCCAGCTTAGTGTCATCAGCAAACTTGCTGATAGTACACTCAATTCCCTCATCTAAATCATTGATGAATATATTAAATAATACTGGTCCCAGTACCGACCCTTGAGGCACTCCACTAGATACAGGCCTCCAACTAGACTCCGCCCCATAGACTACAACTCTCTGGCTTCTCTCCTTCAGCCAGTTCACAGTCCACCTCACTACCTGATCATCCAGACCACACTTCCTCAATTTAGCTGCGAGGATGCTGTGGGAGACTGTGTCAAACGCTTTGCTGAAGTCAAGGTAGACCACATCCACCGCTCTGCCATCATCCATCCACCGTGTTATTTCCTCATAAAAGGCTACGAGATTGGTCAAGCATGACTTCCCCTTGGTGAAGCCATGTTGACTGCCCCTCATAACCCTCTTATCCTTGATATGCCTTAAGATGGCACCAAGGATAAGGTGTTCCATCACTTTCCCAGGAATGGAGGTGAGGCTGACTGGTCTATAGTTACCCGGGTCCTCCTTCTTGCCCTTTTTGAAGACTGGAGTGACATTTGCTTTCCTCCAGTCCTCAGGCACCTCTCCCGTTTCCCAAGACTTGGTAAAGATGATGGAGAGCGGTCTAGCAATGACCTCAGCCAGTTCCCTCAGCACCCGCGGGTGCATCCCATCTGGACCCATGGATTTATGGATGTCCAGATTGCTCAACTGGTCTTTAACCCATTCCTCATCGACTAAGGCAAACCGCTCCGTTGACCTGTCTTCATCTGAGGTCTCAGCGGTACAGGGCTCTTCAGGACTGCCTCCGGCAGAGTAGATAGAGACAAAGAAGGCATTCAGTAACTCTGCCATCTCTGTATCTTCTGTCACCAGGGCACCCGTCCCGTTCATCAGCGGGCCTACATTGCCTCTGGTGTTAGTTTTATCTGCCATGTATTTGAAAAAGCTCTTTCTGCTGTCCTTGACCCCTCTCGCCAGCTTTAATTCCAAGGAGGCCTTAGTCATCCTAGCAGCTTTCCTACATCCTCTAGCAGCAGCCTTATATTCCTCCCAAGTGGCCAACCCTTCCTTCCATGACCTGTAAACTCTCCTCTTCCACTTCAGCATACCCAGCAATTCCCTATTTAGCCACACAGGTCTCTTGACCCTCTTCCTTGACTTCCTACATGTCAGGATACTCTGATACTGAGCTCGGAAAAAGCAGTCCTTGAACGTCAACCAACTATCTTGGGCCCCTTTACCTTTAAACAGCCTAGCCCATGGGATTTCCCCTAGCAATTGCTTGAAGAGGCCAAAGTTTGCCCTGTTAAAGTCCAGGGTTGTGATTCTACTTGCTATTCTACTGGCCCTACCACACAAGATCCTGAATTCCACCACCTCGTGGTCGCTGCAACCAAGGCAGCCGAACCCTCACTGCTTTGATCAGACCCTCCTTGTTACCGAGGATGAGATCCAGCAGCGCACCTCTCCTGGTTTGCTCATCCACCATTTGCATGAGGAAGTTATCATCCATACACTGGAGGAACCTCCTGGACTGTGGCTGGGTTGCCGAGTAGTCCTTCCAGCAAACATCAGGGAAGTTAAAATCCCCCACGATGACCACGGCCTGTGACTGTGAGGCCGCTCTCAGCTGCCTGTAGAAGGCCTCGTCAACTTCCTCACCCTGATCCGGTGGCCTGTAACAGACCCCCACAACAGTATCGCCCCTGCCAGCCTGCCCCTTAATTCTCACCCACAGACTCTCAACTCACTCATCATCTGTCCCTGGACAGAACTCAACGCATTGTAGCTGCTCTCGCACATAAAGAGCAACCCCACCACCCCGCCTGGCTGGCCTGTCTTTCCTGAAAAGGACATAGCCCTCCATGACTATATTCCAGTCATGTGAGCTGTCCCACCATGTCTCTGTAATTGCCACCAGGTCATAATCTCCTGACTTAACACAGGTTTCTAGCTACTCCTGCTTATTTCCCATGCTGCGCGCATTGGTGTACAGACATTTCAGGGACCGAGCTGAGCACACCGATTTCATCCTAGGATTACAGGAGGCCTCCCAGTCTTCAACAGTTCTGGAGCGCTGCCCCACTGGGGCAAGCCCAGCTACAACCCCATCCCCCTTCAAATCTAGTTTAAAGCTCTCCAAATGAGCCCTGCTAATTTGTGCCCCAGCATCCTTTCGCCTCTGTGCGATAAACCTTTCCCACATGCCAGTGTCCAGACTGGTGCCCTATAAAGCCAGCCATTATCAAAGAATCCAAAGCCCTGCCTGCAGCACCAGCCTCGAAGCCAATCGTTTATGGACTGAATTTTCCCATTCAGTCCCACATCATCAATGGAAGATGGAAGGAGTGAGGAAAAGATCACTTGAGCCCCAGAGTCTTTCACCATCCGCCCCAAGGCACTGTAGTCTTTCTTCATCCCCCTCAGACTGCGGGAAGCAGCTTCCCCCTCACCTGTCTGGAAGACCAGCAGCGGGTAGTAGTCTGTCGGGTGCAACAGGTTGGGGAGCGCCCTGGTGATATCCCTGATCCGGGCTCCAGGCAGACTACACACTTCCCTATGATGAGGGTCAACTCTGCATATTGGGCCCTCTGTTCCTTTCACCTTTGTTCGTTGTGCAAAATGAAATGGAAAGTAGTTACTATGGTGTGTTTGTTAAAGCACTGATCTGTCAGGTTAAAATGACAAGACCACTGGGATTGCCCTTGATATATTATCCAGCATGGATTTTTGTAATATTTATACCATTTTCCTCTTTCCTTTAAACAGTATTTTCTATGTTATGGGATAAATAGAGTTGGAGAAGTTAAGGAAAATCTACAGAATGTGTATGTGTGAAATTTATTGCAAAGGTAATATTTTTAAATAAAGATGCATGTTAGTACTATTAAACAGGTACATAGGTATCAACTTTGTGCTGTAGGTCTTTCGTAGAAAATAAGGGTTTTTATTTCCAAAAGTAGTATGACTCAGATCTAGGCTTTTCTGACCAAATTCTAATGTATTTATGATTTCCAGACCTCATGTGTGTTGGGCTTTTATTTCTTGGTTGCTCTTTATAATTTGCTTTCTGTTTGATTGTAATCCTTGTGTCTCTGCTTTGCTTTGCTTTGCTTGCTTCTTTTTGTCTATTTTAGTACATTTTAAGGTTTGCATATAAACAAGTCTCCATCTGTTCTTTAATGATATGGTGCTGGGTTTACATTTCTCATGGAACAGCATGGAAATGCATGGTGAAACCTTTTTCTGTTCTATGGAAAACCATTTTCTGGCATGCATTTTTACTATGACAACCAAAAACATTTCCAGCCGTATGTTTTCACTCAGGCACATCCTCCCATAGAAAATCAACACTCTCTGTAAGTCTTCCGCTCTTCAGTTAGTAAGAAAGAAAAGGCTGACTCTCAAAAGCAAAGTCCCATTTCAGTCTTGCTAATTCAAAACCTGAGCTGCCCTCTGAATTTCCAGGGTCACTATATACCTGTCATGGACACTAGGTATATACTAAACATATTGTGGAATAATTGTCCAGTGACAAATGGAGTCTGTGTATAGCCAAGAGAGCTTTGGAAATGCACTGAAGAAACAGAGCAGCAATATCAGTATATATGATAAATCTGACATTCAGACTACCAGATGTCTGTATTTCCCTAGACGTGTTTTTTTCTTTCTGCATAATAATTGTCTCAGGAGATTATGAGGAAGTTTTATTTTTTCTGAGTTTTCTACTATTCAGTATTACAGCTAGGCAACTATAAATCTGGAAAGTCTGGACATATCCACATTGTCTATATAGTAAATTCAGTGTGCTCCAAATAATGATTTACTTTGTGTAGGTACAGTTTCCCATGGGTTAAATTTAGCGTGGAAGCTTTAAAGGGAAAATGTGCACATATTTTTGTCTGGAAAATCCTAGGCAAAAAGGGATTAGCTATAAATACTTGATAATGAATAAGCTTGATTTCCTGGTTTTACCATAAAGGCTTTCCCTCCTTTTTCAGTTCACTACCTTTTCATTGGGTGAACTAATTTTCTGAATTAACAATTAGGTGATTGCTCACACTCCCTTTACATATCTTTCTTCTTTCATTTGTGTTTATAGATATTTTAGGGTAAATTAGATATCTACTTCAGCTTGAAAATCTGCTCCCATCTCTTTTACTGATTTTTCCATCTCCAAATTCCTTCTCCCTGATCACTATACCTTATCTTCAATGCCTCCCATTTTTCCTCCTCTTTTTCTCCTTCATGAAGAAAAATACACTCTTCAGACTCTTCTCTTCTTGATTCGTTAGATCATTCCATTTCCGCTTCCTTGCACTAGCACTGCAGCTTTTCAGATCTGTCCTTTGCTGTAATATCTACTGCTTCAAAATGTGCTATGACTTAGTTCTTGTCATCACCTAACATTATCTTACCCCTATGCCCAATTTCAGTCTTTGCCTTTATCTCTTTGCTCTGATAAAGACTAGCAGTAAGTCTTCCTATCACTTCCTTTCTCACTAGTTGATAGTTGATATGTGTGGTCTAGAGAAATAATCTGGTTCTAGAAAGGGAACATGTCTTGCATAGGAATATTCCTGAATATGTCAGAAGAGCTAGAAGGGAAAAAATGGATCATGAATTTCACAATCCACACCAAAAAATTCAGATAATATATAAAATTATTTTTAATTATAGATACATGAGTTTCTCAGCACATTCTCTTTAACAGATTTTAATTACAGCCATTACTACCTCAATATGATATGCTCTCTGTTTTAAAGTTGGCACAGCTGGTCTGTTGGCCTTACTAGAAATCTCTCCCAAATCCGAAAGTTCAACATTGTTTCTTGGATGTTTGCATCAAAATGGATCTTCTATTTCTTTAAACATTTACCATGTATACATATGAAGCAACAAGAAAACCATAATGAAACCATTCTAATGGTATTTCTCTTACTCTTTTAACAATAATATTTACTTAGTGGAACTAAAATAACAGCAATTTTCTGCCTTAAAAAAAAAAACCCACCAAAAACTCACAACATCGAAGACTTTAGAAAAACCCAATGTTCACTTTTGGGATGCTTCAATCAACAATTTTTAATCCCACTAATATTTTTTAACCTGTTAAATATCCAAGAAGGCAATAGGTATTATTTACTGTTGTTTGTAAGAACCCTAGTGTTACTGTTGGTTGGCTTGCAGAAGGGTTGCAGCCACTCTTTCAGAGGTTTTTAGCAGAAAGGGAGAACGAGACATTAATCTTTTGGCATGCTACTTGTTTTGCTGACATGAACACTGCTAAAAAAGGCCTTTTGTTGACTGCAGCTGTTTGGAGTATCTGCAGATTTCTTGTAAGAGAGATGGCAGTCTCCAAAACGCTTGATGTACACCGAGTAAACACTGCCTGTATGGTGGAAATGTAGTTCAAGCTATTTTTAGTAAATATAACACCACCTGTAGCTATTTTTAGTAAATATACCACCACCTGTAGAAGCTAACATTGAGGGCTTTCACATTCTGACTCAAAACTGAAGTTAGATTTTAAAACTGAAACTGGGACTATGCATCCCTTTGTACTTATTAATAAAACCTTTATTGATTGAGAGTGCTGGTCTTTTGCTTTACATATTCTCTTCTTCTTCCCCATATTTTTTCCTTCTTGCTGATAAGCTGCTGCAATAAAATTCAAAAGAAAAAATAGCTTATTTTCTACTTGATTTAAGCACCTTTAAGAAAGGTATTTTGAAAGAAATAGATAAAACGGTTAATATACCCAACAGATCATTGCATTTGTAGCACATTATTTTTTTGTTCTATCTAACTTTACAAATATTTTTTTCCTCTTTTAAATGAACATTAGGGGAACAAGAGTGTTTGCTTATAGTTTCTTTTCAGCTGCAATCTCAGTTATTACTACCTGTCAAAGATGAAATATTGGTACATTAAACTTTATCTCTTCTTTTGTTTAAAGGTGACCTGCTATTTCTGTGTTGTTTCTTTTCTTTTTTTTTCTTCTTTAATAAGCTAATTAATAACTGTGTGCTAAATTTTCGACACTGAGAGAAAATAGGAACATTCATAAAAGAGGCAACCTCAATCATCCTTGATCTTTCTTGGGACTTTATATGAGTACATGGTTTGAGACTGTTTTGTGTTGGATGGGTGCAGCAGAGAGGAACTTGAATGGGACTGTGTTGAAAGTCAGTTTGTGTCTATTTTAGTACTAAAGAGGGTTTTGATCAAGCCTACCCAGCTGTTGTGGTTTAACGTCAGCCACTCAGTCTGGCCTGCACCACCACCCCCCCTGCCCCCCGCTCCCAGAGGGATGGGGAGGAGAATTGAAGGGATGTAACTCCCAAGGGTTGAGATAAGAACACTCATAGGATCATAGAATAGTTAGGGTTGGAAAGGACCTTAAGATCATCAGGTTCCAACCCCCCTGCCATGGGCAGGGACACCTCACTCTAAACCATGTCACCCCAAGGCTTCGTCCAACCTGGCCTTGAACACTGTCAGGGGTGGAGCTCACCACCCTGGGCAACCTATTCCAGTGCCTCACAACCACCCTGGGCAACCTATTCCAGTGCCTCACCACCCTAACAGGAAAGAATTTCCTTCTTATATCCAATCTAAACTTGCCCTGTTTAAGTTCTAACCAGTTACCCCTTGTCCTATCATTACAGTCCCTAATGAACAGTTTCTCCCCAGCACCCCTATATGCCCCCTTTAGATAATGGAAGGCTGCTATGAGGTCTCCACGCAGCCTTCTCTTCTCCAGGCTGAACAGACCCAACTTTCTCAGCCTATCTTCATATGGGAGGTGCTCCAGTCCCCTGATCATTCTCGTGAGCTTCCTCTGGACTTGTTCCAACAGTTCCATGTCCTTTTAATGTTGAGGACACCAGAACTGCACACAAAACTCCAAGCGAGTTCTCACAAGAGCAGAGTAAAGGGTCAGGATCACCTCCTTCGACCTGCTGGTCATGCTCCTTTTGATGCAGCCCAGGATATGGTTGGCTTTCTGGGCTGCAAGCACACACTGCCTGCTCATGTTCATTTTCTCATTGACCAGCACTCCCAAGTCCTTCTCCGCAGGGCTGCTCTGAATGTCTTCTCTGCCCAACCTGTAGCTGTGCCTGGGATTGCTCCGACCCAGGTGTAGGAGCTTGCGCTTGTCATGGTTAAACTTCATGAGGTTGGCATCAGCCCACCTCACAAGTGTGTCAAGGTCCCTCTGGATGGCATTCCTTCCCTCCAGCTTATCAACTGAACCACACAGCTTGGTGTCATCAGCAAACTTGCTGAGGGCACACTCAATCTCACTGTCCATGTGAGTGACGAAGATGTTAAACAAGACCGGTCCCAACACTGATCGCTGAGGGACACCACTCATTGCTGGTCTCCAGCTGGACCTTGAGCCATTGACCACAACTCTTTGCATGCTGCCATCCAGCCAGTTCTTTATCCACCAAGTGGTCCATCCATCAAATTGATGTCTCTCCAATTTAGAGACAAGGATGTCGTGTGGGACAGTGTCGAACACTTTACACAAATCCAGGTAGATGACATCAACTGCTCTACCGCTGTCCATCAGTTCTGTAGCCCCATCATAGAAGGCTACCAAATTGGTCAGGCAGGATTTTCCTTTAGTGAAGCCATGCTGGCTGTCACCAAGCATCTTGTTGACTTTCATGTGCCTTAGCATGCCTTCCAGGAGAATCTGCTCCAAGATTTTGCCAGGCACAGAGGTGACTCCAGTAACTAAGGTATAACACAAATCACTACTGCTATCACCAATAATAATAATAAGAGAAATAACAAGGGAAGAGAAGATGATACCACCTGCTGAAAATGAGCCTGACTGAGCAGAGAATGGCCTTCTAGGTAACTCCCAGTTACATCCTTGGCATGACGTGATGTGGTATGGAATACCTCTATGGTCAGTTTGGGTCAGGTGTCCTGTCTCTGCTTCCTCCCAGCTTCCCCTCCTCCCTGGCAGAGCATGAGACTCAGAAAGTCCTTGGTCAGACTAAACATCGATGTTATCAGCTCTGTTCCCAGGCCGAAAGCCTAAAACAAAGCACTGCACCAGCTACTAAGAAGGAGAAAAAATGACTGCTACTGCTGAACCCAGGGCATCAATCTTCTCCAATAGTTTCTGAACTTACTTCTTTGAACACATACTATTGCAAATTTGCCTCTATTATCAAATACATTGTGCCAACATTTATTTTTTTTTGCTGAGGTTTACTGAACTGTTGCCTTGTTTTTCTAATCCCAAAAATCATAGATAATGCAGATGTTTATCTTCTTGACTGTACAAGGTTGTTCCCAGCATCATACCCATAAACTTTAATCTTGTTTTGAGTGTCAGGGTATTATTCCTGGTGTTCATTTGGTGATAAGTGGTGCTCCTCGAGAGCTGGTGTTGGAACCAGATCTGTTCAACATCTTTGCTGGTGACATGGACAGCAGGATCAAGTGCACCCTCAGCTAGGTTCATGATCACACCAATTTGTGGGGTGCAGTTGGCACGTTGAAGGGAAGGGATGTCATTCAGAAGGACCTGGACAGGTTTGAGAGGTACGCCTGTGCCAGCCTCATGAAGTTCAATAAGGCCAAGTGCAAGGTCCTGCACCTGGGTGGGGGGAATCCCAGGCACAGCTACAGGTTGGGCAGAGAAGAGGTTCAGAGCAGCCCTGCGGAGAAGGACTTGGGGATGTTGGTTGGTGAGAAAATGAACATGAGCTGGCTTCAGTGTGCACTTGCAGCCCAGAAAGCCAACCGTATCCTGGGCTGCATCAAAACGAGTGTGGCCAGCAGGTTGAAGGAGGGGAATATCTGCCTCTGCTCTTCTGACACCCCACCTGCATTACTGCATTCAGCTCTGGGGCAACAACAGAAGGACATGGACCTGTTGGAGTGAGTCCAGGGCCACAAAGATGATCTGAGGTCTGGAGCACCTCTCCTATAAAGACTTAAAGGAGACCTTAGAGCAGCCTTCCAGTACCTAAAGGGATCTATGAGAAATCTGGCGAGAGACTTTTAACAAGTGCATGTGGTGAAAGGACAAGGGGGAATGGCTTTAAGCTGAGAGAAGGCAGATTTAGGTTAGACATTAGGAAGAAATTCTTCACTATGAGAGTGGCAAGACACTGGCACAGATTGCCCAGTGAAGTTGTGGCTGTCCCATCCCTGGCAGTGTTCAAGGCCTGTTTGGACAGGGCTTTGGGCAACCAGGTCTAGTGAATGATGTTCCTGCCTGCGGCAGGAGGGTTGGAACTAGGTGGTCTTTAATGTCTTTTCTAACCCAGACCATTCTACGATTCTGTGATTCCAGTTTTCCTTATATCAGTTGTCTTTTCCCCTGTACCACCTTAAACTTTTATTTTCTCTCACTTATCTGTGTCTGTGCTCAAATGACAGTTGCAACAATTCATACAAAATTGCATGTGATTTTGTTTGGTTGAATATTACCTTCATCACTAAGAAAGCCTGGTATTCTATGATCTTTAACTGCTCAGTTCTGTGTCTGTATTACAGGGTTCTTCCTTTTCACACCAGTATTAATTGAAGGCGTATTGGTAATGCCACAGTCAGCAAAAATATAATACTTTCAGCATCCTTTCTGAATTCTTGACCAGGCTTTTAGCTAATAATATGTCAACCTAAACTCCGTGGAAATCAATAGTCACCTATATCACCATGGATCAGGCCCAAGGTATTATGTGATTTAACGCATGTTATTTTATTCTGGAAAAATGATTTCAAGTGCTGTTGATTTTAGAGTTATACTGCTGTTTAGGTCCCTCTTCTTTTTGGTACGTCTTTTCAAGAGCAATGTTCAAGTATGTCATGAACACCCCAGATCTTAGGGGCAAGCCATAGCTTATGATGTACTTATGCCAGTAGCAGCATCTGCTGTTTGCTATTTTCTTTGGACTCAGCTTTGAGCCGGCAGGAATTTACACATCGTGATCTCTTTAGATATTGGCTTCTGAAAATAACGCCCCTTGGGTTTTGAATGAGGAACCTTTTAAACATGTGTTTATGTTCTGCCCTGTGATAGTTTTCTTTTGAAATGTGGGTCTCCTACATTTGAACAGGGTTTAATTCTGATATGATCCCTTGTTCAGTTCTCTCTGCATTTGAGTTTTACATCAGCAGAGCTCCAGTAGCTTCAGCAGAGGCATTACTACTCTTGTATGGCAAATCAGTACATGCAAGTCTTTCTATTTATTTATGTGTGAGCAAGCAAACGTTGCACCTGTCTGGTTGTGTAGACCTGTGCAGATAAATTTGAACCACTGAACCCATGCTGATTTACAACAGTGTTAAGCATATGGCTAAGCCTGAGGATGAGAAATAAAAACTCTGTGTTGCAGAGGTTTGTAATTCACAAAACATATACGCCAACCCGTGTAATATGGCCTGTATTCACCAGGTTATCACCTGGCGGTAAACTGGAGTCCAGCAGCTTCTGTTGGTTTGAAGGTAATTTGAAGGTAATTATTCTCAGTTTAAGGACACATAAACCTTCTTGACTCCTTCAAGAAACAGGACCCACCATGAAGTAAATAAAGTAAGGCAAAAAGTGTAAGATGAAACAGAAGCTGTGCAGAGAATAATAATAGTGAAGAACTGGTACTGCTATGGTTTACACCTTGTCACTGATTTTCAGAAACATTGATGGAGGTTATGGAAAATTTCTTTGGGCTGTTCAAAAGAAACAGCAGAAATTCATGTGCATCTGTGCATGATAAGCATAAACTTGTCAGTCTCATCGCTCTGTGTTCTAAAAAAGTCATTAGGATAAATGGTCTAAATTCTCTGCGTATCTCACTTCATTAACTAGACATGTTTCTTACACCAGGATGCCTCATGTCTTTCTTGTTTTCATGCTTCCTCATGCTGGATTACATTTCAGACTGATAAGAGACTTCTATCAAACTGTGCTATAACAGTCAGTAGCAAACTGTCTATTGCCTGGGTATATCTGTGTATCTTTTACAAAAGCAACTGAGAAATGGGTAGAATGGTTTTGGAAAAAAAAAAATAGGCAAAACAAATGTATAAGAGTAGTATGCTGCTGCAGACAGTTGCTTAGCCAGGGAAGATTGAGTGGAAAAAGAGAAAAGCTTTGCTGTCTTTGATTCATACCTTATGAGATGTTTCTTTAATGCTTGGTCTTTTGGGTAGCCAAAGCAATGCTCATTGATCAGTCTGTGGTTTAACACAAATGCATCAGGGTGAACAGTGAAAAAGGAAGAAGGTAAAACGACAGGCATGCCGTGACTTAGAAACTACAGGCCTGATGAATGTCTCAGAAAGCTGACTGAAAGGAAATCTTTTTCAATAGACCCTGAAAATAACAACAAAAATGAAGTGAGAAAATTTTGGTTTAATGGTACATTTAACTAATTCTGAATTACTGTGGAAGCCTTTGGAAGTGTTTCTTGTAGCAGCGTTAATACCAAATGAATTAATTGAGATCAGTATTATTGCAGTGAATAACAGCAAATAAATTAATATAATTATAAGGGAATAAAAGTGTTAGCAAAATAATTTATATGTGTTATTCTTCATTGCTAAACTTCTATTTGCTCTCTCTCGCATTAAGGTCTCTCTGCTTTCTCGTGCTCTTACTGTTAAGGTAGAGCTAGTAATTCTGGTGATTCACATGTGAGGTACAGTATTATAATCCCTGGGGTTTTTGCTCATTCATACCTCTCTGTGTGTATATCTCTAGACCTCCAAGGTGGTATTAGAGATATCCTTGTAAATCTTAGGGGACTGATTGACTATCAGTGATTTTACGGAGTTTTACAGAGGAGAAAGAGACTGTAAAACTTGCCCAGGGTTGAATTTGAATATGTGAATAATGGTTTCAGCCCAGTAGTCTTTTTTTCTGTTTCACTGCTCCAGTCATTTATGCTGACATGACTCTAGAGTAACTTATCTAAGGTCAGGGGAATTACATCAATGTAAAATTAGGGTAAATGAGAGGAGAATCAGGTCTCCATGTGTATTTCTCCTAGGAGAGCTCTTACTGTTTGATGATCAAGTAAAAAAGATGAGGAATAGTTTTCTCTATTATGTAAATAATGCAATTAGAAATCAAACTAAATTTGTTCCGACTTTTCCAGTTGGATTTCTTCCAATCTAATGTGAATGAATCAGATAAAGAGGGTTCCTCTGCCTATCTGATTATTCAACTCATATTTGTAAATTTAAAGGAAAAGCAGAGAGAAGGCTTTTGGAGTCTGATGGAGAATCCTTATCTGATAAAACAAGGAAAGGAATTTGACCTAGATCAATTAGAAATATTTAAAAGGTGATAGGATTATTTCAGCTTTGCCTTCCTAAGTATGGTTATTTAAATTTAGCAGAGAAGCTAGCCAGCAGTTTTGTTTGAAGAGTTTGATGGTTTTAGAATGAAAATTTGAATGAAAATTTTAGAATGAAAACTGTGAGTTCTGTGTTTCTCATGAGCCCTGCTTAATGAGAAGGAAAACCTGCCCATAAGTCAGAGCTGAGAGGCTTTTGATTAAAAAAAAAAAAAAGTTAAACAAAACCCCCATGGCTTTCATATAGAAGCCTTTGTGACTTCTTGTCCCCATTTTTAGCTTTACAGGTAATTGGTGCCTGGCAGCTCATTCCTGCTGTATTTCTTTGGCTTGACTTTGTGTTAATTACCTAAATTTACTCATTTAGAGGCATCACTGCATGTGGTTTGGCAGGAACATGTTTTCCTAAAGGGACTTTCATGTATGCTTTTCTGCCTGCACTGGAAGCTGCATTTACTGTGCTTCAAAATGTTATTGTTTGCTTTACTTAGTCAGATAAACAAATATTATGATAATGAAAAGTCCATGAACAAATGGTGACAACAGCAGAGCACTAAACATAGGAATTAATTAACAAGAACAGTCAGCTATCCCAGATGTCTGATGTAATTTTGAAGAGGGAACTTGAAATATTGAAGATGTTCAAAGCAGTACTTAGGAGGGTGAAAAATGACCGTGCACTTTAACATCTAAATTACAAATGTGATCTCTGTATCTTATCTACAGGCTTATAAATGAATGATACCAAGAATTGCATCCTTGTAGCTCATCAGCTGCAATAAAAGAAGGCCTGTTTTATACCTATATGCTTCTTCCTAGTTTTGTTTCTTTTTTGTTAGGATGGGCCAGGAGCCAATGCGTGGAGGAAGGTTTCTACTCATTGTCAGTAGTTCAAACTTTTGCATGTTGAACCAATTTCTAGTGTTTCTGACTTGTTTAGAAAAGCTGATCCATAGCTCACTAAAGTCTCTTGCTGAACCAGGAATGTTTCCATTATGTGTGTGTTTTCCCCATTTCTTTTATCACAGCCTTTTCTGTGCTACATTATTGCTGTACACATCTGGTCTTACTCTTTTCTGAGAGTTCAAGAACCTGTTTGAATGTCAGATAAAGAATGAGGTCCTGCTGGGCCTGTTAGGGCCCAGGTACCTTGAACTATAATTTACCTCTGATATGTCCTGACCCACGCAGTGATGCTATTTTATTTGGTTGTAAGTGGCAAGTAAAGTTTCTTAGAGGCTTCAGTTAAACTTGGACAACCTGAATTGGTACAGAACACTATTTAAGCCAGTGGACCAGTGCTGGTAGATAACCTACTCTGTAAATAACATCTCAGCAGCTAACCTTGGCAGGAGCAGTCTCTAAATCTTCCTGGTGGTTTAGCTTTCTCCTGAAGAAAGGGCACAAACTAGATTTCCTACTGCAGACTTCAGCATAACCATATGCAGTTGAATTACAGCTGGCAAAGGTATATGACAAAGGTATACTCAGGTATTCTGGGAAGCAGGGAAGAGGTGTTTGTATTTTTCCATCTTTCATTGCTATTAAGTCAAGGCTAGCTGCAATTTGCTCCTAAGAAGAATCTGTGTTCAGAGATGTTCTGTCCACCTCAGATATGACCCTGGGAATAAAAAAAAAATAAAATAAAATTACTTGCTTCTCTTAAGCAGATGACATCATAACGGAAAGGCTGGTTCTGAATCGATATAAAAATATATGTGAGGTTTGACTGCACTGGAAACAAGAATTGGCCCGATGAGCTGAACCTGATTTGCAAAATGAGGAAATACTCACTAAAGCAGAGCAGTGGCATATTTTGAAATTAGGATCATAGTGAAAATGAATACAGGGTACTCAGGTTATTTAACTAAGTAGGTGGGTATAAGAAATCATACCTCCCATGACTAGCACATGCTGCCTTTTTAGCTCAGTACAATAAGAAGGGAGTCTGAGCTGCTGGATATCTTAACAATGTTGATATTTTATACTCAATAAAAGGTTCGCAGAATTGCAAATATTTAAAGTGCGTGTATGTTCTTGTATAATCATTTTTCCATGGTGACATTATCTCCATTTAGGACTCTCTCTGTTCTTGCTCCATCTCAAAACTAAACCTCTGTGTGCTATTTCTTTTTCATAACAGCAAATAAATTGCACCTGTGCTGAGCCGTTCCTAGGCAGAACATGCAGTGTAGCAGTGTCAGTCTCTACCTAATGGGCTGTCTCCTAAGAAAGTTTAAGTCCACTTAAAAAGAAGCTGATTCTTTCCCACTTCTATTTCGCATATTACCAGTTTATCATTTTTTCTTCCAGATATTTTATCAGTTTCTTCTCTCTTATGTCACTGGGCGATTTCTGAGAGCCTGGCTATGCTGTAAATGTGCAATAATGGAGAGAAATCCTTGCCAAACATCTGTCACCCGCATGGTGCTGAGCATCACTTCTGCAGGAGGGACTTCTTGTGTCCTAGGGAAAGCCTTCTATTCCAGATTCCTGCTATGTCTCTGCCTTAACAAGGTGTCTGGTGCCTGCCATGTGACAATGTTTAGGCATAAAATTTCACTGGAAACATAGTACTTATGCTGAAGAGAAGCAAAGGCAGTGCTGTAATGCAGGAAGGTGGGTAGAAATGGCCAGCTGGAATAGCTTATATAGTGGCACATCACTCTCTTCACCCCATTTATTTTTCCTGCAGCCAAGAAGTGTGTGAGCTGAACTTTTTCTTGTCACTAACCTAAGACAAGGGAGGATGAGGCAGGGTCATCAGGGAGGGATGAAATACGGCTGAAAAGCAAAGCAGGTCCTAGGAAAGGATACTGCCGTGAATGCTATAAGCAATACTTAAGATGATTTTTATTTTTATTTTTTTTGAAAGAAAAGAAGGATGAGCAAAACAGAGACAGAGTCTTGAACAGAAAAGTGAAAAAACTTTAGACAGTTGTGAAGGAAAAATTATGGTGATTAATACAAGGTGTATAACAAGGAATACAGAAAATGAAAATAAAGAAATAGAAGGACAGAGAAAATTATGGACTTTTAGGACTGTTCGTTTTCTTCTATTTCATTGGAGGGCATTCTTAAAAGGCTTTAGGAAGAAGTTCAGGTCAGAGAGCTAACTCTGATTACTAAAACCAGTACTACTGACTATTTCTCTGCTGTGGAGGTTGCCCTTAAGCAACTGGTATTTGTTATTTAGAGTTAATATCTGAATAACATAACCAGTTACATATTATTCTGGTTTTCAGTGTTGGTCTTCTCTTGACAGCCCAAACAAGCCTCAAAAGTGACATTATGGAACAGTGGTGTAGGATGGAATTACTTTTAAGACAAAAAACTTTAAACACCACCAAATATAATATTACAGGCACTTGTTGGAGCAAATTCAGGGGGTAGATTCTGAATATAATGTGTATAAGAATCTACAATAGACTTAAAATCAACATTGGAGTTATTACTTCACAAGCCTGTACCATGAGTTTCATAACTGAATGAAAAGGCTTAAAGATACGAAACAAATTGAACTCATCTTGCTGTGAAGCTCAGAACCTAGAAGGAAAATACACTTCACAGTTATTATTCACAAACCCCCCCCCATTATTTTTATATCCATCTCTAGATTTTTAGGGCACTTGATTTTAAACAGTTGGGTTGGCAGTACAGAACAGTAGCAGAGTAAAAATAGCTTACTGCTCTGTAGACAGCCTATGGCAAAGTGCAAATTTAATGTGAGCATAGTCAAACTCATCCAACTGTGTCTGAACTAATCCTACTGATCATCTACCAGGGACTTGCTGGGGTAGATTGCAGCTCCTGCTTAGTTTATGCATCCAGATTCCCTTGGGTGGCTGAGGGAGGTAACAAGAAAACTAGACAGAGCAGTTTGGGTTGGAGTTAGTAGTTACCTGGGTCACATGTTTGGGTTGTGTTCAGAGTTTAGAAGTGCTCTGGGCCTTTCCTCCACCCACTTTCCCTTGACCATTGCCCTCTGTGGAGGTCTGTGTTTTCTGCATGTCTCCCAGAGCAGAAATATCCTTACCTATATTGTTATAGTCCGCTTTCCAGTTCAGAAGAGGCTACTGCTCATGCTGTAAATGTAGATGAATCTTGAGAAAGTGTGCCTCAGGCCATTGAAGTTTTTTGTACTGTACTTACTGCAGAAGAGAGATGAGAGGAAGCCATGCCAGCGAGATGCAAGTATTGCTCCTACACCTCCCCATTTCTGTGCTGGAAGAAGACTGCTGAGAAATGTTGCCAGGAAATACTGTGTTCCTCATACAGCCACCTACTTGTAGCAGCACTTGAGAGTTTCTTCAGGCCAGTGGACAGCCAATGAAAGGATGCAGACCCAGTGCCCAATTTCTAAATAATTCGAACAGCTTTTAATCCCCTGAGTTTACAGCAAATAATTGTTTCATTTCACTTTGCTCTGTTACCTCATATTTGAAGGAATAACCTTCACTTTGTCCCTCACCACTTCTCTGCCCCACAGCACATGGTACCAAATGTTATTATAAATTCCAGTGCTACCACCAACCTCAACTATCTTCAATGGCAACATAAGATTCCAGTTTTGCAACAACTTTACATATAATATTTTTTTTCTCCTTTTATTTTGAATGTTTTGTTACAAGGCACATTGCTTTTTGCTTTTTTTTTCCTGAGGAGAAATTATGTCTGTAATAAACAAGATCTGACTCTCTTCTCATGAAAACTCATTTCCACTGAAGGGCTCAGCTGTTCATTACTGAGTAGTCTTCATTTTGAATGTGTTTCTGACTTACATAACTTGGGCAATTCTCACTCTCTCCCCCCTCTGTTTATATGGAGCAAAGTGTATAAATATGGTTGGAGAAGGAAGCAAGTGACAACTTCCACCTATCATTTACCAAAATTAAAATCTATTGAAATTCTGATTTGTTAGTAGGTAATTCAACAGAAATCTGGCTCTTTTGGTGGTGGCTATGGTGACTCTCACTCAGAGAAAGTGGTAGGTAGGAAGCAGTCAGAAACAACCATAAACCAAATGGGAGACTGAGAGGGGATCAAAGCAGTACACCTGACTCACAGCATAGAATGTGTCCTCTGTAACTGCTGAAGCTCTTGCTTGGAAGAAAAATTATTCCTCTTGATCCTGACACAAAACCCAATGTCAGGGAAAAAAGGCCTTGGCAGATCTCTTCTGAAGTTCATGATGATTTATCCGTTTTTTTCTGGGTGTCTGTTCCATTACTCAGAAAGATGGATAATGATACTTCTCTACCCACTGTGGCTGCAGAGCTATGAATTCATTGCTGTTTGTAAAGCACAGGGAGATCCTTAATTGGAAGGATCAAACATTTCCTCAGTTGGAAATACCAAACATCTTGAATAAATAATTTTGTACTGGGCATTTTCTTTCTACTAAGTATGAAATAGTCTTAATGGTCTTGAACATATAGCAAGCTTTAATCTACTCCCAGGTGGCCATTAATCTTGGAGAAACCCAGTTGTTTTGTTTTTTTTTTTTTTTTTTTTTCCAAAACCTGGTTGCTTTAGTAATGAATATTTCTAATGAGAGTAAAAGCTGGTCACAATCAATATATAGTACAAAAGGCCTACTTTTTAGGTCTTTTTTAGGACCTACTTCAGGTGGTGATATTGGTACTGTTAGCATTCATAGTTTAAAAAAGTTGGCTATTTCCTAGCTTCTCTAATATCACACTGGAAAACACACTCTTTAGATGAGAGCAAAGGAGGACTCTTTGGGAATCTAACAGAATGCATATGAAATCTGAGCAAGGGGGACAGAATTAGGGATTGCTTATAGTCTGGATCACTGGCAATTTTACTCAAAACTTACCCGGGGTTAGTGAGAACAAGTTTAAGCAATGTTTACTTTACCCACAGGCCTCCAAGTTCCTGGAGATCTTGAGATGTTTCTATTGTTCATAACCTGTCTGACCCATCTTTGATTAGTAAATTTGTCAAAGAATGGTAGATCATATTGCAATTTTTTGGCATTTTAAGGAGGAGATAAGTTATAAATGATGTTGACAGAAATGCAGTGGTAGTAATCTTCTACAATAAGTGCAGGCTTATTATTCCCAAGCAGCTAGTCTTTTTGGTGACATCTGCCATCAATACTTACTAGAAATACTGGACCCTTACACAGCTTATTGAGCAAGGATTTACAAATTGAATGAGATAAACCTAAAACCTGCCACACATTTAAAGGCATCCACTTGCATGAACACTCACTGCATTCACTGAAAGTCTTCCATTTCTGATTGTTCTGGTGATATACTGCTGTGCTGAAGCTCCTAAAATAAATTCTTATTATAATTCCTCATATTGGAAAACATGTTATTTTTATGTATGACCTCTACGGAAGGTGCCATTAAGATACGACAGTGTGTGCTGTTCCATAAAGATATGTATTTTAGAGGTTAATCATAATGGTAGTGCATAGGTTCAAATTACGTAATTTTTCAGCTTCCTTGAAGGTCAAGAATTCGAAACCCTTGAATAGGCTCATATTATAAAAGTATTCATGTAACTTTATATCTTGCAAGTCTCCTTTAGTGCTCTGTTATTAAAATATTAGGAAAAATGAAAGGCTTCTGATTAAATATGCCTGCTTAGATAAATTTACATTAATGTGAGAGAATTAATTAGAAGTTAATACCCCATTTAGAAAAAAGCATTTTAGGTGGCATAGTGAACAGGATGGCATGATAATCTTGCAACAGTCCGCTGTTTAGGCAGTCAAAAGCCAGACACAAAATGCTATTATGCATTTTGGAGTTGTGCTGATAATAATCACCGTTTTGAACTTCCACTCAGCTGTGCTCAGTTTGCACCACAAGATGTCACTGTACAATCCAGGATGATATTTAGCTTTTTATTTTTTTTTTTTTATAAGGTTTTTTAAGATAAACTGAGAATCGTGTTTATTTCTTTTTATACATTCTCAAGAAGAAAATAAAGCTCATAGGGTAACGTAAAAAGAACACTCATCATGTTTTTAAAATAATGGATATAGACCTGCCAGAAGCTTGAGTGCAACCTTCAGTTCTATTTCTTTCAAATAACAGTGTATAGATCCTGCCAGCAGTCCTTGTGAGACTGCTGATAATCCATAAGAAATTCAGAAGCATGTTTATGGCTGTTGTTCCGATGAGCCATTTTTTAAGGGCTTTATTCCACTGTTCAGTCTTCCTGTTCAACTCTCCCACAGGTAGTGCTGGTTGACAGGCTTTGTCTTCCTCTACTACCAGAAGCAGACATCCAACTAGGTGAAAGTAAAGCATGTTAGAGTATGAAGTTGTCAAAGAATTGTACCAGTTCTAAAAAATAACAGCAATTTCCTGTACTCCACGTTACAATTAAGGAGTCATAATATGGCAGCCTATAGATGCTAGGACCAAAAATAATCAGTTCAAAAAATTATCACTGACAGAGGATATCTCATTTTCTGTATTCCTGTTTTACTTGAAAAAAAGTGTCTTTAATTCCTTCTTTCTTTGATTTATTTCTTGGGATGACTGTAATCTTTCACACTTCTATCATATTTGTCCTGGATTTGTTAACTTCTTTATTTATTTTTTTTCCTCTGAAATTAGATAAAGACATGCTGTCTGCACATATACTTGTTTATGACTGCTGGCTAAATAAGTAAAGTACTGTAACTTCATGATAAGGCAAACACCTTAGCCAGAAAATGTTCTCTGGGAAATCCTTGCACAAATGAACATTTCATCTTACCTCAACTCTGAGGTGGAATGAGAAAGTCATACTGAAAGTGTGGTTTAAGTGACTCTGCAGTCAAAATATGTTTCTGTCTTCTGACCTGAGGCTGTCTGAGGTGCACAGCATGAAAATTTAAGCCAACTGAAAATACTTACTTACAAGCTAAACATAAACTTGGGAATTCCAAGAGTGAGGACCCCTGTATTCAGTTATACATGTCTTTTGCTGAACTCAAGCACCTAAGGGCAAAAAGATATGATAACCTCTTTTTCTGAGGCTACACATCAGCAGTATCTACAGAAAAGCAGAGCAGGTCTTGCTGATTGGGTCAGGGAAGAGGTAAAGTTCAGATGTTTCCTTTTAATTCTGTGATATTAAGTGTATACCAAAATTTTGTTAGGACCATGGTTGGCTACTCTTTCTGACTATTACACCTTGATTTTTTGATTACTGCTCTTATACTGTTCTCTTTTGGATTTATTGAGGTAAAATTACACAAGGAGCCTCTGAAACATTCTTGAGGGCATCCTCTTAACACTGCACCCCAAGTGTCTCTGGGCCCCCTCCATCCTTTGGCCTCATTCATCCTTCTTCTTTGCCTAATGCACATTACCATCATATATGATATGGCCCATCCCATAGCATCCTTATTTCACTGTCCAGATTTTCCTAATGCTATGTGTTTAGACAAAACAGCTCTGTGATGCAGCTGGGGCACAGAGTGCTTTTCTTCCTAACAGCCAGTCAGTTACACCCACCTCCCTGGGCATGCAGGGGTGTGTGCAGGGGAAGACCTACATTCAAGTGTAATTGGCTGGCTGAGGAGGCTGAGTATGGTTGCAGATGGCTGCCAGGAGAAAGGTGGTGTGCCAAAACAGAGGCAATGAAGGACAAAGATGTAACTCCTGTTACGTTAGCTGGAGAGAAGGGAAGACCTGAGGAGCCTTGACACGCTTGAGAGATGGCCATTGCCAACTTCATGTAGTTCAGTAAGGCTTAGTGCGAGGTCCTGCACCTGGGTCAGACCAATCCCAGGCACAGCTACAGGTTGGGCAGAGAAGAAATTCAGAGCAGCCCTGCAGAGAAGGACTTGGGGGTGTTGATTGCAAAAAGCTCAACATGAGCTGGCAGTGTGTGCTTGCAGCTCCAGAAAGCCAACCATATCCTTGGCTACATTAAAAGAACTGTGACCAGCAGGCTGAGGGAGGTGATTCTCCCCTCTGCTCTGCTCTCACAAGAAGGGTGTGGACCTCCTTGAGTGAGTCCAGAGAAGAACCACAAGGATGACTGAGAGCTAGAGCCACTCTCCTACGAAGATGGGCTGAGAGAGTTGGAGTTGTACAGCATGAAGAAGAGAAGGCTCAGGGGAGACCTTAGAGCAGCTTCCAGTATCTAAAGGGTCCTTTTTACAAGGGCATGTAGTGACAAGACCAAAGTGAATAGCTTTAATCTCAACGAGGATAGGTGTAGATCAGATGTTAGAATCAGATATTTTAAGTTCTTCACTATGACCAATGGTGAGACACTGGCACAGATTGCCCAGAGAAGCCGTGGCTGCCCTATCCCTGGCAGTGTTCAAGGCCAGCTTGGACAGGGCTTTGAGCAACTTGGTCTAGTGGAATGTGTTCTTGCCTGTGGCAGGGGGATTGGAACTAAATGATCTCTAAGATCTCTTCCAAGCTGAACCATTCTGTGATTCTAAGGTACAGATTTCTCTTTTTCCCAGTAGGTTTATTCTGGAGTGTCCTGGTTCTTCCCCTAAACCTTGCAAGTCATTATCTCTTTTGCATGCCTGCTACAGAGACCAGAAGAGATGGTAATTGCAGTCCTTTCAGTAGGGCATTGTTTTAGATACATTCCTCCCTTAAAGTTTCTCCAGGCAATGAACAGTGGGGAAATCCTAAGGGAGCTTAGGCCTGTGCTAGGGAACAGGATGGTGAATACCAGACCCTTTTTGGAGCAGCCATTGAGAATGACCTAAGGGAACAGAACAGACAAAGATAACAGGACCTGCTCCCAGTGTATAGTGTAAATTATTATGAAAATTGCATAATCAAGCCCATTCAGTAATAGAAATCTCACATGGCTTGATCTGAAGGAAGCCACTTTAGAGTGTCTGACAAAACTGCAAACTACTCCTCCAATAAGGTTAGAAAAGAAAAAAGGGAAGGTTTTAATGCGGTAAAATTATACTAATAGGACATCCTCAACCTTGAAGAGGGTTAGGATTTTTAATATGATCATTTAAAAGAATAATACCGCTCTCAGGAAACCTTTCTATTCAAGATTAATTACTCTGCTGGCTTCTGACTGACAAAGATGTTTTTTAGTATCAGACACAACATACAGCACACAAGGACACATATATTCTCACTGGAGAGCAATGGATTATTGCCTGCATTGCTATTTTGTAGCATCACAACCTAAATGGCTTTTATGTTCTGAAAAGAAAAAGGAGGGAGGAGAAAGGAAAAGCTTTTGAAGAAAAAATAATTTTCCAATAACCTCCATTAACTACAGAGGTCATTGTGGCAAAATGAATGGGACTAGAAATCCACTAAAAGCTGCAGTATAAGGTATGCTGAGACTGACAATCCCTTCACCAAGCAGTTACAAATGGGACTAATGGTTTAAACTTGTTAGCCATTGTCAGAGCCTCTGATCTTTGAGTCAGCTATGGAGGCTATGGCAGAAATCGATAAAGCATCGCTTACACATTGAACTGCTAGATCATACAGATTGCCTGAAGGGAATTGCTCAGTTCCTTCAGGTCTGCAAGCTGAAAGCAGGCAGCTGTTTCTCCAGAAAGACTGACGACACTACCCTGCGGCAGATATTAGAATCAGGTATTAAAAGTTCTTCACTGTGAGCGTGGTGAGTCTTTTGCCACTTCAAGCTGTGAGGAACATAACGGGAGGGAGAAGAAGTCCAGCATGAGAGATTGCAGGCTGTAGTTCTATGCTGTGGTGAAGCTCATTGGGTGTTTTCACCCATCATCTTCATTATGAAGTGAATGGCCTGAAACTGGCAAATTTGTCTCCGAAGTCACAGAAGGCATGTCAGTTCCATTGTCTGATAGCAAACTACTTATAAACTGCTGCTGATACAGAGATACCTGCTAAGCCTGCCATTCTGAAACTCTTGAGGAATCCCTTCCTTTTGGCACAGTTTGAAATGTTCCTGTTGCATTGATCGGCCGCTTTCAGGTGGAATACTGCAAGCCTTCAATTAAATGAAGCATGTTTTTGTAACAATTAAAGACAAGCTACAAATAATCATCAAGCTGTGAAAGAGAAATGATGCTACTTGCATGCCAAGAAAGGCAGAGGGGTGCTACTGTTTGACCTGATGCTCTCCTCACTGTTAGCTGTAGTCTCAGTTTCTGCCCAGTGTTGCACTAAGCTTTATTAGGCATGCTACAACTCTGACAAAAGTTATGAAAAGGGGGCAGTCATCTGTGTAAGACATTGTGAACTCTAGTGCTCTCTAGCTTTTTCTCCCCCTCTTCCGGAGGTTTAATATGCAGTACTGTGTGTCATCATTCCCTCCCCTTCCCTTTCCTTCCTTTCCCACATTAATCGCCCCCCCCCCCTCCCCCCGCAGCGAACAATTCTAAACACTTTCTGTGAGTATCTTGTACAGGGATAGCCCAAATGATGTCTTTCCTGCTGGAAAATGTTCAGATAGAGCAAAGGCCAGAAATGTCAAGGTTGTGAATTGATTGTTGTCACTGTTTTTTCCTCTCGCTCTCACACACACTGCATTTTGACTTGATTGTTACAGTTGCCTGATTGCTCATAGAGAAAAAGAAGACAACAGCTTGCTAGAGGTCACTGAGGACCTTTTTTTCTGAAAAAGGCTTGCTAAATGGTACGATAACAAGCATCTGGTGTGGTCAGAGAATGATGAAGAAAGTAAGTTTCAGACAGATACTGTTCCTTGAGCTCTTAATAAGCTGTGTAGGACATGACTAAGTTTTTCAAATTCCTCATTGGGCTGGAGATAACATACTAACAAACCTACATGAACCTTGGAGGAAAACAACAAAGTCAGCAGGAGTAAGCCAAAAGCCATTCTTATACATGATTTAGAAGGCGTTTCCTTATCAACTGGACACCAGAGCCAAGTACGTGGCATTATCGTTACATAGCAACACGTATCATAAAGGCAATTTCAGATCATTTAGTATAATGGCCAATCAATGCAATAGCATGTGTATGGCAATGTACAAAACTGAAAGGTTTTCCAATGTCAAGTGGGCAGATCGTGCTATACCTTATCCTCCATTTTGTTGTTTGTGACAGACTGTGGTATGACCACACTTTAACAAATTGATGGTGTCCAGAAACACAAAGTTTTCTGAAAGAAATCTTGATTTTTTTTCCTCCTCATTTGTTTCTGGAAAGATTTACTCCAGGAGAAACAGTACAGTTGCACAGTGCTGTGGCAGACTATTAGCTGCAAATAAACATTTTCATTTATTTGGCTTTACATGGCTTTCAATTTCTGCAAGACATCTATCACAGTTTTATGAAAAGTTGCTGGCAAGCATATGCAAGTTGAGTGGAAAAGTCCTTCAAATGCAGAAAAGCCTCCCAGTGAGGTCAAGTCACTCATAACTGCCTTGGTACACAAGCAGTTGGTGATAAACACTAGCTAAATGTATAGAAGAGAAATCAATTCATTCCACTTACGAACCATATGCCTCCTGCTTTCTTTTGCATAACCACAGTAGAGGACTTAGAAGCAAGGGAATCCGAGTGTTCAATAAAACCATTAAGCAGTAATTTCTGTATGTGTGATTCGACAGCACTTTGAATGAATACCTAACAGCTTTTGCAGTACTGCAGAATCATTTCTATGATTGTGTTTTCCCATAACACACATTCCTTACCAAACTTTTGAAAATGTGCAGTAAGCATAACACAAAATCTCAAAAAATCTGCCCACATTTATTCCACTTCTTATACATGGCGACTGACCATTTTGACAAGTTGCTCTGACTGCATGGTTCTTCCTTCTCCTCCCTTAATCCGTATCAGGGTTTCTTTTCTGTTGCCTTCCACCATCAATTCATTTTGACAGACTTGGGCAATTCTCCTTTGTGCTTCACCAGATCTTCTGGCATGAGCTTTGACTGAAGTCTTCTCCAGTCAATATTTTTTGTATTCTCTCTGTGTATCTCAAGTATCAAAATGTCCTGAGAACTCCTAACTTTCTGAGAATCCAGAAAGTTAGGCGTAAGTGGTAATGTTAGAGGAGATGTTTAATTGTGTTTGTTGTCATGAAGAGTAACTGACAGATAGGATATGACAGCTTTAAAGAGTAAAGACACTGGAGCAGAAGAGACACAGTGTTATGAAGTAGGTTCCCATTGTGACTGTTTTCCACTATGAGAAAATTTGTTGATTTTTTATTTCCTGCAGATAGCAGTGCTGTGATTTGCGACTGAGGGTGCAGAAACAGCTCTGGTTTCAGGAATAGAAAATGTAAAAAACAGGGAACAGAACTTCAAGTCTGAGCCTCCATGTATGTGAAGTTTTTGATTTTTTGTGGTCTGGGGGCTACATGTAACACACATCACTCCCTTTTGCCTGGCACAGAGCTGTTGTGTTTTCAGTGAGATAGAGCTTTTCAAGACTGCTGCAGTTTCAATTGCTGTTCTCAGGAAGTCACATTTGTGACTTCCTAATAAGTTGGAACATTATGCATTTCCCACAGTACAGGTCAAGATCTATTGCCAAAGAAAAAAAATAAAATTGATATACAGGTGCACAGCAGTAATCTTCAGAATCTGGGTTTACCCAACACTGTTTCCTTAAGCAGATCCAGCAGTGTGTTCAGGCAGGAGAGGTGGTTGTTCCACCTTGTGTAATAGCTGATATGAATAAGTCAGTACTAAGAACTGCCTCTTGTTGAGATAATTTCAAATTTAGTGACTTCCAGACATCTAATTCAGGATAAAAACCAGCTAACAAATGTATGAATTTTATAGAAAATCCATGAATAACTAAATTATGAACTTTGCAACAATACAGTAATTCCACATGAGAAACTTGTGCTTTGTCTCTTACAGAACAGTGATAAAAAAAAAAATCACTCACTACTTCTATGGCTACTTCTACAATCATAAAAAAGGTGCTAAGGAATTACTTAAAGGTAATTCTTCAGACTCATACATGGATTAATACATTGTGATCTGTCTAGTTTCTTTTGGTTAAAATAATTAGGAGCCTCACACTCATTTGTCAAAGTAGATGTCCCTATTAGCACAATATAAGGAGGCCTTAAAACCTGGCATGTTTACCTTTTTCAGATCCCTTTGTATAGTCTTAGAAAGGTGAAGACATCTTTGTATAAATTGGATTGAAAATTCTGTGTCTTGGAGTGTGTTTGGAGTATATCCCATCTTTATATTAACTGATAAATGTCAAATAAAAATGCTATGGAGATCTTCACACTTTATTCTGCAAATCTCATGTTTTATTGTGGAAATAGTACAGTTTAATTATGTAACTTGATATAACAGAAAAATCTTGGAGACTAGTAATTAGAGTTCCTAGCTGAACAAGGGCAATGTTTTTGCTCTGGGTGGTAAGTTTATGGTCTGAATGTATTTGTATGATTATCTAAAATCGTCTAATAGTACATGAGCAACTGGTGTGTTTAAGCTGTATGAAAACATTGTGCATTAGCTAACGAATTTTCACAGGTTAAAAATAAGTAAAATTATGAGTCCATTTTCAAAGAGCTAGTTCATTATAAAGCAAAAATTGAATGAGATCAGCAGAATTACACAGTGCTAAACTGCTAAGAGATTAAAAGAGCTGGATGTTAAAAAGTGCGACATCATTTATGCTGATAACCAGTAGTGTCATGTCCAGTAGTGTGATGTGTTTACTAAAGCAAACTTTTCAAAACCTCCTTCAGAAGCTGGTAGCTGTAATTCTTTTGTGTTGACTAGTTTTTGCTCTGATTATACTGATTGTATAATCCCTATTACTTTGAATGTTGGTATACATACGTTGCACATTATATGTTATAACTAAGCAATGTTCTGTCTCTTAGTTCCTCTCCCTCTAGGAGGAGAACTATTAGGGCAACGTAAGTTGGGTTTTCTTCACTTTGAGTGGAAAATGAGGAGATTTGGGATGTACTTTTTTTATGGGAGTTTGTTTCACAGCTGGGCCTGTCCCTGCTCTAGAATGGTTTCTGATAGACTTAAGTTTATTCAGTTACTTTGCCACAAAGCAGCAGAATGCTGGCCTTCTCAACAGTTTGGATACCAGAAACTCATCTTTAGGAAAAAAATGTTTAAAAAATTGTTCAGCTGTAATCATAAAACTGTATGTACATTTTCTTGCCTAATTTAATTCAGTTTTAAAAAAATCCAGCTCCCAAAATTGAGATATTCTTAAAAGTAGGAGATAAAGATGTCATCATCCCAATCTACTTAGTCCTTGTCAAGCCACACCTAGAACACTGTATTCAGTTTTGATCCCTGCTACAACAAAATGATGTGGATAGGCTGGGAAGGGTCCAGAGAAGGGCCACAGAGATGATCAAAGGACTGTAAGGCCATGTGAGGAAAGGCTGAAGAACTGTTTTTTTTTTTCCTTCCTTGAGAAATGAAGTCTCAAGGGAGAACTTATCAACATGTTCTAGCATTTGAAGGGTGGCTACAAATAAGATGGAGACTCCCTTTTTACAGTGAATCACATAGAAAAGAAAAGGGGTAATGGGCGCAAGTTACTCCTGGGGAGATTTTAGCTGGACACAAAAGGAAAATTTTTCACAATGGGAACAATTGGCCCTAGGCATGATCTCACCAAGGGCAAATATCACTGAAGCTGGATTCTTGAAGATTTGACTAGACAGGGTGCCGGGACATCTAGTCTGGGACCGGTCTTGTTCAACATCTTTGTCAGTGACATGGACAGTGGGATTGAGTGTGCTCTCAGCAAGTTTGCCGATGACACCAAGCTGTGTGATTCGGTTGATATGGTGGAGGGAATGAATGTTGTGTTAAGATTTTGCAAAGTGTTGATGTCCAAACATTGAAAAATTGTAAAATATACATAGCAGTGTATAGCTACTAGCTACTTTGTAGAGAGGGATATAATAACTCTTCACCAATAAAGTTTATATGCCTTTTTAGTTTTCTGTTTTTTTTTTTAATTTATTTTTATTTTTTATTTTTATTTTTAACTGAAGTGGGTAGTCTACTGTGAAATTGATAATTAAACCAAAAACTAGACAGGGAGATGCCTTTCAAGTCATGTGAACAGTTTTTGGGTCACTGTAAAATGCACTGGAATTAAGAAAGGATCCATTAGTTGTAAATACTGGGATAGGATGGACCTGGTATGTGAAATCAAGGGGGATAGCAGGACAGATGGCACGTAAACACGTAGCTGTGGACAGCTCAGAACGAAAGCATAGCAGTAAGCTGACTATTTCCATCACATTACAGCCTTTAATATCACCAGCTGAAAATTCTGAAAGTTTAGAGCTCAAATTTCTGGTTATCTTCTCATTTAAGAAGTCAGGAAAACAAAAATATGAAGTAAAAATAAAAGAGTACTAGGCTTGGAGGATAAGGTAATTTATTCTCAGTTAAAACTCTTGATAACCAAATATAGACTATTGCTTTATTTCTGTGTCTGCTTAGTATATTCAGGGTAGCTGTGGATTATGTGGTACCTTAATAGAGATTAGATTTTATGGGACAATCTGGAGAAGAGCATAGTTCCTAAAGTTTCTATTAACTTTCAGTGGGAGTGATAACTGCTTAGCTGCCCTTAGAAACAAGGGTGTGATATCCAGGAACCCCACTGTTTCATCAAGATTCAACTACACCATGAGAATGGCAAAAACTTGGCTTTCAAAAAATTTGTACTACCTTCCAAACTCACTAAGGATTTTGGAGCCCAAACCTAGAATCAGGCAGTTGTCTCGTGGGTGCTAACTGCTGAGAATTTGACTTGGTCCATGTTGGTTACAACAACCCCATGCAACACTACAGGCCTGGGGAAGAGTTGATGGAAAGCTGCCTGGTAGTAAAAGACCTGAGAGTGTTGGTCTACAGCCAGATGAATATGAGCCAGCTTATGCCCAGGTAGCCAAGAAGATCAACAGCATCCTGGATCTAATTAAGAAACGGTGCTGTCAGCAGGGCCAGGGAAGTCATTGTTCTTCTGTACTCAGCACTGGTGAAGCTGCACCTTGAATACTGTGTTCAGTTTTGGGCCCCTTGCTATAAGAAAGACATTGAGGTGCTGGAGCATGTCCAAAGAAAAGCAACAAAAATGGTGAAGGATCTAGAGCATGAGTCTTAAGAGGAATGGTTGAGAGGACTGGGGGTGTTTAGCTTGGGGAAGAGGAGGCTCAGGGGAGGTCTTACTCCTCTCTGCAAATATTCGAAACGAGGTTGTAGTGAAGGGGGGGTGGATCTCTTCTCCCAAGTAACAAGCTATAGGACAAGAGGTAACCTCCTCGGTGTGCACCAGGAGAAGATTAGATTGGATATTAGGAAAAATTTCTTCACTGAAAGGGTTGTCAATCATCAGAACAGGCTGCCTGGGTGAGTGGTTGAGTCCCCATCTCTGGAGGTATCTAAAAGATGCGTCGATGTGGTGCTTAGGGTCATGGTTTAGTAGTGGACTTGGCAGTGCTAGTCAATGGCTGGACTTTATGATTTTAAAAGTTCTTTCCAATCTAAATGATTCTATGATTTATGTATGTTAACCTAGAAATTCTGGAGCCTTTTATTGTAATGTTTTGTCATTATCATTGGCGTTGAATCTGGTGTTTTGTCACTTTTGTGTTCAGACAAAATGTAGCTGAAAAAGCCCCAGCAGTAGGGCATTCCCAGAACAGTACTTGAAAAATTTATACACATGAAAAATGTGGGAAATGGGTGTCTTCACACTAGCTTGCTGGGATCAATTTGCTAGGACATACTTGGACACCTGTACATTGAAAATTCCCTTGAAAAAATCCAGTTTAAAATGTTATACTGCATGATGGAGAAATGGTCTGCATGAAAGACTGAGAAAGAGAAGACATGTTGTGAACAGTGTAGAAAGAGGGTTGTTCCTATTACCTTGATAATCCAACTACTTAGGAAGAGATGAGAAGGAGCTGTTACAAAGCTGTCTGTTACATTTTAAATATGAATTATTGTGTGGTCTGTCACACAGGGAAAAGCTTAAAAGAAGAAATTAAGCCCCAGCAATAAATAAACAGGACTTATCCAGAATGTGTTTTATTTTCCAATAACTTTTGCTAAGGAAGCTAAGAGCTCCTTTGATATTCTCATTTTTCAGCACAAATTCCCAGTAGACCAGCAAAAAACGTGTAGAGTATTTTTCAGTCTCTTCTTCCAGGGAATTATTAATTTTGCATTTTTTTAATTCTTTCCTTCCTCCCATCCCCCCTCTTAAGTACTACCACCAGTTATTTCAAATTACTTGCTCCATATAAAAATTTGCCACTTCCCTTAAAAATAAACTTGATATTCTGCCTGTATGAGCAAGTAGTAAAATAAGATAAAATGAAATGCTATCTCTTGCTGTCTGCTACTAACCACCTCATAAGACAAAAACAGATCTCACAAATATATTTGGGTCTCAAACGTTATCACGTTTAACAAAACTTAAATGCCTAACTACCCTTACTGGGTAGGACTTTTGACCACAAAATACAAAGGCAGGTTCATAGCTCGATATTTAGACATTTAAACAGTAACCTAGTTTTCAGTAATGTATAGACAGCCTTAAGTGGATTGAAAGATGCTTGGTACCTCTAAAACCCATGAAATCATAAAAGTTCAAGTACTTAATTTTAAGCAGCTTTACTTGAGAAGGTTGTCTTTAACTTGTTTGTACCTTTACCCTGCTGTAAAAGGAATAGCAATGCATTTCCTCTGCATTTCCTCTTTCCCAAAATGTGCAGTTGAAATAGTTTATGGAAAATGATGCTTTCTGCAATATCAAACTGGTCATCTGGGGAATGCATCTCTTTTGTGAGCAGAGACTATTGGAAAAAGAAGCAGCTATAGCTGATTTAAGAGGAAAAAGCAAAAAGAACTTGATAATTTAAAAAAATTTATGTAGGAGAAACTTTGATGGAAGCAAAGAGCATTCCAATTCAGTTGCATACAGAGCATAACTACAGGACTAGTCCAGTGCAAGTAGCAGTTAACATGGGTTATTTTAACATTTGCTGCTGTATTAAGAAATGTCCTTTAATACTTAACTGTTCATTCAGAATGCTTTTAGCTGTGGCATTACTCTAGTGTACATAAGTAGTATCATTTCCTTGCAAGCAAAAAAAAACAAAACAACCCACCAAAACGAACTTTGAAGAAATTTTTAGTAGTTTTAAAATTCCTTGACTTTTGTCAAAGGACTGAGAAACCAGGTATTAAGGATTTTAGGCCTCTCAGGAGTTTCCTCCAGTAAGGCGGCTTCTGTCATTCACAGTTGGGCACGTTCAAGATTTCCTGTGTTACTTACCTTCATGCTGACAGCTTGAGCGTCTCAGGGGACTGTGAAATTTCCTTTCCCCTTTTCTTTCCTTTCAAAGTATTTTGAGTGTCAGAGGGAGCTGAGGAGCAAAGGGAAGGAGTGAAAATGAGATAGGTTTTTTGGTGTTTCAGCTACTCTCTATTAAATCTCAAACAAAATATTGGCAATTTGTTAAGCCTTTCATCCCTAACTAATATTTAATAGCATTCAATTAAGATTTTATAATGTGTCCAATGAGTTAAAGCACCCCATGATATTAGAAAAAATATTACATATATAAATAAAATACATCAAAGCATTAAAAAGCTATTACACACTCTGAACATAAAATGGCAGAATAATGATGGATCCTGCCATGCAGCAAACATATTCAAAAATATTATCTTCCTGGTAATGAAATGCCATCCGTTTCATTTTAAGCTAAATACGTTAGACATATCAGTGGAGTCTGTGCTGACACAGCAGTGGGTTGAAATTGAAAATCTGAAATTATATATATGATTGGACACAGTGTTAAAGTAATTTATAGGAAAACCCACAAATGTGCTGGGTCTGCACCTTTTGGTGAACTCATTTTAGAGAATCAGATAGAGGGAAACTCTACCATTTCTAATGTGCAGTTAGAATGGCAGCTCGCCAGGGCCCCAGTACATTCAGTATGAGGGGCAGAAAGAATAGAAGAGAAAGAAAGAAAGAGGCTAGGGAGACTTGATTCAAATTACAAAAATTCTGCATAAGCCATCAAGAAAATGGCATTCATTTTCATCGCTCTGACCTAATATGATATAGCAGCTGTAGGAACTGTATTAGCTATCAGGACAAGTGAGAGATAACGGGGAAACATTTAGAGAGGGACATCAGGATAGGGCTACTTTCAGCTTGGCTGCAGATGCTTCGCATGCTTTGCCACGGAAAGCAAAGTGGCAGCAGGAATCATTATGATGATCATCTGATACCCAGAGTTTAGGCCGAAATTCAGGTTCTGCTGACTGCAATGGAGCCTTAGTTGCTGTACACATACAGGGGCACATACATACAACCCTTCCTCTAATACACTCTCTTACAAGTATTTTTATTCTTCCTGGCTGGCTCGTGTCCAGTCAACTGAAGAAGACCAAGGAAACAGGAAGCATCATTAAAGGGTACATTTTTTTGGGTGGTGGTGGTGGGGCTCTCTATGCCTTACTTTCAAGTATCTTTTGTCCAATTTCTTATACTTCTTTCCTGAATTCAGACTGTTTTTCATTTAGTTTGGGAAAAGAATGGGAGAAAAAGCCAGTAATTTACTATTAATATACAGATTCAGTTGTAGCATTACTGTTACAGTTTTTAATGTGCTAATTTCTAGATTATTAAATTATTATTAAAAAATTATGATTTTTTTTATTACTTGCAAATAAGAAGTAAGGTAATCAGCATGCAGCAAAATATAAAGTTAAACAGATGCTATCACAGAGCAGTTTCTAAATGTATCAGACACACAAGCTGTTTGGGGGTTTTATATTAATATCTTACAGATGTCTTAAATTGATCTATTTTTTAAGAGTACCATTGTCCTGATTTTCTTCAGCCATCATAGTAGTCAGAAAAGATGAAAGGAGGTGATGACTGGGACTTTGAAAAATATGTCATGTAGCTCTGTGGAACCACTATTTTTGTGAACAACAGAAAAAAATCTTTGGCAGCAGTGCATAAACTGCGTGTTCTGTATTTTGGATGGTGTTACTTGTTTCTAATGCTTCCAAGTGTTATCTTTTAATTTTTTTTTGTTATTTGAATGCTACAAAGGGAAGTTGATCTGTACCTTTCTGATGGAGTATCTACAAGGTTCATAGATGCAACCCACTGCAATAACTGGTAAATAACTGGTATTCTGCTCATCTGAGAACTGTGACTGGAGATTTATTGCCCATAGATAAAGAAGTCTGTGAACATTGCAATTACATTTTTACCAGCTTGCCTTTCCCTCACGTAGTTATGTATTCTTTTGGTGTTGGGCAAATCCATTTTGCTCTGGGCAAGTAAGAGAAGCTCTACCACACCACCCTCCTGAAACCTTCTCCAGAGGAGCCATTTATGATCCGTAAAATGTTTCTCTCTTAACTATAGACCATCTGTGTCAGGTTCCTTGTTCACACCAAGAGCTGTTAGCACAAGATTTTCAGTCCTGATGAATTCTCACTCATGTTGGGTTGCAGGGACATTTTTCTAGTTTGAATTTGGGGTGTTTAGGCAGCTGCTTCAGAGTGTTCTTGTGAATTTCTTTTCAGTCATCTCAGGGAAGCTCTCACTGTGGCACTTTATATACTTAAAAGCCCCTCAGAGAATGATATAATATGAAAAGAAAACTTCATCTTAAATGGCTTATTCTCTAGCTTTCCTGGTTTTTGGTTTTATTTTTTTCTGCCCCGTGGACAAAGTTCATGCTCTAAATGGTAAATGATTATACTTTTAAAATAAGACTCTCTACAGTGTCCCCCTGAGTCTCCTTGCTAAGTCTCCAGGAGGGCTGATGTTGACTGGAGTATTTTCCCAATTTTACAAGGCAGCTTTGAGGGCAGTTCTCACCTGAAGAAACTATATAATAGAAGCAGGATACATATGTGGTGTTAGCTGATAGCATGGAATTACAGCACAGGACTACTTTTCAGCACTTTTAATGTTTCTATTATCAATACTGACAGAAATATTTCCTGGTTTACTTTGGTAATATTTCCTTGGTTGTTAGTGCTAAACTTATTTTGAAATCAAAATCTCAAAGAGCAAGAAGGACTTATGCTCATCAGTCTCTTTTGGTTCTCAGAGTACTTAAGAATGTTAGGACTCCTAGTCACTGTTACATTTACATTACTTGGAGTTCACAATAACAAATGGGGGCCATTGCTTTCAGCAGTTCACCTGGATTCCATCACTGAGATGCTTTCTGGATATGTTAATACTTGAATTAGAAAGGACTGAAAAAAAGTGCTTTTTCCTGGTAATTACTTATGAAACAGCTAATCTGGAACAGCTGATGTTCAAGGAGACCAAACTTAATGAGTGATTACAAATCTGTAATCAGCATTTTGCAGCATATATATGTCCTGTCTGACTTGTATACAAAAAAATGTGGAGGACACAACCATGAATTTTTGCTCTTTATGAGTTACCAAATGAGTCCTTTGTTGGGAAATGGGAGATCTCTTGTTCTCTGTCAGCTGGTGTTGGGTTGTGATCCTCCTGTTCCTTCTGTTAATAGTCATGTTTCATGTGTGATGTGATCTGAAGGCTAGAGGTAAACACGTTATTTCTTTGCAAATAATAAATTCGTTGCATTCCTCCGTGATGGAAAAACAAAGTTATCATTGGTTTAACAACCAGGGATTTTAATGAAATACTGCTCAAGTCATTAAAATGAATAGGGCTGATGACTCACAAAATTAGACCTTTTGGCAAATTAGTTAACAACTGACAAAACTGCCTTAACATCTCTACTCATAAATGGAATTGGAGTGTCAACAACAGTATGAAAAGAGATGTAAGAAACATGCTAAGATGGTCTGGTGCAATCCTATAGTAGTGTATTATCAGGCAAAGAATAGGGAGAATTAATGCTGATGCTTTTAGATAGATTGCTAATCAGTATGAAGTCAGTACATTGCATTTCTTAAATAACAGTTCCATTGGATATTACTTTAATTACACCACTATAACCCAACTGGCAAAGTTATTCAGACTGCATACAATTATGGCATCGACAGACATTTTTGAGAATGATGCTAAACTGCAGTAAATTTATCTTGTAAATGTGTCCAAGCTATTTTTATGGCTAGAGATAAAATACGAATGCTAGTAAATTATTTGAAAGCCCTGAAGCAACCACATACACTTGAGAATTGGGACAAGTTTTCAATTTTGTATTTTTCCCTTGCTGTCTTTGGAGAATTGAATAAAGTGATAAGAATTTATGATGCCAAGACAAAATGCATATCCTCTGTGAAAAGGCCGGAAGTTAAAGAGCATCCAAATTCAGAATGGAATTTGTATTGTCCAAAAAAGAGTCAGTCTGAAACTCATGGAGATTCTTTGCAGAACACATGCTAGAATAGAGACATCTAGGTTTTTTTTTTACTGAGGTCTTCAACAAAATGGATGTTTAGCATAAGATGGACAGCAGAGCCACAGTGAGGCAAAAGAGGAAATCCGAGAATCTCAGTAAATTGCAACCTGATCTGGGAAGGTTCTGAGTGCTCACATTGCATCTAATTTTGTTGCCACACTTAGGGCTTTTATTGCAGCTAATTAAGATTGAGAATGAGTAACTCGTACAAATGTACATTGTTATGGAGAATGCAGAAATTGCTGCTGTTATTGTCTGGAAGTAGAGTCTAAATTTCAATCTTTCCACATCTTCCTTTGTTACATGTGACATCTTTCAAGTATCTAAGGATCTTTCAGGTGTGCAACCACATGAATAATAACAGTGACATTCTCCCTCCCAGGTCTAAGGAAGAAAAGCACTCAAGATATTGCATTAGTCACAGAAGCTGGTAATCATCTTCGCCTGAGTGGCTGTGAGCAGTGGGCCCAAGAAGAAACTCTCTCCTTTTTTGCCTTCTCAGAATGGATTCCAGAAGGTCAGTCTTATCTAATAAAAATAAATAAATAAATAAAAAGTGTATATAGATCAGGCTTCATGATAGCAACTGAGTTGTGAACAGGGTTGTGATAATAGAGCTATGGCTTCCGCTGATTTACACATATCTTGGTTGTTTGCCTCATCTGTTTTCCATGCCATTATTGAAAAGCCTTGATGAAAGTCTTCTGTCTGAAATTTGGTTTTGGTGTCCAGGCATGATGTCACAGGGAATATTTGTAGCTTCTGCCAAAATACTGGCCCAGATCTTTGTTTCCATTACACTGATAGAAATCCAGGACTATCCCATAGACTTCAGAGAAGTTACTGCAGGTTCACATTAGTGTGAATAGCTCAGGATATCAGAGCTCTGCTGTGAAGAACAGCGTTCAATTTAGATGAAAATGGCATGATGAGATTGTATTATTTTTCTCTTTCAAGTCAGAATGTATGTGCTGTTTCTCCTGATGAAGGGGGGCTACGTTATTGGTGCTCTACTAGGTAGCAATGTTCCAGTTTTTCTCTGTTTCACTGGGGATGTTCTCAGATATCTGCATTCATACTGGACCTACTGTTGCCTTAAATCTGTATGTGAGATGGGTGATTTTCTACACTTAGCCAAAGTAATCATTATTAACAGAATTAATAATTATTAATATTAAAATAATTATCAACAGAATTTCACGACAATGAAGATGAGCACAGACAACATGCATGAAGGTGATGGGCACTTTAGAAATGCCTGGTGACAGCTGGAAAGATAGATGAACTCCCATATCCATGTGGTAGAATATGTTCTCAGAGCCATTGCACCACTGAACAGGAATGCAGTTACTGTTTACAATCTTCCTGTGTTTTCCTTCAAAGCTTCTCATATGCTTGATATATCAACTTTTGACAGTTAGGCAGTAAAGGAGATAGACAATTTTCTGTGGCAAGATTTAGACTGAGGCAAGTTCCTTTTCTAAAGGTGTAAGCACTTTAGTAGTAGTAATATGGATACGGATCAGGGTTGTTAATCTGGATGTAATGGGAGTCCCACAGGAAGGGGGGGGGAGGAAAGAAAACAATAGCTGTAGATGGTCCTCTTTAGCTGGTAGCAAACAGCATCAGAATTGATGTGGTTTTCTTAACTACTGAGCTGTTGCTTAGTGCACTGGAAAAAAAATTCTATTTCTGTGTCCCATTTAATAGTCATCAAAAAACCAAAATGTGTTCCCCAGTAAGACCTGAGAGAGGGGGATTTTTTTTTTTTTTTGCAACTAAATGGATAAAATTATTTGAAGCAAACCCAAGTTTCATCACTGATGTAGAGTGTGATGTAAGGTATAGGGTTTTCCCAACATCTTATGTCAGTTTGTATCATTTATGGCAGACCGATAATGATACTAATAGCCATCAAGTAGAATATTTCAGGCCATTGAAATGCCATAAAAATTCAGGAAACATAAATTATCATTGTGGAACTTTGTGTTCAAATGACTGTTGTGAGGAATGAATGTAAAAACCAGTCTCAATGGTTCCCAAGTTTGCTGGGCACCATGCCAGCCAGAAATTATTTCATTACAGTAATTCTTTGTTGCTGCCAAAAAAGAGAAAAAAGTAGATGAGAGAAAAATTAATGTATTATATTGATCAGTCTGAATTATATGATCAGGGATTTTAAAAGCAAGTGAAAAAGAAAGAGAATGATATTCTTTGAATGCAGTACTACCTTTCTATAGTTTTTCTGTTGATACTCGTTTTCTGATTTTGCTGACACTTTGCAACCTTGCTATCAAGGTCTGAAATTAACTTATTTGTACAATTGAGAGAGTAGAGAATGCCTTTTTTTTTTTCAGAATAAACTTTCTTACTTGTAAGAATCAAGCCTGACTACACTATAATCTTCTCTGACTTTACCAACTTGTATTCTTTGTACCTTTTGCCCTTCCTCCCCCTTCCTCTTGTCCTCCCCGTTCCTTCTTCCTCCTCCCTTCCCCCCCCTTCCACATCCCCTCCTCCACATCCCCTCCCCAACATCCCCTCTCCCCTCCCCTCCACTCCTATCAGCAGCAGTAATCATGCCACCAAAACTGACCTGCTTTTGCACTTACCTGGAGGATACCTTCTCTCCCCAGTGTTGTTAAAAATGATAATTTTTATATCTAAAAGAAAAACTCCTTTGGATTTCTCTTAGCTGTTACTCTTAACTGGACAGGAACCTTAGACTTTTTTACACTTCAGAAAAACTTTTTAGATGCACAGACACATATGGTGTTATAGCCGCATAAGAAAACCCCCAAGACATTGTTCCTTCCTATATTCTCCAGAATTCAAATATACAGGTATCTACTAAACAGTCTGCATGCTTTGGTACCCACTTATTTGAAGTTATTCAGAAGTCTTCTAGACATATTCTTGTGCAATTGGTCATGGACAAAAATATCCAAGACCAAGTGGTCCTGCTTGAGAAATGAGTTTGGCAGGCTGACGCACAGTCTTTTCCAATCTCAACCATTCTGTCATTCTGTGGTTTTAATACTTTTTTATTGTGACCGTACCTCAAAGATGGTTAACAGAAACATTCCATAAACGTGAAAATAAAAAATTAGCAAGTGGTGGCAAGAGGAGCAGGCCGTCCTGTCAGCTTAAGCATGATTCATATACTATGTGTGAAACAAATGCATTTTGGGAACATTCAGTTCTCTGTTGCCTGATAATAACCTGTTGTTTTCAGCTGTAAAAAATACAGAGGCTGAAAAGTCCACAGTTTTCCAAGCACTGATCTGGTGGCTGCTTAATATGCCTAACCTTTGGTGGGTGTTATGGACTGTGGGTGGCAGCAGCAGAGCAAGGAAGGTGAAACAGTGCTATGCAGGAGACCTTTAGGGTCAGGATGTACGGTAATCCAACCAACTCTCTATGTTCCATTTTCTCTCCCCAGAACTGGGCTGTTTTCCTCTCCAGAAAACCTGGTTAAAAAATGCTTAGTCTGCATGGAAAACTAGGGAACCTGGAGGCAAATGGGGATCTTGTGGTCATGATAATATTCATGTGTCTTGGAACAGGTAGGGGTCTACCTGCTGTTGCTATAGCATTGCACAGTCCTGAAAGTCCTGCAAATTCTACAAGACTTTTATCCCAGTGTTACAAACAGCTGAACCATGAAGCTGCTACCTATACGTCAAGGTCTGCGGCCATGCAAGCATACAAACCTGAAACTCCAAAGTACTTGGGCAATTTCATCAGAATCTGTGTAAGTAGGAAATGTTAAACATCTTTCTTTTTCTGGCAAAACCCCTGAAATCATTGCTTAATCTGAAAATACTTTTTTTGTCTGTGCTTTTTCATAACCACAACTGTCATTAAAGGGTAACAAAAACAAGTCATTGTGGTCTACTTTTTAAGTAACATTTCTTAACAGAATTTTTAACACTTTTGACTTACAACTTCAATACACCAAAAAATGAGTTTAAATAAAAGGAAATGCAGAAAATATTTTCACTCTCATGAAAGGTAAAACATATTCGAATATTTTTTCATTTGTGTTTCTGAGCATTTTTATAGCCTCATCTTTTTCAAATGATTACAGATTTTTTTTTTTCTTTTAGATTAGATGAAAGCTTAAAAGGACTTTGTAAGGGTTTTGTGTTCTCTACAAGGATGTTTTTCTCGGTAGGATACTTGACATGGCCTGAATATCAATATTAAAAGGAGAACTAAATTATGGACAAAGCATTGTCATATTCATAAATGGTACAGGATTTTTTTTTTATTTTTTTTTCCTTCAGAAAATACTTAATTACCCAGTAGAAATAAATGCTGGAGGCTATTACTAGGGCACAGATTTTAGAGATGTTAAGAAAATTCAGATAAGTGCCAAAATCCACCATCCATTTAACAGGTAAGATAAACACAACTGAATTTTCACATGTAAGTCAAATCATGTATTACCTAATTTAATTAGAAGAAGCCTGAGCAGTTCACAAAATCTAGTGATAAGGTAACAATTGAGAGGCAGTCTTCTATTACTGCGTTTGAGGTAGGCTTGTATTTTGCCCTTAAACACTGTCTATTACTTCTGTAAAAACATCTTTCAGATGAGATACAGACCACCAGGAATGAACCTGCTATGTTAATTCCATGCTTCATCTTGCTTCTGTATTCCCTTAGAATTTTTTCCATGAGAACAGGGCTTTTTTTTTGTGGAGTGGTGGTAATAATGATAGGGATTCCATTTTCTATGTAGTGACTTTAATTATGTTCTAAGGCTGTACACTTTTAAGCAGGTTTTCCACACTGTAATTTTTCTGTGTCACAATTGCATGAAGTTACCTGTGTTTATCAGCATTTGTGTTTTTTGGCTCCTACCTAATAATTTGTTTTTACTGTGCCTTACTGAGGGCTGGTAGCATGCTCTCTATGATTAAATTCAGGTGAACTGACCAGTGAGTTGCAAATTGAAGAAACACTAGGGTAGTCCCTTTTTTAACATGCTGATACATGCTGTTGTTTCTTTCTGACGCTGAGTGTAGTTCTCTTTGAAATAATTTCTTATTCTGGGCTCCCTGTTATTTGTATTCTTGTTATTGTTATTTCCTGACACACCCCCTCATGACACAGGATTCCAGCTGTGTTTGCAGAATCTGTTCAAACCCCTTCAATTAACCAGCTGTTTAAAACAGTGTTCCATTCAATGCTTATGGCCTTCTCAGCCAGTGAGCAACTTGCTCCAGTAAAGAGAGGATGGAAAAAGTGCTTTCCCACAGTTAGTGAGAATGAAGGAATAGTAATTCTGGGATGTAGGTGTTCTAAGATGAACATCTTTTAAAACTGAATTGAAGGAAATTATTTTAAAAGTGAGAGGTAGCTTCTGAACCCAACTTTAGACCAGAAGAGGAGTCAAAATGGCAGGACAGAAAAAAACACTTTGTGCTATTGTCTGTAGTGGTAAATGAAACGTCTATTACATCTACATCAGAATCTGCTCTCTTTCTTTTGTTAGTGGTAGAAAGTGAAGGCAATAACAATGGAGAAAAGCAAGGCAGGGGATATCATCACTATCAGTGCAGACAAATCTTTTCGTTTTAAGTCACGGTTCAAGTCAATCCAGAATGGAAAGCTAGATTCGGGACTGCCAGTGCCCACTGGTCTGCTCCAGCCACTCTTTCTCCTTGAGTGATGGAATGTCCCCATTCAGTGCGCAAATGCCAGTAAGGCATCAGAAGAATGCATACAGCTGGCATTTCCTCATGCCTTCATGATCACCCTGAAGTATGAAGCAGTAAAATATTTAAGAGCATGTGAGCTCTCTTCTGGTCTTTTCTGGGATTTCTGGGTTTCCCTGAATCCAAAAGGATGCTGACAAAATGGATCTATGCTAAAGACATTTCTTAAATAAGCACAATCTGGCTGAGATGCTTCTTTCTGAACACTCACGTTTTCCTCTTGCATGCAGAGCTGCTAAGGGATGGAAAAAATACAATTTTTGAAGGAAAATGTCATACCTGTAAAGATGTAAACACACATCTTTTTGTTGTCTTTTGAAAGTGCTACAATTCAATTTACACAGAATAAAATACTCGGCATTCATGGTAGTTTGCATTTTGAACCAAGACTGTACTTTTTTTTTTTTTTTTAATTAAACTGGGATATTTCAGATTGTAGTTTTCTTCTACTTTCAAAGACAGAATCTACTTTTTTTTTCATTGCATGTCTTTAGCACAGTATTATTCAGTGAAATAATTTCAGAGTATGCATCTAAGCATGAAACCAGAATAAAATAATTTGTAATTTCACTTTTCCATAATTCAGGTGTTTTTCATTACACTAGTTTTAATCTATGGTAAATTCCACAGGTCACAACTGAAATCAAGGCCAAATATTATCAAACACAATGCAGGTTTTAAAGGCAATCTCTGCTTGGAAAAATGTACCATTTTCACTGATAAGAATTAATAGTTAACTTTTAGAGCTGGTCATGCAGCCTGGGCAGAGGTGACTTAAGTTGCTGAGTTTCTTTTAGTTTTGTGGCAGTGTAATGTCTATGTTTAGGCTTCATTTACAAGACAATTCTTTCTAGTTTCAAGGCAGTTGGAGTCCTCATAGCTTAGACATGACTTACACGCTGTTTTGATAACCCAATTTTTTGTATACAGGGATTTTTCTGAAGTGGTTGTGTGGGAGATGAGATGTAAACACTTTTAATGTTTCATTTGTGCAGAGGTCTCTCTGGGGTAAGGTGATTTTGCTCCTATGGTATGGTATAGAATTGGAGTATAGCAACATTTAACATTCTATAACACACCAAGCTATATTTAACATCCAGATATCTTTTATTGTCTAATGGACTTTATGACACTTAGAATTAAAATAGCTTTGACAGTGATAATTTGCCTATTATTATTAATTACTATTTTACATCTTTATTATTTCACAAAATTCACAATGGCTTGAATGGTTTTACAATGAAAGGTGCTTGCTTGTCTGTTTTTTGCATTCTGTTAAATATTTCTTATTCCTTCAGACTGCACTACAAGGACCATTTCACTGTCCCCTTTGGCTTCTGCATCTTGCTTCCAGCGTGAACAGACAGGTAATAACCATTCAGCACGGCCATTACCTCTTCTAAAGACTATTATCAAAATGGTCATTATATATAATGGAGATTATTACAGGCAGCTTGAGAGACTTTTTAGATACATCTCTACAGTAATAGGTGGCCCTTTTTAGCCTTACACATCAGTGGGAATAATACTAGGGCACAAAACACACAGCAAATGTTGCTTTTTATAAAAACTTTTTTACCTTTTAATGTCTTCCCAGGATTGACTTGTGGATTAAAATGATATTTATACAACATCTGTGAATTACAAGTTTAAAAGGTAGGCAAAGTATATTTTCTTCCTAAAAAGCTATGAAGTTATGAGTAAAAAAAGAAATATTATAGCGGGTTTCCAGGAAGGTATATACTTTATAAAACAGCCAGAACTCGATTTTCAAAGAATTTCAACCTGTTCCCCTGTGGAAAAAGAGCATACAAAATCACCACTTGCTCTTTTTACAGCATCATCTGTTTTCCAATTTATGGTATTTCTTTTTAATTTTAAGTTTGAAATGCAAAATCTTGACTAATCCAAGAAATATCTCCAGGGGGGTTGAGCCTAAATCTTGAAAAGATGTGTCTCTTCACTCTACTTCATCAACTTTCCCATTCTATCCACAGCTCTTACAAGAATATTGTTTGCAGCTGTACTTCCATGCTAATCTCTCCTCCTGCAGAGAAATGCCAAACAATCTAACCTGCATTTACATCTTGGATTTGATACAACTGGTTTTGAAGAAATGCTGTCCAGAGGAATGAGCTGGGTGGCGAGGGGGAGGAAGTGGTGATCAATTTTTCCTTTTTTTTAAATGACACTTACCCAGAGGAGACTGGCAGTGTTCATACACATTCTCTGAATATTTTTGTGTTAGAAGTCCTAGCTCCAGCGGGCCAGATTTACTGGTAACTATGTCTCTCTTCCTCTCAATTCTACCTTGTATTTAATTAAGTTCAAAGAAACTCTCTTCTAATAAGAGCTGAATGCATACAGGGTTATTAGGAATTTTTTTCTTTGTCTTGATTATCCCTGCTACATGTCACTTATATATATATAATTTATATTTATATTATATATATATACACACACACACCTTTCTTCTTAAAGAACATTCTCTCTGTCTTTTGGGATATATGCTCTGACTACTCTGTTGCTAATGATGGCAGCTATCATTTGAAGGAAATCAGAAATGGCCGCCTTACCTAGCCTTTTATTTTCCTTCTTCTATATAGCTCATTCATGCCCTTTTTTCATTGTGTTGCAGCTGTATGGATATCTCCAGACCCATTGTATTTCTCATCACACAGTTCTTGCTGAAGTGATTCATCCTTCTCTGAGTCTCACTGTCTCTTTCTGACACAGCCCTGGATAACAGGAGACCACTGACCTTTGAAATATGCGTGAACCGACAGTGCAGAAGGAACTCAGGCAGTAACAACTGCAACCAAAAGATGTTCAGAAGAGATATCCTGCCCTGAAATATATTTTCCAGAGTCTGCCTAGTGATGGAGTCATTCTTTTCACCCCTTCAGAGCTCTTTAATCCCAATCTATTATCCTCTAATGGCCTTTTATAGCCAGACAGTTATAAAAATCTAAGTGTGTGCATGGGTTGCAGAGGGGCAGAAGCATGAACACCTGATGCAACTTTTGTGGTTTCTGCAATGCATATGAATGTGAACATGACTCTTCTGAGCAATGACAACATCTATGCCATCTTGTGATTCGTCTGTTGCAGAAAGTCTTTCAAAAATTCACATCCTCTGGTTTTCAACCGTTCTTCCTTTCTCTTCTCAGCTGTCCTGCAGGCATTAAACACATGTCTATCATCGTGTATCCAGACCTCACAGCTCCAGAGTTCAGGAATTCAGGAGCTCGAGTCCTTTTCTGTATTAAAATCTCATCATTTGTGGCATCAAGCCATCTGTTACCCAGACTTTTGATGTTAATAAGTTACTGTGCCGAGTGACAGCAATTGACCCAAAAGAGCTCTTTGGCTCAAAACACCACTGGAAATAGAAATCTGAAGATAAACTTAGTCAGAAAATATTTCCACTTTGAGACTGGTTGTTTTAAATCATATGAATCTGTGATTCTCCAAACAGGATGATAGCATGTGCCAAGAACAAGATTTCAATAACATAGTATTGTTATTGGTTGTGAATTTGTGTTTTTTTTTACCTACTATGTAGGTATCAGATACAACAGATTTTGGACCTCATGAATAACTAGCACTGAGGAGCTCTCTCTGCAAAATCAATGGCATAAAACTTCTGTAAGATTCAACTGGGCTCTTTCTGAGAGCTGTTCCTTGTGGGTACAAAGTGTTAAGTCACTGTGGCAGCTAGGAGGTCTTATACGCCCCCTGTCATGCAACACCTTTCATTATTAGCAAGGACTAAATCCAGGTCTGCAATTTCTGTCATGTGAAAAAAACAGTTGTCAGCAATTAATAATACTTGTATTAATTTATGTTAGGTGAAGGGGTCTGCCACACTTAAAATCACAGCCAGAAAACAGTGGTGTTACAGTTATATCTCTCTTTGCCTCATTTGCAGCAGCAAAATGTGTGGGTGGAAATGGGACTGCAATAGGTGGTTTGTCAATAACTTTAACATTAACAAGACCTTTTTCCTGTTACCAGAGCCTCTGAAGGGTTTATCTTCATGAAAATTGGGAATTCTCACTTCACTTAACGAGTGGCTTGTAGATTATTTGAAAGAGAGAAACGAAATGTACAGTGGGAGGGAAATTTAAATAGAAATAAGATTCTTATTTTTTCTAATCTTATATATTCAATCAGTTTGCCAGTTTGGGTCTGCAGGAGAAAGCATTTAACTGGCTGGACAGACAAGCCTCACTGCCCCTTACACAGCAGCTAAGTTAGGAGCTGTGAATGCTTAGCGGTATGTGAATTAGTTTGCTAGTTTTCAAAATCCTTTGCCTGTGATGGAAAAAAAAAAGGGGGGGGGGGAGAGGAGAGAGAGACAGAAAGCCTGCCAGCTATTTGTGAAGTAAATGTTCCCATTTCTTTTAAAATACAATAGCGAGTGTAATTTTGTCACATGCATCTGTTGCTATCACCTCTCACTTTGTGCTGAAGTGCTCACCAGAGCATTTACAGAAGTGATTCTTCCTCCCACCCCTGACATCTGCCACAGAAAATGCTGCATTATTCATCAGCGTGCTAATGGCAGGTGATGAGATCTTTTCACGCTACATCCCTCTCAGTAGGTGTTTATTACTCTGTTCACCAGCAGCCCTGCTATTACTGTGGGGCCAGAAGAACTCTACATACTTGCTTGACAGGTAATGGGAAACGTGCTCTGCTCACTTGGCTCATAAGTGCAGATGAAGGTTGTTAGTAGGGTAGCTGTAATATCATGGGTGCAAAGAAGACGGTCACTTTAAGTGAACAGCTTAATTCTGGAAATCGATACAAATCATGTCAGCACCATGATAATCCATCTTCTTTACCTTCTATCATTTCAGCCGTCATCACACTGTAATAATTTTCTCCTGGTTCACCTGTGTTGTCTATGAATAACAGAGTGGGGTGAAAACAAAAAGAAGAAAAGAAGGTGAGTTTGGCTTAGTGTCTGACAATTACACTGGTGAGGAATTTATCACTGTCTGGTAAGCAAGATGCTGTCTCGTGTGTGAGTGTGTGTATGCACATGCATGTGTGTGCACACAAATGTTTGTGTCTTGAGGAGGGAAGAACCCTGCAACCAGCACTGGATGTGTGTGTTTCATTTAAAAAAAAACAGTTTAGCAAGAAAAGTAAATCTCTACTGATTTATTTGAAGCCTTGTGACAAAAAATATGGAATGTAAACATGCCAGAGCGCAGGAGAAATTGAAGGGGAGAAATTATTTTTACTCCAGAGAACTCAGTTCACTAAGAAGCCTTCCCTGGTTTCTCACTTAGACACATTGTGCCGTCCTGAGCAATCCATAAAAAAATCTCACCCCACACCAGAAATAGGTAGACCTTTTTATAATTTAAAGATGTGACCACAATTTCACATAATGGCTAGAACTTCCTGAGCCTAATGTTCGAATCAGAGAATCATAGAATAGTTAGGGTTGGAAAGGACCTTAAGATCATCTAGTTCCAACAACCCTGCCATGGGCAGGGACACCTCACACTAAACCAGGCCACCCAAGGCTTCATCCAACCTGGCCTTGAACACTGCCAGAGATGGAGCATTCACAGTCTCCCTGGGCAACCCATTCCAGTGCCTCACCACCCTAACAGGAAAGAATTTCCTCCATATATCCAATCTAAACTTCCCCTGTTTAAGTTTGAGACTCTTACCCCTTGTCCTATCACTACAGTCCCTAATGAAGAGTCCCTCTCCAGCATCCCTATAGGCCCCCTTCAGATACTGGAAGGCTGCTATGAGGTCTTCACGCAGCCTTCTCTTCTCCAGGCTGAACAGACCCAACTTTCTCAGCCTGTCTTCATATGAGAGGTGCTCCAGCCCCCTGATCATCCTTGTGGCCCTCCTCTGAACTTGTTCTAACAGTCCCATGTCCTTTTTATGTTGAGGACGCCAGAACTGCACACAATACTCCAAGTGAGATGTCACAAGAGCAGAGTAGAAGAGAAGGATCACCTCCTTCAACCTGCTGGTCACACTCTTCTTGGTGCAGCCCAGGATACGGTTGGCTTTCTGGACTGTGAGCACACACTGAAGCTGGCTCATGTTCATTTTCACATCAACCAACATCCCCAAGTCCTTATCTGCAGGGCTGCTCTGAATCTCTTCTCTGTCTCTTAATGATTTTGATACAAGCAAATTTGGCTGCAGTTTCGTATGTGTTACAACTGTTGAACTGCACCTGTTTCCCTACTGGTATAGCCTAAAATAATTAAAAAAATCCTGAATGGTGAAATGATTTTCTTCTCATCAGACTGCTGACCTTACATTCCTATTTCTTACTTCTGTGTAGCAACTGCAGGGTTCTTTGTTTTGCCTAACAGATGAAAATTACCTTTTAGTGAAGGACTAAATGTAAAGGAAAAAAACCCGAATCATTTCGGGTATTTGTTTTGTTTTCCATCCCTTTGTTCTTGTATTTTAATCTCTTTAGCTTCATATCAGTCCAACCTACCCAACTTTTAGATAAGCAATATAGAATAACATATGCATTATTTGCAAATTGAAAAGTGTCATAATCCAGAGATGGAAAGGAAAATATATGTACATGGCAAGACTTGTTAGAGCTGTTAACAGTTATCTACAAATGAAACTTCAATGGGGAGAGAACAGAGTGGTCTCAGGACAGCGAAATTCTATTGTGTAGAAGTTTGCTTGCACCTGTGACTGAGGGGTTCTTTGTGCTGGGGAAGGAAGCTGATGAGTGCCTGGGTGTTTTTGTGAAGTTACAGCTGCAAAGTAGTGATACTTGCCTGAGGTGTGGGTAGGGAAAACAGAGACAATCCTGGGAAGGCAAAGCAGTTTCAGTGAAAATAATCAACCTGCCTTATTTACTAAAATGTTGATTTCACTACAGGATCATTCCAGTGGTAGTAAGAATGCAAGCTTCAGCTTATTACTGCCCATAATTTCTGTTTTGGTGTGTGAATTTACTCCAGTGTAGCAAAGGGTTTAGGAAGATGGTGACAGTCTGAGTAAGGAAGAGATATCACTTTTCTAAGATTTAATGAGAATTCAGTTCATAGCAAGATACCAACATGGATGTACTTGCTATAATTAAAAGAAATTAATTTATTTAATTTTTATATGTTCAAAATGCCATGAAAGGAAATTTCTATGTGCAAGCAGAAGACAACATTGCATGGCTTTCCTGTTGCTAAAAATACGCCATTTGTGGTGATGCTAGCATTGCCATTGAAATGTAATTGTGATAAAAATGCAAATAATTTCTTTGGGCCCAGCAGGTTTTCAAGAAGAATTTCATTTAGGAAATCACTCTGCAACCTTTGATAGTAATAAAAATCCAGTAAAGATCAATGTTTGTGTTAGAAACACACCTAGGTTGCTTAATGCTGAACTTGAGAAGGAAAAATGACCTACTTCTTACCCTAACTTACTCTTCAAAGTGGCAAAACCCTCAATTTGGACATGTGAAAGCACTGTTTTTGTTTGTTGTTTTTTTTTCTAGGCACATGTAAATTTGCAAGTATACTAACAGAGATGAGAAATGAGTAGAACAGCAAAAGATTAAGAAAACTCTGAAATAATCAATGTTTTTGTGTTATTGAGCAAAAAGTGATCTACAAAATCTAGGAGAATCCATATAGAGAAAAATACATTTCTAATTAATAGCAGCTTCAATTTCTACAAGGAAAGGATTGCAGAATTTTCTATCCAATCTAATGAAGATAACATCTAAGTCAAGAGTATTGTAAAACACACAGTGAAAATAGTAGGAGAAAGAAGGGAGAGTTTCTTTCATATACAGGTTTTACACTTGAGGTAGCAAAGTTCACCATATTAATTTGGACTTCTTTCAGAGGGAGGAAGCAGTCAACATAGTCTTGCAGCTGAACCATTCTTATTCTCTCAGTCATCAGTGGTTAGGTGAATAGGACCTGTTAACATCTTTCAACACATAGGAGTTGGAACATTCCCTTTCCAGTGATATAACAGAATTAGTTAGGAAATTTTTTCTCTAACTGCATGGTAATTATAACTGGCTAAGGAAATTTCTCATAGTACTTTTAAGAAAAAATCTTGTTTTTATTACGATGCAGAAATAACAGTATCAAAATTTGGCATCTTTGATGACTGAATATTTTGAGTTTACTTAATTTACTTTTTCACATTACATGTTTTGTATTTAAACTAATGATCTAAATGTAGAACATTATGTGCTGATGTCAAAGAATATCCTTATCCAACAAACCCATATATTGTTCATAATTTCAAATGAAATTCAGATTTTTTTTTTACTTTTTAATTTATTTTTTAAAAACACCCCAAACCCCGTGAAGTGCTAGAAATTTCCATTAAACTGGGAATTTCATTATTGGTTATGTTGACTGGTAAGTTGAACATGGCCAGTGGTTTATAATCATGAACAGTTTTTAACCTGAAAAAACATTCCCTATTGCCCTGACATCTGGGTTGCTACCATCCATGTTGACCATCATTGTAAACTACAGAAGCCACCAAAATATTCACAACTGTTGTTGGACTAACTATAGTTTGGGTGTCAGTTTGAACTGCTCAGAGTTGCTGTGATTTGTGATTTCATATGTGTGCATTCTCCAGCTATGCTTATTGCATGAATGAGAATGAACAACATAAACCTAAACCAATGGTGTTTTCCCAGGAATTCTTTATCCATACGCACATTTTTTTATTACAACAGATTATATAGAAAGTAAATTCTTTAAGAAATGGAAAGGGATTTTGGAGAGATATGGTTGATTACAGAGTGATGAGATGACTTCCAAGGACTCAGATGATGAAAAAAGGACTGCAGGTGCAGAATTATGAAAAGAGGAAGTAACTCACACAGGAAAATCCTCATTACTTAGGCAGCACAAATGATTTCATTTAGGACAGTTCTGGGGAACAGAACTCTAAGTTCTAAGGAAGAGGAGGAGTAGCGTATATTTCACAAGCTCTAATGATATATTATTTCCTTTTTTGTTTTAAGTATCAGATATCCAGATTTTCACTGTTTTATAGCAATTTATGGACTGCTGCTTATCCATGCTGGCAACTAAGAGCTGGGATTTTTAAACCTGCTGATGATGCAAAGGGAAAATTAAATACATAGGAAGGACTATGTAGTTAAAAAGATGGGGACTTAGCTGTTTTCAGATGTGAGTTACATGTACAGTTTTAGAAAGCAGGTCTTTTTGGATTTGGGTTGGTTGTGTTCTTTTAGATTTGTGGCTTGTTTGATGAGAGTTATTAGAGTGTGTGGGTGGGTTTTTTTTGTCTTTTTGTTTTGTTTTGTTTCCTGGAAAACAAATCCTTCTCAAATTCAAAACTCTGAAACTGGAATGATTTGGGTTGAAAAAAATGACAGCACTGATGACGGTGCTGCTCTGGAGGAAAGAAACCTGATTCCTCTGTGGCATTGATCTGTACACAAGTTGTCATGTTTGCCTTCCTTGGTCTCCTTGAGAGGATGGAGGTATTCACTTCCTTGGAATGGCAGTCAGGCAAGTTGTCGAGAGATGACTGGCAATAACCACCCACCCTAGACTAAACAAAAGGAGTCGTTATGGACTATCTGTGAAAGTAAAGCAATGTTTTCTCATTATGTACTGTCCACTTTGCATAGATATGATGCAGCATCTGTGCACTTAACTTAGGTCCCTACTACCTACACCTAAGTTGTCTTAATAAATGACCTTGCTCCATTTCTGGTCTGTTGACACTGAAAGCTGAGCCCTTTGAAGTATTTTCTGAGGAAACATCCAGGTAGCCTAAAGACCAGCATAGCCTACTACTTCTGTACGGCTATATCTGTAGTCATATGTTTCTTGTATTTTTTCACCAACAGTACTTAACCATATATTTCCTTTTCCCTTTTAATGATGTAATCTCTTGTATACTAAACTTGTTGCACATCTACAGGGGCAAATACTGTTACATTAATTGTTTTTATAATGATAATAGTACTATATATATCAGTTAATCTTGAAGCCTAAGCTTGGTTTTGAACTGTGACTATTTCTGTATATACCTAGTTTTATCTGTATTATAACAGGCTCTGCTAAATGGGTGGAAGTTGCCACAGTTCTTAAGACTAAGCACAGATATCACTCTTTGATAGGGTAGAGCCTTTCTGTTTCTCAGTGTGAGTCATTTAAAGGAAAGGCTTTTAGGCCTGGATGCAGTGTAGAAAGCAAACAACCCTGTAGGTTTTGGTCTGCAATTGAAAATATATTCTGACGTCTTTCTGGACAATAAACATTTCCTCATCTTACCTGAAGACAGCTATTTTATACCTATCACTTTAAAAAAAGGAACAAGACAAAAGGAAGTATTTTCTTAAGTTCTTCTTTTGTCCATGTTTCTGTATTTTTTTTTTTTTTTTTGGCATTATTCCTAAACTTTTTTCTGTGATAAGTAAAAGCTCTGGAGGAGCAAGATCAAAGTGGCTGTCAAGAAGATTTTTTTTCCAAAAGTAAAAGGTGCTGACAGAGAAAAGAACTATGTTATGAAAAATTTATAACCAAATTTCCCACAACAAAAAAGGGGTAAAACCACCTCAAATATTAAATGCCAAATCTTCTTGCAAATCTGCTCCAGTGCTGATTCAATGGTAAAATAACTTTCAAAATGTTTTATGGTCCAAAGCAACTATAAAGTAGCTACACTTGTCATTTTTGAAGACTAAAATCAGAATTATACTAATATTCATTGGGGTGACAGCAATATATTATCTTGTCAAGCAGGATATCTGAGTTTGCAGGAATACATTGTAGGTTAAAGAGAGGAGCTGTAAGAAGGATGCATTTAATTACATAAATAATAATAACAGTAATGATAAACTACAAGACTAGTTTTACACACTAGAATATATATAATAATATGTGGATATACATATTTATATTCATATAAGAATATATATAAGCTTTCTGGCAAATACCAATGCATATTCTAAGCTACAGTCTCATCTTTTACAAACCTTATGGCTCTTATTTGTATAAACGTATTCTTCAGATTAAAATAAACTGTAAAATACTTTTCTAGTTAAGCTATAAACTGATGGGCTCAGCATTGGACCCAACATAGAAGGATAAGTCTTTGAATATGCTCATTGGTCTTAGGTTTAGCATGATTCGTTAATGTAATATGTCACTAAAAACCAGGTAATCTGATTTAGGGTATGTGAAGCAAGATATTTTTGGTAAAAGTAAGAAAGCAGTATTAATGCTATTGTACAAGGTATTGGTGACGTGAGTCACTGTGTCCAATTCTGTTTACTTAGAAAGGTGTACTCAAATTGGAATGGGTTCAGAAGAGGGTATCTAAAAAATTTTGGAAACAGGAGAGGTCTCATATCAGAGGATCATAGACAACTTTGGGTTTGTTGACCAAGAAAAAGAAGATTGTTGTGTTCAGAATCATTATTGTGTTACCCCCTATCCTGGGTTCAGCAGTAGCAGTCATATTTCTCCTTAGTAGCTGGTGCAGTGCTATGTTTTTGACTTTCAGCCTAGGAACAACACTGACAACACTGAGGTTTTTAGCTGCTGCTAAGTAATGTTTACTCCAATGAAAGACTTTCTGAGTCTCATGCTCTGCCAGTGAGGAGGGGCACAAGAAGCTGAGAAGAAGCAGAGAAAGGACACCTGACCCAAAGTAGCCAAAGAGGTATTCCATACAACAGCATGTCATGCCCAGGGTATAAACTGTGAGGAGTTACCCAAAAGGGTTAAATTGCTGCTTGGGTCAGGCTGGGTATCGCTTGGCTGGTGGTGAGCGGTTGTATTCTCTTCCCTTGTTATTTCCCTTATCATTATTATCATTGGTGGTAGCAGTAGTGATTTGTGTTGTACCTTAGTTACGGGACTGTTCTTATCTCAACCTGTGGGAGTTACATTCTTTCAATTCTCCTCTCCATTCCTCCAGGAGCAGGGGGAGTAAAGAGGGTGAGTGAGCGAGTGGCTGCCTGGTTCTGAGTTACCGGCTGGGCTTAAACCACTTAACTGTATTATCAACACTGTTTTCAGCACAAATACAAAACATAATCCCATACAAGTTAATATGAGATTAAAAAAAAAAAGAAAATAAATAAAACTCAGTCAAAACAAGTACATAGGCGAACATACACATCCTTAGTGGAAAATGCTGCATCTTTCAGCTTCTGTTAATAGAGTTCAATAAATACATGGAGGTAGTTTATGTTGGAACTTCTTGTGGGATCTACCAAGTTTCTCTAGACTAACTTCTTGTGGGAGATTTAAAAAAAATGGACGTAAGAAAGGTCTGGCATTTTAACTGTCATTGGATTATCCATGAACAATTGGTCCTTCTAGTTGCAACATCTTCCTAAATTTTGATGACTTTTTGACTAACCCTTTCATATCTACAAAAATTTAACTTTCACATAAACAACAGTCAAAAAAGGTTCCTAAGATACGCATTTGCATAAGCAGTTTTTCAAAAAATAACAAGTTATAACAAGGGGTGCCTCTGTTAATGTCTCTTGGTAAGTCAAGTTCTAAAGAAACTAGACTTAGGTAAACAACAAATTAACCATTTGAAGGTCTTGATTCTATAAACATTTATACAACTTTTTCAATAAGCTTGCTTACCAAAGTGGATTTGTACAGGCACTGGATTTGTATTTGCTTTCTGGTGATGTAATTGTTGCAAGTTGCAGTAACATTAATGTTTTTGCATGACCATCAAAACAGAACAGTTTTAAAGAAAAATGTTCAGTTTTACTTTTTACTTTAAAAGATTTATTCAGCTTATAATAACAAAAATTAAAATTTGTAATGAAAGTCTTTTTGCAATAAAAATTTAAACTGTCAGATCTAACAGAAAAAAATGCCATCACTCAATCTAATAATTATTTTTTCTCTATTTTTTAAAGAAACTTTTCAACATTGATGTATTGTTGCAGAAGACTTCATATGATCAGAAGGAACATTTTTCTACAAAGAAAATATTCCCCTGGTAAAATTTTCTCCAGCTTTAAAAGTGTTTCAACTGACTAAAGAAGAGCAACAGTGAAATGATTACATATAAAATTCTGTCAACTGTGCTAAATACACCCCTCCCCCAAAAGGACACAAAAATATTTGATCCTAATCTCTTCCAGATACTTAAACCTCAGATCTTGCTTATAAAAAAATTGTAGGTAACAAGAAGGAAGGATGGCCTTAAGTTTAGATTACCCTTTCGACAGGATTATTAAGCACTAATTACTGCATGTGATATTAGGTATTAGGCAGAAAGCAGCAATTTTACTGAAGATTTTTAGCCCTTTATATAACATTACAAAGGAATATTCAAATTTTCTAAAACTGCTTGGCACCTTCTTGCCTCCATTTGATCAAATGTAACTTGTGTTAATCATCCCAAAGGAAGACACACGCATTTTCTGTTTCCTGTCTTTAGAGTATAAAGCTAGATTTTTTTTCTTCTTAAGATATAACAGTATGAAAGTACATTTAATGTTTGATAGAATATGGTAGAGTCATTCCCTCTCAAACAGAAAATAAAATCCAGGAGACAAACCTCTCAGAAAGCAGAAAACAAAATAAAAAAATGGAACAAATGGTTCCATTTTTATTTGTACATACAAGCCTACTTAGTTTTACATCCATAATGTAGTCCCTGTCTACTCATTAGCTCACTGGTTTCTTGTAGCTATCAAAACATCTGGGTTTCTTGAGGACATACTGAATTTTCAAGAGACCACTGGCTTTGCTGTTCAGCTAACAGGCACATTTCATGCAAAGAAGAGGACTGGCAAAAGCACAATTAAGTTCACAGAAGAACATCATCATATTAAAGTTGACAATTCTGTGGAAAAGGCATAAAAATTTTTTATTTATTAGAAGACTTACCATGTCATTCACATAGACAGCTGTGCTCTTTGGAAATCAAACATTTTTGAACTTGCAAGTTTCAAGATTGAAAGCTGGTTAAAGTTTCCTTGTGAGAAAAAGAAGCTTCTGTTCTGTTGCTGGACAACACTCTGCATTCATGTAAAATGGAAAGCAGGTTAAGGTGATTTTAAATATCTCCTATTGATTTAAAAATCCAGCCTGGCAAAATACGGAGTAGATATTTAAAATGTGCATACTGCATGAAATTACCTCACATTATGGGTAATGCATGCCTTGTATATAATTATGTCACTTATGCTTGCACTAATTAAGTGTTGATGTGTGAGCACTAAGTTGCAATGATTTTGTTAACTAATGTACATAAATATTCCCTTTAAACTGTAATTGCACTTTCCCATAATTTGAAACAATATATGCTCAGCTAGAAGTGTACAGTTCTGTTACCTTGAGGAACAGATTACAGACTTTAGACTGTCAGTAAATATAGTGCCTGTTTTCTGTATTTTAACTTAAAGGAGGAAATTTCTTTTATCACGGAGATTACAATATACAATTCTGTCAGAAAAAAATTCATATTACCCATTTAAAAGCACAGCAGTGACGTGCAAGGTAAAACTGTTCAGTCCTCAGAGGCTAAAATCTCAAACCTGAAGGATGCAATATGACTTAATCCACAATTTATCTGCATTAGACATTAACTGCACTGTTTTTCTGTCAAAAGAAGAGAGCTCAGCTTGGGAAAATTTGTAGTGTTCTACCCATCTAGTGAATGCAAGATTTATGATGGCTTAAAGTTAATGTTGTTTCACTTTTGACACTACAAATCAAGTCTCTGCTCTATAACTGAGATGGAGGAAGACTCAGAAGCACGTGTTGTCTAAACAACAAACAAACAAACAACAAACAAAGATGATGTGCCACAGAGCAATACTGTCCTAGGAGACATTTCTCAGGTTATTGCAAGCCTACTGGAGAGTCCTCCACCATGCAACAGGCCATGCCGTCTTCAGCTGTAGAAGGGCTCTAGCAACCCTTGCCTGAAGGAAAGGGAAATAACTGGCTCACAAACCTTCAACTTTCTTAGAGTGGCAACTGCAATTTTCACCTGGGCTCCTCAAAATGTTAAATCTACAGAGCGCCATCCCCAGGAACAGTTCCGTTACCTCTGGGAATCCAGAGTCTTTGACAAGTTGGTCTTCCCTGTTTGCCAGCATGAAGACTTGAGTGTCCTGGATTCATCAGTAGCAGTCATTTTTCTTCTTAGTAGCTGGTGCAGTGCTATGCTTTTGACAGGGAACAACGCTGATAACACTGATGGTTTTAGTTGTTGCTCAGTAATGTTCAGTCTGACCAAGGACTTTCTGAGCCTCATGCTCTGCAGGGAGGAGGGGAAGCTGGGAGGAAGCAGAGACAGGACACCTGACCCAAAGTAGCTGTTCTGGGTTTAGCAGTAGCAGACATTTTTTCTCTTTCTTGGTAGCTGGTGCAGTGCTGTGTTTTGACTTTCGGGCTGGGAACAAAGCTGATAAAAATGATGTTTGGTTTGGCCAAGGGCTTTGTGAGCCTCATGCTCTGCCAGGGAGGAGGGGAAGCCGGGAGGAAGCAGAGACAGGACACCTGACCCAAACTGACCAAAGAGGTATTCCATACCACAGCACGTCATGCCGGAGGGGAACTGGGAGTTACCTGGAAGGACAGGGGGTCTGCCGGCTCGGTCTTGTTGTTCGGCGGGTGGTATTGTACTCTTTTCCCTTGCTATTATCTCTTATTGTTGTTAGTGGTGGTAGCAGTGGTGATTTGTGTTGTACATTGGTTGCTGGACTGTTCTTATCTCAGCCCGTGGGAGTTGCATTCTTTCGATTCTCCTCCCCATCCCTCTGGGATTGGGGAGGGGGGGTGATGACTATTAGAGGGGCCCTGCCTCCAGCCATGTGGAGGTAGGGGACAATCTGATTTACTGGACTGTGTGGATCAGATGGCCTGGCACATCATTCCCACAGAAGTATAAGGCTCTAGTAGTACCGGTGCACAGTGTACCGTGATGCCATCGAGCTGTCAAGGGGTGGAACCCATCTGTATTTCTGGAGTGACAGGAGGATCCCAAGAGTTGACTGTACTGGAGGCTGAAATCAGCCTGACTGGGAGAGAATGGCAAAAGCACCCCTTTGTGACTGGTCCAGAGGCTCCATGCGTCCTCGGCATAAGGCTACCTCAGGCAAGGGTACTTCAAAGACCCAAAAGGGTACCGGTGGGCTTTGGGTATTGCTGCTTTGGAGACAGAGGAAATTGAGCAGCCGTTCACCTTGCCTGGTCTCTCAGAGGATCATTCTGTTGTGGGGCTGCTGAAAGTCGAAGAACAAGTGCCAACTGTGACCACAACAGTGCACCGGCGGCAGTATTGCACCAACCGAGACTCCCTGATTCCCATCCATAAGCTGATCCATAGACTGGAGAGCCAAGGAGTGATCAGCAGGACCCGCTCATGCTTTAATAGCCCCATAGGGCCAGTGCCAAAGTCTAACGGAGAGTGGAGACTAACAGTGGACTATTGTGGCCTGAACAAAGTCACACCGCCATTGAGTGCTTCTGTACCGGACATGCTGGAACTTCAGTATGAACTGGAGTCAAAGGCAGCCAAGTGGCATGCCACAACTGATATTGCCAATGCATTTTTCTCAATTCCTTTGGCAACAGAGTGCAGGCCACAATTTGCTTTTACTTGGAAGGGTGTCCAGTTCACTTGGAACAGACTGCCCCAGGGCTGGAAACACAGCTCTACCATTTGCCATGGACTGATCCAGACTGCACTGGAACAGGGGCAAGCCCCAGAACACCTGCAATACATTGATGACATTATTGTGTGGGGCGATACAGTGGAAGAAGCCTTTGAGAAAGGGAGGAAAATAATCCAAATCCTGCTGGAAGACGGTTTTGCCATAAAACGGAGTAAGGTCAAGGGACCTGCACAGATTCCATTTTTGGGAATAAAATGGCAAGATGGATGTAGACAGATCCCCACAGATGTAATCAACAAGATAACAGCAATGTCTCCACCAACTAATAAGAAAGAAACACAAGCTTTCTTTGGTGCTGTGGGGTTCTGGAGACTGCACATCCCAAATTGCAGTTTGATTGTAAGCCCTCTCTATCATGTGACCCATAAGAAGAATGATTTTAAATGGGGACCTGAGCAACAGCAAGCCTTTGAGCAAATTAAACGTGCGATAGTTCATGCAGTGGCCCTTGGACCAGTTCGGACCAGGCCAGATGTAAAAAATGTATTGTACACCGCAGCTGGGGAGAACAGTCCTACCTGGAGCCTCAGGCAGAAAGCTCCAGGGGAGACTTGAGGTCGACTCCTTGGCTTTTGGAGTCCGGGATACAAAGGATCTGAGGCCAGCTATACCCCAACGGAGAAAGAGGTACTGGCAGCCTATGAAGGGGTTTGAGCTGCTTCGGAAGTGATTGGCACCGAAACACAGCTCCTCCTGACACCCCGGTTGCCCGTGCTGGGCTGGATGTTCAAAGGCAGGGCCTCCTCTACGCATCATGCAACTGATGCTACATGGAGTAAATGGGCTGCACTAAACACACAACGAGCTCGAACAGGAAATCCCAGTCGTCCAGGCATTCTAGAAGTCATCATGGACTGGCCAGAGGGCAAAGATTTCAGAATGTCACCAGAGGAGAAGGTGATGCGTGCTGAAGAGGCCCCACCATATAATCAGCTGTCAGAAAGTGAAAAGCAGTATGCCTTGTTTACTGATGGGTCCTGCCGTACTGTGGGAAAACATCAGAGATGGAAGGCAGCTGTATGGAATCCTCGACGACAAGTTGCAGAAACTGCTGAAGGAGAGGGTGAATCGAGTCAGTTTGCCGAGGTGAAAGCTACACAGCTGGCCCTGGATATTGCTGAACAAGAAAAGTGGCCAGTACTTTATCTCTATACTGACTCATGGATGGTGGCAAATGCCCTGTGGGGGTGGTTGCAGCAATGGAAGCAGAGCAACTGGCAATGTAGAGGTAAACCCATCTGGGCTGCTGCACTGTGGAAAGATATCGCTGCCCAGGTGCAGAACCTGGTCGTGAAGGTACGTCATGTAGATGCCCATGTACCCAAGAGTCGGGCCACTGAGGAACACCAGAGCAACCAAGTGGGTAAAGCTGCTAAGATTGAAGTGGCTCAGATGGACTTAGATTGGCAACATAAGAGTGAATTATTTTTGGCCCATTGGGCCCATGACACTTCAGGCCATCAGGGCAGAGATGCAACATACAGATGGGCCCGTGATCGAGGGGTGGACTTAACAGTGGACACTATTGCCCAGGTTATTCATGAGTGTGAAACATGTGCTGCAATTAAACAAACCAAATGGTTAAAACCTCTTTGGTATGGAGGACGATGGCTGAAGTATAAATATGGGGAGGCCTGGCAGATTGACTAGATCACACTGCCACCAACCCGCCAAGGTAAGCGTCATGCGCTTACCATGGTAGAAGCAACCACTGGATGGCTGGAAACATACACTGTGCCCCACGCCACTGCCCGGAACACTATCCTGGGCCTTGAGAAACACATTTTCTGGTGACACAGCACCCCAGAGAGAATTGAGTCAGACAATGGGACTCATTTCTGGAACAACCTTATAGATACTTGGGCCAAAGAGCATGGCATTGAGTGGGTATATTACATCCCCTACCATGCACCAGCCTCTGGGAAAATCGAAAGGTACAATGGGCTGTTAAAAACTACATTGCGAGCAATGGGTGGGGGAAATTTCAAGCATTGGGATACATGCTTACCAAAGGCCCCCTGGTTGGTCAACACCAGAGGATCTGCCAACAGGGCTGGCCCAGCCCAATCAGAACTTTTACATATTGTAGAGGGGAACAAAGATCCTGTGGTGCATATGAAGAATTTGCTGGGGAAGACAGTCTAGGTTATTCCTGCTACAAGTAAAGGCAAACCTACTGATGGGATTGCTTTTGCTCAGGGACCTCGATACACTTGGTTGGTAATGGTACACTTGGTTGGTAATGTGGGAAGATGGGGAAGTCTGATGTATACTTCAAGGGGATTTAATTTTAGGGGGAAACAGCCAATGAACTTAATTGTATGTTGTTGCCTGCTGTGTAATACTTTAATAGCCCATCAACCAGATGTCTTCAGGCCACCAGCGACTAGCCCTGACTTCCCTTCAGCCATCATCCCAACAGAGAATGAGCTTTCGTAGAACCAGACAAGTTCGACAGTAAGGGAAAGATCAGCATCAGCAGGCAACGACCCAATACTGCATGCAGCCTCTCCTGTTCTGAAAGACTGTTACAAGAGATGGAGCCTGACATCATGGACCAGATGGACTCAGCAGCTTTACAGGGACTAGTCCATGCACTAAGATAGAAGCGCACTGAGATCAGAGTGATGATATATTGAAAATGTGGGATCTGAGCATGACTCGAATGGTATGGAATAAGGGGTGGATAATGTCCTGGGTTTAGCACTAGCAGACATTTTTTCTCTTTCTTGGTAGCTGGTGCAGTGCTGTGTTTTGACTTTCGGGCTGGGAACAAAGCTGATAAAAATGATGTTTTTGGTTTGGCCAAGGACTTTGTGAGCCTCATGCTCTGCCAGGGAGGAGGGAAAGCCAGGAGGAAGCAGAGACAGGACACCTGACCCAAACTGACCAAAGAGGTATTCCATACCACAGCATGTCATGCCGGAGGGGAACTGGGAGTTACCTGGAAGGACAGGGGGTCTGCCGGGTCGGTCTTGTTGTTCGGCAGGTGGTATTGTACTCTTTTCCCTTGCTATTATCTCTTATTGTTGTTAGTGGTGGTAGCAGTGGTGATTTGTGTTGTACATTGGTTGCTGGACTGTTCTTACCTCAACCAGTGGGAGTTGCATTATTTCGATTTTCCTCCCCATTCCCTCTGGGACTGGGGAAGTGGGGGAGCCCCTGGGGAGGGGACGGACGGACGTGGGCCTCGATTGCTTCCAGCCCTGCAGCACTCACTGGAAGTGAGTGCACAAGCTGTCTGGCTGGGGTTAAACCACGACAGTAGCCAAAGAAGTGTTCCATACAACAGCACATCATGCTCAGTATATAAGCTGGGGGAAATTACCCAGAACGGCTAGATCGTTGCTCGGGTCGGGCTGGGTATCGCTTGTCTGGTGGTGAGCGGTTGTATTCTCTTCCCTTGTTATTTCCCTTATCATTATTATTATTGGTGGCAGCAGCAGCGGTTTGTGTTATACCTTAGTTACTAAACTGTTCTTACCTCAACCCATGAGGAGATACATACTTTCAATTCTCCTCCACATCCCCCTGGGAGCGGGAGGGGGAAGGAGGGAGAGTGAGTGAGCGGCTGCGTGGTTTCTGGGATGCCGGCTGGGCTTACACCATGACAGTTCTTTTTTGGTGCCCAACGTGGGGCACGAAGGGTTGCAATAACAGCAGATCTTACCAGAGTGTGTCTAACCATATTTGTGATAACTATTGATTGTTTTGGATTAATAGTCAGTCATCACAATGCTGATTTATTGGCTCTCAAAGTTGTTGCTCTTGATCTCAGAGTTTCAGCATATTGTACCTTACTTACACCCAGTATTTGCTGTGTTAGTGTTCATCGACTGGGGGCCATGGGCTGAGGTTCTTGCTTCATTGTACTTTATGGTAATGACTTGTAATACAATAGACTCATTGATCAGGAAACTGATCTGGCTTGCGTTCCCAGTGCGGTCACCACCTCTATACTTTGAGAGGTATATAATAGAACTGTTTAGCAATTACACATCTTTTTCCCCCTCCTCTGGTGGTCAACCTGTGAAGGAGACATTCCCTCACCTTCTCAGCTCCCCCCCCAGACTATTTACAGCATCATTTGAGAGTTCTGAAGGTTTCGAATGGCCTCTGGGTACCCTCGAGACCTGCCTGCTGATTGTGATGGAGATCACCTTGTTGGCACACATACAGGGTGTATTTTACCCATGAGCACTTGAAAATTAAGCAGAGTCGGGTTTGGGCCTTGTCTGGGGTTAGATGACGATATAGGAGGAGCAAGAGATTTTCCCCAAGGCTGGACAGTCATGAGTGGCAGGGTGTCTGGGATAGTATGGGAAGTTTCTAGGCCAGTGGGCCCCTCCAGGGCTTTGGAACTTCACCACTGAACAAGTGCAAAATCCAGAAAACTAGTAAGACACTTAAATGAGGTGTGTTGTCATCCTAGTCATACCAGAGGGACAAATCATGGCAACGTGCTGGGGCTTGGCCTATGCTTATAGAGCCTTGTTCAACACTATCCAGCATATCCAGCACCTTAAGAGTAAAAAAAAAAAAAGTCTCTGGATCTGATGGCAAAGCAACAGACAATGCAGCTACTCTAACTCCAAGTAGAGCAACTACACCAACCCCAGCGACAAGTTCAGCAGCTACTTAAACTCCGACCTGCACAGACAGAGCAGCTACTTCAGCTCCAAGCACAGCAGCTATAACAGCCACAGTGACAAGTACAGCAGCTACTCAAACTCTGACTACAACAGACAATGCAGCTAATCCGTCTCCAAGCATAGCAGCTACACCAACCCCAGCAACAAGTATGGCAGCTACTCAAACACTGACTACAACAGACAATGCAGCTACTTCAGCTCCAAGCATAGCAGCTACTCCAGCTCCAAGCATAGCAGCTACACCCAACCCAGCAACAAGTACAGCAGCTGCCCAAACCCTAACAACAGATACTGCAGCCGCTCCAACCATGGTGATAATCACTGCAGCTAAACCAGAGAACTAGTTTGTGGTGGAAGAAGAGGCTACTTCCAGACCCCGGACCTCAACTCAGCTACCAAATATGCGAGAAGATTTTACCCGTCAACGAGGGGAGCAAATCATCACCTGGTTGCTCTGATGTTGGGACAATGGGGCCGATGGTCACGAATTAGAAGGTAGGGAAGCCAAGCAGTTGGGATCACTTGCTAGGGAAGGGGGAATTGACAAGACAATTGCAAAAGAGAAAGACCCTCAGCCTTTGGAAGCGACTCGTGGCAGCTGTGAAAGAAAGGTTTCCGTACAATGACGATGTTATGAGCTGTTCAGCCAAGTGGACTACTCTAGAGAAAGGCATCCAGTCTCTAAGGGAATCTGCCATTGTAAAGATGATCTATCACAGGTCAGATGCTGGGATTGCACTCATAGATCCAGATGAAGTAAAATGTACATGACCCATATGGCGGAAATTTACACAGAATATACTATAATCATATGACCATTCATTGCCAGCAGTAACCTGGAATGACATAGTACCACCAACAGTGGATGAAATAATTCATCAACTCTGAGAGTCTGAAGACAATCTCACCACTTCCATCATTTCAGCTGTCAAAAAACTGTTTCAGGAGTTCAGACAATTGAGAGACGATCTATCTAAAGAAAGGATATCAGTTGCATCAGGATTTCTTTCAACCTGCTTGTTGTTGCAGCAGAAGTATTCAGATGCTTGGCAATTAAATTATCTTTACATAGAAGGCTGGAGTATTTGGACTACCTTGTTTTGGAAGCACAAAGTAACACAGGATTCTATTTAAGAGCATTCAAAGATGTTTCTCTCCACAGTAAAGCTTGGTCACCTTTCTGGGTGCCAGTGAACAAAGTAGACTGCAAGGTATATTACTTTCTTAACAACTCTGCTTTGTAGCTGCTATTACAACAGCTCTACACTCTGCATATTTAACAGGCACGTGGGAAATTCCATGTTTTCTGAACATTTTTCAGACCTGCTGATTTGCAAGCTGATTTAAAAGCTTGGCCAAGCAAGTTGAGGCCAAATGACAGACCTGATTCCTCTGGGGCAAGCAGAGGATCCAAGTGCATCTGTGTTGAAGCGTGTGTGTGTACAGGAGACTGACAAATCAATCTCTGTATTTTCTAGCAAGGATCTTGCAGATTTTCTGGTTTGTCCAGGGGTACAAGGGATACAATTTTAGACACATGAACTTCTGAAAAACACCTGAAAGCTTTTAGTGCTTCATTTCATCCAGAGGTCATCCTCACACATACACATCCCAGCTCAAGAGGTCTGCCAGGACGAAAGATTTGATAAATCTGAAGGCAAAGGATCCTGTTCAACCTGACTCTAACAGTCTCACTGAACATAGCCAATTTGTCAGAACAGACCCTCCTTGTTTGACAAAAACTAAACAGAGGAAGAGCATGGTATTTGCTCGGATACAATAAGAAAAATCAAATACAGACAATTCCATGTACAACTAAAATCGGCAATCTGCCTCTCTTCCATGCTGGTTTGGGCCACTAACAGATCAATTTAGTTTTCAATTCAGATATTTTTCCCTTTACTTTTTTTATCTCTTCTGAAGACTAAAGTGCGTGTTTATATATGAAGTAATGAAAGAAGTAAAATTCTGTCATGGTGGAATAAGGTATTAAATTGTACACTTTCAAATGTACCGCTATCTGCAGACTCAGCAAGATTCAAGGCCACAAGACACTGCCTCTAAACAAGCACTAGTCATCAATAAAAAATTTAGTAGCAGCTGGTAAAGAGCATCTGAGATGGTATATGGTGATTCTGAATTACAAAAGTTATCTTTGAAAATTTCTAACCATTTAAAATTTCATAAATTAGAAAACAGTAAATACTAAAGTGCCATAAATCAGTGGATAAAGTGTCCTTCAATGATTCCAGAGAAAAGCAATGAGAAGGATCTTGATAATTACAGGGAAAGATGGCTTTTCTGATATAGCTACATGTGGGCCCGTCTGGTATGTATCGATTGGAGATCTTTTTTGGTCTTTCAGTAAGAATTCAAATACAGCCTGAAAACAAGTATTAGAAACTTCAGCCCTAAAAAAAATAATTGGTGTGAGGAGGAGAAAAAAAAATTATATACTTATGTAGACCAAAATTTTAGTGCCTTTGACTCTGGGGCTCCCAGCGTAAGAGGGACATAAATCTGCTAAAGCGAGTGCAGAGGAAAGCCATGAAGATGCTCAGAGGGCTGGAGCACCTCTCCTACAAAGACAGGCTGAGAGCTGAGCTTGTTCAGCCTGGAGAAGAGAAGGCTCTGGGGAGACCTTAGGGCAGCTCCCAGTGCCTAAAGGGGACCAGAAATCTGGAGGGGGACTCTATACAATGGCCTGTAGTGATAGAACAAGGAATAATGGCTTTAAACTGAAAGAGAATAGATTTAGATTAGATATAAGTAAGATATTCTTTACTGTGAGGGTGCTGAAACACTGGCACAGGTCACTCAGAGAAACTGTGGCTGCCCCATCCCTGAAAGTGTTCGAGGCTAGGTTGGATGGGACTGGGATCAACCTAGTCTAGTGGAAGGTGTCCCTGCCTAGGGCACAGGGGTTGTAATTAAGTGATCTTTAATATTCCTTCCAACACAAACCATTCTGTGAATTTTCTCCTTATTCATATTGGTGGTCCTCACAATTCTGTAATCTGTTCATTTGATTTTTCTACTGTTTCTTGAGAGATTTTATTTTATTTATGGAAATGATTTAGCAGTTTCATTTTGGAGAAAGCATCCTTTTTGTCTTTTTTTTTTCCTTCTACTTCTCAAAGTGAGACATAAACTTACCAGCACTTTTGAGGCTTCTCAGTGCTCATGCTGGGCTTCTTTGGCAAAGGATTGAATAGTCTGGCCAGATTATATCATGATTCCTGTTTTCTATTCTGTATGTGACATCTCCTCTTTCTCTTCTGAGCAAGTGTGTAATAACACTCTCTTTTCAGCTTGTCATGTTGGATTACAACAGGATGACAATGATAATTCGCCTTCACACAAATGTTAAAGCTCTCAATCTGTCTTGTTTTCTCTCATTCTTTACCTCACTTCTGTCTCTTTCTGTGTTCAGAAAGAGAGTGGATGAGTCCTGAGGGGTCATAAAGGCAGATCTAGTAAAGTCATGAAAAGGCAGCCATATTTCCTTAGTTGTTACCAGAAAAAGCATGACATCTGAAAAACTTGGCACAGATAACCAGTGCTGGTAATCTAGTACCCTGAAAAATTACCATCTTGGGCAGAAAATCAATTTACTGACTGAAATGGAAATAAAATATTCTTTTATTTGTCCAGTAGAAGCAATTTCAGATTACACTTTAGTGAGCAGAATTTTAAACAGTAAACAACAAAACCCAAGAGATCAGGAGGTGTTTGGGTGAAATAAAAAGGACTCATCTCTCAAAGGAGTGCTAGGAGAATTTGAGGTCAATCTTCTGCCTGTTGGCTGTGGCATCAGTTTCTGACTTCACTGAAGCAAAGTTCACCTTTGAATCAAAAGGAATGAAAAATTTGCTATACTTTCCTGCAGTGATGAAGAAGTATTTGATAAATACTCAAATAACTCTATACCTGGTTGGTCACTGGACACAGTTCTTAGGTGCTGCTCAATACTCTGTGGAAAAAGAGCCTGGGTCAAAGTTATGGCACCTGTAGTAGGTACAGTGTCAAGTTCTTTTGTCATCTCCTTCCTTAAAGGACTGTTAGCTGTGAAAGCAAAATAGTTGCTGCTTGATGTTACCAATGTTTCTGTGACTTTTCTGTGTTTCATTTAATTAGAAATACAAAGTGAAGTGATGAATTCTTTGCTGTACTTTCAGAAGGGGCCCTGTCTATGCTGTCTTTTTCTTTTGTTGTAGTCTTTGCTGTCTTTTTCCCCTGAAGGTGTTTATTTTAATATTCTGCATTGTGGCTTTTATCATTCATTCTTTTTGACATAAAACTGTGCTCAGCTGACACGAATGAGCTTATAAACTTTGTTCATGCTGTCACTTATTTCTCCTCTCATCAGAGAAAAGTGAGTAATCTCCAGTGAATAATTTGTTAAATTTAGGCTCTTTTTCTTCTCAAACTATATGATTTCCTCAAATGCATCTATTATTAGACAGTGTGGCACAAACACTCTGGGCTTTACTCTATTTATTGAATATGAATATTCAAAATCTGAGCTATTTTGTTTGATAGAAAGAGGTCGGGAAAAGGACAATATAGTATTTCTTATTATTATTTTTCAAAACCATAGTGAGTTAATAGCTAAAGTTGTTGCTGTGGTTGTTATGGAGAAGACTGAAATTCAACAGCTTTTCAGGCAATCATTATTTATCTGCTTGTAACGTTCCTAAAGAATTTGCTTTGCTGACTTTTTTCCATGAATTTCCTGAACTTAGGACTGGTTGCTATGGCTTGTATGTTTGAACAAAGCCCAATCAAATTTTTTTGAGTTTCATAATTGAACTCCTTTTACTTTGTGTGGAAGATTGACTCCTGTCACATGGTGTATGAATTCAGGATATTTTTATCCCAGGGCTCAAAGCACCATAATAACAATTATTTTATTACAATGACGCAAAACTTTATAAAAAACAAATCTAAACTGATAAAGCAACTTTGTACAATGGGAATATTCACTTTTTAAAAAAAATACTGTTTATTCAGAAGACTACTGACATTTCAGGTTCTATTTGTTTCTGTATCTGTCTCAAGCAATGACTACATGGAAAACCAAGACTTGAAGAAAACTTTCCCCCAGCTGCTCACCTTGCTATATTTGAAGGAAACTAGATCTAGGGTTTGCTGTACCTGTTAGAATAAACACAGTGGTTGTCTCAGTTGCTGTATTTAGTGAGAAAAATGAATGCTGTATTCACAGAACTACTTGGTTTATTCTGAACCAAAAAACTGGAAAGCATGTACCTGCACGTTTCATATCTTTGCTGTAAGATGTTCTGAAAGTAGCAACACCGATAATTACTTCCAGATTTCTTTCCTACCACATGGGTACAGGAACATTCCTAAGGTCATAGACATACTTTATTATGAAGAAGATGAAGTTTTGCTTTTCAACTTGTTTAACATGGGAGGAAAAGAAAAAAAAAAATAAACCCAAACCACTAGACAAGCTTTTTGATTTGACCAACAAATCAACAAGCTCAGTATCACTTGAACTTCTAAGCTGTCTGTAAAAAAATGAAGATGAAGTCTGATTTAAAATTTTGAACTGAAATATTTTGAAATAAATTAATCCATTATATTTAGTACCTAGGATATTCCCCTACTGAGCAAAGCCTGTGACTGCAACTTCGTACAAACCCAAATGTTATGAACCTTAGTTAGTTCTTTAATTTTTAGAAAATGCCAACTCCCTGGAAATACATCAAGCAATTAAAAATGAATTTTTAACAAATAATTAATTTGAAATGTTCTCCAGAGCTGAAGTCCTAATTCTGTATGCTAGGCTGCTTTTGGTAGCCAAGATTATTCAAAGCTGTTTTTGAAATTTTAGGACTACATTGCATCACCTTTTTGGTTTTCTAGTTTTCAAAAACAAGCAAACAGAATTGAACAACACCACCACCCCGCCCCCCGAGTCGTCATCAGGATTTTGTATGATACTTTCTATCTCCACTGGAAATATATAGACCAGTCAGTCTCACCTCTGTGCCTGGCAAAATCTTGGAGCAGATTCTCCTGCAAGGCATGCTAAGGCACATAAGAAACAACGAGGTTGTTAGTGACAGCCAGCATGGCTTCAGCATGGGGAAATCCTGCCTGACCAATTTGGTGGCCTTCTATGATGTGGCTGCAGAACTGATGGACAGGGGCAGAGCAGCTGAAGTCATCTACCTGGACTTGTGCAAAGCATTCGATATTGTCCCACACAACATCCTTGTCTCTAAATTGTAGAGACATCAATTTGATAGGTGGACCACTTGGTGGATAAAGAACTGGCTGGATGGGTGCACGCAAAGAGTTGTGGTCAATAGCTCGATGTCCAGCTGGAGACCAGTAATGAGTGGTGCCCTTCAGGGACTGGTGTAGGGACCAGTCTTGTTCGACATATTTGTTGGTGCCATGGACAGTAGGATTGAGTGCGCCCTCAGCAAGTTTGCCGATGACACCAAGCTGTGTGATTCGGTTGATACACTGGAGGGAAGGAATGCCATCCAGAGGGACCTTGACACGCTTCTGAGGTGGGCTGATGCCAACCTCATGAAGTTTAACCATGCCAAGTGCAAGGTCCTACACCTGGGTCAGAGCAATCCCAGGCACAGCTACAGGTTGGGCAGAGAAGAGATCCAGAGCAGCCCTGCAGAGAAGGACTTGGGGGTGTTAGTCAGTGAGAAACTTAACATGAGCCAGGAGTGTGCACTTGCAGACCAGAAAGCCGATCGCAACCTGCGCTGCATCAAAAGGATCATGACCAGCAGGTAGAAGGAAGTGATCCTGCCCCTCTACTCTGCTCTCGTGAGACCTCACTTGGAGTATTGTGTGCAGTTCTAGTGTCCTCAACATAAAAAGGACATGGAACTGTTGGAACAAGTCCAGAGGAGGGCCACGAGGATGATCAGGGGACTGGAGCACCTCCTGTGTGAATATAGGCTGAGAAAGTTGGGTCTGTTCAGCCTGGAGAAGAGAAGGCTGCATGGAGACCTCATAGTAGCCTTCCAGTATCTGAAAGGGGGCCTATAGGGATGCTGGGGATGGACTCTTCATTAGGGACTGTAGTGATAGGACAAGGGGTAATGGGTTCAAACTTAAACAGGGGAAGTTTAGATTGGATATAAGGAGGAAGTTCTTTACTGTGGGGGTGGTGAGGCACTGGAATGGGTTGCCCAAGGAACTTTTGAATGCTCCATCCCTAGCAGTGTTCAAGACCAGGTTGGACAGAGCTTTGGGTGAGATGGTTTAGTGTGAAGTGTCCCTGCCCATGGCAGGGTTGTTGCAACTAGATGATCTTAAGGTCCTTTTCAACCCTAGCTATTCTATGATTCTATATGGACTAATACAGGTAGGTCCACATTTGCCTTCTTTCTTGATCAGATGTTATTGACAGTACAGCATGAGCTTGTGCTAAATGCATATTTTCACCCTTTCCTTATTGCACATTCCAAACATGAATTACTGTTATTAATCACCTTGCACTTCTGCTCCTAAATTTTGTCCATATTTTGCACACACAACACTGTGTAGTTATATGCTGGAGGAAACATGTAGAAAGTATGTCCCAAGCTGGAGTGCCCTGCCTGTGCTACTCGACCTTGGGTCTGCTTAAAGAATGAGTTAAAACTAGTTGCTGCTATTATATTTCTTCCCAGGTCCTTCAGGTATTTTTAGTCCTTTTTCTTCTTATTTTAAACTGTGCTGTTCTTTCCTCCAGCTGCATGAATGACCTATACAAGAAACAGGTGAAGCTAGTTAAAATTAGGAAACCTATGAAACTAGCTGCAGAACGAAGTACTTTCAAGTATACAACGTAAAGAAAATGAAAGCATATTTTTTTCTAGTCTTATTTTATTTAGGTGCCTTTCATGTTATTTTTGACAGTAGGAGTTGAAAAGCATGTAGAGAGTGTGACCTTTAAGCTGATGCTGTCTTGAAGGGTCTTGAACCCTTTAAAAGGTCTTGCATCTGACCATGTACAAGATGCAGGCAAAGAATAGAGAAAGCAGAAAATCTTAAAGACAATTTAAAAAATAGGACAACTCTCTGGGGGCCAGAGAAATAACTAACGCAACACCCCAATTACTTTTGAAAAGGATCTAAAAGAATTGCATTAAATTAGACCGGTCAGTTTGACATCAATTCTTTAAGTCTCAGAAGCATTTTTAAAGGATCAGATGTGGATACATTCAAAAAGCACAGCTTGAGAATAGACACTCAGGTGGCATAAGGGTGGGTTATGATGTTTAAGTATTTTTGTATGGGAAAATGCATGTATTTGTTTTACAGATATTGACATGTGAAACAATGGATTGCAATAAACAATATGCAACAATGCAACTATGTGACAAAATCTCGAAGTCCTCAGAACAGAGGAAAATACAGCAAGTACAGTTGATGGCTAACTAAATTAAGCAGAGGAATAAATGTCCTATCTTTGGCCCTTGTTGCATCTCCATTTCAGATATGAATCTTCAGCACCAGAAACTTCTAACAAGCACTACATATAGCTTCAGAAGCTCCTGGTGATCTTGTGTGACAGATTTGCTCCTGTATGTCAGAGGCATTAAACACAAGAGTATCAGAAAAAATATCCTACTAGAGAAAGAACCCGACATTATCATTTTTCCTGACATAAAAATGATTGCGCTTAGTCTGTGGGCTATGAGTACGATTGGGTGGGGCATGGAGAGGAGAACTGTTGGAACTCAAAGTGGTAGAGAAGCAAGTACATCGGGAAAAGATAGATCTGAATGTGTGAATGATGTGGTTAGTTGGTGTTTGCATGAAACGAACATGTTGCCTGACAGAATTTTTGGAAGGCATGTCCAGGTCTTAATAAGCATCACTGAGGGCAGGGAAAAAGGGCATGATCAGAGGAATCATTTCAGTGAAGTGTAAGACCCCCGTAGGGATTACAATGAGGCACATACGCCTAATATAAAGTTCACTCATCTATGCTGATAGCCAAGAAGAGGTTTGTCTGCTTTCACATGTTACTGAGTTGGAAGCCACAGGACTCTGCAGGAAGATGGGAGACTAATTCTGTCAAATATATAGATGGTAAGCTCTTCAGATACTATGCAAGTCACAAAACTGGGATGAAGTCCTGCATTTTAAACATCCCAAAGCTTCACTATGTAGATAGCAAACACTTATGAAAATTCAGATTTCAGTTCACGTTTTAAAGCAAAAGTCAAGAGAAAAGTCTTTCTCTAAGAGCTGGGAAGCACCCAGAAACCAAGTGATTACAAATGCTATTTACCAGTAAATGTTAAGTTGGTGATGTTATCCTTCTGCAGCATTTGTCATCAGAACACCGAGATCATGTTTCGTCATGCTTCACATTGAATGTTAAAGCAATCTGAGTTAAATTTGGAGCCACTGCTTTAAAATATCAAACAACTTGGATTGGACATATTCATAAAAAAGGGGTAGAAGGCAAATGCAGGCAAAATGTCATGTTCTTTGTAATACAATAGAGCTATGCGCAAATTCATAACAAGTGCTTGTATTGGGTTTTTGTGGCAAAGTTTTGGTAGAAGGACTACAAAGATGGCTTCTGTGAGAAGCTTGTAGAAGCTTCCCCCATGTCCACTAGGGCCAATGTCAGCCCCCTCTGAGAGGGACCTGCACCAGCCAAGGCTGAGCACTGCAAGGCAGGCAGTGTTAGTGCCCCCGGGATAACATACTTAAGAACAGGGGAACAAAATACACAACACCAGCAGCAATCAGAAGAGAGGAGTGAGAATATGTGAGAAAAACAGCTCTGCAGACACTAGGGCCTGTACAGAAGGAGGGCAGGAGGTGTTCCAGGCACCAGAGCAGAGATTCTCCTGCAGACCATGATGCAGACCATGGTGAGGAAGCCTGTCTGCCTGCCTCAGCAGCCCGTGCTAGTCCACAGTGGAGCAGATACTCACCTGCAGCCCACGAAGGATGCCACATTGGAGCAGGCAGATGCATCCAAAGGAGGCTGTGACCCCATGGATTGCTGGAGCAGGCTCCTGGAGAGACCTGTGATCCCATGGAGAGAGGAACCCACACTGGAGCAGGTTTGCTACAGGACTTGTAACCTGTAGGGTACCCGTGCTGGAGCAGTCTGTTCCTGAAGGACTGCCCCTGTGGAAAGGACACACACTGGAGCAGTTTGTGAAGAGCTGCATACCATGGGAAGGACTTACACTGAAGAAGTTCATGGAGGACTGTCTCCTGTGGAAGAGACTCCATTCTGGACCAGGGGAAGAATGTGAGGAATCTTCCACTGAGGAGGAATGAGTGGCAGGGACAATGTGTGTGATCAGCTGACCGCCATCCCTATTTCTTATCACCCTGTGCTGCTTGGGAAGAAGGAGGTGGAGAATTTGGGGATGAAGTTGAACCCAGAAAGAAGGGAGAGGAAGGGGGAAGGTGTTTTTAAGTTTTAGTTTGACTTCTCATTATCCTACTTTGATTTGATTAGTAGTAAATTAATTTTTGCCCCAAGTCAAGTCCGTTTTGCCTATGATGGTAATTGGTGATTGATTTGTTCCCATCTTTATCTTGACCCAGTAGCTTTCCATTATGGTTTTCTGTCCCCTGTTCATCTGAAAGTCTGTCTAGCCAGGGTCAACCTACCACAGTGCTTGAGGCACTGTAATAGCTTTGTGTAGTAGTCTAACTCTCAATCTCTCCCTCTCTGTCATCATCTCCCCCTTGCTCCCCCCAACCCTGAAAAAGAATATTTTTGACTCTGTTGGCCTCAGCTGATGGAGTTGCTCTTTGACTCCCTCTGCCAAAGAAGATGGGATTAGGTCATGCCTTTTTTGTACATTCCCAGATGGCTCTAGTCCAAAATACCCGGAATCTTCTGTAATTGTTTTAGTTGTTCTGTAATGGTTTTCACCCCTTATACAAAGTGTGAAGAGCTACACATTTAAAAGACATCTGGCAAGAGCACAATACAGACTACCGTCTCGTATAGAGGTTCACATAATCTAGTGCTACACAGGTGCTGAAGGAAGCAGCCTCTGACACTTACTTGAGTGATTTGTGAACAATTGCTATTATACTGGCAATTTTTGCCAGATCTCCGCTAGCTGAAAGGAAGTGCCTTAAACAGCAGGGTCTTTTGACCCCACCACTTGGATGTGTCACTGCTGTAAAATTTGTATTTTATCAGGGTGGCAAAATAGCAGAAAGTGGCTATAGCCAAGTACCATATTTTAACCAGTTGCACTGTAAAATTTAGTATTAATTTGTCTTATTTGTGTCATGTTGTTTTATGTCTCTCCCAGATGACTAAGGTGTGGGAAGCCCTTATTAGCTGGATTGTCTGTTAGTGGTTAACAGGAATATATAGCTGTCTGGTCTGACAGTAGTTCATGCTGTGTGGCTCACTGAGTCCCTCTGTTTGACATCTGTCTCTGACTCAAGCCCAGCTGTGAAGTCCAAAATCCCCTTGTACCCTGCTTCCTTTTTTGGTCCTGGGCTGTTATACTGCTGCCAATTCCTCAGATAGAAAGTTGCTTCCCAGGGGGAGCATCTGCTCTCTCTCTTTGCTGACCAGGAGCAGGGGAGGCAGCTGTGCTATAACTGACATAGGAGGAGGAAGGCAGTTGTTGAAAATGATCATTCCCTGCATTATAGATTCCTCACAGTCTATGCCTTCTAGCATAACATCACGTCCAAAGAAGATGTGCAATCAAGATCTTGAAAATGCTGGAGCAACTGACTGAGTTAAATCCACCTAACTACTTTAATTTTCTTGTTCAGTTGTCATGATGTTCCTCTATTAGATACTAGCCAGCTGGTCAGAATAAAAAAAAAGTAAAAATCAGAGTATGAACAAACAACTGTTTCCGTTGCTCTAGAAATATTAAAAAATAAAGGCAGGAACAGAAAGCAAACCATGAATTTTACTTTACTTGCATATACTCACTTTGGGAGAAGGGTAAGAGAGAAAGTTTTCAAGATTCACATGCTGCACCTGTTGTTTTCAAGATGACTTCTTTACCACCTCTTCCCCTGCACAGTAATTTATCATTATAAGTATTTGTTTCATACTAACATCAGTTGCACCACCCAGTTGATCTGCCTCAGCTCATCAGCAGCCCTTGTGTATTTTGGAGATTCAGGGTTGCTATAAATTGTCCCAATTTTCACCTTTATAGTGGACAACCTTATACCTGAGGGACACCCTAAAGGCATTTAGTACATTGACCCTTCTTCCTGCTTCCTTCTTAGAATTATAGAATCGGAGAATCATTGAATCATTTAGGTTGGAAAAGACTTTTAGGATCATCTGCCTGTTAACCTAGCACTGCCAAGTCCATCGCTAAACTGTGTCCCTGAGTGCCACCTCTACATGTCTCTTAAATACCTCCAGAGAAGGGGACTTAACCACTCACCTTGGCAGCCTGTTTCAGTGATTGACAACCCTTTCAGTGAAGACCTGCTCTCTCTGCTGGGGCAGTTGGAAAGGCTCGCAGGAGCCAGTTTGTTATTCAGACTTGTTACAACAGAGACTGTGGCATGCACTGCACCAAACCTGTATACCTGGTACGGCTGTCAGTCCTGCCTAGGAACTGCCTGACAGATGTGGAGTCAAGCACATGGCAATGCATTTCTAAATTACTTACAAAGGTCCTGTTGAATTTAGTCTGACCTGAAATGTTGAGAGCGACCATATGGCTGCCCTCCACAGCTGAGGTTACTGCCTTTGGATTCAGCTGACTCTTCAGATTTGAGCAGTCTAATTAAATCTGCCCACTTCTCCACATAGATAATTATCAGTCTTTCTATTACTCATGTTACCGCACAACATCCCCTCTCGATGACTTTATTCATTTCAGACAGGGACAGCAGGTGCCAGATGGCAAACTGATGCCTTGTGATACTCAGTTATTTCCATCACTTGGTCCTTAGAGTTTCACCTTGCTGCTGTGCTTTAGCCTGGTGGGGATGATTGCTTCAGTTTGCTCTAATAAGCTCTGGAACACGGGAAGTGATAGTGTGCCATTGCTTTACAGGAGCATTTTAAAGCCAGTGAACATTGTTGCTGTCTATATAAAAAGGGACTGGCAGTAGCCTCTTAGACTTGTAAAGAAAAGAACAGCTTTCAATTTTAACAAGTATATTAAGTGCTCTTTAGGTTGGGCTACAATTTACTAAGAGAACACTGACTCAAGGCTTAATTATATAAACCACATTTTTTCCTTGTAAGGAAGTTCAACACAAATAGGTTACATTCTCTACTTACAGATGGTAGTAGGAGCTGTATAGAGGGCTTCAGTGGCCACTAGAAGGTGCATTTTGCATTTATTTTCAGCACGCTTTTCAACCAAAGAGAATGTATGGTGGTAAGACTGTTTTCCTTCTGAAATTGTATATTACATGAAAAAAAAAAAAGGAGGAAATTGAAACATAAATAGACAAAGACTTTGTTTATTTATTGCCAGGAGAGACCCATTAGGATTCAGTGCTGTGTTTCCATGGCATCCCAGAGACATAAACAGAAAATACAGACTAATGTATTCAGTTAGACAGAGATTTTAAAGTCTAATGCACCATCTAAATATATACCACATATGCCCACTATTTATTTATCCATTCTATACTCTGCACTGAGACGGAGAACTTGTTAACTATTCCAGGGCTCTAATCCATTTACATATGTGTTTCCTGCAGATGTTCAGTACTTATGGGGGATATATGTAGGCAGTGTTATTTGGCTGCCTTTCAGATTCGTCTCACTTTTCCCCACATCATTTTCCACTTCATTAATATCCTCACATCTGTAAGTATCTCTGTAGTATTCCTCGTTACGAACCAAGAAACAATTTCAAAGATCCACTGCTTCAGGAAGGGATCCTTCTTAATTTCTTCTTTCTAGTGGACTAAACATTCCTGCCTGTTTGTTGAGTGTTTCAATTTACAACTACAAATGTTAAGGCTTGTTCTGTTTTTCTCTTCTGGTTTTAAGAACAACCTTTCCAAAACTGAACAAAAAGTCTAAGCAGGATTGTCCTTTCCTCCCTGTAACCCATACATTACCTTCAGTGCATACCAATTACAGGCGTGCGTCTCAGAACTAAAATGGTATAAATGTTGTGGAGCTGATGGCACCTCCTCTGGCACCAATTTTCACCTGCTTAAGTAAGGTATGAGTTCAGCTTCTTGGGAATGCTGTAAGGCTGTGACGGTATGCCAGGGTGAAAGGTTGCCTTGGAGGGAGCATTTTATGCTTTTTTTCCTGTGTAAAGTCTTGTGGTTTGTGAAATTGCCTCCCAGGTGATGCAGTATAGACCCATCACTGCTTGAGTTAGTTAAACCTCTAGTAGACAGAGTGCCGGAGAATGATGCATAAGGTGCTGTCTGGACTTATCAAATAAATAAATAAGACCTTGTTGCACAGAAATGCTTTTGAAGGGGCTTTTCATTTGAATAAATGCCTTGATTCATATAGATTATCTGCAAGCATTTAGAGATGCCCTGAGTTTTGGTAAATATTTTTCACTGAAAAGGGTTTACTAATCCCAAAAGTTAAGAAACAAAACATCTTTACATGTCATTGTTCCACTTCTAAAATTTTGCAACTTCTACTGAGAAAGTAGAAGCGCAGACAACCTGCAGACTGCGTGTAAGGTCCTGGCATGGTCTGTGAGTAAGCCATCATCTGTGGGGTACCCAGTCCTGAGATCAGGCATGTGTCTGAGAATGTGGGGTGATCATAGGTATCAGGTGAACTAATGCGAGGATGGGAAGGTTTCTGGTGGAAATCTGCCTAGCTTTTGGTATTTGTTCACCAAACGTTAGATTTTTTTCCCCAAGCAGAAGTTTTGAATGACAAATCATCATGTTGGCAATATCTCAACCACTGTTAATTCTTACTTTTAATGCCACCCTTCTAAAAGCTGATTGGCTGTGCAGTGGTAAAGCTACAGGAGGAACTGGAGCTACTTTGCATAAAGTTACTTACCTTTTCTGTTGGAAGGGGAAATTTCGTCTCCCTGGATAAAATACAGTTCGGCAAGAAGCAGAAATTAATCAGAATACTTTCTCAGGTGGCATCTTTCCCATGAGGTCAATACATTAGAGATGGGCAGTGGAACATATAACAGAGAACAGTTACACAGGAGACATCAGAAAGAAAAAAAAAGAAAAAAGAGGTGGATGTTCACACTGAGTGTCACTGTAGTCCAGACAATTTCTACTTAAATCCCTGTCAGAAAAGCAAAGAGGTACATTTTTAAATGTTTTTTGGCACTCTGTTTTTGTATCAGACTAAAAAAGGATTAAACTTAAAAGAAGAGCAAAAGAAAAACAGAAGAGAAAACCACATGTGGGGAGGTAGGAGTGGTCACGAATTAAGAAAAAGCAGTGTAAAAAAAGTTTTGTGAAAGAGGTGAAAAGAAGTTGAAAGAAGTAAGAAGCGTCCATACTCTCAAAAAGATCTTGCAATTTTTCATCACCAATTTCTCCACTCACATGTAGCAGAAACTGCTCTGACCACAGATGATCTTACTTGATAAAATTTTAATTAAAAAATATTATTAAAAAGCTATTATTTAGTATAAATAATAAATATAATTAAAAGTATTACATTGGAATTTTTTTTTTTAAATGACATTCCTCCCATTTTAGAGTTTCTTCAGAAGACTGTTCTGTCTTTCAAGAGGTAGAATCTCACAAGAAAGCACTGAGCAATGTATAGCATGGCTTCCACATGAGGAAAAACAAATCTTCTTCTGTAGCAGGCTATTTTAGAAAAAATATGCTTGAGAGGTTTTGGAATCCAACTGATAATTCAGTCTGACCTTGTGATTTGTACTGTAAGGTACAAACTGTCTCCTTCTTAAGCTAATATGATTTAGCTTTTTTGGTCTCTATCATAACCTACTGTGGGATCAAGTGTGCTCTCATAAACATCCAAGACAATACAGCTGAAATCTATTCTATCTGTGCAACTTGTGTTGCAATGTTAAAGTTGCACAGTAAAAATATCACAAAAGTTGATCTTGTACAATGACTTCCACTTAGATTTGTAACTGCAAGAGTTTAGTATTCTGTTTCTGGAGAGAGTTGTCAAAGGCAGCCCAGGAGAGCTCATCCGTTAAAGTATGGATGTTTACTTAGAACTAAACCTATTGAGTTTTCTTGCAAAAGAAATGGAAGACTTTCCAAAACAAGTTTCAGAGGAGCATTAAAGTTGCATTAACATTTCCCTCTCAGCTATCTGAAACCTGAAATGGCTACATACTGCACTCTGAAAGCTGGAGTAACCTCACAGGACTGGGATGTTTCCTGCTCCTATGCTTACTGTGAGGACTCTGGAATTAGGAGATACTAACTTGAGCTATTTAATACTGCTAACATAGCTAATATTGCTTCTCCTAATATTACAGATAATGAAAACATTACCAGTTTGCTATGGTTTTAATACTTTCGGAAGGACATAAGTCCTGGAAAATTTTCTATGCAGCAGCACAGGGAGGAGTATCTAGGTCTGAAGATCAAATTTGGGCTGGGTATGAGAATAACATGAAGCTCATGCAAAGCAGGCTGATGGCTTGGACGAGAGATTGCTGTGTTTGAGGTGGCTGCTGATAGCAGTCACACATCTCCTCTCCTGTCTCTTGCTTCACCTCTGGCAGTGAGAATTTAGGTCTCCAGGGACAATCCCAGTGATGCCATCTCTGTGGTGCTGATCAACCCTGCTCAGCCCTTGGCCTATCCACTGCTGTCCACTGCTGCCTGATTAGATTGGTCCTGACCTATATTACCTCAGATAAGGCACATCCAATTTTTGCTGACAGCTGTGGGAAATGAACTTTACATTTGTGTGAATTGGTGTGCAAGTCAAGATTTAAGCACTCTGGAATAAAATCAAGATATTATAATACCACATATTTGTGATACAAAGCTAACACTTTTAATGTTATTTCTATGACTTTCTTGAAATAAATGGACAACAGAGCAGCAGATAAAATTATTTAATATCTTTATACTATCTTCATTGTGATGACTATATTTTCATTGCCTTTTGAAGAGAAATGAGCCATTAAAGGTACCTACCTATTAAAATACCTTATGTAGATTGACTATAATTTCAAATTATAAGTACTACATCTTATGCACTGTTAAATATTTAAATACTCAACTACTAATATATATGAAACCATAAATTTTTATTTTTAAATTTTTTTTTCTTCAAAGATCATTTTATGTCACTTTTGCTACAAAAAATATCTTTACAATTTACCCCCCAAATCAGATATTTAAAACAGATAAATTAAGGAGGAATGTACAGTACATTTAGTTTTAAGGAGGACATGCAGTATCCAAGAATCTTATTTTGCATTTCTCTTGTGTTCATATACAAGACCAGAAAGAGACATGAATGGGTCCTGATACTCTGACTTTTCACACTTATACTAGTTGTGGTGTTGGATAGTGTTGATTTTCTTCATAGTTTATATTTTTTGTTATAATTTCAATTTTTAAAGAAAACAGTGTTGGTAACCCAGGGGATGTTTTAGTTGTTGCTGAGCAGTGCTTGTACACCTTTCTGTTATTCAGTCTGACTCACCAGTGAGCAGGCTAGGGGTGCATCAGGAGTTGGGAGGGCACACAACCAAGACAACTGACCCCAGCTGACCAAGGGGATATTTCATACCATATGACGCTATGCTTAGCAGTAAAACTGGGGAGTGGAGATTAGCAGGTGCTGCTGTTGCTTCAGGAAGTGGCTAAGCATCCGTAAGTATCTGGTGAGCAATTTCTTTCTTTTGCACCACTCGTTTTTCTTGGATTATTTTCCCCTCTCCACCTTCTTTCCTCCCCTTTCCCTCTCCTTTTATAATTATTAATCTGTCTTAATCTCCTCCTGAGTTTTTGCACTTTTGCCCTTCTGATTCTTCTCTCATCCCACTGAGCAGGGGCAGTGGCTGAGCAGCTAGATAGTGCTCAGCTGCCTACTGGGGTTAAACCACAACAACAATGCATGCATGACACGTTATTGCTAGGTCCTCTATAGAGTGAACAGTTTCCTTATAGGACACAATAGTGATCTCTCTGAACAAGCAATAAGGATCAGATTTCACAAGCAATAAGGCAGATTTCAGATCAGCCTTTGTCTACCTTACAGAGGTTATACTGTCATTTGTATACTATCATACATCATATCATGCTACATTGCACTCCTAACCTGCCCTCAGGCATATACCCTAGGCCACACAACACCTACCATCAACATGATACTACAAAAACCTGATTCTGAGAACTATGCCCTACTATTTAAGGCATGGTGAAATAATTAAAATAAAAAGTTCACCGATAAAACCCCAGTGCTGACTTAACAGCACAGAGCTGAGCACTGAGGGCAGCCGGGCCATGAACTGTACAGTGTGACCACCTGAATGGCCAACCGCAGAGAGATTTAGGTCCTAAAAAGGCATGAGCCAGCCTCTACCATTTGGCTTGGGAATATGGCATAACATTCTCTATCAGAAAAATTCAGTGGTGTAGACCCAGCCTTTGTCATTGTTGTTCAATTACAATTAAAAATAATGTTTTGTTGATATTCTACCAGTATTTTTTCCTTATGCTGACAAACAGTTTTAATTAGAGCATGTAACTACAGACAGCACAACTGTGGTCCAACATACAAAAGGGGTAATGTTTTTGTAATCACTTGAATTTGGCCATGCTATTGGAGTACTCATTTTATTTATTAATTACAATACTAAGACATGTTGAACTCTACTCATACCTCTGTATTATAGCATAGACGTTTAAATAATGTTATTTCTTATTATTTGTAAACTTAAGCTGTTTATTATGTTTACCTTCAGAACAGCTTTATAAGGCAGGAAAATACTGTCTTCATGTCACTGGAGAAGACAATGTGCTCTTTGAGTTTACTGGAATCTTGCAAAAATGTAGGTTTTATGTGTAGGAGTCTGAGTTAAGACAAGGTGAAACAGGAATTACTACATGCTGGGGTTATTTCAGTCATCCAAATCCATGTGCAAAGAGTATTGAGGAAAAGATGCAGATGAGAGTGCACTGAGCCCTAAACAAGATATTTATAATGTGGAAAGAAGCAAAAGATTGTTCAACAGTTATAGCTGTCCTCCTGGAGTTCTACTCATTGAAATTTCCTGATCAAGGAAGTGAAGCTTCAGCTGGTGTTAGGTAGTGTAGCTTCACTGATGGCATTGGAGTTAGATGAGTACACATAAAAATGTAAACATCCAGTACTCTTTGAATAAATCAATGCAAAATTGAATTTGACTTAACAAATATTTGGTTCTTCCGAGAGCAGAGTGGGAACTTCAGAGGTTAGAAGAAAAGAAGGGAGACAATGAAGTCAAAATTTAAACAGATGGAAAATCCATTATTTTTGTCTAATGGCACTTGCAAACTGTGGAATAGTTCACCGATTTGAAACTTGTTTATATCATCTTGTTTCTTTTTTTTTTTTGAATTGCACATTTATGCATTGCATTAACATTTCATGTGTGGCACACTGCATTTCATAGTGACACTAAAAATTAAATACTACTACACTAAGCTCTGTATCAGGCAGCAAAATGTTAGAGAAGCATTCTTAAAACGCTCCATTGTTAGGCAGCAACACAAAGAGCTCTTTTGGTATGCAATGTAAATGTTTGTAAAATATAAACTCTTTCATTGTTTGCCACATTTTGTGTTTTAGATTAAAAATTTAAACCCAAACAAATATTTTAAAATAAATGACGTTTGTGGAATGCTTGAAAGGTGTCACTTGACAGCATGCTGTTCACTCTTCATAATGAATTTATATGTTTGAAGATATATAATAATATAATTATTACATGTCTTCGGATATGGCAGCAGGCTGAGGTTATCCACCCACTGGAATATTGACCTGGGTGACACTAAGGCTGGGGGCATGAGATAGGACAGTAGGAGAAGGAGCCCTTCCCTCAATAAATGGCTGTAACTAAGATGATCCCTTTTCAAGGACTCAGATCCCATCTGTAACTCTGAATGCATGATTTGCTATATCCCCAGCATGGGCTGTTCTGACCAGTGGAAAGGGAAGCAGTACCTTCTGCCTGAAGATGGCTTTCTGATGCTTCCTTCTTCATGGATAAATGTTTAAGGAGAACATATGCCCCATGTGCCTTGCAGTTAAGTGCAATTTGTATCTGTTTCTGGCTAAGGAGGGGAATGAGGCCAATGATTATGCCAGCTGGAGCAGTACCTGGGTAGTGGCAGTTTATGAGTCCAAAAAACCAGCCTCCACTGTCAGTTTTTGCTTACTCACCAAGAAGTTAGATATAACACACTCCTGACACTTCCCTAGGTAAAAAAAAAAAAAAAGAAAAAGAAATCTTTTATCTTGAATCTGAAAATGTCCATTAGCCATACTGCATTTGAAATTCTATGGGCTATCTCAGATTCTTCTCAACAGGATGGTGAAGAGCAGGAATATTTCTTTGGCCTTGAAGAACTGTGGCTACATTTCTTTCCCAGATGAGTTAAAGCCCATGAGTTCCAGTCTAAAAGCTTAGATCTTTTCCAGAAGAAATGACAAATTGTTGATTTTGGCTTTTGGAAGTACAAAATTTTTGGTGGGTTTTTTTGTATGGCTACAGGTTAATGAATTTCTTGCATTTCTTAGTCTTCAGTGTTTTTAACTCAGATTTATAAGGATCCACTGTGTTAGAAAGCATCTCAGTTCTTTCGTTTCAATATGTAGTTGTTGTCTGCTTTTAGTGTCATACTGTACACAGTTGTTAAATGAACTTATCTTTTGTGAAAAGTCAGGCGAGGTTTCCTGTGCTCCTGACACTGCATAGTCAGAACTTGGTAAACTCCTCAGTTGCAAATATTCCCAGTGTCTCTGCCCTAAAGTTATATGATGGCTCCAGGTGTGAAGAGAAATTTTTCTTTAAAACTGAACCTGTTTTTGCCTTGTCATGTAATTTGTTTTTCATTGTATGATACTGGTACATTGCAGACATCTAACAGCTGAAATGTCTTATAGGAGTGGGTAACAATATCACTGTCTGCAAATCCAGGTCCTGGGGGTTTTGAAATTGACTAACATTTTCTCTTCTGCGAGAGAAATGGTCTAATCTTGTGAACTCTGCAAGTCTAAATGGACAAGCGCTTTCATTTACTACAGGTTTGCCAACTTTACAGGGAGCCCAGATGTCTGTGGTGCAAGCAAGAAAATAACCCTGATGCAGTAGGAGAAAAGATTATTTTAACCACAATAAAACATATTAAGCTGTTTTCCAAATGAGATTTCTGAGATGTTTCTAGCTTTGTCCTATGCCAGGCAATGTTGTTTCATATGATACTGCCAGTTCCTTATTTTCCCTTTTTATCCTTGAAGAGAGATTGTTCACAAGGATTACTCTACTTTATTGTCCAGAAATATCAGCTATGATTAATACTCTGCCTTAGATAGTACATCATATTTTCCCTTTGGAGCACCAAGTTCAGTGTCCTTTCATATACCTTTCCATCCTGACAAACAGGCTCAGCAATATTGTGTTTACACAAGGACATATTTTCTGATGTCTACTGTCTGCACGAATTATCAGATTGGACTGCACTCTATAGGGCTGGAGATAAATCCAAGCTAAGCAGTACATGCCTGTATGACTACTGAAAACTGGAAATTTAGAAGCCATGTTGCATTACTCACTTTTTGCAGCTCACTGCAAAGCAAAAAACAAAATATGAACCAAATAAAATCAGGGTCTGAGTACACAAGATAAAATATATTGCGAACTGCTGCTTAAGAAGCAAAGAAGTATTTGTATTCAGTGAATTAAATGCAAAGATACCACAGTATTTTAACTTAGCACTAAAAAGAATGTTCTTATATTGAAGACATAAAGGATTAACCATCACAAGCAAAATGAGAAAAATCATTCTTTACAGTGTAGACTTTGCTAATTCAAGAGCTGTTTTCTCTTTCATTTTTCTGACTGTATTAAATGCCTCCTTTCCTCACTAAGTGATGCAATGTGTATAGAAATGACCAAAGAGTGAAGATATTATTGAGATTTTCATTTGGCTAGGAATGGAATAGTTCCAGGAGGATGAAGGTATTTCAAGTGAGAAGATAGAAAAAGAAAGAGAGAAAGGAAGGAAGGATGGAAAGAAGGAAGAGAAGGAGGGAGGGAGGAAGGAAGGGAAGGAGGAAGGGAGGGAGGGAGGGAGGGAGGGGGGAAAGAAGTAAGGATGGAGGGAAGAAAGAAGTAAGGATGGAGGGAAGGAAGGAAGGAAATAAGGAAGGGCTGTCTTGTTATTGAATGTAACCAGGCAATGATCATATATTGCTGGGAATTCTGCCTGCAATTGCTGTATAACTGTTATATCAAAGATACAAATGATATGCAATAAGTTTACTTTTTTATAAACAGGGCATGATTCCTTGTTCAATTAGACATCTGCATCTTTTGTACTTGATGAGTTGCCTATATAAAAATCATTTTCTATTTTAAGCAAGACAGAAGATAGGATAAAGAAATCTGGACCTTGACCTAAAGCATTGCATCAATTTAAGACTTAAAAATGTTGTCTAGACACACTTTATTGGCAGGTAATTAGCCAGCTGTTAATGCATGTGGAAATAAAGCATTTTGAAGTTTAAGTGTTTAAAAATGAATAATTACTCTGTTTATATTTTGTTTGAAAAAGCCAAGCTGTATTTTTTGTAGTTTACTTTTTGCTTATTTGCAAAACATTCTTTGAAAATCAAATTCCTTTAATGCAGCTTAGATTTCTTATATACTTCTAGAGTTGTATCTACTTAACTTTTAAATAAGTCAAACTTCTTTTAAATGTACAAAATAAATAAAATAAAAAATAATAACACGGTGGATGGATGATGGCAGAGTGGTGGATGTGGTCTACCTTGATTTCAGCAAAGCGTTTGGCACGGTCTCCCACAGCATCCTTGCGGCTAAATTGAGGAAGTGTGGTCTGGATGATCGGGTAGTGAGGTGGACTGTGAACTGGCTGAAGGAGAGAAGCCAGAGAGTTGTAGTCTATGGGGCGGAGTCTAGTTGGAGGCCTTATCTAGTGGAGTGCCTCAAGGGTTGGTACTGGGACCAGTATTATTTAATATATTCATCAATTATTTAGATGAGGGAATTGAGTGTACTATCAGCAAGTTTGCTGATGACACTAAGCTGGGAGGAGTGGCCGACAAGCCAGAAGGCTGTGCTGCCATCCAGCGAGACCTGGACAGGCTGGAGAGTTGGGCGGGTAATAACTTGATGAAATATAACAAGGGAAAGCGTAGAGTCCTGCATCTGGGCAGGAACAACCCCAGGTTCCAGTATAGATTGGGCAACGACCTGTTAGAGAGCAGTGTAGGGGAGAGGGACCTCGGGGTCCTGGTGGAAGACAGGGTGACCATGAGCCGACACTGTGCCCTTGTGGCCAAGAAGGCCAATGGCACCTTGGGTTGTATTAGAAGGGGGGTGGTTAGTAGGTCGAGAGAGGTTCTCCTTCCCCTCTACTCAGCCCTGGTGAGACCTCATCTGGAATATTGTGTCCAGTTCTGGGCCCCTCAGTTTAAGAAGGACAGGGACCTGCTGGAGAGAGTCCAGCGCAGGGCAACTAAGATGATTAAGGGAGTGGAGCATCTCCCTTATGAGGAAAGACTGAGGGAGCTGGGTCTCTATAGTTTGGAGAAGAGGAGATTGAGGGGTGACCTTATTAGTGTACATAAATATATAAAGGGGGAGTGTCACGAGGATGGAGCCAGGCTCTTCTCAGTGGCAAACAATGATAGGACAAGGGGAAATGGGTACAAACTGGAACACAAGAGGTTCCACTTAAACTTGAGAAGAAACTTCCTTCTCAGTGAGGGTGACGGAACACTGGAACAGGCTGCCCAGGGAGGTTGTGGAATCTCCTTCTTTGGAGACATTCAAAACCCGCCTGGACATGTTCCTGTGTAACCTTATCTAGGCGTTCCTGCTCCGGCAGGGGGATTGGACTAGATGATCTTTTGAGGTCCCTTCCAATCTCTAACATACTGTGATACTGTGATACTGTGTGATAAGCGACCAACCAACCAACCAAAAAAATCCTTGCTTACTCATTATTTAAGAATTTATTTCCCAGTTGCAGGCTGGAGAGTATTTGACAGTTGATATGGAAACTGCTGAAAATCTAGTTTTTTAATGAAAATGCTGGCAGAACACCATCTACATTGGTGTTCATGAGAGCTAATGAAAAGATAAAAGTAACACCACATATCTGTTTAACTCTTGTAAATTATACGTGCTTCTTTGTCCTCCAGGTATGATGTTGAGCATAAAGGAGCAGTTGGAATGATATGATTAAAGTATAAAGTTCAATAAAGTTAGAAAACAAAAAGTTGATTCAGGTTTTGATCAACATCAGTGGGACTATATTTCTTAATGCCTCAATTACCCTATTACCTTTTCCATTTAGGAGCAAAATGGTTAATTGCCTGGCATGAAATAGGAAGAATTGTTGCTTTTCATTGAACTATGTATTCCTGTGGCTTGCTGAGTAGACTGGAGGCTTGAACCAAAACCCATGGGACCACATGGAAAGCCTTTCCTTGGTATCATGGGCCCTCTGGGAATGCTATTGCTCATCATGTATGTAACTTACTGCCAGTTTGGTTTGACAGCATTAGCTGAATGAGGGACAGTTCTGGGTGGTTTGGGTGCTTCCCTCGAGCACAGAATTGAAATCTCAAGTAGTTTTTCTTACATGTAGTTAAGCAGCAGCTGGATCTCCCTGGGGAATCGGATCCTTTGAACAGCAGAGGAACACACGTACATAAGAACATGAATATATACAAGATTGTGCATCTGAGAAAGTCTAGGAAGTGTCTTTTTTTAGAAGATTCTTGGAGGGCTGCGGTCTTAATGCCCCTTGCTAGGTACCTGTCTGTGCCAGCATGGTGAACAGGGTCCTGGGCCTACTGTCTGCACTCTGCACTTGTCACAGCCCTTAGGAATATGACTGCAATAGCAGTCTGGGGGTTTATAAGAAATCGGGACCTGCACTTACAATACTTAGCATATGTGCTCCCTGCTTGGCAACACTGAAGGGAGGCCTAATATTACAGAAGTTTTATGTTATTTGCCTTTGTAATTTTAAAAGCATGTTTTTTTGCAGGCGGTAAATATTTTCTAACTGATTCTGCAAATCCCATATTCTGTGAGTGTTTATCTTGACAGTCCTGTTTCCCTTCAGTTTAGAAGATTATGAAGTCCTTGCTGCGATGTGGAAAATAAACCTGCTTGTACTGACTTTAGTAAACTTCATTCTTACCACTTTTCTTTATGTCTCACATTTCCATAATGTATGCAAAATGCTTAGCTACTCAAAACATCTTTGCAGGTCATTTTCCTCCCATAATAGCCAAATCAGCAGCACAAGCACTTCATGGTTTAAATGTACCAACAGAACTGTGACTGTAGAAATATGTACTATATAGTGACTTCCATAGATACAAAGGCTCAGAATTTTCACATGAGCAGAGATGTCTTTCACCAGCCCAGTTATTCTGTGCAAATACGGGCAGGGGATGTTTTTTGTCTTCACATTACCAAGTGCCTTTGGTCTAACGACATTATAAATTTTTCACTTTTATCTTTCTTAATACTGGTCTATGAGGATCAACTGTGCTAGTGGTCTCCTTCAGCTATTAATTGCTATCTATATTATAAGTGTATAGGAAGCCTTTTAAAGAAGAACAGCATTCAAACAAATGTTCACATACATGTAGTAATAGATACCTGAGGAGAAGGGGATATATGTACATATCCTCTGCAGTGCTGAGGAAATGATTTCAATACATCACCCAGTCACTTCATCTCTTTATGTATTTAGGAATAGATCTGTATTTGCATTAAGTCTCCTATACAGTCTGACAGGGAGTAGAGGGACATTTAGATGAGTACATCCCTTATGAACAGAGGTGAAAAGGATCTTACCATAAATAAGGATTAGACTTTTAGGATAGTGTTTAATTCAGTGTAAGAAGATGCTACATAAGTCATTTGAAGCCTGAGAGCTATATAAATATAGGTTGTTTGCTGTGTAACTGACAAGGCTGATGGCAGAAATTGGGCCATTTTGAATGTTCAGTTCTGTGCAATCACTGATCATGAGAACAAAGTTTGTGTGGTTTCCAGTAAAGTCAAAATTAATAAATTATTATGGGGCAGGCTCTTGGCTACAGGAAGTGGACATCTCTCCCTATTAAAATCATATAAATGTACTTATGATAACCCTTCTAAGAATGACATTTATCCAGTCTTTCTAATATTTATAGAATAAGGCTATTAAGAACAACATTTTTGAGGGAGATACCTTGGTGAGCTGCAATATGCTAAGGTAAAGGGTCCTTGTTGTGGCTATTATTTGCATGTCAAATACCTATTTTTTATTTTTTGATTTTTTTTACCTGATGAAGTGCTCTTCCCTTTGAAGAAAGCATACTTTAAAAATAAATGAGATTTCAAGACCTGCAGATGAAATTTACAGTAGTGGAATGGTATGAAGTTCAAGTAAGATGCAAAAGGGTAAGTAAGACCTTACTGCACTGCCAGTAGGAGATTTGGACCGTGAAGTAGTATAGCTATTTACGCTGGGTTAATTAGTTCTGCCTCTACTTATCCTTTTAATTATCAATTCTGTCTTGCTTCTGGGATGCCAGCAAGTGCCTCTGAATAGCCCTTCATTGTGCTGTGTAGAGAGATGAGATTGTTGAGAGGCAGTTCAATATCTTTGTGCCACCTTTAATTGCACGATCTGTAGTAGCCCCTAAGTAGGCTCTGAGTTTGTTCGCTAGAAGTCAAGGGGAGTTATGTTCCTTGTAACATATACAAGTATGCTTCTAGATTCAGGTGTAGATGTATGCTCTGGATATTGTATGAGGCATCCAGCCCTCAGGAATTAAAAAATCTTTCAGAGTCCAGTATTTAAAGTTTATTGGCATATCTAGCATTTTGATAGTGTTACAAATGTTCGCCTTATGTGTCCAAATATTTTTTCTGTGAAAGTAACAAATCTTCATGATGTTTTGGACAGTTTTACCATTTGGAGAAAAAAAAGTTAACAGAAATATGTTCCTTGGCAGCTATGGTTTTAATGAATAATTCTTCTGACTAAATGTATGCTTAAGTGGTTGATAAGCTGGATATTGATACTGTTTTACATGACTTGTGGTAGTTATGTAAATGCTGGGATTTTCCTTTCTAGCATTAATCTGAACTGCATACTGCCAATGTGCTTAACTTCTTTTGTCTTTCTAGCATACTCGTGATCAGTTTTATTTCGTATGTCTTAATGATGTTCTTCTATACATGCCATACAGTATAGCATCACTAGTGATCTGTTGGATCCATTAGATTTCTATATGTCATTTTCTAGTTTATTCACTATCTTGATGCACAAATGATTTTGTGGACAATCAGCAAATTAAGAAAACACTGATTCTGTTTGTTTGTTTGTTTTTATATATATTTTTTTTCATGTGTGTGTTTTATCCAGTATTATATGTTTTTGGAATGTTTGTATACTTTTCTTACTGAAATTGAAAATTTCCTCCTGCCTCCAACATTGGTATTATTAAACTATCTAGATTTATGCTTGTAAGCAGGACAATTTTACAGAACATATCCAATGTGTTGGCAAATCTACAGTCTTCAATTTTATATCCTTCTGTCTGTAGAATGTCTCTTCCTCCGATACATGCATTTTATGAAAGGATTCACTGGACTGATACAGGTGTGACTTCTCTGTGACAATCTGAAGTTTGCTAATCTTATGTCATGGAGGTGAGGGAACATGGAAAATGAGATATTTTGCAAGTGCAGGTATTGGAAAACTGACCCACTTAGATGTTTTCACTTACCAGTAAATGCCATTTTCTTTCTCAACACTGCAACGTATCAGTAGCTCTGATTCTTAGTGATACTTATTAAATGAATGAAATCGAATTTAACAGTGGTAGTTACAGAGGTTAGCAGACAGGTGCTGCTACATTCCTGCTGCTTTACAATCAGCTACATGCTGCAAGTTGAATTCTGATCTCTTAACACACAAAGCCTAATTCTGATCCTATTTACCTTCCCCTTTTCACTCTCCTTTCTTATTTTGTTCATTGCTAACACTTTTCATGCAGCTTTTCTGCCACAATTTTCTCTTTGGCATGCCTTTCGTTCTTCAGATGGTTCATAGAGGTGTCCAGTGAAATCTCCCCAGAAAATCACTTACCTGTTACTGAGAAGAAACCAGCTAACTAAAGGATCTATTTATTTTCCTATTTTAAGATCCTACTGCTCAGTTCATATACAACAGGAGGTAGATAGATGAGAAGTGAGTAAGCTCAAACTGGGAGCAAAATACATGACAGTGAATGTGGGAACAAGCCGGGGGGGGGGAGGGGCGGTGGGGGGTGTTGAATGATTATAGAGAAAATAAAGAATAGTAAGTTTGGCGTTTTAACTTACAAGATCACAAGCAAAGAAGGACATTTCTATTAGCCATCAAACTGGTCCTTTTATGTAGTGCTTATATCTTTTCTAACCTCTATGTATCTTTGGTTCCTTTTTTTTTAAGTCAGGAGCTCTTCAGCTTTGATGCCTGAGAAACAGCTCACACTTTGAGACGTGGTGCACCCTAAATGTCTTAACTCAAAATGAAAGCAGCATTCGATCCAAAGTGACATCTCTGTTTTATCTGAAACTTTAAAGTCTAGTGGACTCCATAGGCTTTAGGCAGTACCATCTCACAGTGCTGTTCTTAACTCATGGCTGCTTTTTAATATTCTTTTGCCCATGGAAAGGGATCTTTTGATTGCTTTTGAAAATCTAGACGCTATATTTTAAACTGCCTGTTTAAAGCATTACTAAGAAATGGTCAATAGACTTCTGGATGGGAGGTGTGATGGACAGATCCCATTAAATCCTGAAAAACTGCAATTCTTGCTAATTCCTCTCATTTGCTCTTAGAATTGGTATAACAGCAGATTAACTGTCTAAATGGGCATTTGTTTCACTTCTCAGTTTATTACTGCATCTGTAAATCTGTTCTTTGTTAGACATTTGCAAAGTTTTATTTTGATCTGCTGTACTCTACAGACTTCTGAAGTAACTTGTGAAACCATCCATCTCCCTCAAGGAAAGATGTTCCAGGACTGACACTTCCAAATTCACTCCGGAACTAATAAGATGTATGTCTGCGTTTGCATTTATAGTGCACTGGGACTGTGTGCCAATATTAGGTAACGGCATATATAGATGATTAGATATGTGCTTAAAGCCCAGCTAGAGAAAATGTTGATATATATGTGCTATTCTCTAAAATACCCATTTCCCTTAGTTATGTCAAATGCAATGAGTTCTTTTTTGCACCTTACTGGAGAGTTTACTGGGGATGCAGGTGACAAAATGGCCCAAATGCTCTATTATGCACTGGCAGCCAGTTTCTGATGCATTTCTGGAATGGTCCTTTGACTCATGGAAGATGCTTGCTGAAGCAAAAAGAACTCCTGTCACAGGTGGTTCTTACTCCTTGCCAAAGTATCGGATAATGACCTTAGAAGACAGACTGAAAATATCATCACCTTGACTGCATTTGGCTGTAAAATCACCAGGGCATATTCACCCATGAGGAGAGCCTGCTAAAAGAGCTTTTATTCTCTCTGGTTCCCCAAATAGGGCAGTTTAACTCACTGTGGGGTTACCTAGCCCAGAATTTTTCCCTTATTGTCTCATCCAGTGTCTCCTCTCAGGTGAACATGAGTGTTTGCAGCCTGCTATCCCTCCATCTGCAAGGGGATGTCCCTATGTTGCTAAAATAATTAAAATACTCTAAGCCTTAACACTCCCCCCCCCACTTTCAGAAACCTGGAAACACTGATCATGTGTAGATCCAGTCAGTTCTTATATCTAAACTAAGTAGAATTATACAGGTGCAAACAATTGCCAGAGGTGTGATGGTAAGCAAGCATGAGCTATGATGTTCTTCTTGTGAATTATTACCTGGCATTCATGCACAGTGCTGGGCATATGGTACTTCTGTTCCTAGTGCGGATTGTGCATAGCTCTGCTACATACTATGAGCTTCAGCTGAACCCAGATATTTCCCACTGAGTATATTTGGGTATTTTCTTTTTTATTAAATATCAAATTGGAACATTAACACAAATAAGAACAAAACTAATTATTCTCAGCTTCCAACCAATCTTGGTTTTAGGATGCTTTTTTTAATCATAAAACCTAGAAAAGCCAGACATAAAAATGAGCGTCTTCCTCACCAGACTAACAAATGTGCAAAATTTCAGAGAAATCCACTCTCACAGTTTCATTATGCAGAGGATTAATGTTTAATGCTGGCAGGCTGCAGGTCCACACTAATAAGAAAAGCTACAAAAGGCTATTGTACAGGGGAATAAAATTTCATCAAACATTCCAAGAACATCTAAAATGTTTACAGAGTAAAAAGTTAGTTAGAAGATGTTCTATTTGTGTTCAAGCAATTTCCTTGATGTAAAATGAGATTTTAATCATACTGTAGTTTCACAGTGTCCATATTGCTAGTTTTTGTCTTTCGTCATCTTTGACCTGATCATGCAGCTCTAAGATTTTGAGTTCTCTTTGATCTGTTTTGACCCTGTATAACTCAAACCAGACTGTTTTCTTTACCTCCTTATTAAATTGAAATGAATATTGAGATTGCATTTATCAATACTCTCATATTGACTGAAACAACAGTCAAAAAATATCACTGATGAATGTAGCTTTTTTAAATAAAAAAAGAAATTATTCAGGTTTCTATTACAAATCTGTTGCAGATCTCTTCTACAAACACTGTTGTTTGGAAGTTGGTCACAATATTAGCAAAAATCCAAAACAAAAATAGAATTCATAAACAGTCTGGAAGAAGAATCATTTAAAAGCTTGGGCAGACATTTCCAGAAAATTGTTGTCAGTAGTTTTCTTGTTAGTCTGAGTTCTCATTCTTAATTTATTCTGCAGCACTATAAAGTGCCGAGATCAGAATCTTTAGGGGATTTTCTGTTGAGTTCATTATGTCCTGAATTTCACTAAAGATGAACAGCTTCCTACTTAATGTTAACAAAACAACATTTTCTTAATCTAAGCAAAAAATCCCCTCAAAGGTATTTTATGAATATAATATGGACAATGCAGTGGCTATAAATATAGAAGGAACCAATATACTTTCTGCTCAGAAGAAAAAAATGTTGCAAAATGCACTAACTTGAACAACAACAAAAAATGTCCTTTTCATAAATATTACTGAGATGTTTTGTCAATAGTCAATATATCACCAAGCCCTGATGAAGTAATTTAGTAGGTTTTTAGGTCCTTATGAGGATTTCTGAAAACTCCTCCATATGTTTTTCAGGATATATTAGAAAGCAAAAGCTTAGCTGAGAATTTTACCTCTGTAAATCCACAGAAATAGGACAATCTCAGAAACAAAGTTTAAGACTTGTTGGTTACCTGACCAGTGCTGCCATCTTAGCTGTTTCAGTATGAATTCATAGACTCTAAGATGGATTTCCAGCACATATTTTTTTTCCTGTAACAGTCACTAGTGGACAGTGTTTATTTGAAACTAATTTTATTTAATCTTTTGCAAAGGTTAGTGGTCACGTGAGGACCTCAGTGTCTTGGACACAATGGTCAATTGTCTGGGTTGTGCAGGTCTTTGCAATGGCTTCTTCAGCTGGATCAGATGAAATTCCCCAAACTGCTGTTCTGATGAACTCTTGTAATCGACCTGCTCAGTGGTCCTGCATGAATGCTCCCAAATGTGCAGAATCCATTCCTTTGTTATTGGTTATCTTCAACTGTACAACAGAGATGTACATAAATAGGTGGCACAAAAGGTGGTCCTAGATGACAATTTCTGTATCTGCAGGACCAGTTTATGAAATTAATTAGGATCTCGTGTAGGCACAATTTGTCATATTTGCAGCTGGAATTGTCTGAGAGCATTTCCAGGATGGCCGTAGTCTCCACCCAGGATATTAATCCACACGTTCAGTATGCAAATAGTGGCCATCAGCTGATCTATGCACAGCATTAGCTGCCTAAGGAGATCTTCCAGATTCAGAAATTCTGGAGAGTCCTGTAGCATCTACTCAAAAGCCTTGCCACAGAGATGGCTAGAAGCAGAGTTCATCACCATGCCTTAGGTCAGTCTGCTCCCACACCTATGCAGAAACTGGTTCCAGCATTCCTGGATGACACAGGGGCTTGAGACAGGTTACACTGGGTTTTTACACAAGCACAACTATGACACTTAGCTAGAACACAACTGTGGCTTGAGTTTCCTCCTTTCATCACAGGTGTAACTCAAATTCCACAGATTATCCTCCAATACTTGCCAAAGAAAAAAATCAATTAATTTTTATAATCTTAATTCTTTAAACTAAAGCTTTGTGAATGCTGTATATGCACAGCAAGCTGTTCCTAGATCTTCATATGTTTATGTACAGAAGACGGCACACATGTAAGTATAGGAAATATCAAAACTCTGGGAAATCAAAGCAGTTTATACCCCAAACACTATCACCTGTCAGCATTTTCAGCACGTATAGTTCCACAAAATTATTTGAATAGCCTGTATGAATGTTCATGCATTGTTCATTGTGTTTACTTTTAACATGTAGACAAAGTATGTTTATGATAAAGAACAGGAAAAGAAAGAAGGAGAGCAAAACAAATAACACAGTAAAACAGAAGAAGGAAGAGAAAAATCAGGAACATGCTGCAGCTTGAACTGCTACTAAAAGGTTTTTCTAAGAGAAGCTGTTTTTGGACTCTGTTCTGGCTGAAAGGACTTGGACAGAGGGGACAAAAATGACTCTTCTTTGCTGGATTTTCTGATGTTCAGAGAAACAGAAATTTACATTTTAGTACCAGTAATTAATAACCTTAATCCACACAGGCAGACTTTTTCCCAGACCTAGGACTTAACTGATCTCAATATTAGATACAACACAAAAACCTTAACACAACTAGATAAAACCACAGCTGATAGACTGACAAAACATGCTGTGGTGGGTGTTAATGTTATTCTAGATATAGCTAGAGTTACAAATGAGCTCTAAGAAGTTAATTTATCCTTTCATTTTCAATAAAAGTGCAGCACCTATTTTAAGTATCCATTTTATTCTGACAAAAATAAAGATGAGCATCAACCAGCATTGCACTGTATGAGTGATGGAGAAAATAAATGTTTCTGTAATGATGATAACATGTTGTAACAATCCAGTGCCAGAGGCTAATAAAGAAAAGCTCAGATTTTTAATCTTTGTCACTTTTTAAAAACAGCACAAAAAGTGCTTTATTTTGAATCCCTATTTTTGTAGCTGATTCAAACCCACTTGGTTTTCTTTTAAGTTCCTTTACAAAGGATGTGGGCTTTTTTCTATTTACAAAAATGCCTGAAAAAGTGTAAGGGGGTGGAAAAAAAAAAACAACCAACACAAACCCTAACTTAATTAGAATGCTTTAAACCCATAGTTGACACTCTGGCTATTTTCATACTAATAAATCTAGTTTTCTAAAAAGACGTTATGGTGCTTTGTTGGTGTAATGTGTGCATTGAAATTTCTGCTAAAATTGTGATAATATTCTGACATGCACAACACCAAGTACTATCTCATAAACTGTAGTGATAAGAAATTAAGTGAACTGGAAGAGAGTTAAGGGTATGATAATGTTAGCAGAGGAAGACAGGGTGAGAAAACTGTTCCAGGAAAATGTTACCATTGTTAACAGGGTCTTATAAAATTAATTAACAAATGTTACCATTGTTCATTTCAATGTAGAAACTGTCTGTGTATCATGTAACACCAAGTCAGTGTGCTAACATTATTTCGCTGTCCTGCCACACCTTGGCATTCACCTCAGTATCTTTTAGTGCAATTCATCGTATTTGTCCCGTTCCTCAAAATGCATGGCTCCTGTGCATTTGCAACAAGATATTCAAAAGTTATTGAAATGACAGGACTGACAGAATTTTTTAACACTTGTTTCATCAGTCTAAAACCAGATCATAGTTCCAGAAATTTTAATTGACTTTAGTAATAGTTTTAGGGTCTAACAGCTTAGATAAATCTTGATTTTCTCCAAATGATAATTTCCATTGTACGCGAATGGAATCAGACATGGAAGTCTTAGTGGTAAGCTTTGCTACAATTATTGTGGATGCTGATGTTCAAGTATATGGATCACCATATGCATCATCCAATTCTGAAAAGGGTCTAAAAGCTCTAGCATTGTCTTGACAGTAGCCTTCCCCTGTAGGGCTTTTGGAACTATTAAGTATTCATTATGAGAAATATTTACGATATATTGTAAAAATTGACTTCATTTGAAAGTAGGGATGGGATAGCTGAAGATGCAAATCATAACACTCAATTATAAAGCATTGTATAAAAAGAAAAGGCTGATAACCTTTCATTTGAAAACAAAAAGCTCTAGCACTAAGTACAATATATTTTATGGATAAAATTTGTCACTACAGGTATGATACAAAGAAATGAAATCCACTATATGTAAGAAATGTTATCTAGTAAATTCTGAACTGGAGATAGAGGACTCTCTCAGCATGTTCAGTGTCTTGGAATAATTCACTAATGAATGCTCTTCATCTGGAGAAATCCCAGCCTGAATTTCATGACAACCCTAAAAAGATCATAGTTGATTTTGTGCTCACTTCAAAAATAGGCAACAAAAATAGTGAAAGGTAAAATGAAGTGGCAAAATCTTCATAGGAGTTGTCATCTCTCACCTGTCAAGTTTTGAGATTGTACCTATTCTATGATTTTTGTTGTGTGTATGTACCCTCTCTTTAACAGTTATATTGTTATTGCAGAATCAGCTGTGAGAGATTCAGGTGATGCATACTGCTTTTACATATTTACATGTAAATGTATATCATGCTAACAGTGCTAGAGCAGCATTACCAGCAGGGTCTTATAAAAGAAAAAGGGGCTGCTACACTCTAGTACACAAACACAAGTAGAACATGCAAATGCATGTCCATTTATTCCAGCTGAATTGGATTTAGTAACTATGGACTGATGAAGAACAATGGTGTATTGTGTGTTGTACTTTATTCAGGGAATAGGTATGAGACATATAATGGAAGATAAGTAGAAATATAACCTGATCCTTCACCTGGAAGAAATAGTTCTGACAGACAAAAAACTGTCATTAATTTTAAATAAATTTTTCATGCTGAGGTTTATAAATTTGATGAAAAGGCTTTCACTTTGATTTTCAATATAGGAGGTTGTCCATTATTCTCAGCAATTCATTCATTTCTTTGAAAATATCTCTTTGATGTAATACTATTCAGCCCATTACCTGATAAGGATATAATGCTCCTGGTCCTGTATAAGTATGGTTTTCACTTTTAAATTCTTATTTACCTCATTTCCCTTTATTTAATCTGTTAAAAGGGCTCTGTTAATTCTTTGTTCTTCAGTCAATTTCATTTGTATCTTTGTATGAGTTTTGGTTAATTTTTGATTTATTGCTATCTAAGTGCAAGCACCAAAAACTTTTTAGGAAACCTTAAAAAAAGGACTATTTGCTGTTTTACTGAGGATTCACTGTGCTGTTCTTTTCATTAAAATTTCTGGTCTGGACAGTAACCTGTGTGCCCTCTATAATTGTAATGCTGAAATGAAAGGCTGTGTAAAGGAAAAAAAAAAAAATCCAAACACTCACAAGCATGAGATTTCTTCTGCTTTATTGCCACCTATACATTTTTAATTCTCATACATTCCCAGGGTAGAAATTTAAATTGTAGGCAAAGGCCAGCAGAGTTTTTGGTAGGAATCTCTGAAAGCTGACTTTTAGAATCCCTCAAGACAGGGAACTTTTAAATACACCAAGTACTCACAATAGCTTTATTACCACATTGCTACTTCACTCTTTAGATTGCACGAAAGCCTGGAGACTAATTTCAGCAACAGCCACAATTTACTAGCTATAGTAGCCCTCAGATGAATAGTTTCTTGTAAAATCAGTGGCAGCTTTATCCTACTGGAGCACAAATAAATCAGCTCTTATTATTCCACATTCATTTAATCCTGAGACATTAGTCAGTGGGACCTTGCTGCAGCCTAATAAACAGCAGCAGCAGCAGTTTTTCTTTATGAGAGTAGTTGTTCATCCTAAATTAGAGCCAGCATTAGGGGAAGGCAGAAACTTTTGCAGCATGATTTAAAGATATATAATATGAGACTATAATAGTATATGAAAACTGCACCCATGTGTATAAATATAGTCAGGTCATAATTTTGCTATATGTGGGTTACTTTAGAACATGTGGCTTATTTTATCTTTAAAGTGTGTGTTTTGTTGTGGTGAGTAATATTCATGTTATTTGGATATTTCCAAGAATTTGGCAGTGGCTTTTAACATTGTACTTTAGCTACCTTGTACAGGGGTAAAAAATGTGAAATGAACACAGTGATTCAAAAAGATTATTTAACTCCATGTTATTTCCATTTTACAACTCCAAACCCAAGAAAGCATCTCTTAGTTCATATTTACAAACAAACATACTTTTAATTAAAATGTTTGGTGGTTGTGAAATGGACAATATCCAGGCTTTTTAATGTGTGCTCTCCTAATTACTGAAATATATGAAATAATTGGATTTTATCCCTTTCAAAAGCTTTTATTTTGAGCTATGATGACAGTTTTTTTTCTTTGTGGGTATCCATGTTAGTCTATCTTATAGACCTACATGGTCTATCTTTGAAATACAGACAGAAAGTGGGTAATATTTAGATTGAAACATGAAACTTCACAAATTTGGTTTTCAAGAAAGAAAATCATTTGCCTGAACGCTGTTCAGGAGCTCCCAAATTCTTCAGAGTTTGTGCTAGGACCTTTAGGGCTTTTCCTGGTTGAGAGCTGCAGTTTGAGTTAAACTGCTTGGGGTTATGTATTCGCTTGAATGATAAATTCAGAATGAAATTCTGGAGCTGTGGAAGTGAAAATCTGGTGGAGTGGCTCAGGATCACATGGCTTGTGATAAGTAGTTTTGAATGAAGGTTTTTGAAAAGTTTTAGTGTTTAACTTTTTTCTGGTGAGTGCATTGCGTCTATACTGCTGCCACAGTACATTAATGACTGTTATTGATTTATTGGATCTGACTATTAGTCCATTACTAAGAATTAGCTGAAAAAATGGTATCTCTTGAAGTACTTGTTTTATGTCAGTTTGGATCCTTAAATAAGAAAAATAGAGGATGAGTCTTTAACTCTTTGGAAGTGATTTATACACACCAAAAATTCATTTTCTTTTGGTTGATATTTTTCCTATAATTTTGTCATCAGCTACGGGTAGAATCTTCACAATACTGGAAATGATTTACTATTGCTTCATGTTCTCCATGTAATCTGTATATTTTCTTTTATTTTTTAATTGGATTTTGTCTGTAGCTCTTAATTTCATTTAGTTATATTATTGAAATAAATAATAAAGATTGAACTGCTAAAGTCTAGAGTCTGCACTATCTTGTTGCCATGTGGCATTGTTTTTTTTCTTAAATTGTAAACATCATTGCAGATTCCTCTCTCTCTTTGTACCACTGATACACTATAAAAATGAAAATAAATCTGCGTCCTGCTTTATGGGTTAATTATCTATTTGTACTGAGTGGTTCTAGGAATCATATAATTGCTGCCCAATATCTGGATGAGTCTTTTAATGAAAATTACAGCTTTCATGCTTGCCAACAGTGCCAGGAAGACAGAACAATTGGAGAAAAATCATAATTTAGTGCCATACTTCCACTCATTTCTACCAAAAAAAGGAGCACATCTAGTGCCTCTGTTTCTATGTGACCAACATACAGTATGGGAAGATGTTGATGCAAAGTACCTGCTGTCCAAAATAGCAGCAACTGCCAGGCTACTACTCTCGTGTAGTTAGTATTTTTCAGGATTCTTCATTTCCTTTAATTCACACACACTGTCAGCCTTGTAACAGTGCAGGAAAACAGGTTATATTTTTCCTCATTAATATTCTTTGAATAATCTTGAGTTGAGCAAGAAAGAACCATCACAAATCTGTTCCTAAGTAAAAACCACCTGCACCCATTTTTTAGTGCTTACAGTCAAGATTCATTCTTCCTGCTTCTAAAACCCTTTTTGCTTCTTTTTTTGAGATATGCCCAGTGTACGTCCTGCCTGCAGAAAATGTTATTGACTGGAAGCACAAGAAGCACAGCTTCCTGAAATCTGAAGGTTTCTTCTGAAGAACATGGCTACTGGGTTTTGCACTGAGGGCAAATTCAGCAATACTGAGGGCAGAATTCAGCAAACCTCTACTTCCATGGGGTTGATGTCCCTAGCAGGGTAGCACGAAGCCTGGGTCTTTATGCATTGGCCTGGTTGAATGCTATTCACAGTTCATCCAGGAATAAAGGCAACATGGGATGCAAAATGCCCCCCTTCATATATCACACCTTGGACAGCTGGGAAGGAAATGTAGACAAACTCAGCCTTTTTGGAAACTGAGTGACCTTTCAGTAGCATGCAGACTACTACAGTCCAAGGCAAATACTGTATCTGACTACATTTAATTAATGCACTTAGGCTTTCTTTTTATAAATAGTACGCCTGAATTCAAAGGATCAGGTTTGAAATTAATGTGGCTAGGCACATGCATTCTCATATTCGTACCTCCAATATGCCCCTTTAAATTGTAAGCCTAAATCATTTTGAGTTTGTCTCACAGTTTATCATACCCTGGGCTGCTTCATGACAGGTGAACTGTTTGCCTGGAGGAGCTGATATGCTGAAGAAGAATAGCTGGTGTTTGATGTCCTTCCTGCTGCAGCAGGAAAGACCAAGAAATCCTTATTATCTAGGATTGCAGTGCACAGTTGAAACATGGGCTGAGTCATAATCTGGAATCCCCACATTCTGCTGGGAGAATGTGCTATAGGGAATGTCCTCATACAGAAAAGGCTTTGCATTTTGTGACTAGTTTTTAAAGATCTGATGCTGCTTCCTTTATTGCACTGTAATAGCTAGATAAGAATCTGACATGGGCAAAGAGTGCCCATGACAGGCTGTTCGCACCTTCTCAAGCAGCAGGCAGTAACCTCCCATCAGAGAGGGAAAACTGAGGTAGGCTGGCAGGCTGGCCATAGCCAGGAAAGGGATTTTAACATAACCAACGTAAAGAGGATATTCTTGATTTTTATTTTATTTTCCACTTTGTCTCCACCTCATTTGGATTCTCTTTATGGAGAAGAACAGTCTCTTATGACATCCAGGGTTGAATTTCCAGCATGTTATGAGGATTAGTTGCATTCTCCCCACACCAATAATGAGTTGTTCAGCTCAATGCTGCATACTGTGCTGAACATTTACCCCTAGAATCTCAAGTATCAGCTAGGAGGGAGGGTGAGAGATCAGGAGACTTCTTCAGCTTGAGAGATCCCAGGACAGGAGAATGGAAAATGGTAATTATTGCATATGATAGGGAGAAAAGTTCGGGACTGAAATAGCAGGAGGATTGCAGTTTGGGATTAAAGCCACGTCGCTAAAGCGGTATAGGGGTGGCATAATACAATGTCTTCTTTAACTGTGCCTGGCTATAGCCACTCTAGGTTGTGACCCTCTGATCCTGTAATTTCGACAAGGGCAAAACCACCAAGATCACGGTAAATTAAACAAATTAGGAGAACCCAGATTTCAACACTTATTTGCATATGCATTGCTCACCAGGGAAGCCTTCATGGGCAAAGGCAACTATCTGATTTGCACACTCAGATTTTGCCTTCATATTTTGCATTGGCTCATCACATGCAAATGTATGCATTCAGTTGCATGCACCGAGGTTTGAAAATCATTCCTCTGGTTTCAAGGAAGAAAAAGACAGAATAATAATCACTCCCTCTCCCTCCCCCCTGCCCAGCCTATTGTCAACAAATTTCAATTCATCACTGTTGATTTTGCTGAAACCTACTTTGGAACGTTACAGCTCGGATTGATGTTATCCAATGCCATTTTTATCAGGGTTTCACTGCGCAATATCGAGTATTCAGGGGAGTCACTGCAGGCTGCTGGTGCCCATGATTGCCTCTGACATGTACAGCTGAAAGGACTCTTATTCCAAGAATGATCCTTTTTTTTAGGCTGTATTGAGTTGGGACTGATTTTGATAGCCAGTTTCAGTCAAGAATCATAAAGTTATTGCACATTTAAGACCGTCAGTATGAGAATCATTCTCTATCTCTCCCTCCCCCTCTCACTGTTCCTCCCCCTCCCTTTCTCACTCTCATCATTTCACAGGACTGCAAGGTTACAGAAAGGTCTAATCAATTGTCAAACTCTCCTTTATCTCTGAGAAGGTGGTAAAAAAATCTAACTGCCCTGCTGTAGGGGGTTCTTCTGACTACACAGCACCCTTTTTCACATACAATGCTACCATGATTAATGTCCTCCCACCTCAGACCTTGTTAAAACCTGTTCTTTAAAGCAGGCTGGTGCACCACAGTGAGAGCAAGAGCAAGGTTGCATAAATCAACGTGTTCTCACAGCCCCCAGGATATCCATTATAGATGCCAGCTGGATGACTGGAAGATAGAGAAAAATGAATATTGTATCCTGTGGCCTTTTGCCTCTAATGACCACTTTTCAACATTTTTGAAGGCATGATTAAATTTTGATAACTGGGGAAGTCACTCTGAGCAGGCTGAAATAGAGATAAATTGACTGAGGGTCTGACATCCCAGTGGAGAGCAGGCAACTAATTAGTGTGTGAATCGCACTCTGAAAGAGATGTAAAAGGGAGGTTGGTTTAATCAGAGGAGCTGCTGAGGTACAGGAATAGTCAGGGATAATAGCGGCCTAGGTAGAAATCACAGGCTCAACGAGCAGCTCTTTCTGTCTGCTTGATTGGCAGCTGCTGACCTAGTGTCCAAAACCTTTGAACTCTTACAACAGTAATAGCCTTGTCAAAGCAATTTGCTTGCAGTTTTCTATGACCAGTTATTTCAGCCGTGGAGCTGGGACATCCAATTTGAAAGGGCACTTTGCTCCTCTGCTGCAGTGGAAGCTGAGCGGAACAGCCTCATTATTTCTGATGACTTTACTTTTGAACCCTTTAACTTCCCTCCCCGTTCCTCTCTTCCCCAGTGCACTCCACACGCTGCATATGTACCCTCTCCCTGGGGACCTTGCTGTATGGATGAAGTGTCAGATCAATTTAGCTGTTGATTGCAGCAAGGGAAATGAGGGCAGGGGAAGGAAAAAACCCCACCACTCTGTGTAACTCTGCAGTTTTATTGCAGGAACAGAGCCTCCTCGGTGTCTGAACTAGCAATGCTGTTGGACATACAAAACACAATCGTATCTGGAGTTCCTCTTGCTGGGTTTAGGGGAATTAAAGGCAACATTTAATCCCTTTTAAGAGCAGCTGGGATAACACCCCCTTTAGTTGGAAATGAAGGTTAGTACCTCTATGCAAGAGATTACTAAGATAACGCCTTTCCTGTAGTGCTTCCCATTTACCCAACATACACACATAAAATTTTCTTTGTGGTAGCAGGAATGTTATCACTTAAACTGTTGTTTGGGGGACTAATCATAATTCCCTAATAAGCTGCAGAAGCTGGTGAGGACATTTTTTTTTCCTTGTAGGGAGGGAGGGTAGCAGAAGAGAGAGTAAGAGGATAGACCGGAAAGCTTGCTGTCTTATTCTATTTGGTAGTGTGAATTAGTGTTGCTCTGACTTATTTTTTTGCCTGGAACAGACTAGTTTCTCTTTTTAAACTGGTCAGTCCCCCTGGGTCTCGTATTATATCAAGGACTAGGAAACCTGATGTGGCTGGGTTTTGATGTGACATCATACTGTTTCTGCAAAGCCTTCAGCTAAGATTTTCAAAAGCACAATTTTTCACATGAAAATGAGGGCCAGTTGTAACTTCATCTACATAATTAGGCACCTGCTGTATATTAATACTTTATTATGAGGTGGCTTAGACTAGTGGTAGCTCAGGGTGCAACTGCATGAATAAAGTAAGCTCAGCTGCTGATTGATACCATGCTTGCTACTCCACAGTCCTTGCCCGTGTCCTCGGTCCTACCTGCAGTACATGACTGGAACTGCCTTTATGCTCACACATATCTCCAGTGAGCAGTATGCAGACTGTCAAGGCAGGATGGCTCCTGACCCTTCAGGGCTGTGATTGTGTTTCTTACCATTTATTTCTGAGTAGAGGAGTATTACTTTATCAAACACATGGAAACACTTTGGGCCCATTGACAGGTCACTTTTTGGCTTCATGAGTCTGTCTTCTCACTATGGACACATGAACATCCATTTCTTAAATATTCTTAAAGTCTAGAGTGGCAACATGGATGTTCTCATCAGAAATATGTGATTGTGGTAACTTTCCTGAGAAGTCACAAAATTCCTAGGGAGATTAGGAAAACCTTGATCTGTGTTTAATTTTGTATAGCTAGGAAAACCCTGTGGAAGCCAAGCCATTCAGGTGTTTTGCTAAACTATGGTTGAAGTGCTAACTTCCTTGGTCATTATAGAATAATAGAATAGTTAGGGTTGGAAAGGACCTTAAGATCATCAAGTTCCAACCCCCCTGCCATGGGCAGGGACACCTCGCTCTAAACCATATCACCCAAGGCCTCGTCCAACCTGGCCTTGAACACTGCCAGGGATGGAGCATTCACAACCACCCTGGGCAACCTATTCCAGTGCCTCACCACCCTAACAGGAAAAAATTTCCTCCTTATATCCAATCTAAACTTCTCCTGTTTAAGTTTTAACACATTACCCCTTGTCCTGTCACTACAGTCCCTAATGAAGAGTCCATCCCCAGCATCCCTATAGGCCCCCTTCAGATACTGGAAGGCTGCTATGAGGCCTCCATGCAGCCTTCTCTTCTCCAGGCTGAACAGCCTCAACTTTCTCAGCCTATCTTCATATGGGAGGTGCTCCAGGCCCCTGATCATCCTCGTGGCCCTCCTCTGGCACTTGTTCCAACAGTTACATGTCCTTCTTATGTTGAGGACACCAGAACTGCACACAGTACTGCAAGTGAAGTCTCACGAGAGCAGAATAAAGGGGCAGGATCACCTCCTTCGACCTGCTGGTCACACTCCTTTTGATGCAGCCCAGGATACGGTTGGCTTTCTGGGCTGCAAGCGCACACTGCTGGCTCATGTTCATTTTCTCATCGACCAGCATCCCCAAGTCCTTCTCTGCAGGGCTGCTCTGAATCTCTTCTCTGCCCAGCCTGTAGAGAAACCACTAGTACCACTATTTCTCAAAACAACTAGGGAAAACAAGGTACAGAAAAGTTGAGTTTTATCTAAGTCTGTGCTTAAGGTCAGGCGTAAAGTAACTAGTTATGGCTTAATTGTTGGCTTCCTTCCCTGAACATTTTAGGACTATTAAGAAGAAATAACCAAATATTCAAATCGCTAACTAGATTGGGAGGAAAGAATTTGACTACTGTGTATGTTAAACATGAGGCTTGTGCTAAAAGCCACCTTTGCTGACCTGCTGAAAAGTAGTGACAAGCACTTTGCTTCAGAACTGGGAGCAGCAGACACAGCAATGATATTAAAAGAAAAAAAAAACAACAAACCCACAGTAAGTAAAACCAAAGTTTGTAGCGAAAGTTATTCTATGCATCAAGACATTGGCTTCTATGAAAAAACAAGAGCTGGCATGTCAGAAATATGAAATCTTGTATAAATATTGCTCATAAACAAACCAAGAATTAAAAGGTGAGGTATACAGCCGAGGCACCTTAAAAATAGATGGGTCTGCTGACGTGTTTCTGTGCATATTCCTGGTTTAGAATGACAAATATACCTGCAGCAATGATGATTACATGAAGAAACTTCATGTTTGAGATGCAAAGCCACTTAGAACTCTGCTAATATCAGTGGAACATAATAAAAAATATGTTTCAATTAATGACTTTCCCTTTCCTACCAGTCTGTACATGATTTCTGACTTTCGTGTCAGATTGTGTGGCAAAATGTTTCTGAAGTTATGAGCAATAAAACCAGACACAATCAATTTGTGTAGGCCAGGCAAATATGATTTAATTGCTACTTTAGTGAAAAGGCTGCAGCCATTATGTTAAATTATTAAAAATAACACCCACTGTAATTTATCAGCATTTTAACCATTACTGCATTTTTTAAAAAAGTGTTGGCAATTTTGACATTATAATATTTGGGATAATAAAAGTCAGCAGGGGTAGTTTGAAGTACAGTACAAGGTAAAGATAGGAGTATGTATTTATTTGAGCCTTAACAGGTTGCACAACTTTAGCTCTTGTGGCTGGAAAACTTAGGAGAAATACACCCTCTGTGCTCATCTGAGATTAAAGGAAAAGGGTGGGATTGTTGTGGCTAGGGACAAGGCTTTGAAGCCAGGAACTGTGATAGTCCACTCTCACACTCTATTGCTAATAGTTCTGCTTGTTACTTCTGATGCAAAATATTTATGTTAAGCCCATGTGAAGGTAGTGACAACACTCAGTTGCCAAGCAAGATAATTGCAAATTTAAGCTTTATCAGGGTGTGGGTAATCTCTGTCTATGTATTTATGTTTTTAAGACTTTGTCTACCCAAATCTATTCAAACTCTGAAAGAGGAAGCCTTTAACTGAAAGGGGGTCTTTCAGAAAGCAAGCCTGATGGTAGAAGACTCATTCATGTCTTGCCATTACGGTATCTGGATATTTCAAAGATTGCAAATGAGTTTTTTGAGAGGCATCCCAGAGACACAGGTGAGTCTTGAGAGATGCTTTTCCACAGAGGAAGAAGAACCTGTATAATCCTGCTTGCAGTCCTTTGAAACCTCTGCTTTGACTAACTGAAATGTTTTAATGGGTCAAATGAGAGCAGGTAGATCTTCCAGTCTCTCAGTGCTCCCTTGGTTAGCACAACATGAGGAATGCACCCCTTTTATTTCTATGCAGACCAGAGGATTTCAAATAACAACACAAGTCAAGTAAGGAACTGAGGTATGCAGAAAATTGCCAGAGAAAGAAATGCTGAGGAAAGAAAAGGCTGGAGTTGTTAGAGTCCGATATCATAGAATCATAGAATCATAGAATGGTTAGGGTTGGAAAGGACCTTAAGATCATCAAGTTCCAACTCCCCTGCCATGGGCAGGGACACCTCACTCTAAACCATATCACCCAAGGCCTCGTCCAGCCTGGCCTTGAACACTGCCAGGGATGGAGCATTCACAACCTCCTTGGGCAACCTATTCCAGTGCCTCACCACCCTAACAGGGAAGAATTTCCTCCTTATATCCAATCTAAACTTCCGCTGTTAAAGTTTTAACCCATTACCCCTTGTCCTATCACTACAGTCCCTAATGAAGAGTCCTTCCCTGGCATCCCTATATGCCCCCTTCAGAGCCTTAAACATTTATTTAATTATGTGTGCCAATTATGATGCAAGTATCTCATAGTCCTTCTACTCATGCTTTAAGAAAGGATGGGGAAGTAGAAAAAGTAGCAGAAAATCTATGACACAATTTGACATTGTTATCTAGGATTTGTAATATTATAAGGCAGGATTATAAAACAGATTTTTGCAGTGGCTTTATCCCCTTTGTCCAGATATGTGTTTCCACATGCATGTGTATATAAACATGTGTTTTAGTACATGGCGTCTTCACCTGGAGGTACGTAACTGTAGCAGTTAATTCCATTTAGTAGCGATCTATAAAATGATGTGCCTTAAATGGCTTATTGTAAAGCTTGTCATTATGGCAATTCAGTTAAATGATATTGTATTATTATTCCTCACCCTATGTGCAAAATCTAGCAAAAACATTACTAAAACTGGGAGAAATCATTCTAAATATCAGCAGAAAAGAGTGTTTGATTAAAATTAAAACAATGCCTTTCAAAACCTCTGACAGATAAATTATGAATATTTACAGATACACTTTTGTTATATAATGTTAATCTTAAGAAAGAATTTCAGACTGTTGATGGGGTTTTAAAAATACCGTAATATGCATTCAAAGATTAAGATAATTGGGACATATATTTCTCAAAATATAGAAAGAAGAACTTCAACTGATTTTTGAAGTATCCTTTTGAAACACCTAAAAACACTCTGGAATTTGTCCCAACTCCTCTTTTCTGAATTAATACAGAGAATGATGAAAAGTATCTTTATTTCCCTGCATAATGTATTCTAGCTTAGAAATATTTTTTAAGTGTAACTTGTACTAGAATTATAGCATTTTTGAATCCTGTTTTCTTGTAAATTTACAGGTACCATGACCTCCAACTGTTCTGTATTTACTGAGTTAACTCTTCCATGTGATAGGCCGACACATTTTTACATATGTGATACTCAGTCACTGGGAGAAAAATAGAAGACCTCTTTTAAAGGTCTACAAGGATGAAGATAATTACAGAATGGAGCTCTTAAACATTTTTCACTGAGTGAGTAACATACTTACTGGAAAACAGAGAGCACAGAGGAACAGTTGACAAGTGCAATCAAATTTACGATCACCCTTAGGGTGTTACGTGGCATACTCACATTCACACAGACATCCAATAAATATTCAACAAGTGACTGTATCTTTACAATCTTTAAAGCTAAAAACATTATGCGCTGCTTTTGAGCTGAAAATCAGTGTTGTTAACCTGGTGGCAGATCTTGATCTATACTTGGAATTGTGTGGGCCTCTCAGCATCTTTGAAGAACAGAGCTTTTTCAGTCAGATCAGGTTTTTAGTTTGAAAATGCAGCTGAGTTGAAGCATGCTGGATAAAGAGTTGAATTGTGACTTAGCTCAGCAGATTATAGGGCCAATTTCTGAAGAGAGATCACACCCACTTGTGGCGTGAGGGGACATAAACTAGTACAGCTCATGTAAAAATTGTTATTTCAGGAGTTGATATATCCTCAGGAGTGAACTACGTGGTGCTCTTTTTCAGGGGATAGTGACAGAGAATAAAGCATAACATGCAAAATCTTGAATACTCATTAATTTTCAGTAACAAGTGGTGTCCCCTGGGATCGGCGTTGGGACTCGTCTTGTTCAACATCTTTATCGGTGACATGGAAAGTGGGATTGAGCGCGCCCTCAGCAAGTTTGCCGATGACACCAAGCTGTGTGGTTCGGTTGATACGCTGGAGGGAAGGAATGCCATCCAGAGGGACCCTGACACGCTTATGAGGTGGGATGATGCCAACCTCATGAAGTTTAACCATGCCAAGTGCAAGGTCCTACACCTGGGTCGGAGCAATCCCAGGCACAGCTACAGGCTGGGCAGAGAAAAGATTCAGAGCAGCCCTGCACAGAAGGACTTGGGGGTGTTGGTCGATGAGAAAATGAACATGAGCCAGCAGTGCGTGATTGCAGCCCAGAAAGCCAACTGTATCCTAGGCTGCATCAAAAGGAGTGTCACCAGAAGGTCAAAGGAGGTGATCCTGCCCCTCTTCTCTGCTCTCGTGAGACCTCACTTAGAGTACTGTGTGCAGTTCTGGTGTCCTCAACATAAGAAGGACATGGAACTGTTGGAACAAGTGCCAGAGGAGGGCTACGAGGATGATCAGGGGACTGGAGCACTTCCCATACAAATACAGGCTGAGAAAGTTGAGGCTGTTCAGCCTGGAGAAGAGAAAGCTGTGTGGAGACCTCCTAGCAGCCTTCCAGTATTTGAAGGGGGCTTATAGGGATGCTGGGGGGGGAACTCTTCATTAGGGACTGTAGTGGAAGGACAAGGGGTAACTGGTTAAAACTTAAACAGGAGAAGTTTAGATTGGATATAAGGAGGAAAGTTTAGATTGGATATAAGGGTGGTGAGGCACTGGAATAGGTTGCCCAGGGTGGCTGTGAATGCTCCATCCTTGGCAGTGTTCAAGGCCAGGCTGGACGAAGCCTTGGTTGAGATCGTTTAGTGTGAGTTGTCCCTGCCCATGGCAGGGGGGTTGGAACTTGATGGTCTTAAGGTTCTTTCCAACCCTAACTATTCTATGATTCTATTATTCTATGAATACAAGCATGTACTGTCAGGTTGGCCATGAGAAAATAGTTGATAAAAAAGTTGAACTGACTTTTCATTTCAGCTAGAGATATGGGTGTTAAACTGGTGTAGAGACATCACCGAGCTAAGGCATTTCCATCAAACTAATGCCCTTCAATATATAGGATTGCTTCCAAAATTTCAAATATTATTCTGTACCCTCATTTTTTTCCACCTTTCATATAGAAATAACCATTATCAAATGATTTACAGTGGCCTTATGAGGATATCTTATATGAATAATATTTTATCGTCACACTTGTTAGAATGCACAATCCCAACAGCACAGCAGTTAGTAATTTTTTTCTTTTATTTTTAATTTGGACATCACGAAACCACAACTTGTTATTCTGCTGTCATGTTATTAATATTTGGGTGATATTTAAGCCTAATCTGTCTTCCTTTAACTCCTTATTTCAGTATCAACAGAAGTGGCTTCCAGCAAAACTGTCCTATATCTCATTATGTTTCATTATGATATTCTGTTTTTTTATTACTTATGTGGCTACACAGGGTGCATTTTGGTATTTTCTATGCTGTGAATACTTACAGTATAAAGTAAATTAAACCAAGTTGCAAATACAGATGGGTGGAAAATTTAATAGACTTAGGTTTGAAGGGTTAACAGCAAAATAATTAGTGGAGTTTGCTTGCCCTTGGAAATGTGACTGGGCTCAGCTGGAGAGAATTATGCTATTAAGAAAGGGACAATAAGAAGAGCTTTAATTCCTTCTACTATCTTATTTCTGTGTTGACCTGGGAAGTGAAGGGAAGAAGAGATGAATTTGGCTGTGAAAAGTCCTTTTGATTCCATTTAGTGGGCTGTTACATTTTTCTAACCTTAGCTTTCCTTAGAAAACTACTAAACTGATGGTGGCAGAATGTAAATATTCTTAGATCTGGCAGCTGAATAAAGATAATTTTAGGCAATTATAATAAAATTTAACTATGATGCAAGCCAGGAGAAAACTGGATTTTATGTACATAATATAAGGATACAGGATAGTGAAACGACAGAAAATCTGTTTATTTCTAGGGCTGGTTAATTGAGGTCACATAATTAGACATTACAGCTGTCAAGGGGGACAGCAAATTATATTGCTTTTGACATGGAGCTGCCAGTGGCTACCAGAGGTAGCTCTAACCTTTTGGATTTTCAGGAAATTATTTTAATACATATGAAATTATAAATAGACCGGTGAAATCAGATTTTAGTCATTGAAATTTACATCCATTTTGTGCAAATTTCTACTAGAGAAATGCTGAGGAAGGGAGGTCCACACTACAAGACACAATCACACAATCAACCAGTGCTCATTAGTTCATTATGTAGGTGCATAATGTGACAAGTAATATTGGGAGTGGTTTGTTTCTGAAGTTGACAGGAGCTATTAAAAATGTTACTGACTGCCTTTAATTTTTTAAGGCATATCTTGGAAGGAAATGATTAGACTTCTGTACCTGTGACTGCAATGCTGATTCAGCTGAGGATGAACAAAGAGGTTTAGGCAGTACCACAACTCAGCAGTGCAGTGGAGAAAATAGGCACTCTGCCTCCAACTGTGAGATGAGAGCCCTTCTTCAAATAGTTTCCTTGTGGCCAGCTATTCTAAAAGGAAGAGAGTGAAGGAACCAAAATCGTGTTCCTCCTAAAAAATCCTCTTATCTCTTGTCTTCTCAGGAAAGAAGACAAAGTATTTTTGCAGGAGTGGGAACTGCTCAACTCTACTTGGGGGGATATAGAAGAAGATAGAAATACAGCCAATATATTGACTTTTTTTTCAAGTGCAAGGTAACTTTAAGCTGTTTTAATGATACCTTAATGCATTTCAAATATGACCATTGTGAGTGAAGGATTTTGTGCTTACCTTGTGAAATGTTCATGATTTACTCCTAAAATAACTTTGTGATTTAGACAGAGTTTTGGGGCAGTTTACCCACAGTCGGGCTTCTTTTTGAGTGCAAGATAGACAAAAGACCACAGGGGCTATGTTTTCAATATTAATTCAATTAACTGTCCTGGGATAAGAAATGTTTTATTGCCTCTAAGAATCGGGTTCACATAGATGAAGTTATCTAATTATTAAAAACCAGGCTTTCATAAAGCCAAACGCTGCATTTGGGTTTCTAGCTTGGAGTCCTTTGCAATGTTTTGAGGAAAAATCCCTTCTTCCACACACACTGGTGAGTTTTAAGCCACTAACAGGCAGTGGGTCATCTTCACCATATGCTATTACAAAAGACAGAAAGACAGCAAATATTCAGGGTGGATGAGGAGAGCATATTGGGCATGTAACAGCCATCAGCCTGCTGTCTCCTGGCAGATACGTCTAAATGCTGTGTCTGCTGTGGTAAGCTTCAGTGGCACATCCAAACTGAAAATATGACCTAGAAATCCTGTACTGACTGCTGCTGATAATGCCTCCCTTTTTATGTGTGGCAGTATGGAAACTGTAGCTGCCTTTCCCAGCACTCTGCTTTTCACTTTGTCTTGTTTCTTTACTGTTTGCAGGATGTACAGGTGGAGAAGCAGTATTGGGTCATCTGGTCTCAGCTCTGCTATCACCAGGCTCTAAATACTTCTGCTACAGGACTGTGGATATAGCAGTTCACAAAAGTAAGTTGAAAAAAGGAAAGAAGTAGTAAAACATCTACTTTCTGTTACAGACTTTATTTCTTTTGCTACAAATTGTCAAATGTGACAACACCTTTTTTCCATTTGTGGTATTTTATTAGCATATTTTCTATTTACTGTTGAAGGAAAATCTTCAACAAAAGGGGAGAAGGCAGAACGAAAGGGATACTCAGAATGTTATTCCTTCATTGAGAAAACCAAGCCAAATAATCCCTTCTAACAGCCCTTACTCATGCTTCCACCTTTGATAAGAAGAGAATGAATAAACTCTGCCAGGAGCTGTTAACAGCTAATGCTGTCAAAAGGACAGGAAGGTTTTGGAGAAAGGTGAGTAGCTCATGTGACCATGTTCAATGCAATACACAGAATATAATTATGGACACAAAATTTAACAATAGAATGTAAAATAGTATGTGTAGTTTAAATGTACCCAATACTGATATGCTCAGTGTATGAGAATACTCTCAGTGATAGCAGGCCTCTATGCCATCTGGCAAGTGCTTCAGGAAGCCAGCATGAAAAGCAACAAACATTCCCACAGAGATATTGAGTAAATGTGAAGATAGATCACCTTTTATTGCTTTATTACTTACTAGGGGAAGTGGTTCTAGTGCGAGCAAGAAACCTGATTGTGAAACAAGCTAGGAAAAAAACCCCACTTTTGACACTTGCAGACCTCCTTCTCTTACCAACTAACAAGTATTATATGAAGACTCCTTGCAAGTCCCAAGATGAGTAGGGCAATGGGAATTGTGCTACTCCCTGGAAATACCATTGCAGAATCAATTCATCACATCAGTATCTATAGGACTGCTTTAACACAGCTGTTCACGGAGAGAGGGGGACAGGGAGACAAAATTCTCGCACTGGTCTTGATCACTGAGTGAAAGCAGCTGCTGCATATTTCTTCTCCATATGCCCATTTAACCTCTGGGCTCCAGATACCTTATAGCAATATATAACATCAATATATACACTGTACATACATAGAAATATTCACTAGAACAATGTAAGGCATTTGGAAATAAGAGATTGTTGTTTACAAAACAGGTAGAAGTTTGTAAAAAAACCCTTCATCCAATGAAAATAACTGACAAGTTATTTTATTTAAATAATACTTCAAGCTCTGAGACCAAATTCATGATGATTATTCATGTGAATGTTTCCCTGGGTGACAAAACCCACAAATTCTGGGATATGTGGTATCTGCTGTGGTTAACATGGCTATTAAAATATTATTAGGCAAATGACAATAGAATTGTCCCCTCAAAAAACTTCAAAGGTAAAGAAATGAAGAGAGCTATTTCAGAGAACACTGGTCTTCTGGGTGTATTTCCTTACATGGATGTTTGTGTTTATCAGTTTACCTACTTAGACCATCCTGTGTTCATGGGCAGAACATTTTCTGGAATAGGAAATTGTCACAGTATCACAGTATGTTAGAGATTGGAAGGGACCTCAAAAGATCATCTAGTCCAATCCCCCTGCCAGAGCAGGAACACCTAGATAAGGTTACACAGGAACATGTCCAGGCGGGTTTTGAATGTCTCCAAAGAAGGAGACTCCACAACCCTTCTGTCACCCTCACTGAGAAGAAGTTTCTTCTCAGGTTTAAGTGGAACCTCTTGTGTTCCAATTTGTACCCATTACCCCTTGTCCTTTCATTGTTTGCCACTGAGAAGAGCCTGGCTCCATCCTCGTGACACTCCCCCTTTATATATTTATATACACTAATAAGGTCACCCCTCAATCTCCTCTTCTCCAAACTATAGAGACCCAGCTCCCTCAGTCTTTCCTCATAAGGGAGATGCTCCACTCCCTTAATCATCTTAGTTGCCCTGCGCTGGACTCTCTCCAGCAGGTCCCTGTCCTTCTTAAACTGAGGGGCCCAGAACTGGACACAATATTCCAGATGAGGTCTCACCAGGGCAGAGTAGAGGGGAAGGAGGACCTCTCTCGACCTACTAACCACCCCCCTTCTAATACAACCCAGGATGCCATTGGCCTTCTTGGCCACAAGGGCACAGTGTCGGCTCATGGTCACCCTGTCGTCCACTAGGACCCCCAGGTCCCTCTCCCCTACACTGCTCTCTAACAGGTCGTTCCCCAGCCTATACTGGAACCTGGGGTTGTTCCTGCCCAGATGCAGGACTCTACACTTTCCCTTGTTATATTTCATCAAGTTATTCCCCGCCCAGCTCTCCAGCCTGTCCAGGTCCCTCTGGATGGCAGCACAGCCTTCTGGCGTGTCGGCCACCCCTCCCAGCTTAGTGTCATCAGCAAACTTGCTGATAGTACACTCAATTCCCTCATCTAAATCGTTGATGAATATATTAAATAATACTGGTCCCAGTACCGACCCTTGAGGCACTCCACTAGATACAGGCCTCCAACTAGACTCCGCCCCATAGACTACAACTCTCTGGCTTCTCTCCTTCAGCCAGTTCACAGTCCACCTCACTACCCGATCATCCAGACCACACTTCCTCAATTTAGCCGCAAGGATGCTGTGGGAGACCGTGTCAAACGCTTTGCTGAAGTCAAGGTAGACCACATCCACCGCTCTGCCATCATCCATCCACCATGTTATTTCCTCATAAAAGGCTACGAGATTGGTCAAGCATGACTTCCCCTTGGTGAAGCCATGTTGACTGCTCCTCATAACCCTCTTATCCTTGATATGCCTTAAGATGGCACCAAGGATAAGGTGTTCCATCACTTTCCCAGGAATGGAGGTGAGGCTAACCAGTCTATAGTTACCCGGGTCCTCCTTCTTGCCCTTTTTGAAGACAGGAGTGACATTTGCCTTCCTCCAGTCCTCAGGCACCTCTCCTGTTTCCCAAGACTTGGTAAAGATGATGGAGAGCGGTCTAGCAATGACCTCAGCCAGTTCCCTCAGCATCCGCGGGTGCATCCCATCTGGACCCATGGATTTATGGCTGTCCGGATTGCTCAACTGGTCTTTAACCCATTCCTCATCGACTAAGGCAGACCGCTCCGTTGACCTATCTTCATCTGAGGTCTCAGCGGTACTGGGCTCTTCAGGACTGCCTCCGGCAGAGTAGACAGAGACAAAGAAGGCATTAAGTAACTCTGCCATCTCTGTATCTTCTGTCACCAGGGCACCCGTCCCATTCATCAGCGGGCCTACATTGCCTCTGGTGTTAGTTTTACCTGCCATGTATTTGAAAAAGCTCTTTCTGCTGTCCTTGACCCCTCTCGCCAGCTTTAATTCCAAGGAGGCCTTAGTCATCCTAGCAGCTTTCCTACATCCTCTAGCAAATTGTCACTTCATTGCTCTTGATGGATTATAGTTCCTGTAAGGACTGCCCGTTATGAACAGATTTTTTTTTCTAAAATAGAAGCTTTCTGTTCAGAGATGTGTGACCTTTTATAATCTGAACTAGTCTGATAGATCTCCTTACAAAAACTTGTATGGGCATTAACATGCTGCTTCCCGTGGGTGCCTCTGAAACAGAAGCAACACAGTAGGCAATTTTTGACAGTATTTCAACATCTCCTTGGCATGATTTGAACTACTGTTGACTCAAATCCTTTGGTACTGAGCTTTCTGGCCTCCTTCCACAGATCCTCATAAAGAGGGACAGATAGTGATGGATGAGAGCTTAGGCACTATGGGAGCCTCCATTTCTACCCTTGCTCTTTGATACATACTCTTAGATATGTGTAGCTTGGTTTTCATTATTCCCCTAACTCTTCTTGAGGGTAGCCATTCTTTTATATCTAAAGCATAAGCAAGGTCAGGAACGGTTTGGCTTGCATATGAGTTTCTCAAGAAGAACTATTCTGTCAATTGATTCATCTATGGTGATCCTCAGACTACATAAAAATCCTCTCTGAGTACCTGGTTCCTTGGCCTTGTCTAATAAACATCTGGGACTTTTCTGAAATGCTGGAAACAGAAGAGTATTTTTGGTGGGATGCTAAAATTCTTCGGCTTTACCAGGTACATACATGTTATCAAGATACCAAAGACTGCATAGATTTTGCAGTTACAAAATTATGGAATATAGTATACTCCATATGAGGTCGTCTGATCTGATGTCCAGTTTAAAGGAAAAGGAACTTCAAGGGCAGTTCAGGTTACTCCAGTGGTATAGTGTAATTTAGCGTATCTCCAAAGATACTCCACAGCTGCTTCGAATAACCTGTTCTGATGTTCCATCATTTTCACTGGATTTTTTTCTTGCATATAATTATAATTTCTGTTGGTGCAGCTTCTGTCCATGCCCTTTTATTCGTTCACTGTGTACCTCTGAGAAGAGTCTGGCTCCGTCAAAGTCATCAGCTTATCTCTCACTAGCCTTCTCTCCCTTCTTCATTTGGGCTGAAAGAAAATGATGGATAATTATGTTGCTTCTGGTCTGCACCAAAATTTGTAAGAGATGTGAATTCAGTGCTTCACTGACTCTTCTTCTTTGCCTCATTGTAACCCATACAATGATGCTGCTAACAACGGAAACCTGTTAGATTGAAGCTTTATTATTGTGTCAGCTTCCTTAGTGTTAGATGAAAGCAAGTGAGCGTCGTATCTCTAGACAAATTTCATTCTTTTACACTGTTTGTGTAGGGGTGGGCAGCTTTCTCTGTGACTGTCATGCTGTGTACCTACCTACTGTGTTCAGTTCTGGGCCCCTCACTGCAAGAGAAAAACACTGAGGGGCTAGAGCATGTCCAAAGAAGGGCAACAAAGCTGGCGAAGGGTCTGGAGTGCAAGTCTGATGAGGAGCAGCTGAGGGAACTGGGGGGTTTAATCTGGAGAAAAGGAAGCTCAGGGGGAACCTTATAGGTTTCCACAATTACCAGAAAAGAGGATGGGGCATGGTGGGTGTCAGTCTCTTCTCCTGAATAGCAAGTGATAGGAGAAGAGGAAATGGTTTCAGTTTACTCCAGGGGAGGTTTAGACTGGATACTGGGAAAAATCTCTGCACTGAAAGGGTGGTCAAATATTGGAATAGGATGCCCAAGGAACGATTTAGTCACTATCCCTGGAGGTATTTAAAGGATGTGTAGATGCAGCACCTAGGGTGGATATGGTGGACACAGCAGTCTTGGGTTGATGGTTGGAGCTGGTGATCTAGAAGATCTTTTCCAATTTAAATGATTCTCTACATTAAGAAGTAATAGGCAAAGTATGTTCATTTGCATAAATGAAAGAAGTCGAGAGTATTCAGTTAAGTATATGGAATGTAATTTGGCAATAAAATTACTAATTACTTTTGTTTCTGAAAGAAATTCCATGCTGAACTGCCTAGATGCCTGAGCAATTCACTTGCTTTTCATGTCTCAAAGTAAATTTTATGCATTCTTTTTTTTTAAATATCCTTTAAAAGATTTTCAAACATACCTAATTTTAGCTGCAGATCTTCAGAACTATTGTGTAATGATTTTTTTTTTCCAGTTTATTTTCTCACCAGTGTTACCATATTTCCTGAGCAAGGAAAACTTCGCTTGTAAATCCTTTGTTATTCTCCACAGAGAATTAGGATTAGCTGGATACAAAGAATACATGCTAGGGTTTAATTTCTTACTTTTCATCAATGCCATCACAATGTAATTTTGTGCTGAAAAACATAAGGAAGATAAAAAAATATTTCTAGCATCCCTAATCACAGAGAAAAACTTGGAAGTGCAACGTTAATTCAGTATGTATCCAGTTCTGCATGTTTCTAGTCCACTTCACTCTTTCCATAAAATTCTGTCCTCTGAAATAGATGGTGACAGGAATGTAGAGCTCCAGAGGCCCTTATTCAGTTTAAAAATTACTAAAAGATGTGTTACAGTTCTACAGACAAATGTAAGAAGGAGGCTCAGCACCTACAGATGAAATGTTTCTCTCCAAGTATTCTCTACCCTGACTTTTTTTTTTTTTTTTTTCTCTGCATGGGAGACCAAATGGGTAGAAATAAACAGTAAAACCCAAAGGTATGGTCCCTTAAGCAATCCTCACTGGGGTATTCAGATATTTTGCAGTATTACTGCCTGTTTAAAAATGGTTTATTTGTTTGTTGGGGTTTTTTGTTTTCTTATCTTTTTACTCTGGCAACTGTCTAATTAATTAAATAAAATGTCTTTGCTGTTTTTTTATGACTTTGATACAAAGCTGCTCAATGAATAAAATGCTTCTACTCACTGTCATTTTACCTCTTGAGACAAAATAATAGAACGTATGTTGTTGAACGCTGTGAGGTTTACTGTTGCTTAATAGTAACACAGAATCATAGAATGATTTAGGTTGGAAAGTACCTTAAGATCACTAGTTCCAACCGCCCTGCCACGGGCAGGGACAACTCACACTAAACCATGTCACCCAAGGCTCTGTCCAACCTGGACTTGAACGCTGCCAGGGATGGAGCATTCACAGCTTCTTTGGGCAACCCATTCCAGTGCCTCACCAACCTCACAGTAACATTACAAAATTGCTCATAAAACCTGGTACTCTTTTTGACAACTCCTACAAAAAGGTTGCAAACTCACTTCTTGGAGAAGGAGTTGTCTGTTGCTGTGTTAGGCTATAGTTTCCCTGCAGCATGACTGAGGATCAGCAGCAAGTATCTTCCCTCAAAAGCTGTGTTGATGCTTATGCAGAAGGGAGGTACTGCAGCCACTCATACTGCATCTTTTCTATGTATAGTGAGTTTTAAAAGCTACCAATCCAGCCATTTTGTGAGATTTAAATTAGAAAAATAGAGGAGGAAATGCAGATCACAGAAATATATGAGGACCTACAGCATGAATGTCAAAGGACTATTGCTTAGCAAAAATGCAGTGAAGGTGTTTTTACAGGGGAGGAGAAATTCTAATCTCTGACATATAGTACAAATCACAGCCTCCTAGTAACTTGAAAAACAGACTAGTATGAATAGTACACCAATGGCTTCCCTGATTTTCTTCTTTATTGATCCCTTCCTGCATGTTCATGTCTCAAACACCAAGTAAATCTTCTGAAAAGGCCTGTCTAAGAAGGCGGGAATGCTCCCATTTTCCTGAGGGACAATTTAGCTTCCCTTGAACTTTCAGAATTCCCAGTGGCTGCTAGGAGTACCCTTATAGTGTTGCTGCTTCTGCCACTGCGGAACACAAAACTGACACAATTACAAAATATAGAGATATTCAATAGCTTCAGCCACCCATAAGGACAAGTGAAAGCCCAGGACACAAGCCTCTTGAAGAAAACACCCTTTCTTTTGATTGAATACCTTTTGAAATTGCCCTCATTTTGGTACAAGGTAACATGCAGTGGGGTTACCTCTCAAAGGGGCCCTGTTATAGATTGCCACTTGTGAGAAAATCCATTCAAAAGTGGAGGCTAGATTAAACTGTATATCAGGCCAAATGTCAGTAGTTAGAGAAATGAAGAGAGGTGCTTCAGTCCAATGATTCTCTGGGAAGTTAGGCAACAATAACAAATTCCATGAATACAAACGCACAAAGATCAGAAAAACTGCCAGAGGCTAGTGAGATATATCCTCCTTCCAGGTTCCACCAGGCAGAAGCAGTTTTTCAGGCTGGGAAGAATGATGAAATCTAATAAAATAAACATACCATGTGGTCTAGAAAAGCCTAGATGGAGATCTTTACAGAGTTTCTTTCATCTGGAGTGTCCCTAGATTATCCCGCTATTGTCAAGGTTGTTCTGCAGCCTAGAAGTATGGCTTTTGAGTCCGCTGTCAATAGTGAGGTCTGACTCGTACAGCACGGAGTTCAGAAGAAGCCCTGTTTGCTCTGTTCTCTCAAAGTTCTTTATGGACAAGAAAATGATAGATGAAGACAACACAAGACTCTAGCATTATTGACTCCAATCACACATGAATGGACAGTCATTTTGGTGTGCCTCCTCACTCTGCAGAGATCACAGAGTTCAACAATCAGCTTTCTCTTAAATACAAGGCAGCTGTCCTCGTTGACCTATGACAAGGACAAGGCACAGACAGCACAAAAGCTATTTGCAGTAGTCAGGTGAAAATGTAGGGATGATGCACTGGTTTGAAATTGGTTTCTTTTCTTAGGTTTTCTGTGATGACTTTCTGCTCATCATAATTCATTTCAGAGTATGAGGAACAATCAGTCAGCTGTGTGCATTTCCTTTCTGCTGAACAGTACTTGGAAGTCAACACTCACCGCAGGTTACAGAATGAAATAAAAAATGGAAACAGTATGCTGCAGGTTATTTACAGATTGCTGCTGAGCAAATTTAATCACAAACCTCTGTAACTCTATCATCATTTTCCTTGATGAGAACATCACAGACTTAAATTTTGTAAAGAAGGGGGAAAATAGACATAATCCATGTATAACAGTAACAGCCAATTCTGCTGTGATGGGAAGAAGCCGATACATTAGAACAAGTTTTGCATTGCAGCTGGGACTCTTAATGGCTATTAAAATTCCCCAGGCATTTCCCTGAGAAGGTAACTAAGCCCTTCAAAGAAGCTTTCATTTTTAGCCCTATTGAGAAGGCAGGATACATCATAATCATCTTGCTTAGGTGTCTCCTTATGAATTCTTCACATGTAACATGATACATATTTTGGAGTTCAGTGCAAGTACCAGGTTACTTGTATGTGTCATGGATAATAAGGAGATTTCCAATTATGATAATCAATTATCTGTGAGTTCCAGTGCATCTTTGTTCTTTTTAGAATTTACCTTCAGGTTTGGATAAGAAACATGTTATTCATTCTATCATAATTTCTTTCTAATCAACAGAGGTAAATTAATAATTGCTAGAAAAGTTGGAACATAAATGTTATATAGCTGAGGAACAACCTATTGCAGGCTGCAGTTTGTAGTTGTCAGGGTTCTGGTGTATATGTATATCGTTATCAGTTTGCTGGTGTAATAAAACACAAAACTGGAAACCTGTTCCTTCTTGCTTACTCATATCACCCACTCTGTTCTTACCTTGATCTTCCAGTTAAAACTTAATCATGGAATGGTTTGGATTGGCAAGGACCTTAAGATCATATAGTTCTAACCCCCTGCCATGGACAGGGACACCTCACACTAAACCATGTCACCCAAGGCTCTGTCCAACCTGGCCTTGAACAATGACAGGGATGGAGCATTCATCCCTTCTCTTGGCAACCCATTCCAGTGCCTCATCATGCTTACAGTAAAAAACTTCTTCCATATAGCTAACCTGAACTTCCCCTGTTTAAGTTTTAACCCATTACCCCTTGTCCTATCACTACAGTCCCTAATGAAGAATCCCTCTCCAGCATCCTTATAGGCTTCCTTCAGATACTGGAAGGCTGCTATGAGGTCTCCACGCAGCCTTCTCTTCTCTAGGCTGAACAGCCCCAACTTTCTCAAGCTGTCTTCATATGGGATCTGCTCCAGTCCCCTAATCATCCTTCTCGTCCTTCTTTGGACTTGCTCCAGCAGCTCCATGTCCTTCTTATACTGGGAGACACCAGAACTGTATGCAGTATTCCAAGTGGGGTTTCACAAGAGCAGAGTACAGGGGCAGAATTAACAATGGATTTGGTATTTAGCTCCCTAATTATATTTGTCTCTTGTGCTCTGCTCTCATACTATCTCATCTTTCAAAACCCCAATACCGTTACTTTATGTATCGGACAAGGTTTTGGTAGCAGGTCCTCTACAGGACTGGCTTCTGTGAAACACTCTCAGAAGCTTCCCCACTGTGCAATAGAGTCAATGCCAGCTGCAAGATGAATCCACTACTGGCCAAGACCGAGCACACCAGTGATGGTGGTAGCAACTCTGGGAAAACATATGGAAGAAGAATTAAAAAACCTGCTGCGCAACAGCAGCCAGAGAGAAAGAAGAGAGAATATGTGAGAGAAGCAGCTCTGCAGACACCATCGTCAGCACAGAAAGAGGGGAGGAGGTGCTCCAGGTTCCAGAGCAGAGATTCCTGCAGCCTGTGGAGAGGCAGGCTGTGACACTACAGCCCATGAAGATCCGTGGTGGATCAGATATCAACCTGCAGCCCACGGAGGACCTCATGCTGAAGCCCATGGAGAGCGCCAGCAGGCTTCTGGCAGGACCTGTGAACCTATGGATAGAGGATCCCACGCTGGAGTTGCTTTGGTGGCAGGGCTTGTGAGCATATTTGGGAACCATGCTGGAGCAGTCTGCTCCTGAAGGACTGTACCCTTTGGGAAAGACCCACACTGGAACAGTTGGTGCAGAACTGAAGTCCATAAGAAAGACTCATGTAGATAAAGTTGATGGAAGACTGTCTCCTGTGAGAGAGACCTCATCCTGGGGCAGTGGAAGTGTGTGAGGAGGAAGGAGCAACAGAGAAAACACGTGATGAACTTACTGCAACCCCCATTCCCTGTCTTGCTGTGCCACACAGAGGGAGCAGGTAGAGGATTTGACAGTGAAATTGAGGCCAAGAAGAAGGGAGGGGTGAGGGGAAGGTGTTTTAACATTCAGGGTTTTTGTTTCTTGTTATCCTACTCTGATTTGGCAATAAATTAAATTAATTTCCTCAAGCTGAGTCTGTTTTTCCCATGATGGTAATTGGTGAGTAATCTCATCCTGTCCTTATCTCAACGCATGAGCCTTGTGTTATATTTTCTCTCCTCTCTGCAGCTGAGGAGGAGAATGATAGAGTGGTTTTGGTATGCACCTGGTGTCCAGCTGAGGTAAACCCACCATACTGCTTCTGTGAAGATGCATGGTTTCCTAGGCATTTATACATAGAGCTATCCACCACTACATTAAGGCCATTAAATATATATTCTCCATGCTTATCTGTTTTGCCGACTTTTGTGAAGTCTTTTGCTAGTCTGTGCTTTTTCTGTCCTCTGCTATTGCTACCTGTATTTCTATTCTCGCCTGCAACAGATTCTAACAAGCCAAAAATGCTTTTTGTAACATTCATACCTCTAGCTCTAGCATTTTCTACTAACCCTTCATATTCTGATTCCCTTAGTGTTGCTGTCTGCTTACCCAAAGAAGAAATTCCTTAGGTTTCAGCAGAAAAAGGGAACCTTTCTTGAGGTTCTGTAGGTTTTGAGAAAGCTAATCTCTCTAAGGGTAACTATTTAGGCTGAGCTAACTCCAGATATCCTCCAGAATTTATTTTTCTCTTACTGTTTATGTCCCTCATCAGGGAAAGTGAATCACTGGAGTGGAAATCTGAGTAATTGTTACCTGGAATTTTGTCTCCTTCCAGCTCATGAATACTGAAAAAGCAATCACAACTCACTCATTTTATGACAATTTAGTCATTGACAGTGGAAGTTTTCAATGTGTTAAGACCATTGTAGCTGCCAAAAGTATATATAATTTTTTTTTTCACTGTTATTAAAATAAGTCCATCGATCAGGCTGTCAGCTCATGTGAAAAACAAAACAAAACCTAATCTGTAAAATTTCACATTTGGCTTCCTAAATGGTAGCCATGTGTATTATAACAGCAGTTTCAAAGAAAGGGCCTTTGATGTCCAATGTGACTCACTGCAGAGTGCCTTGAAGAGAATGGTGAGTGAAGATTGTACTAAATGTGAGCCTGCAAAAATAATTATTGAGTAAAAATATCTTATTCCACTCAGTTGTATTGGAATAGAAAATTATATTAGCTTTGTCATGCAGTGGGTTTCCTTTTGACCTTGATTTCAATATTTGTTTTGGTGTGATAACTGTCTTGCCTCTACATTCTAAGCATAGTTACATGTGGATGCAACTCGTTCTCTGAAATGTCCAATTATTTCTATTGAGTGCTTGAGCAAGACTTAAACAGCATTATCTCTACATCTAAATGTAAGAAAGAAATGAAGAAACTGAGTTTTAAAAATGTTTATGTTGTTAGTCATTGCTACATTTTGGTTTCTTTTCTGTCTAATTCTCTGCCTTCTACAAAGACTTCTATGTAACAGTAGGAGGCTGTATCCATCAGAAGGTAGATAAAGGGACTTGGCTTTGAAGCAGCTGACTGTACACCTGCAAGTAGTAACAGTGATCTAACGCAATGACAGCTATGCACTTGGCACATTGCACCATGGTTATCCATTTAAACCTGGGCAGCAGGCTCAGTCTGGAAAAATCCCTTCTTATAAGAGTTACTGTCCTGGGTTCAGCTGTAGCAGTTACTCTCCTTCTAGTAGCTGGTGCAGTGCTGTGTTTTCGACTTCAGTCTGAGAATGGTGCTGAAAACACAACGATGTTTTTAGTTGTTGCTAAGTAGTGTTTACTCTGACTAAAGACTTTTCAGTCTCATGCTCTGCCAGTGAGGAGGGGCATAGGAAGCCAGGAGGAAGCAGAGGCAGAGCACCTGACCCAAACTAGCCAAAGGGATATTCCATACCACAGCACATCATGCCCAGGATATAAACTGGGGGGGAGTCATCCAGAAGGGGCCAGTCGCTGCTCAGATCAGGCTTGGTATCGATCGGCGCATGGTGAGCAATTGTACTGCGCATCACTTGTGTTTATTATTTTTTCCCTTTCCCCTTTTAGTTTTGTATTCTCTCCCCTTGTTATATTCCCTTATCATTATTACTATTGGTGGTAGCAGTAGTGGTTTTGTATTATACCTTAGTTAATGGACTGTTCTTGTCCCAGCCCATGGGATTTACATTCTTTTAATTCTCCTCCCCATTTCTTCAGGAGCTGGGGGTAAGAAGGGGAGAAGTGAGAGAACAACTGCATAGTTCTGAGTTACTGGCTCGGCTTAAACCATGACAGTTACCTTTAGATTTTGATTTGCAAAAAGTCTTCCTATAGCAGCATCTGTTTTGTCTTTTAGTTTGAGTTTCTCCTTTCACATTTTAGCCGTATATTTCAGTATATATGTATTTCATACTCCTGTCTGTGTGCAACTCCTTAATGGAAGCACTGTCTGCCCTGCCTGGAACATGGTTGTATTTGTGGGAAGGTGAGAATCCAAGTCACTGATGGGGTATGTGAAATGCAAAGATCAGTCCACTAGTGGAGCTTTATATAGGCATGAGATGAGAAAAAGGCCTTATAGGAACAAAACTGTACCCAGACAAGACACTGGAAAATGAAGAAATAGTTCATATTACTTCTAATTACAGGGAAAAAAAGAAAAGTCTTGACTGCTGCATTCAGCTGGCTTTTAATAACTTTATCTCGCTGTGAAGGCAAGCACTTTTGAACCAAATGTAGGAGCACTGAAGAGTATGAAGGTTTAGCAGATCCCCAATACCTGAAGGAAGGAAGTCACCAACTCAAGCTAAGCAAGAAATACATCTCCCTGGGACACAAAGATGAAACCTGCCAGAGCCATTTAAGTGCTCTGCCCTTATGTGTGTGCTGCTTGTTCTGTATTACTGCAGTGTGGCATCAGAAGGCAGAATTATAGGGTAGGAAGCTGTCCAGTGGAGACATGGTGGTAGTTCCCTCTTCAAAGCATGGTATTGGGCTGAAGGAAATTACCAAAGGAAGTTCTCAGCTGTTGATTGGCTTCTTACATGTAGTTTTTGGCAGGTAACCTGATACACTGCATACCTGGCCTGCTGCTACTTGTTAAGTGGGGCTTGAGAACACTGGAAACAAACAACAAATCCTTTGTTAAAATAAATTTTCCTTAATACTTGTATAAGTGGAGAACAGTATGGAAAATAATTCAGATAGCTGTTAACAGTCTGCAATTTGCCTAAGGACACCTGTTTTGTTGTGGAAGTATGTATGAGGACAATGTGGGGGATCATTTGCAACACATTGGAAGGTCTTTGTGTATAGATCAGGCTCAGGTATCTCAGTTGTGATCCAGAACAGAAAATATAAGAAATGTCAAATTGTTCTAACAACTGGGTCATATTTTTTCTACCAAAAGATTAAAAAAGAAATATGAAAATTCAAAAAAAATAAATAATCCTATGCCACAGTTTCTGGATTCCATCCTGAGAATAACAAGTATGACAAGTGGTTTCCCCTTCCCACTTCACAACAGTTTAGGAGCTTAGACATGGGAGGAGATGGTAGTTTGGGAGAGCAGAACAGTCCCAGTGCTGCATCAAAGCACTAGCTTCGGTTGCAGAATCACTGGGTGCTCCCTATAAGGATGACATGGCTATGACTTCAGCCCTGTGGTGGTATATATTCACTGGTGTCAGGAGGTAGTTTTTCTGCCTCTGGAAATGTATGCAAATTAAGTGATTTCATTACTTATTGCAATTACTTAAAGGTGAAATTGTGAGTTACCAAGGATTGTGCTCTGCCTGGACAGTCTGTGAGCTCTCTGGGAAAGTCACTGTTGGCATTGTACCACAGGGGAGAAGAAATTGTGCTGAGCATCCTCCAACAGACACAAGGCTTTCTATCTTTCCTTTCTTTCTGGGAAAGGAAAGCCTCAATCCACTTTTCAATTGCTTTTCAGAGACTCTGATAGTCTTATGTGTACCGCCACTCCTTCTTTAGGCAAGGAACTTATTTCTTTGAAAAAAATCAGGCTATTATGCAAAGAGAGAGACATTAATTTGATAGATATACCACCCAATGGATAAAGAACTGTCTGGATGGCTGCACAGAGAGAGTTGCAGTCGATAGCTCCAACTGGAGATAGGAAATGAGTGTTGTTCCTCAGGGTTTGGTGTTGGGACCAATTCTGCTCAACCTATTTGTCAACTACATGGACAGTGGGATTGAGTGCACCCTCCGCAAGCTTGTTGATGACACCAAGTTATGTTGTTTGGTTGATATCCTCGAGCGAAAGGATGCCATCCAGAGGGACCTTGACACAGCTGAACGGTGCGCCAGCGCCAACCTCATGAAATTCTACAATGCAAAGTGCAAGGTCCTAAATATGGGTTAGGGCAATCCCAGGCACAGCTACAAAGCATTGATGCCCCAAGCCTGTCAGTGTTCAAAAAGCATTTGGACAATGCTCTTAATAAAATTCTTTAAATTTTGGTCAGCCCTGAAGCAATCAGACAGCTGGACTAGATAATCATTATAGGTCTCATCTTTTCAAATTATGCCTGGGTTTTATTTTTGCCTGCTTTTACCTTTTTCTTCATTGCAAAGCTTTTAGAACTTAGTTGACTTACAGAATATATATAGCTGAAGAATAAATGCAATCCTTTTTCAATGAAAAAGACAACACACATAAACATGCCAAAAAAATAGATGAAATTATTTTTTTCTAAAAATATGTGAACATATTGAAAATTTGTTACAAATTTTGGAGTATGACCAACAGAAAAAAATCTAAAAGATTTTATACCTCAAGGCATAGAATAATTTTTTTAATCAAGAGCATTTCAGGAGTCATGTACAAGTTTATAAGAAATAAAAGTTGAAGGCAGCTTTTAAACATGGAATAAATAAAATGACTCTCCAGGTTCCCTTATCCAGCACTGTTTAACAGAATATAGTCAATGACAATATATGATATATGATATGAAAATGTTTGTGTCCTGAAATAAAGAGGTTCATGTGGTTTCAAATAATCTTAGAGGAAGGAAGCAGCATCAAGTTGTCACACTATTTCAAAGATATAAATGTACTTATATTATAAATATACTATACTTAATGTTTCTAGATTGATTTCTAACGATTTCTAGGCACATCTTTAATGTGACATTTACAGTGTTATTTCCTCCCTCCCTCCCTTCTTCCCTCCCTCCCTCCCTCCCTCCGTCCCAAATGCTTGAGTGCAGTGTATTCTGAAAAGTTGTTCAGCTAAAAAAATACTGTTTTATTTGATCAGAAGAAAACATAGAATTATAATTGTAAACTTATTTTATCTTTTTTTGAGGGAGGTAATTCCAGCTATGAATTGAATATGGGAAACTCAGTGGAGTTGTTTAGTATTTATGCAGGAACATAGAAGCATAAGCTGGAATCACTAGTAGAAGAAAGAAAAAGAATCTGTTTATATACTGAATGTTTCCTTTTCTGAAGCCTTATTGAGATAAACAGTGTCTATATTTAAATGTGAAAGTCGTTGCTAGAAAAATAATGGTTAAGATATTATTCTAAATCTGGCCATAATGATTTAGAGGTAAGAAACTGTAATAATTTTGCTGCAATGTGTAACTAATAAACAGGAAGGCCTCATTTTTTCACACCCTACCTCAATAATATGATGTAATATTGCCACTTTATCACCTGTCATGTGCTAGGTGTTTTAGATGGGCCATTTCTCAATGAACTATGATAAAAGACGGCAACATATGTAGGAAAGAAGTGTACTTTTTGTTTTCTTTCTACCTTCTGGTGGTATTACATATCTTATAGCTTTTGCTATTGTAAAAAATGAAAACTTGAAAAAGGATTCCATCAATCCATGTAAAAAAGTTTTTCATCCTTACTCCCAGTGAATGTTATTTACTGATCTCCTAAAACCCAAGAGAGAAGAATTATCTCATCCATTACCTGGAAACCATATGCACCAGAAAAAAATAAAAGTGATCCAATCTCTGGGAGATGAGATTTCATACATATTTTTAAGTCTATATATACATATATATATATATTTAACTGAGATAATTTTTTTTTTTTTTTTAGGTCACTTGTGCCTGAAAGTAGAGAAAACCATGCATACCTTAATTTGTACACAACAAAAAGTTGATCTGCTTAGATAAATGGAACAAGCCTATTATTATTCTAGTACCTTAAATGTTATTATTATAGTAGGATGAAAATTTATTTACTTTTTTAAAAAGCAGGGTACCTGCAAAAATCATATTTCATCTTACTTTTTTGTTGGCTTAAGCTGAGATCCTCTCTGGAGTTTTATATTTTGTATTCCATTACTGATTATTCTTTAACTATTTGTGCTTGATTGCTGTTCATTGAAATTTCACTAGGAATCACTTCACACTCATATCAGTTTATCCAGGTTTAGTATTTAGGGTACTGTATAGTAGGTAAGATCAGAATCAGCCTCAGAATATATCTCAGCAAAGGGAGAAAAATGCCAGCTCCATAGAGGCGATTTTGGAATATTTTCATTAAAACACAGTCTGATGTAGTCTTAACAAGTACTGTATCTTGCTGCTTTCTATCAGACCCCAAATTAATATGCCTATAGTAGCTTACTTTTCTTTCTGTCTGTCAGTCTCTCCCTGCCCCCACTAAATAAAACAAGGCATGTTGTATTTTTTGGCCCCTAGTACAAGTGCATGGCAAAACTTTCACCAGTGTAGGTACATTTTTACCCCTGTTGACAGGTTTGTCACACCTGCACTATTTGAAACAATTTCCACTGTATGTGTCAGCCACACCTGAAAGTTATTTGGGAAGCGAATGATGGGGAGGCTACAAAGAGATGCCAACAATTAAATACTATGGATGTTTCCTTCTGTGGAAAACCAGCCTAAGACCACAGGCTGAGCCATTGGCTCTGCCATAGTACTGCCTCCCCAGTGTCATAAGAAGCTGAGACTCAAGCATGTTTCTTATGAAAGAAAATCATGGACCTGCTTTCCAAGTTCCCTGTACAATACTTAGTGATTCACATTCGTACGTTACACCCACTTTTCAATGTGGCACATACAGGAACCAGTGGACATGTAGTACATTTATATGAGGTACGTTTATCCTCTTCCACACTTGATTTGCATTTGGTTTACGTTTTTTCATTCCTCTGCTATCTTTTTATGTGTATTAGTTATCTTTTGGGATGTGAAATTTGGTGAAAACTGAATATAACTGTTTAGGAAAGGAAAAAAGTAACCAAAATACTTTCAGACATGTTTATAGCACCTGGATTTGTGCACAAAAATATTATAGTTGACTGTTAATGTCAAACAATATAGGGAGGGAAATACTGTAAACATTGAGGAAGAATTTCAAGTACATTAATCTATAATGACAACTTTTAATACTAGAGCTTTGGAAATTAATCAGTGAGCTAAAATTCAGGAATTTTAGTAGAGGCATGATAAAGTGGCTCTCATTAGAAGAATATAATAAAATATGCATTAACTATAGTCCATACTGACTATTCAAGAAAAAATTCTGAAATGACTGAAGAGAGTTTTGACTAAAAACTGCCAGATCTGATCTACAGACAGCAGTAACTTTCAGCAAGAAACACGAACTTCATCTTGTGGCTTGGAAATATATTTACATATATTTTTACTACTTTGTAGGTGTGTATGTGTGTACAGCAGAGGATCCTGGAAGCAGCAGGCAAACATGCAGGTTAGAAGCAGGGACATTTTTCATGAAGTAACAGGCTGTATTCTCATTTTCTTTCAGTAATAGGTGTCTTCATCAATTACTGGTATTTCATTGAAAGCAACTCATCCTCAATTCCGAGCACACATGTTTTGCAAAGAAAATTCAAGAGAGAGAAGACCTATGAAATCTCATTCTTTCCCTTTTCTGCTGGTGAGAGCTTTTAATGTGGATTGCAATGTTAACAGTCTATTTTCCTAACACAGATAATTCTTGAAAACATTTTGTTAGAAATAAAGAATTAGATTATTAGATAATAATTAGATCTATTTTTTGACATGAACATGCAGATACAAAATTTGGACACTGACTGGATATCTCCCCAAAAATAACCCAAAAGTGAACATCAGGAATAAGCAATGTGTGTTATGTATTAAGAAAATACGAAGATTGTAACTGCATATTGGCAACTGTGGTTGTTGGTGAAGGAAAAAGACAACAGATGCCTTTCAGAGGAAAAGGAAATGGACCAAAAAATTCCACTAATGTCAACGTGGATTTCATAAACAGGTGCAGAAACTTAGAGGCAAAGGTTAAGCCAAATTCTGGCTGTAATTCACTAGAAGAAGGGATCTGTACAAGTTTTTAAGGTGGTATAGAATAATTAAAGGGTTAAATGACTATGATTTAGCTGTGCTCCATGTATGTGAAACTGGTGTTTACATTTCTGTTGACACGTTGGTGTTGTTGATGTTTCAGTTTGTGCTTTGATATATGTGAAATTTGAGATCTGATCTTTAGTTTCATGGTAGGAACTTTATCTCTGCAACCAGACCATTCATAGATCTGCTATACACTGTATTCCCTACCGCTTGAGTTTTTTGGCATTCTCCTGACCCAGTAGAGGAAGTACTTTGACCCATGCTTGGAGTACAGTGTATATTTCCTTATATTTCTGTAGTTATTATAGGCATAACCTCAGTGAGAAGAGCAGACCTCAGGAAACAAATCCTGCACCTTTTTTAAAAGACGACTTTAAATCTGTCTCTGGAAGTTAGCTGGCCAACTTCTGCACATTTTAACAAGGTCATTTGTGCTTTTTGAATATTTTCCTCTCAATTTGCATTTTGGAAAAACCTACAGCTAAAGTGAGATGTGTGAGTATTATGCAACAAGCCAGTTCTCCGCAGGCTGAATGTCCACAAACAACAGGCTACTATTGCTAATTTATCTCATTCTTAGAAGGAAAGAAATGGTACCATCAAATCAATTAAAAAAAAATATTCCACTAGTACAGAGCCATGTGTTATACCAAACCTGATCTGAATTACTGATGGGGGATATTAATTTCTAGGAATAAATGGTTTAAGTATGAAGAAAAAATGCCTATTTTCTGAGGGAAATGAAACATTTTTTCTGGTTAATAATAAACATATTGACAAAGATTGTAGGAGGTATAGTAACAATATTTTACTGACCTGTGGAATGAAGTATTCTGATACTAGCGTGGTTAGAGTCACTTGACAAACTATTGTAAGAATTAATATTTCTCTTCTTGCACCACCAGCTGTTTATGGGGCCAACAGTGTAAGCCATGCTTTTTGTGCTGTTACTTGTCAATGTACTGAATCTTGAATGCAACATATCTAGAAATAGAATTGCAGCTCAAAAACCCCTTGATTGACTAGAGCCAGAATGTCATTTTTGTAAGTACTCCACTCTTGTGAATGCACAAAGAGTGCATATTTTTACTTGCAAATTGCTTCAGCAGAGTACCCAAGTTTTATATGTATGAGCATACCCTGTCATGTTTTGCTGCTCATTCTGTTGTTATATTCTTAACAAAGAAAGAGAATGTGAATTGCAAATCCTCTAGTTGATTTGAGAGAAATCAACTCTGAATATGACTTAGAACACAAGTTAGAGGAACCACACCTAAAATTTATAATAGAGGGCTTTAAGTACAGTTCTGAGAAAGAGTATTTTTGATAGATTTTACAGACTAACTGAAGTATACTGTGCACACCCATCTCTCCAGATTAATTCTCAGGATATATTTAGCTTGGAAGTTTGCCATTTCTTGACCTAAAAGGAGGTTAAATCACTGTCATTGGAAATCAGTTCACTTTAATGTATTTAACACTGCTCATATTTAGTACAAATATATATGACAGGGATGGTTTCAATTGGTTCTTTATGTAGCAGTTGTAGGAATCCTATCATACATAGAAAGAAATCCAAATGAGTGTTTAACAAGGTGGGCCATTTCGTTATTTTTCTTCTAAAATGCTAGCTGAAAGAGTAGCTGAAAAGTACAGATATTCTATATGTCTTTTATTTGGTGTATCTGTCTGCTCCACATGACAAAGGAAAGTGATTGTTACAAAATTCCTTTCCTATTAACCCTGCTCTTTAAATAAACATGATGTACAACACCACTGAATACTATTGTGTACTGCAGAAAATAGGATGCATCTTTATTCTTCTTGCTATAGTTCCAGTGAAACCATGGTTGGATATGAGCAACTCCAAGTTGAAGTGATGTACCAGTCTCAAAATAAAACCCAGAGAAAACAAATAAAAAATTTAGACCACTCCTTTGCCTGAGGCAGGAATGTTAAAAATATAACATTCTTGACAAATGTTTCCCCAACCTTAACCTCCACTGACAGGAATGACCATTTGTGTTGTGGCATTGTCAATGGAATTATTCAAAGGCACAGAGAAAATTAACTCTCACAACTAGAAGCAGAATTGGACGATATAAATCCTCTGCAATGTTGTACCTTGTTTAAAAGAAGTTGGTACACAAACAAAACAAAGTGCTGTTTCACATCCCTCGACTTGCAAAAAACAGTACTCATTGCTATTTTACAGGGAGGGTAAAGGTAATGGAAAAAGGGCACTACAATACAAAATTTTTCATGTCATGGGCAGTTCTAACACCACCTGTCTGCTTCCGTGGCTATGTTTACATTCAGTGCAATACGAAAGGATCAAAGGTATAGGACAAGATTTAACAGCCTCAAGCTGTGTCAAGGGGATATTGGAGGACATCACAAAAACTTTCTTCACCAAAAGGGTGGTCAGGCAATGGTTGCCTGTCAGGCTGCCAAGGGAAGTGGTGGAATCACCATCCCTGGAAGTGCTCAAAACCTGTATAGATGAGACCCTCAGTGACATGATCTTAAAGGTCTTTTCTAACCTAGTTGATTCTATGAAAATTGGATTAGGTTGCCAAAAAAAAGCTGTGAAGTCTCAGTCTTTGAAGGCTTTCAAGCCTTGATGTGAACAGGGCAAAGCCCAGAGACACTTGGTCTTAATTCATTGCTGATTCTGCTCTGGACAGGAGTCTAGATTTAGAGGCCTCCCTTCTTACCTGAATGTTTATCTGATCAGGAGACTAGAGCAGATTGTGCTGAGACCCTGGCTCCTATACTGTGTGCTGATTGGAGGTCATCCTTCAGAACATATTTAGTCCTGTCCACTGGACCAAATGGTGCTATCACAGGTATGGTTTGAGGCTGTGAAAGGTTCAGTTACATCCCTAGACCTGTAAGAGAGGCTTTGTGCATTTGATGAATGCCTGGAGCAGAGGTTCAGTGTTAGTGTCCTCCAAATTGAAGATTTTGCATGTATAATAAAAAATGAACCAATGTGCAGTCACCAATTTCATAATCACTTCAGAATAACATTTTTCCTCTAAAATAAAGTACTAAATGTCCTGGGTTCAGCAGTAGCAGTCATTTTTCTCTTTCTTGGTAGCTGGTGCAGTGCTGTGTTTTGACTTTCAGCTGGGAACAGAGCTGAAAAACAATGATGTTTTGGTTTGGCCAAGGACTCTGTGGGCCTCATGCTCTGCCAGGGAGGAGGGAAGCCGGGAGGAAGCAGGGACAGGACACCTGACCCAAACTGACCAAAGAGGTATTCCATACCACAGCACGTCATGCCCAGGAGGTAACTGGGAGTTAGCCGGAAGGGCTGAGTGGACTGCAGGGTTGGAGGAGGTATAGGTCGGTGCTTGATCGGGCTTGGGGGGGCAAGTTATCGATCACCTGGGTGTTGTATTCTCTTCCCTTGTTATTTCCTTTATCATTATTATTATTGGTGGTAGCAGTAGTGATTTGTGTTATACCTTAATTACTAAACTGTTCTTATCTCAACCCGTGGGAGTTGCATTTCTTTTTGATTCTCCTCTCTGTTCCCCCAGGAGTAGGGGGAGGGCAAGAGGGGGGGGAGTGGGTAACAAGCTGTCTGGCTGTGGGTTAAACCACGACACTAAAGTAGACACAAACCAAGGATATCAAAATAAATTTAAAAATTTGGCGCTGAGTACCCTAGTGAGCTTGAGCTGTCTGTCTTCCTCATGAGTGATCTTGAGGAAGTCTTCCTCTCAGTTTAAAGAGTACTGTGTAAGCTGAGATATACTCTTTGATAGGACGCAGAGTTTAGTAAACTTCCCATTTCACCAATAACAAGATTTGACTGGAAAATGATGCACTACTTATGGTTCAATTTTAGCTGTGAATTTATTGATGGTTCAATTTTAGCTGTGAATTTATTGAGGTGTTTTTGTTATTATTTATTATCAAGGAGAGAAGGAAGAGACTTAAAATTGTATCAGAACTCTCTTTTATTGCAGCTTTTACCCGTTCTTCTGTTTGGACCTGTAATTTCCTTGTCATTCTTCCTCAGCCCCTGAACATTGACTGACAGGGAGATTTTTTGTTACTCTAGTATCACTTAAATAATTTTCTGAAGATTTAGAAATGAAGTGATAATCATCCATCCTTCTCATGTACTCGTGAAATATCAGAGACATAATCAAAGTATGAAAGAAAGTATTCCCTACACTAGAAACAGAGAGTCAGGAAGTTTTTTCCTACAAACAAGGACTTTTTCAAAGCAGTGTTGTTTAGAAATGGAGAAGAGAGGCAGATATACAGCTGTTGTTTGGTAGAAGAGCCATAGTCTGGAGCACCAGAGATTTGGTAGGATCTTGTAGCAGAGAAGGTTTGCAACAAGATATCATGCACCTGTTCTTTAAAATTTGACGCACCTTTATTTCTGCTTCGTGTTCCCATTCAAGTTTTTTAATATGAGCCAGTTTCTAACATTGGCTGGGACACTGCAATAATTTCATTTAGACTCCTGTCTTCCATAAACTGTCAAACCTCACCTGATAATTTCTGTGGCAGATCCAAAGACAAAAGAATGGTCCATGCTGCCCTAAAGCTATTCATCTGGGAAACAAAATAATACAAGGAACATCAAGAGTGAGGTAAAAAGGACACTAAGGTGTCAAAGAAATTCAGCTATACTCACTACCTGCTAATTCTAAATCAAATGCTTTACTCCAGTGAGAAAGCAAGTTTTGAAATTCTAAAAAATTTAGTAGTGAAGACTTTGTAAGACTGCATTTTGTCCCAAGAGCTCGAATACTTGTAAATACATGACAGCTAAGCAAAGACCGAATAGAAATGAAAGATCAATAGGAATACTTGCTATGGTGGGTTGGCCCCAGCTGGACACCAGATGCATACCAAAACCACTCTATCATTCTCCTTCTCCTCAGCTGCAGAGAGGAGAGAAAATATAGCACAAGGCTCATGGACTGAGACAAGGACAGGATGAGATTACTCACCAATTACCATCACAGGAAAAACAGACTCAGCTTGAGGAAATTCATTTAATTTATTGCCAAATCAGAGTAGGATAACAAGAAACAGAAACCCTGAATGTTAAAACACCTTCCCCCCACCCTTCCCTTCTTCCTGGGCTAAATTTCACTTCCAAATCCTCTACCTGTTCCCTCTGTGTGGCACAGTGAGACAGGGAATGGGGGTTGCAGTAAGTTCATCACGTGTTTTCTCTGTTGCTCCTTCCTCCTCACACACTTCCGCTGCCCCGGCAGGGGGTCTCTCCCACAGGAGACATTCTTCCATCAACTTTTTCTACATTAGTGTTTTCTGTGGACTTCAGTTTTGCACCAACTGCTTTAGTCTGGGTCCCTCTGTGTATTCCTCTGACTTTGCGCTTTTGAACGCATGTATTAACTTCAATGAGATGTATGTGAGATGTATATACACTTGAAATAGGGAAGACCCACGATGAACTGGATCCTAAATGAGGAGTCATGAATTAATGATGCAATTTTTTTACTTTTTTAGCAAGAATTTTCTATGACAATAATTACTTCAGATATTTGATGTTATAGTGTTTATTGCATCTGTTCTAAAGTCAGTGAAAAACACTCTGGGTCAGCCACTTTACCCTGTATGATTTAGGATGCAATCTTCTGCTTAAATGATCCAGGTAATTATGTATTTTAACATCTGATTTTAGAGAGATTCATTCTCTTTTAATTTGTACCATACTCTTTGTGATTGGCAAAAATGTTGTAAATGGGGCAGTATGCCCCAGTCCCCAAATGCAGCTCTTGTATATCTGCCAGTCTATCACGAGTCAGCTAACACAAACTGCCACCCTGATCCAGAGCAGCTGTCTAATTACAATTTTGTTATTATTAATTACCGAGTAGAAAATCATTTGTAATTAGCTCAGACTAAATCATAGTTTAAACAACCAAAAATTGCATTACAAACTAAAGTGTAATTAAAGCACTACACTAAAGTGTTTATTTAAACCCAGTTTAGTTACTGCAGAGTTTTCAATCAGGTTTTCAGGCTCATACACAGATGTAATTAGTCTCCAGTACTGACAGCATGCTGCATTTGTTCATTAAGCATCAATATTGCTGAACAAATGTAAATAAAATTTAGACAGGAATTCTTTAATGGGACAGTCATAGAAACATCTGGGTGAGATAATGAGGCTGGGAATGATGTGAATGTTAATGAGTTTTCAGTGCTGCTCTGGTACCCATAGAATTTTTGAAAGCACACACTTTGAACTCCCACTATTTGCTCGGGGTTGGCAAGCTCCATTGATGTTGCTTTTAATGGTGTGTGGTTGCTTATATAGAGTGCTTTAGTAGATCTACACACTCAGCATCCAGGCAGATTCCCACCAAGCACACAGGATACAGTTTCAGGTGTTTTGTACTTGAGCACTGGAAAGGAAAATGGAACACAGCACCACCACTGACATCTCTAAACACCATTCACTTAATATAATGTAAACTTGAGGATCTTAAAGTATACAGTAAGACTATTGTGGGCAAAATTTGTTTCTTCCAGTTGTTGTGGAATTAAATTAATATCTTCAGAGTATGTCACAGTTATTTCAGAAATCTGACATCAGCTACACATTGCAGGCAGTGCCTTCTTTCAGAGTTCATGGTTGAGAAAACAGCTATTACTCTTGGAACAGTGGCAAGAAAAGCCACCTTGCTAGAGAGGTGAACATACTCTGATATCAGGCTTTGGCTTCTGAATCCTCAAATTCCAGGAAGCTCCTGTATAGGGTTTGGTGGAAGGCAATGGTGAGGAAGAAGATATACCACATTTACTATGGATAGAACAAATGTGATCTCCCATGCAGAGATATGGAGACTGCTCTGGAATAAATATCAGTGTTGATGTAAAAAAGCTGTAGCAGATTGGAAAGTCATCTGTTATAAGCATGGTAGTGTTGTGTTCTGTTTTCCATGCTGCTTCAGTTCAGCTACTGATATCATAGCACAAACCTCTGAACAGAACAAGTGAGCTAACAGTGAAGTTACAGAACAAGACAAACTCTTGTTATCACACTTCGGGGGTCTAAACTATTAACTTCAGGGGACTGAAAAACATATTTAGTTTTTTTCCAGTCCTGTTTAATATCTGTATGATAATATTCATGGAGATTCTCTGGAGTTGTGCTCAGGGGAATAACAGCTGCAAGAGCTTTAACATACATACTCATTCCATCAAGAAAGAACTCTATTTATTCCTTGTTGCAGTTAAACCTGTGCTTTAAGACCAATAGAAAAAGCTTGTTGCTAAATCTGGAACAATGATGGTGGTATACAGTTTTGCTTCTCCAGCACATCAGAGCTGTCCATCTCCATCACTTCATTGCAGCTGGAGCAACCTGGAGGTCTGGCTTGAGTTTTGAGCTTCCAAAGATATTAATGACAAATGGTTTACACTTCGTTTCTGGTGCAGAGTATGCCTCTTCCTACTGGCAAAATGCATGGTAGTGTAAATGTATATAATGAAATTGCATACACTCAAACTAAAATGAAACAGGATGAGAAAATAAGTTATGGTGCTTAACACTTTCCTGGAAAGAGCTCAAGTAAAGTGCAGTCATGCAGCAACATTTGCAGATAGCACAGTATTATGAGCACACCACATATAGTCTGAAGAAAATACTTAGATAAGTATTTAGAAAATTATCATTTTTATCACATCATCACCTAAGATACCTTCCCTTTAGCAAAATGGCAAGTTGCAATTTTTAATTAAACATTAACATTATTAGATTTTTTTTAGGGCAGAATAGAAACTGAAACTGAAGGACACTTAGAATGTTAATTTTATCCGATACTGAAATGTTGCCACATTCTCTTTATATTTTTTATATATATATATTTCAAAAGAGCCAGATCTGTTATTAAAACCTGCAGCAGCTTGCAGCAAGTCAAATGTTTCATGACTATTGCTCTTTGTCTTACCAGCAGACTGTCCGAAGCTGCCTTAGCTTGGGGGGGGAAGCCAATAAAAAAAAAAAATAAAATCCAGAAGTTTTAAATGCTTCTTCAGTTTTACCTCAAGTTTAGAAACATTCAAAACTTGGTTTTCCAAAAAAGGAGCTTTAAAAAAAGTGTTCAAAATAATACCCAAGTCTAGCTGGGGCTATTCAAAAGCTTTTACTGGCATCCTCATCCTTTGTAGGTGGCCTGAAATCAGTTTATAAGGGAGTTCTGTTGACCTGGCATGCATGAGTACACACTGGCTTCATAATGCACGGAAGTGTAAGAAAATGAATCGCTGTCTGAACTAATGTTCCTTTGCTGTTTTGCTAAATTATTTCTTGTGTCAACATTGCAGTCTCTAAAGTGTGTTTATAATATGTTAGACAAGATGGTGCTCTTGTTCTGTGGTTTGCAATCATGTCCTCGGCTCTGTCCTGCAAACAACCTCTGGCTGTACTTTGAGAAGCAATGCATATTCTTTACATTTAATACCTGAACCTCCAAACAACTTGTTCTAATGTAAAATTCCTTTCTTCCTTCCTTCCTCTGTTTATTGAAACTGGTCGTGTGACAGCCTTGAGTTCCACACTAATGAATTTATTGACCATCTATTAATAACATTTAATGAAAAGAGGTTTTTACCTGTATCACCATAATTACTGCAGAAGTTGGTTCCCTTGATGAAATTTTGAGCACCATAAGAAAAAGACTAGCAAGGAAAGCTTTGCATCTGGAGGTGTTTAAGACATCTTGGGTATAAAATAAGTCTCAACAAAAGTTGAATAGGTAGCTATATTATTTCAAGAACATGTGAAGCACCAAGTTAGGTGCCTAATATCCTAAGTACCTGAGAAAATGATCTGTCTGGCTGTGCCTATGAGCTATTTGAGATGTTTTGGCTGAAATGTTAACAGTGCAGAAATAAGACTGCTCAATGCAGTAATGGGCTTTTTTCCCCTCAGCGTGTTGGCAAATCTGGACTTTTATTAGGAAGCTTAGAAAAGCAGTGTAAGAAAAGTCTGAAGATATCATAGCAGGTAAATCACAGAATGGTTTTGGTTGTAAGGGACCCTAAAGATCATCTAGTTCCACCACTACTGAAAACCTGTTCTCTTAAATGCAGGTGTGTCCCTTTTCCATCTGCGTTCCAATAATGTCAATTTTGTTTCTGCTTCTGTATCTCATATATTCTTTCTTCCTACCTAAAATAGGTAATAAACACTGTCTCAGATGAACACGGTAAATTAAACTAGGGTCTTGGTTGTCAGGTTGAATAACTATAATAACTCTTTTCTTTATGCAAGCCTGTATGAAACATAACATGCAATGGACTCCTCAGTTCTGAGCAAATGCAAGTCATTTGTGAACCTTATGTGAAGAATTTGGTCTTGGTTTTAGTAGACCATGATGCCCAACTTTCACAGTGAAATCAATAACATACTTATTTCAAGACTTTGTTGCAACACAGTACTTTAAATGGATGTTTAATTTCATCTCTGTTCAACCTTATGTGAATGTTTAAGGACATGTTGAATCTATCTGTTCAAGAGGAAACTATCAATCAGATAAGGTATTTGGTGGTGTTTTTTCAAGGTGGAGGATGACTGATTACACTCTCCTTTCAGGTTCCTTCAGGTTTCTTGACAGAAATAATTCCCACAGAGAAGGATGTTTTAAAAATTGTAAATAATACATATGTGAGTGATTAAATGAAATAAAAAATCATGCCTAAAAATTTTACTGGGCTTCTGCTGGATTCAAATTGGAAAAGAATACTTGGTCCATCAACTGTTTAAGGGTTAAATAAAAGCCTCGTTGTTGAATTATAAAGACTTAGTTGATTATAAAAATCTATACAACTCTAGGCTTTTAAATGCAAACAGTAGAAATACTGCTTCTCTCAATATTCGTTTTATGGTGTGTCTGTTTGCTGATGCTAAAGTGAATTTGACATAATAGTAAGTAGTTCAAACAATCTATATTGCTGGAAGCTTTCCCTCACAAACTATTGATTTTCCTACTCCATCTGCCGCATGTTCAGAAACACTTCCTGTTCTGTTTACCATTCTGTACAGCTAGAATGCATCGTTTCACACTGTCTAATGGAATTAAGCAAACCTTGGAAGGTGTTTTACTGGAAAACTTGATATATCCATTTGTAGTTCTGCATAACAGGGAGAAGGGCCTTGCTAATTTAGCACCAAAACCACAAGAAGTTTTTATTTTTGTAACCCCCTGTTTTGTTTGGGGAGGGGCATTGGTGTTACCAAGCAAGGAGGGAAGCTCAAAGCACCTTCACTGCAAATTAAAATTGGCTGAGATCACCCTTTCTGTGTCATTAACTGTCAGGGTGAGTGGCGAGCCTTAGTAGGTCAGTGTGTTATGGTTCTACAGGGAGAATTGTGCAGGATAGGTGTCCTACCTGTCATTTTTAATTACTTTGGGGTAGGGAAGAAGCTGTCCTAGAACATGAGAAATTTCTCAGGGACTGTGAGCTCTGCTGTGAGAGAGGGAAAACCCTGGAATCACTTGAGGAACACATTTGGAATCATCCACTCTGCAGGTGAGATGAATTTAAAGAGAGGTTCCACAGTGATTTTTGATGTCTCTTATTGTAAAGTATGGACGTATAAATGCAGGAGGAGTGTACAGTATGAGAGAATGTAAAGAAGCAATATAATTTGCAATAAATACAGTTGTCTCACGGCTGAGTTGAAAGTGGGGTTTGGTTGGAAGAACTGTTATCTCTGCTAACTTGCTATACCTTTTAGAGAGTAGGTCAGTTGTCTTCGAGGCCTGGCTTCTTTCACACTCTCTTACACAGGCTAGGTGTTCATAAAATATTCTAATAAATGTTGAGCACTACCTTGCTCTTTGTTTATGAACAGACTGCCATCACACTGAGATGAAGCATTACCTATTGTAAGTCTGTTTTGTTTTTTTTCTCATCTCGATGCATTAAGATTTTCTTCACAAACTGATATACATCACACTTTCTCTGAGCATCTCTCTCAACCTCAGATGTGGATGTGTGGTTTATCCTATTGGTATATTTTCAAGAAATGGGAAGAAAAAAAAAAAAAGTTTCTTTATCCTACACATGACATGTTAAAAGTCCTCAGAAGTTAAAGCAGAGAGAAGTTTTTATTCTGGCCAGGAAAACAAACCAATGAACAGGGCTTTTAGAGCCAGATGCCCCAGACATGTCTGAAATGGTACCTATATGATCAGACCTGCTTCGTTCAGTAAATGATAAAACAGGCTGATGAGAGGGAATGTGAGTGCTGCAAAACAAAGATGAAGAAGATAGCTGCTAAAGCACTTTAAAACATTAAATAATACTTTCAAAAAGATCTCCTGTCAACTTTTCTAAAGGCTTTTGGACGACATAATAGTTTTCTAATATTGCTAGTATACTACAGTTTTTCTACAAGGGCAAGGGAAGGGTGTCTGGACAGACAACTGAAGTAATTTTTACATTTTTGCTGTGCTTAGGGCATGAAGAAAAAAGCATGTTATAGTGTGATTTTGTTTGGGGAAAGATATTAATGGTAATATTGTATATCTATGTTATTTATATAAATTCATTAGTTTATATTTTCCATAGCTGTATGATTTGTTGTACTGTTGGAAATTAATTCTGGTCTATAAATAGGAATATATATGTACATATTATTCTTCTTGAGGTTTACAGTGGAAAAAAAGTAATTGCCTTCTGGGTTGAGAAAGGAACCATTAAGTAGTATTATTGCCCACTGGAGATCACTATTTTAACCAAACAGAGCAACGGTTTTACCTATAAACCAGAAACTCTAGTCTATATATGTTTTATTATACCCTTTAAAAATGTGTTTTCCTCTAGCTTCAGCTACTTTCTATTTAGGCTTTTTCCTTTTAGCTTGTTCACAGCCCCTTGTTTTACAGGCTGGCAAATGTTTTTCATCCTTTACACGTTAATGGGGATTATATGTAATAGTAGCCATTTCTCTTTTTTTTTTTTTTTACTTATTTTTTTTACATTTATTTATTTTTGTTCCTTCAGATTAAGTATTGTAAAGATGAAAGTAAAATACTGATGAAGCATAATGCTAAAATTATTGTGTATTTTTCTTCATGATGTAATTTCTTCTAGAATCATAGAAATGCTGGTTGGAAAAGACCTACAGGGTCTTCCACTCAAACTCCTGCAGGATTGCCACCAAAACTAAATGAGGCCAGTCATGGTGTTGTCTAGCTGAATGTGGAAAACCTCTGTAGCCTCTGCAGGTGGGCTCTTCCTGTGCTCTGCTACCCTCTAAGCGAAATGCTTTTTCCTGATGCTCAACCTATATATTTTTACTTCCCCTTGTCAGGTTGTCTAAGACTACTATTTTCTGCACAAAAAATTAAATATTGTATAAATAAATCAGAAGCTGTGTAGAAGAGCAATTAGCAAAAAACATTGGTCGTCCATGTAAATATCCTTTTTCCTCAAGCTCACAAGATGACCTTATGAGAACTATAGAAGCAGAGAGCTGAGAATGTAATGTCATATGTTATGTGATTTTAGAAAATCATACAGTCCTTACCTTTGCTATTTGCATGACATCCTTTTGCACAGACATATTGTTTCTTATTTCTCAGCTATTTGATGTGTGTTTGCAAATAATGTTGTTGGCAAATGCAGTGATCCTACCACTCCATTGTCATGAGTTGCTGGCAAACTGGGAAATGTGAATATTGTCTTCTCTCACTTAGATACAAAATAAACTGCAATAGCAGAAATCATTTGTATTACCAGTAGCAAGAAGATTAGTGGTTCATTTAGTGGGCATTTCCTGGACATTTGAAATAGTAACTCTGATTAAACAAACATTTATAAATATAAATAATGTGACTAGCTGTTATGAAAGGTGAACATATTTTTGACCACAAGACTGGGGCCATATATGGAATGAACTTTCACCTGAGAGTCTTGAAGTTGCATTTCTTTATAATGAATAAGTGATTTAATAAGTATATTCAGATCTATCACTTCCTGGTGTATTCTGATTTATTTTGGCATACGTATTATGTCTCTCTTAAATAAGATGGCTACCAGTTTTCCACAACTGTTATATTTAGCAACCAGTGTCAGTAGCAAGTCATAAAATTAATTTTGCTTAATATGATTTGTCTTACTCCTGAGGACTAGCTCTAATTATATTCATTATCCACATTGGATGGTGTCTTATTCAGAATAGAACATTTCATCATTCATACTAAGAGAAAGTTACTTCCCTGGTCTGATCAGCAGCAAGGCAAATTTTTTATGTGGACTTTTTTTTTACCCTTAAATTTAAAAAGCAAATGTTTTTGATGAGAAAAGGAAATATAGGACAACCACTTCAGTAAAACGAATTAATAAAAAGTTATTTTAACGTGTCTTTCATTAACAAAAACCTTTATGAAAACTATTGTTATGAAGACAAACCATAATAGTCTTCTAAATCTTGAGCAGAGAATAATGAATATAAGAACTAAAGGTAAAAATGAGTAAATTTTATCAGTTAACCTGCAGGCACTGTTAAAAGTAACAAAGCAGTACAAAAATATATTAAAAATGGTTTGTCATAACCAGACTTCAGAAGAACAAGAACCATATGTCTGTTGTATGTCACAGCTCATATTTTTTTCTCCCGCAATTGAAATTACCATTCTACGCTTGTTCTCAGAGTAAGCTTAGAACAGATGGATGTCTTTATGGTGGGAACTCACTGTTACAGAACTATGGGGACTAGGGTAAATTTACTAAAATATACTCAGTGCTGCAGAACAAATGTAGGAAGTGAATAAGTTAGCTGAGTAAATCAGACACTAACAACAGACATGCCATGCACAGCAAGTGAATGGAGGCACTATACAGTTGTGTGTATAGTGTTGCTTTAAACCCTCTATTAGATTTTGTTGTATGAACATTTTTGTGGAAAAGGAATTCAGCTTGAGCTTGAAAGTTAGTACTTTAAACCAGCTGATTTGCATGCTACAAAACCCCAGATTTGTCTAGAAGACATAAAAGGTGGAGTATAAAAAAAATATTCTACATATCCAAATACAACTTCATGCTTACACCTAGATTTATAAACATTTTGTTTTTTTTACAAACCAATCAGTCTCTTACATGGCCATAAGCAAGTGAATAAACACATTTTTGTTTTATCGCTGGATCACATATCCAGTTCAATTACTTTTCATTCTTTCCGTCTCCAAAAATATAATTAAGGCCTAGTGTCAGATTGAAGCTTAGTTCTCGTCAGTTCTCTCCCCTTAACCACTTTTAGGAAGACAGCCTTATGGCTATGACAATAAACAAACAGTTCACAGACCTATGTGTTGATAGTACCTTAAAAACAAATAGCAAATAATCTTCTGATACTGCTGAAATCCAAATTTACTTTGGCATCATGCCAGCAAACTATACACATGGGCTTCTCTTAAAAAATATAGAACAGCAAAACATAGCCACAATATGACCATTATCAGATATAACAGTAAGATCAGATTTAATAAAGTAGGTCTATTTTTCAGAGTAAGCATTTTTGCTTTGAAGTTCAACAACTCAGTGAGAAACATGACAGGAAAAGATTTAATTTGATGTCAGCAGATACAGGACTTATCTGAAGCAGTTACCCTGCTATTTGAAAGGAATAAGGCATTACCATAGCAACTCTGTATCACCTGAACCTCATACACAGGCTGGACCAGATTCTGATCACAGTTTTACCAATGTAAATCTGAAATAAACCCCGTATGAAGGATGAAAGAGTGTGTATTACATGGAACACTGTAGCTGGAGACAACCTAGGCCATTACATACAGTAAGGGTGCTGCCCTATAGATTGAATGCACATATTTCAACTAACCAATGTGTAAGGCCTATTCTTTTCCAGGAAAACATGAGAGGGGATATTAGTTATTCTGTTAAAGTTGGTTATAAAAACATTATTATTATAACAGATCTCAGGATCTACTGAAGTTTTCTTCAAATAAATAAAGCACATGAGTTGCACAACAAGGGATTTGCAATCAAAGGCTCTGATCCTTCACAGATATTTCTACATGTTTAAAATGAGGCACTTGTATATCTCCCTGGATGAATTCTTATAAACTTCACAGAAAACAGTCTACAAATATTTGGAAGACTGGAACCTAACTTAAGATGTGACATAATAAAAGAGAGTACCATGACTGGAGGAAGAAGTAAAGAAAATAGGAACACTTCAGCACATGTTTCTTGTCTCTTGTGGTGTCACATAATGTGATTCACAGGAAGAGGAGGGCAGTGGTCTGCACAGCCTGTAAGTCAGGGTGGTCCAGAGTGGTGATGGAGCTGGTGGAAGGACACCCTGCTAAGAGTGGGTCCGGTATTATCATAAGGCACACCCCATGAACACGGTGCCCAACATGTAAGAGGGGTGTATGTGTGGATTTACTATTATAGTTACAGTAAGTGGCTGCTTAGTTTGGTTGACGATGAAGTCCTCTGCTGTGTTCCTGAGGAGCTGCTGTGGTGCCCACTGATTGCCTATTCTCGGCACACCTGAGCTTCAATTGCCCAGGAAGAGAATCATGGAAGAGAGAAACTTGAATATGAGATTTGCTCAGTCCCTGCATTTGCAAACTTTCCATCTCTTGCAACCTGACAACACAATACTTTGCTGCAAACCTGAACAGCAGGTTTCCAGTCTTCCCTGGAAAAGCTTGGCTGTGCATGACAGACACAAAAGCAGCTAGGGTCTGTGAGGAGCCTGAGTCTGGGCTGCTTTTTAGTATTTTGGTATGACAGTCTGAATCCCAGAAATCCTTCATATATAAAATGAACAAGACTAAATCATTGAAGCTTAGTCCACTCCCTTTCTTGGGCTCTTATAGAGTGCAGTCGCAGCAAATAGTATTTAGGTACTAAACACCTAAGTATTTAGGTGGAGGCCTGTAGCTTTTAGAGTGCAGAGTAAACTGCTAGAGGACAGAAATGGCCAAGCAGTAGTAATGAGATTGGGTGGCAGAGTAGGATTGGGTGACAGAATAGGATTGAATGCCAGAGAGAGAGATGAAAGAAAGGTTATGAGATATCAGACTCCAAATACAGTCTGGTCTGGCATCTGTCCCATGAATAGCCCCATTAACTCCCTCCCGAACCACATCCAGGAATGAGAGATCAATAATATATCTGATTCCAAGTTTGTGTGCCTGTAGTAATAGACAGCTGTTTACACTGTTTTTCTTTAAAAAGAAAATCTTCTTATTTAGCTCCCTTTATGGCAACAGAAGCTGCTGAGAAGTTTCCTTTTGACAGTTGTCTTGAAATGTTCATGCCTGTATATGTACTTATAGTACAGAAAGAGGAAATAACTCCTTTTATTCACTTTGCTCTCAAAAGATTTTAGATCCCTTAGAGCTTTGGTTCTTCATGCATGTGTGAGTGCAGGCAAACTTAACAGCACATCTGAAGCAGTGGGTGCAAACTGGCAGCTTCCAGCATTCATATCAATCTGTACACGCTTGCAGAATGAATCACCACATCTGGTTTCTCTGTAGGTAATGGTGCTTTCCACATTGCATTTTTTTCCTAATAATAAGGTCCACTCTAGTTAGTGCTGTACTAACTAGAAAAAAATGTTACTGGATGATTGAAAATATGATGACTTCCCTTCACTGCAAATATGTACAGCCAGCAGCTCCCTTTCATATGCAGCATGTTCTGAAAATATGATTGATAAACATTTGCTGTGTGGCTTAGGTGCTTTCACTATAACATATTTTTAATATTGGGGTGGGGCAAAATCTTCAATCTTTTATTTTATTTGCTTCCTTTTCAATCCCACCACACACAAAAGCACATCAAGCTAATACTTCAATGATTAACTCTTCTGACTTTCATTTAAGGTGGATAAAATGTGCTTGTGAGTGTGCCTTTGAGAGCCCTGTGAGGCGCAAACATTTAAAGAGCTTTTATTTCCAATCCATTATCTCAAATTATCTTGTTTACCCCCTGAATTCTGAGCAGGTACCATTACTGCACTCAGTTGTCCACATCACTCTTTTGAAGGGAAAATTAATTCTGAATTACTGGCCCTATAACCACCTATTTCTTCACATCATCTGTCAGCAAAATAAGCAGATAAAAGCTGGCTAAGTGGATTTCTGTTAGCTGCCATTCAAAAGGAAAGGGACCGGTGTTGAATGAAGTTTCTTTTTCTAACTGCTAGTTAACAATACATATAGAAGTTTAATTGCTTGCATCCACCTGCACCCTTGTCATTTCTTGGTTTTATTGATTTTAATGAAAATATTAAGTGCATTTCAAGAGCAGCAGCTAAGTGACATGTTGATTGAAATATACAGGAAAATGTATAATGGAAGCAAGTTATTACAGTTTTAATAGAATCTGAAAGAAGTAACATCTAGAGCAGCTTTTTCCCCTGTTATTCTTATGCATATGGCAAGTTCTGAGATGAGTAATAGGAAGCTGAATAAATGTTTGGTTGTTAAAGAAGCCTTTCACCTTATCAACCTAATTTTTGTTGAATAAAGTGATCCATTATTTTTGGTATATTTTATTCCATTAGGTACTCTTCAGGGTGCCACATAAACACAACAAAATATGTGTATAAACACCATCCAAATCATGATAGCTCAGCATTACAAATAATGACAACTTTGTTGTGGAGACATCAACTGCAACCTCTTTGCTTCAGTAAGCGCCTGTGTGAATGGCTTGGAGTTTGCCAGAAGCTACATTCTTAGTTCTTATTTTTAACTTAGCAAAGCTAATGATATAAAAACAACCACATCAGCTTTGGTTCAGGAATACTATTTAATGAAAATTGTATTTTTAGATCTTTATATTCATTTCTTCCTGGTTATACTTGGTATATCTAAAGCTGGCAAAGAGTTAGGATACTCAAACTGCTTTGACTGAAGAAACATTTGGTGCCTTTTGCATAATAGATGTTTCTCAGTAAAACTTCTATTATGGGTTCCTTAAAGAACTTCTATAATGCTAGTGTGTGTTTACTATGGAGGAAGCTGCTCAGCTTCACACTCACAGTTTAACAAATTTTACATGTTTTGAAACTGCAAATCCCACACAGCTGGAAATTCCAAACTATAGTATTCTACACATTTAAAAATTTATTACTGTCAGTCTTCATCAAATTAATTACCGCAATTTTCTTACCTTTAGAATCCCTAGAATCCCTAGTCAGAAAACAATGTCCCTTGTTGCTTGGTGCTGCACAAGCACAGATCACAAAACTGCTGCTACTCAAAAGGGCTCACAATCTAAGCATAAGACAAGACAGTGAAGAAAGTAGAAGACAAAGGAACAGATCATCATAATGGGCAAAGGTCAGCATATAAAGTGTCTGCTTGTCTGTCAAGTCCTTTTGTAACACTTGTGGAAAAGCACAGATTCAGGATCCAGAGATAGCCTTATCAGTGTTCATGTGCAAGTATTCTCCAAGGTGAGGAATAGGATGACAGAAAAAGAACTTTCCTGAACACTTAATAATGCAGGAATAACCATACTTCTCAGATTCTGGGAAGTAATTTTCTAAGAGAGGTCTTATCTGGGCATGCCTTAAATGATATTTCTTCACTGAACTTGTTTAATGACTATCCAAACACGTGTACAGTTTGAACCCTCACAGTGTTTCTACAGCTTAGCTACTGAATGAATTAGCTCCTTAAGTTAGCTTTGAACATGCTGATATCATTTATTGTTCCTCATTTTTGTACTTGAAGAGACATTCCTTATGAGGCCTTTCTAGACTTTGCACTCAACTTCCATAGTTGCAAGGTTCTCATATAAAAAATATCCTGCATGTAACTTTGACTGTCTTTGTTACTTTTCTATACTTTTCCAGTCCTAACTTAGATCTTTCAGTATGGGGAAGCTAGAGCTATGGGCAGCATTTATACTTATTATTACAACAAAGATTTATGGATAAGCATAGGTGTTTTTTATTTGTTCTCTGTGCATTTTATGAACAACCGACTTCTAGCATTCTAGTTGCCCTTTTAATGACTACTAAGTCATTGAGTCAGTAGTTAAAAAAATAGCTTTTATAAGTTTAAGACTTTTCTTCCCAGCACTAATAATTTAATTCCAAACCTATAAGATTTGGACTTTTTCTGTGTGCATAATTACATTTTTCTGCACTGAATTTCATTCGCCATTTCACAACATTACTCAGGCTTTCATCCAGCTCTTAATAAGTAGGTCTTATCCTTGCCAGCCTGGAAAGCATAGTGTCATTGCTGTCTCTTCCAGATCACTTGCAAATATGCTGAGAAATAGTGTCTTGTGGGATTCCACTAGTAAGCTACTTCCTACCTTTGTCATGTGGGATTCCACTAGTAAGCTACCTCCTAATTTTTGTTTTCCATCTTTTATTTTGCTATGTATATATTTTGTTATGTATATGTACATATACATAACATATGTATATGTACATATATGAATATTTACTTTTATTCCAAGATTACCTTAGTTCCTTTATCAGACATCAATGAGGGATTTTATGAAATGTTTTGAATACCCACTAATTTATCTTGTCCCTATGCTTAGTGCCATTTTAAAGAAATTGCAATTGATTTGTGAGACAATATTTCTCTGTGCAGATGTGATATCGATCCTTCTTCTATACATCATATTTAGTCCGGTAGCTTATAATTATTCTTTAAAATAATTGCTATTGGTCTGTCTGATATGCACATCAGGCTTCCTTGTGTGTAATTCCCAAGATCTTCCCTAAGACTTCCCTAAACATTTTTTATCATGCTGGTCATCATCTATTCTTATGACACTGACAGGGTTTTAAGTGAGAGATTACATGTTGCAGTTAGTAGCTTGGCTATTTAATCCTTGAGTTCCTGCAGAGCTCTTGGTTGAATACCATCTGGTCCTGGTGATTTGTCATTGTTCTTTACAAGCAAGTGGAATGTGTAGGCTGGACTGAACATCTTAATAGTGAAGATGATAGAAGGGGAATAAGTTGAGCAAGAGAAATATCTTCAAAGTAAAGGTAAGCAATTTATAATTAATATAAAAGGCAATAGAGAAGGATTCAGTGAGAAGGGTATGGCCAACGAGGTGGTTTCAGAGGATGACATTTGCAGAAAAACAGTGAATAGATCTGACTGGACAAAATTTGCCAATGGTATAGAAAAGGACATGGTCAAATAAAAACTAAATGTTAGCAGAACCTGGGCAATGAACTGTAAAAGCATACTAAAAAGACTGCTTGTAAAAGCTGTGGGGGGAAAATGGTGCATATGAAAGCCTTATTGACCAAATTAATTTGTGAGAGTTTGAGTGTTGGAACCTGACCCAGATGGATAATTGGATGAAAGGGTATAGCCTTGGTAATGTAGTCTGGCTGCCATTTGCTGAAATTGACAGAAAAAAAGGAATGTTGTAAAAGAACAAGGGCTGAGATACAATAGCTTAAAATGAGGGAGGGCTGTCTGCATGAAGAATCATAGAGAATAAAGAAAACTCATGACTGAACATGGGTGGGATCTCCAGGGAGTCCTGAAGAATAGTTAATTGAATGTAATGGACATTGCATTTAGTTGTGCTGAAGTTGTGCTTTATTTGTCAAGTAAAATACTATTATACTTAGAAATGCTTTGCAAAGGCAGGTTGCTCATGTCAGTCATAATTCTTTTTGAAAAGCTGAATTACAAAAGAGGAGCTTCACCCATTTTATATTGTTCTGGATAATGTGATTTAAGCTATGTAAGAAAACTGAGAAATAGGCCCAGGACATCTGTACTGTATATTATAGTTGTTGAAAGGGGCAACTAAGGATATATAAGAGTATCTGCCTATGCTTTAAAATACAAATTGCTCTTTATACCCATTTGGGAAGTTGCCAGTTATATGTATTCAGACAGATTTTGACCCAAAATGTGATCTTTGTTTTTTATTTTTTAACTAGACTTAATAAAAAAGGGCTTCATCTTAGTTCACAAGTAACTATACTTCAGTAGAGAAAAAAATATTTTACAAACTTGGTAGACATTTTTATTTCTACTCACTTGCCCTCCACTCATGCTAAAAATCCAGCTGTGCATGCATGGGAAAGAAGAGGACTCCAAAAGCTTTACAATTGTAAATAAGGTGATCAGATACTGTAATGTGAACAAACAAGAGTTGTCATGATCGTTCCATCCAAACCCAAACTTGAATGAGAAAGTAGGAGAAAAGTAGAGGGGAAATCCAGGCCTAAACAAGATAATTCTTGCAAAATGACATGAAAAAAATATTCTGTTTTCCACACATATGAGTTTGGAAACATTCAAATCCATACACTGTAACCTTTTCACATAGCTATTGGAGGGAGAATGAAGAATTTGTTTGCATGCAAACTAAACCTCTTTGGAATACTGCATGCACTTAATTTTCTTCCCACAGCTAGATTCTTCTGCCTACACAGGCAAGTCTCATATAAGTGAACTCTTTAAAAAAGTATGAAGCCCTTAATCTTCTCATTGTGTAATTTCCTAAACATCACTTTCCCTTATTACATTGTCAGCATATTACAGGTATTCACATAATCAGATTCTAGCTGTGTCTCCTGGCAAGCTTAAATAGAAAAGGAAGCAGATTTGGGACCAAAGTAGTGTTTTTACTAGTTTTTACTAATGACATGAACACTTCTCTTTTGTGTGGAGGCTACTGAATTTAAAATAACAATGTGGAAAAGAGGGTTTATTTTTTAGAATAATAGCAGCTGAAAGCATACCAAGCATGGTAACTTTGGAGATAGGCAGATTACTAATTTTAAAAAGAATATTCATTTGGTAAATCTTGAAATAAAATCCATTCTAAGTAGTAAAGACATTAAAGTTAGCATATTATTCTGAATAAATATTTTTTTCAGTATTCAGAATTTTGGATGGACTTTTCTACAAAATTATTGGGTGAATCAGCTTTTCCACTTTCATCTTCCCTTTTGCAAATGTTACCTTTTCTAGTGACATTTAATTCAGAATCAGGTTAAAAAAGTTTTTGCATGCATATTGTCAAATGAACTCATACAGTATGTTTCAAAAAGACAAGAGGCAGCTATTAAAAAGAAAACCATGTAATAATGTAATTTATTTAGGAGGAGAAATATTTCTGGCATTCTAATTGTAATGAATTGCAAGAACTGTATCTTGGTTTTAGTAGTAAGTATGATATTATGGTCTGTACCAACTTAAATGCTGATTCACAAAGATTTGACATATACATTTTATAGGTAGGTATGCATGGAAAAAATGGGATTTTGGGCCTTTTTAATGACTCTTATCCTGTCTAATATTAATTAGTAATAAGTTACGATTCTATCAGACATCTGGTGTCTAGTCTACTATGTCTTAATCATGCAAGAATATATGTGTGCAAAAATTGTAACACTATTAGTTAACGAGTTAACAATTAATGCACTACAAATGATTTTGTTCATTTCAATACATGACATTAGGGAATGAATAGTTAGTCTTAGCAAATACCTTTTTGCTAGCTCTGGAGATCAGCTACAAGCCAAACACTTTCATGTTGAAGAAAATAAGACAACCCTTGAAGTGTCCAATGAATATTTCATAGCATTTGTGACTTGCAGAGTGTTCTAACATGTCTCTTTGTACTCTAGTCAGCACTGAGCTAGAGAACGTCATCTTTACTCATATCAGTAAACATCAGTTGCATACAAAAGACTAAATTTGAAATTGAAATGTAGGCTACACTTGAACCCTATAAATTCTCTTTACTTTTTGGAAAACAGCAGGGACTTTCAGCAACCAACTTTAGTGAAATGTCTTGTCTGCCATTTTTAGGATAAAAATGCAATCATTAAAGAAGTGTTTTGTTTTGTTTTGTTTTGCTTTTTTGGTGGTTTTATTTTATTATTATTATTATTGTTTACTTCCATGATAAATTGAATCAAAACTTATTTAATGCACTGTACCTCATCTCTCTTGGTGTATTGTAGTTTCCCTACCTTTCCAGACTGCCTCTTTTCAATGTGTGCCCCACATATTAATACCCTCTTAAAGTGAAGTAAAGCAACATGCCACTAATATAAATAAAATCAATGTTACAGAGAATTTATAATCATAATCTCTTTTAAGGGAAAGAAAAAATATGGGGAGTTTTAATAGCAGTTTAGGAAAGGTAAATTATAATAGCCACAATTAATGGAAGATAGAGACTTTACTTTTATCCTCCAATCAACGATTGTATAATAGTACTAATACAAAATAGGAGTTGTAACTTCTGATTAGATGAAACTGATTTTTAAAGGCTAGTAAGATTAAAAAATTCTACGGCTGTCTAATTTTAAAGAATTACAGAGTTAGGAAAAGTTATTTCTTATGAGTTTTGTGCAAAAAAAATCACTAGATTTGAAATAGGTCTTCAGGGGATGTGCAGGAGATCATGTTTAAAAAGTAATAGGGTCAAAGAATACAAGGTCACATGGAATATAATTTGATGTCCTCTGTATTAGATGCTGCTACATTTCATTCAGGTGTTTCTTTTCTAAAGTACCTTGACTGTGATTAATGAGTAACTTTTGTACCACCCGGTTCCTCAGCGCTGCTAGCATCTGTGAGTGGGAGGGATATTTATTTTCTCATAAAGGAAAAAAATGAACTATTCAGTCATTATGCTATGAATTTCTGAAGTTATGATGGAAGAGTTGTGATGGATATTCAGCTGTTATATTGATAGATAGACACAAGCTTAGATTTTATTTACAGTTAATTTTTTTAAAATATTGTTTACTTGTGAAGATGAAACCTTTCCGACAAATGCTGCTAACAGCAGCTAATACAATAAGGAAAATTATTCAAGTAGTTTAATATTCAAGTCTGCCAGACAGATGAATTGAATGAAACACAGCCATGCTGCGATTTTAGTTATGGAGAAATGCTGTTGGAAATCAATAAAACAGCATGTTTTCACCAACACAACAGCTTTCTAGTCAATAAAAGTATCAAGTCATGTGATGTAAAAATGTGGTATTTAGGTGGATTCCTTGAGAATGAAAGGTATTTTTGTTTCAGGCAGAGTTTATGGATAATACTTTTCCAACCTGTTTCCCCATATGTCTTTTAGTCTGATAATGCTTAAACGACAATCTGAATCAATAATACAGATGTTCCAGGCCAAAACTATCCATCGTTCCCCCAACAATTCATAATGACAGATCTTTACATAGCACTTGGTACTCTTAAGGAGATTCAGTGTGCTGGAAATTCAGCTTTCTTGATCATTATGCAAAAATTGTCAGTTCTGGGTGTGAATTATATGCTGCTTTACATCAAAAAGAACCCCAAAACCAAAAAAACCCACACCAAAACCCACTTTTGAAACTCCTAAGTTATAATGTATTTGTGTATCTACATTGAAAAGGATTCTGTTTCCCAGCAATTTTTTGACTTTTTGAAATACGGAATCGTTTCACAACAGCAAGCAGGTTATACACTGGCAGACCTCAGAGGATCATCCTGACCTAAATGGGAACAAATACTGTTGCAGTACTGGACAGCCCAGACAGCATGCTTCATTTTTGAGTCTTTTATGTGTGGCTGAGCCTCCCATATTCTTGGCTGTTCTTGTTTACATATACGCATTGCAATATAGCACCTCAGATGGGAGGTAAAGGAAACAAAAACATTTAAGTTGATTTGAATTTGCCAATTAAATACGAAGTGTATTGGATTAGGTAATGCCACCCTTGAATGTTATAGACTAGATTGGTGCTGGCTGCTGCCATAAAAATTAGGTACCTCATAAACACTGTGTCCTGCAACAAGCAATAATGATTCTTCCAGTTCTTCCCCTTCACACAGAAAGTTGAGGAAAATAAAGACTGACTGTGCATTACACTCAGCTGCACTGTCCATTACTGTTGTGAGAAGGAATGTTTCTTTCCTCACCCCACCCTGCTGCAATATTCTCTTGAGAAATGCTGCCTTCGGTGTGGGTCTGTGATTTTATATATTATCTATGTGTACACACATCCACTTTCAAGTACTTATATTTACTTTTATGTACAACCACTGTATATGTTCACACTCACACACACACACGCATTATCTGCACACAAACCCTCTAGCTATGTATAAATAACAGAGCATACGTGAGGGTAGAGCCTGTAAATCATAAATAAGACAACTGCTGACACACAGTGGCAATGGTGAATGAGCTGAGCCATTAAAAGGTGCAAGTCTGAGCCTGCTGAAAATACTGCCCAGGGAAAGCAACACAGAGACTGTGATATTCTCAGTCATGCAGAGAAAATATGAAGGAAAGAAGTGACCTTGCTCATATTGGTTCTACCTGAGAAACTAAGTGTGTGGGAAGAGCTGAAGGGAAGAAAATAAAAGGTTATCTGTATGTAGCTACAGTAAGACCTGCTGGATCGATACAGTGAGTCCCAATCATCATTAGCTGGGCCTAGAAAGAGGGCTGTAAGAGATGAGGTTGCATTAAGAAGAAATTTGTGTTCCCTTGTAATGGGGGTGGTTTGCAAGGATGCTTTCATTTCTGCTTTCATGCTTTCTCAGAGCACCTTGTCATCACAGAGGAGGGTGGGTATTCCCCCCATTCTGGGTAATACCTGGGCTATGCTCAGTCCCACCTCTCATGAGCAACTGGGTATTGAAAATCCACACTTTTCTGGAAGTTACAACAGGATCTAAAACTCCTGTGGATCACATCCACAGTGAAGATTGCACTGAGCTTAACCCCCAAGAAATCCTTCGGCTATAAAGTCGTTAAGCACCTTCGATACTGCAGAAGCACAGAGCCTCAAGGTATAATTATTTGCATTGAATGTAATAAGTGCAGCAGAGGTAGGGTTCAAGGAATAGAGTGTTATTATCATGGCATAGAAAGCACACATTCTAACAAAAAAGAGACTTTGTAATTTAGGAAGTCTGTGTACTCTACAAATCTACTAGATGTTTGAGGTGTCTAGACTTCAGCTGGGGCAGTGCTCATTCCTAGCGACTGGTGCACATTGTGAGTTTCCTGAACATCTTTGCTCTTTTCTGAGGACCTTTTTACTTTGGTTAGTGAAGATGTCAGAGCTAATCCTCTGGGAATTCAAAGTCTACTTCAAGGCTCCTTTTTGAGACTTCTGTGAGTAGCTGGTTTGCTTAGCCTTCCTTTTTCCCTCCAAAACTTACTCTACTGCACTCTCTCATACAAATAACAGAAAGAAAGAAAAATCACTCTGGAAGTGAAAACAGCAGGTACAGACATACCCTATCAAAATGAACACTGAAGGAGATACAGATAACATTTAGAGTTCACCTGGTAATGATTCAGATAGCTGAGCGCATTGGTTGCAAGTGATCAGCATGCTGGGGTAAATAAGATGGTGCTACTTTGTTTTTTACCAAAGCTGCTCTTCCCATTCTATGCTCAAACATAAACCTTCTCTAATGAATTTGTGAAGATAATAATCCCAGAATCTTTTATTCCTAAACAACTCTAATTTGAGTTTAATTGAAGAGTATTTCCTGCTAAAACAGCAAGCTTACTATTTCTGACATACATACTGTTTCTGGTAACGTATGACACAGTTTTCCCAGTTATACATAGGTGATCTCATTGCCTTTACACTTTATTCACTTAATAAAGTAACTGGGGACAAAATTGTTTCCACTGTGGAATCCCTAGGAACAGTTCTGTTGAGGACAGTCCATACTCCCCTACATTTGTGTTTTCTTTCCCAGAAATAAATGGACTCATCATACTTTTACAGAAGTAAAAGTGTAATAAGAGAGGAAATGAAAGAAGCCATTTGACTTTAAATCTGTGCATGCAGAAACAAAAATAGCTCATAAGGAGCTGAGGAAATTTTGTTTTTTCAGCGCAGAAGAACATTTAAGTATTTGCTATTCTGCTCAGGCTTCAGAAAAGGGGAGCAATCCCATGAAATATAAAATTTATCAGGAAGGCTTGAACTGTGATTTTCAATGGTATGTGAGACCTAGGTCTTTTCCTTTAGCAGTTCCTGTGTCCGCCTTCTCTGGTCTGTTTGTGAAATCCACCCCCTTACGTATATGCCAGAACCTGGATAAATCAAAACAGACTGTGTTACTTAGTTTAAAAAGTATCAGGTGTATATTAAGGAAGATGGTAATTCTTGAAAGTGTCAGATATTACTATGGGAACTAATAAGAAAAAAGTTTCTGTGATAGCAGTAATGGGCGGGAAGATCACAGATGTGCAAACATCAACATTTCCATCCTGATTTTTCAGTTTTGTTGTCTCTGTCTAGAAGCTGAAAACAAAAAAACCCTCAGTTTTCTGTGTTGTTATGGTGCAACACAGAAAGATGTTATTTTGGGTTACACAGAGAGATGTTATTTTGGGTTACTCTTGCTCATTCTTATATGCTTTTGCCCATAACTTCTATGGTTAAAAAGACTGTAGTGGGTGATCCTTCAAGATTTGGTCTTGGTAGAGATTACAGTCCACAGGAAGGAGAGAATGCATGAAGCACTTGTGGAGAGCATGAATAATGTCTTGTCCTATTATTTCCATCAGCTAATCTGATTGTTGTGGTGTTGGCTAGGTGACTCATAAAGGGTAATCCCAGAGGAAGCTGTCTTTGTCACATAGCTTCTACTTGTTTCTACTCACATGCCCTCACATGTTTCTACTCACAGACTTTTCTCATCACTTTGAGACCCTACTGTAAAATAAGATTCACTGATGGCCAGTATTTCAAATTTCAGATATTTCTTATGAACGTTTTCTACATTGCACAAACACTTTCTGGTTTTCTCATGACATTTCAAGTGATACGACCTAGAATTCTATTTACTTTTTTTGTAACTGCATTCTGGGAGTGTGATTCAAAAAAGCATCCAGTTTTTTCACCTGTTACAGTTAACAGAATCTTTTCCTATTAATTCCAGAGTGCATGTAGCAAGAGAATACTACAAAGTACAGTTGCTGTTACTCCGGTATTCAGAGTGACTTGAAAGCAAGTATATTGGGCAAGGAAACAGATAATCAATACTCATACTGATGAAATCTTCCAGTACTGTCATCTGCAAAAATGGTTAGGAGTCTTCCCTCTGTACTGAAATTAATGAAGCTAATTTTGGTTTCAGAGCAAGTGACTCCTCTAGTCAGCTGCCTCTTATAAAATAACTCTTCATCAAACAGGAATATTATGTTAACTTAAGAAAATGCATGTTTGACCATATGAGGTTGTATTCTCATTCTGCATTGCATTTCATATCTTCTTTCTTTTTTTTTTTTTTCCAAAACCATTAGCTGGTTATGTCAGTGTGAGAGATACTCGGGTGCTGAGGGAACTGGCAGAGGTCATTGCTAGACCGCTCTCCATCATCTTTACCAAGTCTTGGGAAACGGGAGAGGTGCCTGAGGACTGGAGGAAAGCAAATGTCACTCCAGTCTTCAAAAAGGGCAAGAAGGAGGACCCGGGTAATTATAGACCGGTTAGCCTCACCTCCATTCCTGGGAAAGTGATGGAACACCTTATCCTTGGTGCCATCTTAAGGTGTATCAAGGATAAGAGGGTTATGAGGAGCAGTCAACATGGCTTCACCAAGGGGAAGTCATGCTTGACCAATCTCGTAGCCTTTTATGAGGAAATAACACGGTGGATGGATGATGGCAGAGCGGTGGATGTGGTCTACCTTGACTTCAGCAAAGCGTTTGACACGGTCTCCCACAGCATCCTTGCGGCTAAATTGAGGAAGTGTGGTCTGGATGATCAGGTAGTGAGGTGGACTGTGAACTGGCTGAAGGAGAGAAGCCAGAGAGTTGTAGTCTATGGGGCGGAGTCTAGTTGGAGGCCTTATCTAGTGGAGTGCCTCAAGGGTTGGTACTGGGACCAGTATTATTTAATATATTCACCAATGATTTAGATGAGGGAATTGAGTGTACTATCAGCAAGTTTGCTGATGACACTAAGCTGGGAGGAGTGGCCGACAAGCCAGAAGGCTGTGCTGCCATCCAGAGGGACCTGGACAGGCTGGAGAGTTGGGCGGGGAATAACTTGATGAAATATAACAAGGGAAAGTGTAGAGTCCTGCATCTGGGCAGGAACAACCCCAGGTTCCAGTATATATTGGGCAACGACCTGTTAGAGAGCAGTGTAGGGGAGAGGGACCTGGGGGTCCTGGTGGAAGACAGGGTGACCATGAGCCGACACTGTGCCCTTGTGGCCAAGAAGACCAATGGCACCTTGGGTTGTATTAGAAGGGGGGTGGTTAGTAGGTCGAGAGAGGTTCTCCTTCCCCTCTACTCAGCCCTGGTGAGACCTCATCTGGAATATTGTGTCCAGTTCTGGGCCCCTCAGTTTAAGAAGGACAGGGACCTGCTGGAGAGAGTCCAGCGCAGGGCAACTAAGATGATTAAGGGAGTGGAGCATCTCCCTTATGAGGAAAGACTGAGGGAGCTGGGTCTCTATAGTTTGGAGAAGAGGAGATTGAGGGGTGGCCTTATTAGTGTATATAAATATATAAAGGGGGAGTGTCACGAGGATGGAGCCAGGCTCTTCTCAGTGGCAAACAATGAAAGGACAAGGGGAAATGGGTACAAACTGGAACACAAGAGGTTCCACTTAAACTTGAGAAGAAACTTCTTCTCAGTGAGGGTGACGGAACACTGGAACAGGCTGCCCAGGGAGGTTGTGGAATCTCCTTCTTTGGAGACATTCAAAACCCGCCTGGACATGTTCCTGTGTAACCTTATCTAGGCGTTCCTGCTCCGGCAGGGGGATTGGACTAGATGATCTTTTGAGGTCCCTTCCAATCTCTAACATACTGTGATACTGTGATACATATCTGCTCTTCACTCTGCTCCCAGTTTACTAAGGAAAGTGCTATTTTAACATGTTGTATAGTCATAAAAAATACCACACTTCCCCTTCCCTTAATAGTAGTCTTCCCTGTGTTAAATCCTCAATATGGAACAATGTGAGACATCCCTTTAGAGATCTTTGCCTATACAACATCTGAAGATAGGTTTGTACACCAACACCATATCTTGTTTATTTTTTTTTCTTTCCGACTTTATCAGTTAATACTAAGTATTATTTCCTGCAATTCTTGCCAAGTGTACTGGTTTGGATGGGGTGGAGTTAGTTTTTCTTCATATTAGCCAGTATGGGACAGTGTTTTAGATTTGTGCTGGAAACACTGATGTTAATTCAGGGATATTTTAGCTGTTGCTGAGCAGTGCTTACAGCGGCAAGGTTTTTCCTGTTCCTCACCCCACCAGCAAACAGGCAGGGAGTGCACAAGAAGTTGGGAGGGGACACAGTTGGGACAGCTGACCTCAGGTGACCGGAAGGATATCCCAGATCATATGATGTCATAATCAGCAATAAAAACTGTGGGAAGAGGAAGGAAGTGGGGAGGGACTTTTGGAGTTACAGTGTTTTGTCTCCCCACGTATCCACTATGTGTGATGGAACCCTGGCTTCCTGGGTAAGGTTGAGCACCTGCCTGCCCATGAGAAGTGTTGAATGAACTCCTTGTTTTGGTTTCATGTATGGCTTTTAATTTACCTATAAAACTGTTCTAGGCTAATCCACGAGTTCTCTCACTGTTACCCTTCTGATTCTACCTCTGATCCTACTGGGGTGGTGGGGTGGCGGGGGGGGGGGGAGGGGGGGAGTTTGAATGGTGCTTTAGTTGCTTGCTGTGGTTAAACTAAGACACTAGACTACATCCAAAACCTGTGGAGATTATCTTTTAGAGGAGACAAATGACCTCAATCCTGGAAGAAGGAGATATTTTATACAGCAGAAACCTTACCACCATCAAACTTTTTTAATTATAAGTGTTTTTTTTTCCTGCTGTTAATCATTATAGCAAACTTTTATAATACTCTATAGTACAATATATTAGAGTACAATAGTATTCTATAGGCTATTTTATGTTATCACGCAAGTTCAGTGGTGAGGACACAGAGTCCTGTGGTAAGACTTACATGCAGCAGAACCCAAAATGCGTCTGCTGTGGAGTTAGGGCGTGGGATTACATGAGGCACAGCAGCATCATTGATGGCTCCAATGAAGAGGCTGTAAAAAGGACTAACTGAACTCCAGAGAATGATCTGTCACTGAAATTTAATATAAGGGGTTAAAAGCTTTCCCATCTCTCTTGTGTTCTGTAAAATAAGCCTTTAATTTGAGAACTTGCTGTTCCATCCTGTATTCTTTGACACACTTTTATTTTTAATCCTTTACCACATGATGCAGCATATTGTCCAGCAGCCACTTAGCAAGATTGTTGAACTCCTTTTATATGTGGTCTGCACTGGATGATGCAGCTCTCATTTCTTTAGAAGTAAAGAAAAAAAAGAAAAGATCTCGAGTGATTTACAATGACCTGAGGTTCCCGTATATATTATAAGTGCTAACAAGGGCAAGTTTTATCATTGTATAAAACTGGAATAAAGTTCTTCCCAGAAGATTGCAGGAGGCTGAAAGGAATCAGAATGCATTATGTTTGACATTACAAGGGCTAGAGGAGAGAATACTTCAAGTTGTCTAGGAATGGTGTCTCAACTGGAGAGCTGCCCTTGTATTGAATTTCCTGTTCCCTGCTGTCATTTGCTGTGCACATGTGTCAGGGACAATAGATAATGGTCCATGGTGAAACACACAGAGATAGAAAAGTGCTGTTTGTCTGCTTTGGCTCCTCCCCAGGGAGTCCTGCTTTGGCTGCTCCCCCTAAAGTCCAGCTTTGGTTCCTCCCTGGAAAATTCTGCTTTAGAACTCCCCGGAAGAGTCCTGACCTTTGGAGAGCTTTCTAGATATTGCTACCTCCTTCTTCCAACATAGGCTGGCCCCCTGCATCAAAATGAGTGTCCATTTTTGTTAGTATAAAAGCCTGAGCCTCATGCGATGCAGAGGCAGAACCTCATGCCAGTCAGGTCAATGTTGCCTCCACAGGAAAGCCCACTAAGGTTGAGCCTGCCACCTCGCACTATGATGATGTTTCTTGGAGTTGGTTTCCTGATCATCATTACATGGTCCTTGGGGTTGGTAAGATTATAGAATCATAGAGTAGTTAGGGTTAGAAAGGACCTTAAGATCATGCAGTTCCAACCCCCCTGCCATGGGCACACTAAACCAGGCCACCCAAGGCTTCGTCCAACCTAGCATTGAACACTGTCAGGAATGGAGCATTCACAGCCTCCCTTGGCAATCCATTCCAGTGCCTCACCACCCTAACAGGAAAGAATTTCTTCCTTATATCTTCCCCTGTTTAAGTTTTAACCCGTTACCCCTTGTCCTGTCACTACAGTCCCTAATGAAGAGTCCCTCCTCAGCATCCCTATAGGCCCCCTTCAGATACTGGAAGGCTGCTATGAGGTCTCCATGCAGCCTTCTCATCTTCAGGCTGAACAGCCCCAACTTTCTCAGCCGATCTTCATATGGGAGGTGCTTCAGTCCCCTGATCATCCTCGTGGCCCTCCTCTGGACTTCTTCCAACAGTTCCATATTCTTTTTATGTTGAGGACACCAGAACTGTGCACAATACTCCAGGTGAGGTCTCACAATAGCAGAGTAGAAGGGCAGGATCACCTCCGTCAACCTGCTGGTCATGCTCCTTTTGATGCAGCCCAGGATACGGTTGGCTTTCTGTGCTGCAAGCGCACACTGAAGCCAGTTCATGTTCATTTTCCCATCAACCAATACCCCCAAGTCCTTCTCTGCAGGGCTGCTCTGAATCTCTTCTCTGCCCAACCTGTAGCTGTGCTTGGGATTGCTCTGACCCAGGTGTAGGACCTCGCACTTGGCATGGTTAAACTTCATGAGGCTGGCATCAACCCATCTCACAAGCGTGTCAAGGTCCCTCTGGATGGCATTCCTTCCCTCCAGCGTATCAACCGAACCACACAGCTTGGTATCATTGGCAAACTTGCTGAGGGTGCACTCAATCCCACTGTCCATGTCACTGATAAAGATGTTGAACAAATAAGATAACCAAACATCAAAGATATCCTTTACTATATCTTTTGTTATCTCTATATTTTCCCTGTATTAATAAACTATTATGATTCTTTATTGTGTTGTGTTTCTCTCAACCCAGAATTCTTGAACCTCAGAATGGCACATGTGATAGGGAAACAAAAACACTGCCTATGAACACTACATTAGTTTTGTCTAAGCTAGTGTATTTTGTTTATACTTTTAATATTTATGCATTCATGTTATATGTTTTTATTATGTAGACTTGCATAGACTATATTTGTACAGATAATCATGCCAGACTGTAAATAAAAGTTTTCTGTTATTCTCTATCCACAGCACTTTGCAGAAAAGAAAATAAAAACCATATATATATCTGTCTGTGCGCAGGCAGCCACATTCTTGGAAGTTACTAATACTGACATGAAAACATTTTTATGTATAAAAAAGACAGATGTTTTTTTTTTTCACAAGCTTTTTTTAGAGCAGAGAGTAAAACAGACTTACTCCATACCAAAACCTAGTTCTGTTTCCTCTTACTCTGTGCCTTCTTTTTTTTTCCTTTATTTTTGTTGACAGTCATTCCCTGGGAATAAGTACCTAAAGGCTTTAATTGAAGACTATTGACGAGAGTCTTTCCACTGACTTACTTGAACTTTGCATGAGACCATGGATTTTGTAGTTTACAGAAAGAACTGAAATACATCTAAAATGAAAGCACACCATTCACTATATAGGGAACCCACTGTATAGGCAGACGACTGACTCCAGCTTCTGTTTGTTAACCTTTCTCTAACTTCCAGGAAAACAACCTAAACACAATAGCATGCTATTTTCCCTTGCCTAGCATCTTGTATAACGTTTGCATCTCTACAGTGTGGAAACCGATTCATAAACCACTCCTGTTGCTGTTGGCAATGCAAATTATTATAAAGTGTTTCATTGTGCCCAAAGGAAAGGCACAGAAATAATTGCAGAATACCAGTAGTAAAAAAACGACTTAAAAAAAAAAAAAGAAATTAAAAAACTTTCTTTCTTGTTCAGCTATTTGTTTGAAGTTAGCATTCTAGAAAACAACATAGGAGATGTAAATGCTTAGAATTAGATTTGTGTTAACTGCACAGGTACTGATTTTAAAAAGTTGTTCATTGAAATACTCCCCTTTTGTATACAGTTTACGTTGCAGAGCAACAGAGAAGGAAGCTCAGGATCTGTAAAATGTCGATGACTACAAAAAACTTAGCTATTGAAACTGCAATTATTTCACAAGGAAGGTGCAGTGATTTCTTTGGTGTTATTTCACTACTTTATGCAGCTTCTACATGAGAAGTAGACATTGTTTTGTTTAATTTGTTGTTGATTGCTGCATTAATGTCGTAAATTCACCTTTATTCTTTTGAATTCACAGCAAACTGATTCAAAATAAATGTATTAAGCAATAGCTTCATCATGAAGGGTTTTACATAACTCAGAACAGAAGAACAAACTGGAAAATAAATATTGTTCTTCGTGCATTGTTTGTCATTCACAGTCAAAGCAAAACACATCATAGTCTGAGAGTCCTTTAGTTTCCCAAACAATTGAAATCACTGGACACTGCAACAGTTATCTGCAGTAAAAGTCATCCTCACTAAGTGGTATTAACAAAGGCATTACTATTTATACAATGGGTGTGTTTTGTAGGATCACTCAGATTATCAAAACATTAGGTGTTACTTCTCATGGCATGGAAGGCTAATAATTCAGGGTCAATTGCTGAGGTGAGTAGCTAGAGAGAGGACGCCTTGAACACCGGAGCAGGGAAAGATCAGCGTCCAGGAGCTTCAACTCCGCAACAAAAGCCAATGAGGGAACCTCAAGTCCTCGACAGGCCCTGCCCAGGAGCCGGCAGCTCAGCTGACGCGAGCAGCTGACTCACAGGGGGCGGAGCCAGGAGGAACGGCGCCAGCCCTGATTGGTTAAAAACCTGCCCCAGGGAGCGCGAGCGACCAGGAGCGGAGGGAACAGAGCGGGTCGAGGCGGTTCGCGCGGCAGTGCGAGCGGGATGGTGAGCACTCGCCATATGACCAGGGCCCGGTCTGGGAGCTCTGCTCTGGCTGCCCCGGCGGTGGCCACCGTAGGCACTCAGAGCGAGCCGATGAGAGGGGAGGCTGCAGTGCAGACTTCGGGGTGTAGAGAGTGCCTGCACTGGTCTGGTGAGGGAAAGGTACACAATGGGCAGGGCTGCACTGGGTGCTCCCTGGTGGAGGTTCTCCTGCAGCAGGTGGCTGAGCTGCAGGAAGCTATTAATAGGCTACAAGATGTCAGGGTAGCTGAGAGGAAGCAGGAATGCTTGCTCCAGGCCCAAACTGTGCAGAGTCCTCAAGCTTCCCCTGTAGCTCATGGAGGAAAGAAGGAGGTTGTTAACCCTCGAAGCTGGGAATTGGTGACAAAAAAAAAAAACAACAAAAAAAGGAGGAAAAGGACAATTAAAAGCAAGGGACTCCCTCCTAAACCTGTTGCCCCTATGCAGAACCGCTTTGCTGCCCTGCAGGGGGCTCATGAGGAAACGCACTTCTGCCAGAAACAGCCGGCTGATGCTCTAGTAAAGAAGATTTCTACTGGTGCTGCCAGGAAAAAGTGGTGGGCCGTAGTGGTAGGGGATTCTACTTTGAAAGGGACAGAAGCACTCGTCTGTCGGCCTGACCTGGTCTCAAGGGAGGTGTGTTGCCTACCAGGGGCACGGATCAGGGATGTGGCAGAGAGGCTGCCTGCTCTGGTAAGCCCCACAGACTATTACCCACTTCTGGTGATACATGTGGGTGCTAGGGATATAGATAGTAGTAGCCTGGGGAACATAAAGAAGGACTACAGAGCCCTGGGAGAGGTGGTTAAGGGCTCTGGAGCTCAGATAGTCTTTTCGTCTATTCTCCAGGATACAGGGGAGGACCTAAAAAAAGCTAGGAGGATTAGCCAGGTTAATAAATGGTTAAAAGGGTGGTGTCACAGTCAGGGGTTTGGGTGTCTTGAACATGGGACCCAAGTTTGTAGGCCAGGTCTAGCGGGGGCTGGTGGAGCTGGTCCGATAAAGAAGGGGAAGGGCAGTTTTGGTAGGAGGCTTGCCAGACTGGTTAAGGAGGCTTTAAACTAGATGTGTTGGGGGAGGGGGGCATCATTCCATCCCAACACTCCCAGTCAGTTGCCAGCACCTATAATAAATGCTTGGACCAATGCAGAGATATTCCGGCTGCTCCAGCCAATGAGCCGGCTTCATTTGGAGCTCGGCTCAGATGCCTCTATACAAATGCCCGTAGCATGGGGAACAAACAAGAGGAATTAGAGATGTGTGCTCGTCTACAGGGGTATGATATTATAGGCATCACAGAAACATGGTGGGATGGCTCCTATGACTGGAGTGTTGGAATGGAAGGTTACAGACTCTTTAGAAAAGACAGGCCTGGCAGGCGCAGAGGGGGAGTTGCCCTTTATGTTAGGGATAGGCTGGAGAGTATGGAACTCTGTCTGGGGACTGGTGAGCAGTTAACAGAGAGCTTGTGGGTCAGGGTTAAAGGGAAAACAGTGATGGGAGACATTAGTGTGGGGATCTGTTATAGACCACCTGATCAAGAGGAATCTGCGGATGAAGCACTCTATAGGCAGATAGGAAAAGCCTCACGCTCACAGGCCCTCGTTCTCATGGGTGACTTCAACCACCCTGACATCTGTTGGAATGACGGTACGGCCCGGCACAAGCAATCCAGGAGGTTCCTCGATTGTGTGGAAGACAACTTCCTTCTGCAAGTAATAGAGGAACCGACAAGGAGAGGTGCCATGCTTGACCTTGTGCTCACCAACAGGGAAGGGCTCGTTGGAAATGTGGCACTGCAGGGCAGCCTTGGATGCAGCGACCACGAGATGGTTGAATTTGAGATCCTTAGGACAGTGAGAAGAGCGTGCAGCAAGCTCACTGCCCTAGACTTCAAAAGAGCAGACTTTGGCCTCTTCAGGAGCCTGCTTAGTAAGGTTCCATGGGATATAGCCCTAGAGGGCAGGGGGGCTCAAGACTCTTGGTTGGTCTTCAAGGATCACCTGCTACAGGCTCAGGAGTGTTGCATCCCAACCAGAAGGAAGTGCAGCAGGAGGGCCAGGAGACCTCCTTGGATGGATAAGGAGCTCCTGAGGAAAATTCAAATGAAAAAAGAGTTTTATAGAAAGTGGAAGCAAGGACAGGCGGCCTGGGAAGAGTACAGGGATGTTGTCCGGGAAGCTAGGGACCAGGTTAGGAAAGCTAAGGCCCAGTTAGAATTAAACTTGGCTAGGGATATTAAGGATAACAGGAAGGGATTCTACAGGTACATAGCAAATAAAAAACAGATTAGGGAGAACGTAGGCCCCCTCAGGAAGCTCTCAGGTGAACTAGCTACACAGGATTTGGAGAAGGCTGAGGTTCTGAATGACTTCTTTGCCTCGGTCTTCTCTAGCAAAGGCTCTGACCACACCACCCAAGTCTTGGAAGGCAGACGCAGGGACTGTGAGAATGAAGACCTTGGGCCCACTGTAGGAGAGGAATTGGTTCGAGACCATCTTAAAAGTTTGAACGTGCACAAGTCCATGGGTCCTGATGAAATCCATCTGC